>NC_091837.1:53496553-54124053 GCF_037783145.1 Equus przewalskii | reverse complement strand
TACATATGATAGGGAGTTGGCTGGCTGCAGAGGGTGAGGGGCTTTGTATACAGTTCTGAGGCTGAGGGTCATCTTAAAGGCCAGCAGGTCGTCACTGACCCTAGCTGTATATTAGAGTCACCTGCTGTGGCCTGGGCTTTCCCACAAACCAACTGATCCAATAGTTCCTACATTCCCACTGGCTAGGAAAATTTGCAGGTGATTCAAATGGGCAATCAAGGTTGAGGGCCACTTTCACGGCCAATGGAGAACGAGGAAGGATTTTAAAGAGGAGAGAACTGATCCAAATTGGTTTTAAGGAAAATGTGTGGTGGACTGATGGCAGTAGGAGAGCAAAGGGAAGAGACGCATAAGATAGGGACGTCTATAAGGAGGGACTCCAGTCTTCTTGGGGAGGGGAAGCAAGGCCGAGGAGAGCACAGGCCATAAGAAGGAAGACCAGGGCCAGACTTTAAGGACAATTTCAAGGGCAGAATTTGATGACTGGCTGTGTGTTGTGGGGAAATGCCATGATGGAAGGATAAGGCATGGGATTCTAGTTTGGGAGACTGGATGACACCAACACAGGAGACAGGCAATATCTCATTCGCAGGCATTGCTGGGAGTTTATAACAAAACCCTTGCAAGTGAGGATGGCTGTAGCCCTCTCTCGGAAAAGCAGAGTGGTGGGAACTGCTTGCACGGCTTCCAGCAATCCGGGACTCCAGCAGTCTCCTTGTTAAGGGAACTTTATAGGTCTGTGACTCTACTGGACTCAAGGGATTAAAGAAGCTGTCATATAGTCCAATGTTCCATGCCAAGGAATGTCCCCAAATGGTGGTTATTTTTTCTGGTCTATACAGTATCCTGGCAGAAATATCCTTATGTTATTCCAGATGTGGGGAGAGGTCTGCTGTAGCCAGGCTTAGCAAATAGAAGCTTTACTCAATTACTTATTTTTATCCTGCAGATTTAGTTATACATTCCTATTTTCTAGGAAAAAAATTGCATTTTTCCCTCTCTGCTGACTGTAGCTAGTCCATTTAAAACAAGTTGACAAATTCACAAACCACAATTCTATGTATTTTTTCTCTTAACTTTAATTGTAGAGAGTGAATGAGGTTAAGTCAAGAAATGTATTTTACTTTCTTGTGCTTAAAGCAGGCACACCTATAAATATACACATATTAGTGTGTTTGTATTTACTATAGAAAGTATGATAGCTTGGAAGGAAATAAGTCAACATATTAAGAAAGGTTATCCTTAGGTAATGGGGCTATGTGTGTGTGTGTTTATTCTGTCTATTTTTATGTGTTTTCTATAAAGAAGTGATATTGTTATTCATAAAGGAATAAAGGTTATTTGCAGAAATGATCGTTTTGGTAAGTATAGGATATTTTTCCCATCGAAGGGAAATTGCTCCTTACCTTAACCACCTTCAGGATGCCTTCGTTAGTTCTGGGGTCAGTTTGTATTTCAAACCATTGCCCTTCATTGCCAGAGGTGAAGAAATACACTGCAAGCCAATTATCCGTGAACTCTTCATCCCGGTCTACTACTTGAAATCGAATCAACTCAGAACTTAAAGTATTTTCCTCAATACGTGCTGAATACTAAAAATGGAGAAAGGCAGAATTCAAGACTCAATGTCAGGTTTTATCTAAAGGGATTATATTTATTCTGAATGGTATTAATCATTAATTCTCAAATTACGTATTGCCTCCTTGCCGGTTACTGCATTCTTATATTTTACAAAAGCTTATTTTTTAAGAAAAGTGCAAAGAACTTAAATGAAAGCCAGCAAGCAGGCAAATACTGAATCAGGATGGCAAAGTATAAAATGAAATATATATACAAATTATTCTTCAGGGAGTGGAAGGTGTACCTGAGATTCTCTGAATATTGGGAAATTGTCATTGACATCTTTCACTTTAATACTACATTCACACTGAGTTGACAGTCCTTCTCCATCTTTGTCTGCACCACTTACAACCAGACGATAGCTGCTAACTTGCTAAATTTGGAGAAAAAATAGAGAAAAATAATTAATCTCCAGCGTCAAGAATATGAATGGAAACCACTTGCTTCCTTTGGGTAAGGAGGTGAAAATATTCAAGTTCATGGTTCATTCTCTAGAAGGATCGCATGCATTGTTCTCTATCCATCATAGAGGAGGTGTGTGGGGCTCTGGATGGTTGAGTGGAAGTCTTTACGGGGCTAGAACAAGTTTTTTTTCTTTTGCTAGCTTCTTGGGGCAAGAGAGTACACTTAGAGCAAAAACGGGCAATGAGGATGGTGGGTTGCATATCTGAGGGATGCTCACTTATAGGGCTTTCCTGTTTGTCCATGTGGGAGATCATTTGTCTAACAGTAATATGGAGTCTGACAGGGTTGAAAATGGTGATGGAGATGGTGGTGGTGGTGACGGTATTTGTGGTGGTAGGACGACAGGGAAGAGAGACGAAGAGGATTCTTTAGTGTTCTGGAAGCAGGGAGTAAAATTAAAAGTCAGAGAAAAAGTGTGACATCAGAGAAGGCTTTATCCTAGATAGAAATTTCTCCCTTCATCTAAGAAATTTCCTTTTCCTCTGTCAGATGAGGAATTAGTCACAGTTCAATCTTTGTCGGTGTATGCCAATGACTTCTTTTACTCTCCCACTTTAACTCCCACTGGCATGCTGATTCTTGTTTGTTTAGGGTACAAGTGATTTTATAGGTCCCAGGTACACATCCCACCCCACCAGACTCACACTTGAATGCAAACCATTTCCCTAGATTAGCCCAAGTGAATACTGGGAACTTGTTTTCCTTTCTCCATTCATTCTCAGATAAAATGGAGTCATCTCTCTTGGCTTTCTTACAGACAAATCCTTTATCATTGAATGCTCCTAAGTGCCTTGCTTTACCTCTCGATCAAGAGAACTGGTCAAAGTACGGACTTCCCCCGTGTGTCTGCTTAGAAGGAACATGGGTATGCCTGCAGGTTCCTGAGAGACGATTTTGAAGGCAATTTTAGAGTTCAAATGGTTTGGTTCATCTGCATCTGTGGCATTTAGAATCATCACCAGTGAGTCTAGGAATACAGAAGAAGTTCATTAAAGAATATGTAAAGATTGACAGTCTGTTCACATTAAATATTCAACACAATTTCAAATTGATCGTTTGTCTGTGTGTGTGTGAGGGAGATTGGCCCTGAGCTAACATCTCTCCCAACCTTTCCTCTATTTTGTATATGGGTCACTGCCACAGCATGGCTTGTTGAGCAGTGTAAGTCCACACCTGGGATCTAAACCTGAGAACCTGGGCTGCTGAAACAGAGCACGCCAAACTTAACCACTACACCACCTGTCTGGCCCCTGGTATTTCTTTTTTAAGATCTTAAAGCTATCTGTATGCTCAAAAAAATTTACGCATCACTTGCAATAGCTTTTACTGTCTCTCTTAATCAGGTAGAAATGTGCTGCCTTCCATAACAATCCTCCAGTTCTCCTTAAGCCTTGGCTGTGTTGGGGTTGAGACTATTTTCTGTTTTTATTTCTTCCCTTGAGGATGGCCTTATAATTCTCCCTTTTCCCCAAGTTATCCAAGGAATGTATGTTTTTGTCCCATGTAGCGTAAAAAAGCCCGGTTGATCCATCCAGGCTGCCTAAGGTCACCTCTTCAGCTTTGTGACTGTCAGGTACTCATATGACTATATAGATAGCAGAAGATACTATTGACTTTATAACAGGACTACAATCTAGAAAATAATGTCAGTGGATAATTAGCTCAACTACAGATATTAGAAAGGAAGACTCAGGTTATCTTGATGAGTTTTTCTGCAAAACTACTGATGAAATTAAAAGAATAAATTAGCTTATAAAAATGATGTACTATAGTGATACTTGTATTTAAAAATAAAAAAATTAGAAGTGGCAGGTACTGTAAAAGACTTACTTGAAGCACTGTTTTCTTCAATTTCGCCCATAAATACACTTTGTGAAAATACTGGAGCGTTGTCATTGATATCTAAAATTTTGACTGTTAGTATAAGTGGTTTCTCTACATCTTGTCCTAGGACATTGAGAGCATGACACGTGATCTAGAAAAAGAGGGAAAATGTTAATTATCACTCAACAAACCTAGTTTGCATACTATGGAAGCTTGTAGGAATAAGGCCTCTACTGGCATGTGCAGAACTTTTGTGCAAAGAAGAAAAATATTTCCCCAAAGAGTAGGCAAAGTAGGAAAAAGTGCCCACTCTGGGCAGCCCAGTTGGGCAAGTTGTCCTTCCTCCAGGCTGATACTGTCTCAAGTCAGCATGTAGCTCTTGGCAAGCTGCATGCTGGAGTTCAGCGTTCACTCATGAACCCTCCTGGTGTATTTCTTCAAAGGCACAACCATAAGTGGAGGCTCTTTGCAGAGAGACTAATATTGTTATGTGTCAGTGGATTGATTTATGGGCTGATCTCTCCTCTACATTAGCCAGTAGAAGTATCACCTTCTAAAGTCACCGTGCATGAAGCGAAGAGTGGCCAATGTTGAGGACACAGACTTACCTGGAAGCTTGGGGTTTCCTCACGATCAACTATGGCTGTTATGTTAATTTCTCCAGTGTTTCTGTCGACAACAAAGATTCCAAAAGGGGGCTGATCAATCCCCATTCCAGAAATTTGGTAGGTAATTTTCTGGGTTGCTTGGAAGTCTGAAGTAATCTGCAGCCAAAAATACCCCAAATGTTAAGGAGATCCTGAATCAGGCCTGTTCTTTCCCCTCTTCCCGAGTCTTGAGTCATCTGTTCATTCCATTCACTCTTTCTGACACTGTGCTGTTTACTATTTGTCTTGATAGATAATAGGAAGGTAAAATAAATTCAAATTGTTGACTCTCTTGACCGGCATGGACGAATATGCTTAATCGCTTTGGCCTTAGAATATTTGTTCCGATTGTGGCCACCATGGTGACATTAAAAGTTTGACAGAAACTCAAGGATACTTAATATTGGCAAGGCTACTTCTCAATGCTCCCTTTCTTAACAGATAACATTAAAAAAGAAAAAAAGACATTTATTTTAGTTCAAATAAGGAGCTGGAGAGAAAAAAGGGCAAAGGATTATATAGTAAGCATTAAAAAATCTGTATTAAAATGAAATTTTCTTTTTGCTATTTGTTATATGCTTTTTATTGTTATACTTTTTAAGCTTTTTAATATGGAAAATTTCAAATATATATAAAGTTAGAATAGTATAATGAACCTGATGTGTCTCATCACCCAGTTTCAACAATTGTCAATACATGGCCAATCCCATGTTGACTCCCAACCATTTTTCTAATTGTCTTATCTGTCTGTTTTTTTCTGTTTGTTTGCTAGAATCTGGACCTAAATAAGTCTTATCCATTGAAATTATTATTATTTTATTGAATTTTTTTGTTGAAGTTACCAGGTTATTTGTTCTGTGGACTCTGCAAGTCTGCATTTTGTTAATTGGAATCGCCATATTTTAAAAAATTTACATCTAATACATTTGTTCTAAAAACTCACATTGCCCCTGCTCATATGACTTACTGTGGCAATTGGGTTTCTTTTTGAGTTGTCTTCTCCTTCTCTGCAGGGTCTTGCAAATTTTACCCATTCACGTTTATATCTCCTTTTGGCTTGTTGTACTGCTGTCTCATCTTCTCCATGTTGTCTTTTTGTCTTATATGAAAAGGGATTCCATTTTATTATGCATATGGTTGGAAAGTTTTGCTTCAAGTATTGATTATAGACACGTAAGTTGAGGAGCCTCCTATGTTTCAAGGTATCTAAGATTGTTAGATGTCTGATTCGCTCTACCTCACACTTTGTCAAGCAAAGAAGAAACATTAAATAACAAAAACAATTACAAAGCAATAAATATAATTTTTAATAGGAGCATTTAATCATATTTTATATTTCCTGTATATATTCCATAATATCTAACTTTTCTGGGCACATAGGACTTGTTTAATGAAAATCTGTTGATTTGTTTAAGAAAAAAGAATGCACGTGATAAATTACAATAATGACATTTATGCATTGCTGGTATTTAAATATTATTGGGTTAGTTGTTAGAATTTTAATTTTATTTTCACAATTAAATTATTAAATAATTTAAAACATTAAATAAATATTTTTTCTGAACACAATTTTAATTTTTTAAACTAAGCTATTATTTTAATTACAAAAAACTTGTTCATACTTTACCTCTATTCGCAATTCTCCATGAACCAGTAGGACTGCCTGTAGACATTTAAATAAAGTCAAAATTAACCGTGAATTCTTCAAATAAGTGATTACATAAGATGATAATTCTGATTTTTACATTCTGCTATTCATATTGTAGTTTGTTTCTATTTCAAAATAAGTAGATTTGGAGAAGCAGTATTCAAAGGGTAAAATACTCCCAGGAAAAAGAAAATGCTCTCAATATAAATAAGTTCTCCTACTTCTTTAATCTGACTACAGAATTTTAATGATATACTGAAGAATCTGTTGGACTTTGCAGAACTCTGCCTAATGGCTGGTTGCAGCAACCAGACATTTCGTACCTGGCTGTTCTTTAGAGATTTCCCAGGAGCTATGGAACCTATTGCTTTGGGAAACAATGGTGAGCATCATTTTGATAAGCTTCAGAAAGGACCGTAGGGGATTATTAAAAACCATGACCTACTCAACTGACTTGTACAAAGGCAGTCCTGTATTAGTTAGCTGCAATTACTGGGTAAGGCATTTTCTTGGTTGTACAAGAGTGGAGAGAATAGAATGGAGCTAGTCTGGTTTAAAAAAATGGAACATAAAAGATGTAGATATGCCATTACAATCATAAGTACTGTTTGCTTTGGGACATGGATCTGCACATCTCTGCCCTATTACTTCAATTTAAATATTGAGCTTACTTTTCATACTGATCTGAAAATATTAAATAAGGATAGACTGAATTCAGGCAGGCTACTGTCTTTACTTTCTCAAGAGCATACCTTTACCTGTGTCGTTTTCCATCTTGTTTTCTACCTAGAATGCTTTCTTCCTTCCCCTTTACGCACTAAAATATTACTCATCCTTTAAGATCAACTCAAACTCCAACAATCTCCATGAAACCGTCTTTACTGATGTCTCCTTTTCTGAGCTCGTACAACACATATTCTGTACCACGCAATTTAGTCCATAATGGTTTACCATGATTTATTATTTCTTATTGTTTTATGTGCATTACAGTGCTAAGCCAGGAGAATTGTAAACTCTCCAAATCAGTGCTTCTATATTAATATTATTATTTTTTGAACCCTTGCAATACCTGTCCCTCAGCAGATGTTTAACAACTATTTGCCTGCCCACTGATTATCTGAAGAGAATCTGGTAGGGAAAAGATTGTGAAAAATAGATGAGAAGGAAAAAATTACAGTAATCATAGTAGCTAATGTTCATTATGGTTTTTGTGTCAGTTGCTATTCATAGACATTTATACTTATTATATCATTTAATGCTTACAGCAGCCCTCTGAAGGAGACTCTACTATTATAATCCCTCTCTTATGGATGAAGAAATGGACACATGAGAGAGTGAGAACTACGCCCCAGCTAACAGCCCTAGTAGAGCCAGGATTTGAACCTCAGTAGCTTGCCTCCAAAGTGTGTACATCACCACTACACTAGACTCCACCCAAACTGGGCATAAATAAATAGAAACAAACTCGTGGTAGAAAGGAAGTTATATGATAAGTCAGTTTAGATTTCTACCTGGCCAAAGGCTGAGGTTACTTCTGAAATAATGTGGATTTATTACATTGTTTATTTTGGAAGGTTACAATAAAGAGGCAAGTTCAAATCTGAACCAAGGGAGTAAGTACATCAGATGTAGGAAGCCAGGACCCTTCTGTTCTAAAAATTTAACTGAAATCCTTCTTTCAAAGGGGGTGTGTTCAGATTGTCATGAAAAAGAACAATTACTTGTGGTTATAACAGGTTTCAAAATGATTTTTACAGCTTTTCTGCTCTTTATTAAACAATAACATGAGTTACTTGAGGGAGACCAACGCAATGTAGTGATTGCGCTACTCCCGTCTTAGTTCATAAGAACGACTCAGCCACACGTGAAGGAGGGAGGGGCCAGGCACACTCTCCTTTACAGGAAATCTGGAAGAGTCATCCAGAAAGTATGAATCATGTTGGTGCTAGCCCCACAGAGAATGACTCTTCTAACAAGCTTTGAGGCACAATTTCTGTTTTCCTGGGAAGCAAAGGAGGACAAACCCTAAACTATGGAGAATGAACGTAGCAGACAGTTGTTTCTTGTTTGTTCAGTCTTTTCATAGAATCAGAGCTCTAAGAGAAGAAGTTCTTCAGTCTAAACCTTTGCTCTTTCCCATCCTCTCTTTTGAGTTAGACCATCAAGAATGTTCCCTAACTTTAGAGAATGTTGTGAAAATGTGATTTTTTTTTTTTTTTTGGTATTTCTAGGAATATGAGGTAGTTAATAAGAAACACTTCTGAATATTGCAATGCTTTTTGGATATTTAGAAATATAATCATAACCTTACATTATTTAGAATAGCGTTTTTTAAAAACAATTATTTTAGTTAGTTAATACTTATATGTGGCTACTTGTGTTAATTTGCTAATATAGTTATTTTGAATATTTAGTAAATATTCCAATAATTTCCTGACAAAATAAGGCAATTAAGTTGTCTCTTTTAGTGGCCTGGATTGGAAATACCATGGCAAGGAAAGCATCCCTTATCTGGGGAATTCCTATACTTTTCTTTCTTCCTCCTGTTTCCTGGTTATTTTGATTATACAATTTTTAAAACATTGATATGGCATAAATACCTTGGTATAGATAAGAATTAGAAATATTTTATTGAGAGCAAATCAGATTATTAAATTAGTAAAATAGCATATAAACTAGACTAATTTGATATCCATATGCCCTATTTGCTAATTAAAATGTGCATAGTTGTATCGTTAAAGTTTGTATTGAATATGATAGATATATAATAAATAAATTTTGAGGATATGGGTGACTACATTTTAAAAAACCACTTGTAGTAGCAGCTGCTATTTTACTTAGTTGGCTAAGATTTTGTTTAGAGTTACCTTAAGCTTTAGGGTGAGGAGGGGCAGACTATGCGTGAGAGCCAGGGAGCTCGTCCCAGCTGGCCCAGGGCAAGGCCACTCTTCTCCTCTCTAGAATGGGAGAAGAGTGGATTGCACCCACTACCCTCTGGGGAATTTGTAGAATGAATTAGGTAATTCAAAGAAATCGTTATAAGTTTTAAGCATGATTTTTTATTTATTAATTATTTTTTGGAAAAAAGTCTTGAAATATATATAAGTTGGTGATATTATTTTTATAATTGGTTAGATACAGTGATTATTAATGTGTCAGATCATAGAGGTCATTCAGTACATGTTTGATGAGTAGCTTACATATGTACAATTCAGAAGAAATGAGTGATTGATCTTTTATGATATCTCATAGCTTTCTCTCTCTCTCTAGATATATACTTTTTAAAATTTAAAATTTTAAAAACCCTAAAACATCCTAATAAACTTTGTATTCATCAAGGTAAATTCTTTAATTGAACAAAAATGACATGTGTTTAATTACTTGGAAATTATTATTTAATTTGGGGCAATTCAATTTTTACTAACTGATTTTTAGAGTAAACAATTAATTTAGAAAATTAAACCTTGCATTATGATAGATCGTGATGCTAAGAAAAATAAATACGTGTGGGTATTCTCAAATGCTCATTTTAAGTGCTGTGTAGGATGCAGTCAAGTGTAGTAATACCAAATTGCACACTGGATCCTGAATCCCTGAATTTAAATCTCAGTCCCGCCGTGTACCAGCTGTATGACTTGGTAACACAGTCTTTCAGTTTCCTCATCTGTAAAATAGGGATAATAATTCTGCTTACCTTATAGGTTTGTCGTGAGAATTAAATGAATTGACGTGTCTGAAGCACATTGATGAGCCCTAGCTCACAGTTAGTGCTTAATAAGTATTCATCATTTCTGTCACCAAACTTAAAAAAAAGCCACTTTGGCATGAAGTGACCTCTTATTGTTATTCACGTTACGGCACATAAGAACTTTCTCTGTCTTTCTATTTATTTATTTATTTATTTATTTATTTATTTATGCTGAGGAAGATTTGCCCTGAGCTAACATCTGTGCCAATCCTCCTCTATTTTTTGTATGTGGGATGCCTCCACAGCATGGCTGGTGAGTGCAGTAGGTCCGCGCCTGGGATCTGAACCTGTGAACCTGGGCCATGGAAGCAGAGTGTGTGAAACTTTAATTACTCAGCCATGGGACTGGCCCCAAGAACTTTCTCTTTCTTGAGCATCAGAAAGAGATAAGAACCAAAGCTCCATTGTACAATTGTGTAGGTTGCTCCTTGCACAACTCCAGGAGGGTACTGTTCACATTGTAGTTTATTTGACTGCACCTCCTACAGTTGTGCAGTGCACAGCCTGATCAACTTCCCAGCAGCCATGAAAGAAAAATATGCATATTAGACAGATTCAATTAGTCACAGTGTAATTATGAGTAGTAACCAATTGCCTGTATAATTTTCTTGTGATGAACTTCCCAAGCAAGCCCTCACCTTAGGCTATCAGATTGACTCTTAACTGGTAAGGAAGAGCCAAAAGCTAAGAGATTTATGAGAAACCTCATGGGCACTGATGTTCTGGCTCCAAATGAAAACCGGTTTCAGGTATTAAGTAAGTGGGAGTGGTCATAGGTTGAAGTAATTACGTCTTTCCTGACTTCTGCCCAAGTCACGCAGGGCTGGCCAGAATTACTGACAAGGTTATTCTGATTTTGGAATCACAGGATTCTCCTGGAGAGAATCAGGAGGAAGTTTATTTTCATATACTTATTAACACTGGAAACTGGATTGCTTCATCAATTAAGACACGAAAGATACCACAAAAATTTTCCTTCTTTTAAAAATTTGGGCTATTTAGCCTACAATTCTTTTCCTAAAAATTTCCCTTTGGATACTCTATAGAGGAAGGTGGTTGAAGATAGTTCTATATTTGGAGCATGTTTTTACTCAGAATTTGATATTTAAACTACTTCTTTCTTTTTTTTCCATCCCTACCACTCCTGTTTTCTTTAAAACATTGTATTTTAAAAACCTTTGGATTTCAAATGTCTGTATTAGTTTTGTAATGAGTAAATTTTTACATAATGTAGTAACATGAAATTAAATAGCTTATTGTCCAGGAGTGTTATATGACAAACTGTTTCAGATTTTGTGGACTATAAAATACTGAACAATGGTCTCCTTTGAAGACAAACACTGTTTCCAAAAGGTTAAATCTCTGAAAATAAGCAATTTTTAATCACAAATCCTTTCCCCAAAATGTTAATTTTGTATTGTGCCAAATGGATCAAACGAGCACAGGAAACTGATCAATATTACGTTCTTCTTCAACAATCGGTAGGTGTTCTCCATGCCTTCCCCTCCTTAATCTGGAAGGCTCAACAGTGGAAAGTTTGAGTAAAGCTCCAAGTGTGAAAATGCATTTTTCTACACCCACTATTATATTCATTTAAAATATAGCTTTTGTTTTTTCTGTCAATTTTCAGAAAATGATCTTACGATAGTTTTTGGTATGCTCTTTTGTTCAAGGAGAATGGAGGCCCTTTCTTAACTTATTGAAACTGATGTTGGTGATCATTTAACATAGTAAGGTAGAATATTAAGAAGTTATTAAGAATCATCCCTATTACTAAAATATTACAGATGATAAGAACTAGTCTTCCAAAGCACTTTACATTTTTCAAAGTACTTTTTGCCCACATTGCTGCTTTATTCTCAGTATGGCCATTTTAGTTAGGCAAGGGGGCTATGATTATTCTCATTTGACAATGTGGGAAACAGGGCCTGGAGTGAGTCAACGGTACAGGCGTCAATTGAAGTCTGTGACTTTGCGATTCCATCTCACCTCTATAGGCAACCCTTGTGTGGTCATAGGTTGGAATTAGTTCAAAACCTCCAAACACGTCTTTTAACTTTCAGACCCCACCCTTTAACAACAAAAGATGTACATTCTCACTCAACAATGCTTTTAAAAACATTGCTTTTTTCCACATCACCACATTATTTCAAAACTCTGGGTGGCTCCCCACTTCTAAAAGGATTCCATTAGTCTTCACAGAATGTACATTTCAATCTGACCCTCATCCACCTTTCCAGCTCATGTCCAGATTCTCTAATGCAAGCTGTCATTCCAGACGAACCAGTGTGTCCATTGCCCGTAGGAGAATGCCATAATCTCTCCTGCCTTTGCTCGTGCTGGTCTAAAAACCAAAGATATCTCCCTCTACTTACTAAAAAGCAGCTCAGATCTCACCTAGTCCTTGAAGCCTTTGCCTACCTCCCTTCTGACTGGCACTGTCTTCCACTGACAGCATTAACGGTAGATCAGCACTGTCCAATGGAAATATAATGAGAACCACAAATGTGAGCCACATATATAATCTTTAATTTTCTAATATTCATGTTAAAAATGGTTAAAAAGTTAGAATTAATTTTAAGAATATATTTTTATCCAATATATCCAAAATAGTATCATTTCAATATATAATCAACATGAAAATTATTAGTGACATATTTTACATTCTTTTTTCATACAAAGTCTTCAAAATATGATGTATATTTTACACTTAGCAGCACATCTCAATTCAGATCAGCCACATTTCAAGTAGTTAATAGCCACATGTGGCTAGTGGCTACCATATTGGACAGAGCAGGTCTAGACCACTCAGTTTAACAATTACATATGAAGTTATATTATGTAAATAGCATGTGTGTGTGTGTGTGTGTAAAATTTTCCTAAGGGGAGGAAAATGTCTTAGATTTCATAGATTTCTCCATGACTAGCATTATAGAAGCACTGTGTGTTGGGGGGGGGTTATAGTTTAGAGAGGCCTCCTTCAATCATTCATTTATCCATTCTTCAAACAGTATGTGTCCACTGTAAGAAAGATAGTATGGTAGGCTTTGGGGATATGAAGATGAATAAAACAGCCCTCGGTACAAGGATCTCACAGACACTGTAGGACCAGAGAGTGGTCTCTAAGTCGAAGCAGGGAAAATAGCCCTAAGCTTGTGGTCTCCAAATTCTGTGTCCTTTATGAAGATGCTATTCCAACACCCGCTGCCATATAACTAGCTCCTGAGCTGGTTATTGGCTTGGGCATATGGGTCATCAGGTTACCTGCAGATTAGTCCAGAAACAACCATCTGGAAAGGTGAGAAAGTCATACAACTGTCACATTTCTCCTTACAACATTCTTGGATCAAATAAATTCATCGAATAACCCAAACAGTTAGTTACACCGTCATAATGGAAGCTGAATCTAACAGAAGGGATGGTACAGATTTTCTGCTTGAGCATTGTCATGAGGGGCACTGCTGGGAAACTGGCTCACAAGCAGCCCCATTCTCATTTTAGACACTTTTAATTTTTAAAAAGTTGTTTCTTGAGAGCTAGCTCCCTGTAACTTCTTGAAGTCCAATTATCTCAATTTTTTGGATGAGGAGGTGAGGGAAACTGGTGCGTAGGCCAACCCAGCTTGTTATTGATAAAGTGGAGAATTAGTATTAGGAATTTTTTGATATTCATTTATGGTATATGTCACTACTTCGATACCTTCATGTAACTGATAATATTGGGACATATTTTTTTCTTGACTAAAACAACACACTTAAGGAACAAACTAGTATGTAATATCCCGGTTAGTGCTGTGCTCAGCACATTCCACTTCTCTTTTAGATAATATTATATAAAACTTTCACAATCAACACAAGTATTACTCTCCTGAAAAAATGGCGTATATAATGTTGTACTTTTTTTTCCCCTGCTAACGTCTGGATACTTTCTGTACATAATGGTTAAACATAAACACTGTTTTCTTAATAACCCTCCCAACTTCTCTAGAGTCAAACATTGCTTTGATTTTAATTCAACAGTCTTTGACTATTTAAAAACATGTCAGCTATCAAGACCCAGCATGTACAATTGTAAGCCATGTGCTTAAGGGATATGTAACCTTGGAAAATAGACCTGGTTCTCTTTATGCGTTTTCGTTTGTGTATTAGAAAGACGAATAAAAGCATTACTTAGAGGAAAGTGAAGATGTTGTGGAAAATAGATCTGAGATCAGCCCTATTTAATTCGTTAATTAAAGAAATGCTAAACGGCAGCTTTCAAATTCAATTCTCTCTGGCTTATTTTTTTATGTAAAATGCAACATTAAAAAAAACAACAAAAGGAAGAAATTGGTAATCCTTCCAATTTCATTTAAAAATTTTTATTTCCACTGCAATCTTTTTAGAATTTATAATAGCGATTCAGCAATCAAATATAATATTCTCCAACAACGAAAGAAGCAAGGAAAGTTTGCAATTATTAGAAAAAAAATAGGACTTACCATTAAAATGGTCAGAGCCCCTGTGGTTCTGAAAGGGAACCAAGTCATCGTTTGTGATTTCCCTGGGCAACAAATTGAGGGGAATTTCTGCCTCGGTCCTTCCAACCGTCTGCATCTGATGTCTAAGAGAAACCCTTCTGCAGTGTCTCCGCCGTTCTTCAGGAGTCTACAGACGGCCTGTTATGTGGTTCCTCCCCACCCTAAACCCGGGATTGGTCTCATCAGAAACGCTTGCATCACTTTTGCTCCCAGGTAAAAACTTAGACACACCTCAATTCCTAAAGCAATGAAATCCTTTGTTGGAAGCTGAAAGAAAAGTTCACAGGCTAATGGCGAAGTTTAATAGGAAGGTACCAGATGAATAATAAATTCATCATAGAGTGGAAATGCCAAAGCTAGTCCTGACTGCACTGAAAAAAATCTAGTTGGCTTCTTCTCATGGGGACAATTAAAACTGCAAAGCAAAACAAAACAGACAAAATCCCCCAAAACCTAACTTGTGGAAGAGCGTTTATTTTTAGCCTGAATGTATGTGGGTAGATCCAAAGTTAAGCAGAGTGTAGGTGTTAAGCAATAATATATTTTATTGAAAGTAACTGCAAATCTGATGAAGAAAATCATCACGTCAAGCAACTATAAATGCAGGTTTTGGATGAAAACAATCAGGAATAAAAGAGGAGTAAACAGTTATGTGGTACCTTGGATATTTGAAATATGTAAATAATGCATTGCAAAATCAGATCTCTGATAACAATCAGATGACATGTTGGCTATTGTATTCTGTTTCATTTATATGTTTTTTTAAAAAGTAGGTTGGCTAGTGAAGTAGATTATCTTTGTGCACTTTTAATTACTCAAGACATTTCCCCCAGAGCAGTCACCTTGCTTACCACTTGTACTTGTGCGCTTCTAAACATCTAGACTCTAACCCAAGTTAGGGGATAGGGGAAAAACCACTAACACCATTTTAATTGGCTTCTAACACTAGAGTTAGAAGCATTCTTGAACATTCTAGAATATTTGAAGAAAGATTTGGTAGAAGAGAAATTTTATCTTTGTAAGTATTTATGCATTAGATTTGGAAAGCTTTTTAGTTTCAGGGAAACCATTCAATCACAGAGTATTTTAGGCAGAAAGGATTTCATAGTCTAGGATTTGGAAAAATGCACCTTGTAGGCAAAATATATATATTTTTTCTGTGAATTGTGGTAAAATATGCATGACATAAAATTTACCACTTTATTTTTAAGTGTACAGCTGAGCGGCATTTAGCACATTCGCATTGTTGTGTAACCACCACCACCATCTTCAGAAAAATCTTGTTTTCGTAATAAAGTGTTGATAAATAAAGTTTTCTTGGAACACAGCCATACCTATTTGTGTTTTTTTTTTTTTTTTTTTGAGGAAGATTAGCCCTGAGCTAACTACTGCCAATCCTTCTGTTTTTGCCGAGCTAACGTCCATGCCCATCTTCCTTTACTTTATACATGGGGTGCTTACCATAGCATGGCTTTTGCCAAGTGGTGCCGTGTCTGCACCCGGGATCTGAACCGGCAAACCTCGGGCCGCCAAGAAGCGGAACCAGCGCACTTAACCGCTGCACCACCTGTCCGGCCCTGCCTATTTGTTTATGTATTGTGAATGGCTGCTTCTGTGGTGCAACAGAGAGTTGAGCAGAGCTGAGTAGCTGGACAGAAACTGTACGGCCACAAAGCCAAATATGTTTACTAACTTACAGAAAACATTTGCTTTATTTATTTACTTTCAGAAAATGTTTGTTGACCTCTGGCTGACACCGTATACCTTAAACAGTATTTGTGACAAATCTGATGAGTGTTGACTCCTACAGAGAAATAAGTGGTGAGTTTTTAAAATCTGCTTCCACTTGGAAAGAAAATTTCTGAAGATCAGGTTTGACGTTCCTTGTAGAGTTCCCTCTAAATTTCATAATGCATACTTTTTATGCACTTTTAAAAAATTTTGTGAGGAAAATTGGCCCTGAGCTAACATCTATTGCCAATCTTCCTCTTTTTGCTTGAGGAAGATTGTCCCTGAGCTAGCATCTGTGCCAGTCTTCCTCTATTTTGTATGTGGGACACTGCCATGGCATGGCTTGATGAGCGGTGTATAGGTCTGTGCCCAGTATTGAACCTGCGAACCTTGGGCCACCAAAGTGGAGCACTTGAACGTAACCACTACACCACTGGGCCAGCCTCATGCACTTTTTTATTAGAATCAGAAAGTGAAAAACTACTGAATCCTTTCCAACATGGAAAGACTGAAGCGAAGGGCCATCTTTTCTGAATTAGGAAGTGGTTTCTCTGTGAATGGACTAGTTAACAAATCTGAGGGGAGAGAGCTGGGATGAGCATTATTGAATTTATTAGTGATTTGTGTAATGCAGAATTCAGTGATCAAAATGTTGGTTACTTTCTGAATTTAGTATTTGAATTTGTTTAACAGTGGTGAGTGTTTTGGGTTAATATGTGTGTATTTGGGGCTTTTTTCTTACAACATAATGAGAGGAAATACATGTGCTTGGTCAAAGACTAGAACAGAGCACCATAATATAGAACTTATTTTTTGAACGAAGTACTATGGATGTATTTTATTTTCTTCATTATATCTGTATATATTTTCTGGGTTTTTTTGGTAATGAGAATGTATTAGATTTATAATTAATATACTCGAAAGTTATTTAAAAAATAATGTGAGTACAGCAAGCCTTTAGAAATAACATTCTAAACTTTGGTGCAGGGAAGAAGAGAAAAACACAATTAACTTTCAAGTCTTTCCTTTCTCATACTTTAGTATCTTATAATGCTTCAAAATATTGTTGTGCTGGGGCTGGCCCGGTGGTACCGCGGTTAAGTGAGCACGTTCTGCTTTGGCGGCCCGGGGTTTGCCGGTTCGGATCCTGGGTGTGGACGTGGCACCGCGTGGCAAGCCATGCTGTGGTAGGCATCCCAGATAAAGTAGAGGAAGATGGGCACGGATGTTAGCTCAGGGCCAGTCTTCCTCAGAAAAAAAGAGGAGGATTGGCAGATGTTAGCTCAGGGCTGATCTTCCTCGGAAAAAAACAAAAACAAAACAAAACAAAACAACAAAAAATATTGTCATGCTAAAGACAAAAGAGATTGAAAAAAGATGATTATCTTCCTAGGCATACCCATAAATTGCCTTTTCTAAAGCTCCAGTTCTTTGAAAATTTTAATTAATTAGGGCTTAAAAATATTAATTATCATTCCATTCCTTCTTACCAAAACACAGGTTAAGGATTTAACTAGTATTTTGCTTTTGTATTTTGAAACACCATCTAAGGATTCTTGGTCGGGTGGTATGTAAAGGATGTGGGCAGCTTGTAGGATAGTAATATAGCAGACTTGGTCTGATGCACGCTGGCTCCATCTACTTGTCCCAGTCAAGGAGAATTGTAGAAAGCCACGACAATCCCATTGTGCATCCACAGGCAGCCAGGGCTCTCTAATCTTTCTATGTGCTCTTGACAGTGCTTTAAGCCAAAACTTCCTTTTCTTGGAGGATTGGGGACCTCAGTAAGATTATAAAGCACCCTGGTGTTGGGGCCACATTTGCATGGTGATAGGAAGGTAGTCTGGAGGTTATTCCTGTGGGGAATCCATTTCCTTCCGGACTAAGTGCCTTCTGGACCAGTGCCTTCTGGACTAAGCAGTTTCACTTGCTGTTTTGTTTATGTTTGTGAGAAGGAAAGAAGGGAGGATTTTCCAGGACTTTCCTTTCCGTTGAGTGGTTATGTTACTACTCCCTGGATGATGGCTTTGGAAACCTAAGCCCACTTGAAACTGGCGCTTACTCAAGAGGCTGAAATAAAAATGAGGATCATAACAATAGTAATCATAATCATTAAAAGGGAGCTTCATTTTATGTGTATATTGTGTTTCAGTTTTTGCACCATGTTGAAAATATGAGTTGGAAAGTAGATATAACACATCACAGGTTTAAAAAGCTAAAGAAACCATTCCTCAATTTGCTAGAAATTGAATCATAGCATAAGGAGTGAAGCAATAAGAATGGCTATTTATTCAAGTGATCAGTGGCTTCAGAGGTTCCATAATGTTTCTAATGCTCATTGTTTACCGCACTTCTATTATTCATCAAGTAGAGAAAGTTAATGAGATTTTGTCTTCACTGGCACACCTTCACTGGTTTTTGTTTGTTTCAACTGAAAACATGTACATAATATATATTATATGTCAGACATCACTACTTTTTGATATTTAATTGTTCTTGAATATCCACAAATTCATGAATTAAGATATTAGTTCCACAAATCATGCATTAACAAAGTTATACATACGTTCTGAAATGAGCTGAAAAACTTGTGATTCATCACTTTTTGTTAGTCAAGGGAATGGAAATCATGCACTTCTTCTGTTAGGATCACCACCTGAAGGCATCCAGAAATGCCAGAGAATGTAATAATTGTGCATCTGCAGAGAATGGTCTGCACTTCAATAATTGGTGAAAATAGTGCTGTTGATCCAATTTCCTATCAGATGGTATGCGACATGGTTCACCATGCTCCCGGGATTCCTAGAATTATTTCTTTAAAAAGATTTGTGCAATTTTGATCATATATTGATTTGAGTCCAAACTTTAGAAGGGTAAATATAGGTGAATGCATGTTTTAAAACATTTTACCTATGCTGTGGACCAGGTCATCCTCTTTTGGCTTTGATTTAGATGATTAGGCAATTGCTTATTTGTGGGAATATTTTTGTGAGTAATAAAAAGCATGAGAGAGGAGTTTTCCAAATGAACCTCATTCAACAAAGCGTTTCTTTAGGAAAAGCTTTTCTTTGGTTCCTGTGTTTTGTTGGAGATAAAATTGACAAGGTGGGATCTACTTACAAAATGTATTTTGAATCCATACAGTTTCCTTTTTCTCTGGGCTTCCACACTAGCCAGATTCCTAATATCTCTCATGTAGCTCAAGTAATGGGCCTATGACTGAGCTCTTGCACCTTTCTCGCCTCTCACTCGATCCACCCCTCCCTCAGCAAGCTGGGTGCTATTTTTAAGAGGATCATGGCTTCCACTGTCCTTGGAACAGAATCAAAACTGTCTGTCATAGCTTCCAGGGAACTGCCTGATCCATTCCCTGTTTTCTTTTCCAACCACATCCCACACCCCTCCCTCTCACATGCACCTTCCTTCTTCTTTTCTGCCTCAGTTCTTCACTCAGTTTCTCTCGCTCCTGGCTGACTTCTCATTCATCAGGTGGTAGCTTTTGCAATCTTCTCAGAGAAGTCTTTACTTCCTACTCCTCCCACTTGAGCACTCTCATCCCCATTATTTTTTTGATCAGTAATCCCAATTTGCTTCCTGCATAGGACTTAGTACCTTGTGTAAGTTGTTATTTCTTCATTGGGTTGCTTATATTGCCTTTCTTCACCACTTGACTGTGAGCTCTACCTGGGAGGGGTCAAGTCTGTGTCATTCAGTAGGAGATTCCCTGGACTTTGCAGGGTGAATAAATGAATATATCTTTAAAATTTTTGTGCAGGGGTATCTGCTGGATCAAAAGGCACATATAATTCGGATTTTTGATAGACTGTCATCCAGAGGCTATACCAATTTGCATTCCCACTGATAGTGTGAGAAAATGCCTGTCCCTCCTCCCTGTCAGGCATAAAGTTTGTTATAGGAATTTCTTTTCTGCTTCTTTGATGAGAAAATAGCACTCTTATGAAAAATATATTTTAGCTCTATGAAGATAGTTGAATATTTATTTGAATTCTAATAATTTATTAGATTAGAATAAATTAAAGAAAGTTAGGATCCTGAGTTTAGCAATGTAAGAAACTAGACTCAGAACTAAATAAATTTTGGATCTTGGTTAGTTCCAAAGGACCTGGCATCCTTCCTGGACCTAATACCTTCCTGGCCTTTTCACCATCTCAGATGATATGATGATATGACATGAAAAAATATGACAATCAAATATGCAAAGTCAAATATTAATTTCCTATACTCTCTAGTTATTGTTATAATGCCTTTATTTATACATTTTTAATCTTCTTTTTGCTGATAAAAATCACGTTTCACCAAAGTCCTCAAGTATTTTTAAGTATCATGGGAACCATTACTTATGTTTTTCTAGTAGTCAAATTGTACCAGTATTATTATTGGTAATTCCTGAGGAAGGAAATTTCTTTTTCTTAATTGTTTTGATTTAAATCTCAACGCACCACTCCACTCATGGGAAGAAATCTTGTGTAGATTGCTCCACCAGCTTCTCAAACCACATGCCGTGAGGTGCGGCTCCAATGGAAAGGATACACTGTGTCCTATGAGGCAGCATCTATGCTCCTTGCTAAGCCACAGATGCCAGTCTGTAGATAGAATCTGAAAACAGCATGAAACGTTTAAAAAAATGATCTCCAAGATGTCAGGAATGACTAGTTAAGAACTACCAGCTCTAACATGGTAAGCAAGGGGAATGCTTCTAAAAAATGAGCAGCCTATCATTCTTTATTCTTCAGGATTAGTTCATTTCTCTACCAAAGACTCATGTGTTAGATATGGTGAGGCATCGTATGCCTATACTTTCATGGTTAATAAGTTGCAAGTCAATTTGGCAAACCTGTAAAACTTGTGCAACTTATTATATTGTGCATTTTACTATTGGTGCCCTGACTAGGAGCTACAAAACCTCATGAAAAGATTAATTAGAGAGAACAGAAATTTTAGGTGTATTTTATTGCTGCCATTTTTTGGGGGCAGAATAGCTTTCATATCACGTGGTTCAGTTTTGTTTTCACGTAGTACTTAGGAAAGCATTGAACTTTCAGTTCAAACACATGAACATGTTTCTTTGGAAGTTTTGGACATGCCTAATTGGCCTTCCTTTGAATAAACACCATTATTATATTCACTGACGTTAAGAAGAGGATCAGAATCCATTACCTACCTGAACTGGTAATAAATCCATGTCTTACAGCAATACATTGTTTAGGCCTATAGAATTTTTTTATATGTTGTTTCACATTAACTTTTTTGAACATCGTTTCAATTTACTTTCCATTATTGAAACTTCCAAAGATTCCTATGGGTTCATTTAAGCTGAATGTTTCTCAAAGCATGATATTTGCAGTGTGTATTTATGTTCTTTGATCCAATGCTGGCCTAGCTGCAACTTATTTGGCCTTTTTCTGGAAGGATACACCCTAAAGAGAGATTAAAGGTAGAAAAGACTCCACCTATCTCCCTTGTTAGCACAGCACGTTCATGAGTCAGTTTGGGCTTCATTTTTGATGTGTTAGACACAAGGTCAATTTTATGGATGTTTTTGCATGTTGATTAACGTGCCGTGTGGTGACAGCATTAATTTTCAATTCTCCATGTGAAGTCAGGGTTGACAAATTCTCGAAACACCTTTTTATTCTTTTAGACTTTGAAGTGATGCAATTTATACTAATTTGGGTTGGTCAGACCTACTTTTGAAGGAAGTGCTTTGAGTTTATGAAGTTTCTCTCCAGTTGCTCCAAGTTTCACTACACTGAAGCTCCTTAATATTCAATTGGTCTGCTGAGGTTTTCCATTTTGGGGGCTACATTTTGATAGTTTGTATTTTGCAAGGAAATTGTTCATGTGTTCTAATGTTTTTGAATTTCTTATCACTCATTTGCAGGTAGCCCTTTTTTTTGAAATTATAAGGTGGATTTTTATAGAATAAATCAGTAACTTTTCTTTACCCTAGTAATAAGGATCTAGAAAGTGAAATGAGAAAAAGAATCCATTCACAGTCTCAATTAAAAACTGTAAAATATTTGGGGGCTGGCCCCGTGGCCGAGTGGTTAAGTTCTCACGCTCCGCTGCAGGCGGCCCAGTGTTTTGTTGGTTCGAATCCTGGGCGCGGACATGGCACTGCTCATCAGACCACGCTGAGGCAGCATCCCACATGCCACAACTAGAAGAACCCACAATGAAGAATACACAACTATGTACCGGGGGGCTTTGGGGAGAAAAAGGAAAAAATAAAAAAATCTAAAAAAGAAAAAAAAAAATCATCTAATCTTTAAAAAAAAAAAACTGTAAAATATTTGAAAGTAACTTTCTTAAGAATGCACAGAATATTAATGAAGGAAGGACATAAAACAAGATCTAAGACTATAGAAAGATATTATTATGTTCCTGGATGGAGAGAATTACTATTATAAAATGTCTATTCCTCAAAGAGCAAAACCTCAATGCAGTTCTCAGATTTGACCCATAGTTTATGTGAGGGATGGAGGTGGAGGAGGGTTAAAAAAAATCTTAAAGTCTATGTGGAAGAAAAAATGTCTCCAACGGCTAATTAAAGAATGATTAAGAAGAATATTGAAGAGTTTTGCCTTACCAGATATTAAAACTCACTATAATACTGCTATTATCCAAAAAGCAACTGGTAGATGCAAATGTTGCTTCTGGACTCATGTTTCTATATGAGGGGGATTCAGCTACAAGTAAAGCTGACTTTATTCCCCATCCCTCCTGTGCTCCTGCTGATGGATGGAGGACAAATCTTCTGATTGGTGAGCTTGGGAGAAGGAATTATACATGCTGGGTTCGGCCCACTGCCCCCTCCTACTCTGCAACTCCCCATCCAGTGTTTTCTCTTTGGGAGCCAGCCTGTTGACGAGACACATCTCCTGTTTCTTCTAGCTGTAAGCTCACAGGGGCAGGTTCCATCCTTTGGTCATGGTGGTGGGGGTTGTCTGTGACTGGATGAATAAGTTTAGTTATGGAATGCTTATAGGGATGTTCTTCATGATTGCCAATCTTAACCAGATCATCCACATCTATTTTGTTACAAATAATAAAGCTGATGCTTATTTATTTTTGCTCCTATACCTTATTTTTCAATTGCTTCCAATATAAGGAGATGAAAAAAGTTGGTTTCCTAACACTAACAAATATGATATTCTTCTGGGAGTACATAAATAGAATATAGAAAGTAGAATATTCTACAGACAGTAAAAAGAATTAATTAAAGATACACTGGTTGACTCAGAAGTATTTATATGGGCTACTATTGAGTGAGAAGATCAAGATATATAATATTGTCTATAATAATTGTTGTGTGTGTGTGTGTCTATGTGTGTATATATATACGTATGACTGTAAATGCTTACTTGAACATAGGGAAAAGTATGAAAGACAAATACTAGGCTGTTAGAATGAGGTTTCATGCAAGAGAATACTACTATTTATGTGTTCAGGAGTAGGGAGGAGTATTTAAGCTGAAAAGGAAATGTAAAAAAAGTTTCACTGAAAATTCTTTATAGTATGTGTCATAACGTCGCCTTTGTTAATTTATGTCAAATATATTTGTAGAAAACAAAATTAAAAATATTTTTATTCATTTGTATGTTTAATATTTTTCCTTCCAAAGTATTAACTATTAAGAAAATAGAAATTTAACAATATGATGTTTAATCTCTTAGGAAAACATGGACTTGGCCAAAAACATGAAAGCGTATATATATAATTATTATTTTAGGGCTTTGTCTAGTAACAACATTAGCATAAAATATTGAGCTATTGAATTCCTTTGAGTCGTGTGATTTACCCTAAATAAGAACAATGTGGTCTGAAAACACATGAATCAGCTATGTATGTGATGCTGAAAGTGTTGGCATAGTGACCAATTCTGTGCATTTATTTCTTATTTGCTATGACAGGTAGAGATGTGCACCTGAGTTAGAGACAGACTAACTAAAATAAGGATAAGCATAATTTTTACCAGCAATTTGAAATGAAAAGCCCAATAGCATCTTTCATTATTTTGGAAATAACATTCTTAATGCTGAAGATAAAGGGAGAGAATTACTATTCTGGCAGTGAATGTTAATGAAAAAGTGACGTTATTAGGGGCACTGGGACTCAGTAGCAATTTCTAAGGGCATGAAAGACTTCAAAAAGTCGTCCCTGAGGTCCCAGTGGGAGGGCCTGGCCCATCGCAGGTGGGTAGCTCCTAGCAGGAGAGTGTGGGAGCCAGCTGTCCTCATCACCAAGTCCAAGGGGGTACTTGTGGGGAGTCTGGTCAGCATCTCTATCCAGTGGGTCACAAGGGTGGTCAGTGGGGCCTCTAGGCAGTGGCTTCAGGTGGGTGACTGCATCGTAAATCAAGACAATCTGAATTAATACAAGCAATGCAGGAAACAGCATGCAGCCCAAGCGCGTGGGTCTCCTTCACAAGGGCTAGACCACAAGCTCAGAGAGGGCATGGGCCATGTCTCTATTTGCCACTTCTCACCCGGTCCACTCCTTGGGTCTCAATAGCTACTTGTTGAGTAAATAAGTGGATGGATGAGTGATTGAACGAGGGCATAGAAATGAAGGGAGTTGAATTGTGATTCTTAGCTGGGCTCCAGATTGAGCAGGAAAGTCAAATAAAAGCTAGGAACCAGAGTTGGAGCAGAGGACCTGTTAGGGGAACTGATGACACATAGTGGGGCTCCTCTAAGGAGGCTAGAGCCTCAAGCTCATTGAACACCTAAACACACTTTCATTTCAGGCAGCAAGGGAGCTGATGTTTATTATGTACCCTCTGTGTACTTAATCGTGGCCCTAAGTATTTTCTTCACATTGTTTATTTAATTATGTAATTTCCTCAAACACCCTGTCAGGAAGATGTTATTAACCCTATCTTGCAAATGAGACAATCGAGACTCAGTAATTTCTTCAAGATCACCACGCTGGTGAGTGATGTAGCTGGGGTTTGAACCAGAACTGTCTCACTTCAAAGTTTGTGTTCTTCCCACAACCCCAATAACTCTAAAAGGAAGGACATATCCACATGAGGAGGCATTTCGTAATTTGGCAGAAAGTGGGTTTCTAGACTGTGAGAACTCATTTATAGGCTGAAAGCGAATCAGCCTTCCCGACTGTTGCTTTGGTTTTTTAAAATAATGATATTTATTGGTATTTCAAATAGCCACAGATTTGTATTTTTATTAAAAGGGGTTATAGGCTCACAAAAGTTGAAAAGCACTGTACTTGCCTATTTTGTCTTCCTTCTTCCTAATTAAAGAAAATGAAAACAGCTTTTTATTATTACATAAGCAGTAAACATATCTTGTAGAAAGTTAGAAAATATAAACAAACAAAGAAGAAAATAAAGTCACCAAATTCTGACCACCCAGAGATTACTTCTATAAACACTTTCAAGTACATATCTTGTCTGGCAAATGAGACTGATTACATCTTCTTTGTGGGGTTTTGGGGAGAATTAAATGATTAAATAAGTGATGTAAAGAAAATACTTAGCATAATGTTTAAGTACATAGAAGGTAAATATTAGTTCCCTTTTCTGCTTGAAATTCTCCCACTTACTCTTCTATTTACATATACTTGGGGTTTTTTTTTTTGTTTTAGCAAAATGAGATTCTACTGTACATACTCTTTAGTCATTTGCTTTTTTCTGTGCGTGAGCTCTACCTTTCCATGTCAGTGAACATTTATCTTCTCTAATATTCAGTCCATATTCAAATTTCCTCAAATAAGCCAAAAAAATGGTTTTTACAGTTGATTTGTCCAAATCAGGACCTAATTCAATTGCACCTTAAATTTATTTTACTCTAGTAATGTCCTTTTTTTTAAATGTCAAGTTGTTGAAGAGATGAGCCAGTTATCACCTTACAGAATGTCCCATTTTGAGGTTGGTCTTGTGGTGTGTAACTTGTCGCTCTATCATTGTATTTCCAATCCCTGTATTTTCATTATTATATCTAATTATGTCTAAAGGTTTGTCAGATTCAAATCAAACATTTTTGTCCAGAATGTATCCTATGTACTTCATTTTACATCTCATCAGAAAACAGAATAGTATCTGGTTGACCTGCTTGCTGCTTTTTTTTCGTTTGTTTTAACACTGCTGATTAATATTCAGGTTATACAGACTTTAAAGAAGATTCTAGTGATCTGAAGTAATGGTCTTTTCAGCCTGTGAGACAAGGTCCAATGACAAATATTTCAACTGTTAATGCCTAATGTTGCAAAAATACATTAGATATTAATCCGGCTCATTGGCAATATCCTTCCTCGTCAAAAGACAAAGTGGTCTGTTTATGAGGCTGCCTCCAGTAGTAACCAGTTGGTCACAGACCGTCACAGCATGAGGTGGTCTGGGAGGTGCAGAACTGAAAGCGAGGTAAGTTCAATTTCAAGTCTTACTCTCCACAAATTCAGCACCACAGAGGCACTGAAAGATGTATATGAAATGCAAATCCATGCATATATTTTCCTTGCTTAAATCCCTTCAATGTCTCCTCTAAGATGAACTTCCAGTTCTTTAACATGGCTATGTGGCTTTCCATGATTTGGTCCAATGGACATCTAAATCTCATGGCCTATCTTTCCCTGGCATGTACTTTATACTCTTTGTGCTGTGTCACACCACACTACAAACTGCTGGTGGTTGCCCCACTTCCACTCTTCCACCCACTCCCCACTTCTCTGCTAGCTGCCTCCCTAACACTAACGCAAGGATTCATCTTCTCCAGGTACCATCTCTGATCTCCCAGACTAGCATGTGCTCTGTGTCTGCATGCCCATATGTAGCACCTGGGGAGAGCTTTCTTAAAGACTGTACTGAAATGTTTGCTGAAGAGTTCATCCCTCTTACTTGTCTATAATGTCCCTCAGGGTGGGACCGTGTCTTATTCCTCGTTGTAGCCCTAGTGCCTAGCCTATTCATGGCAGATACTCGATAAGTATTTGTTGAAACAAAATGAACTCAGTGGATTGAAAGTCTGAGCAAAATGTGGAGTAGGAATCATGCCTCTGAGTGTTACATTGAAAGAATAAATCTGGGGGTCCTGGGAGGAAATCTAAGACCTGGGTCAGAGATACGAGGCAAGTTTCAGTGTCTGAAAAAGTTCTTATTATGTTAGCAGTCAGAAATCCAAGTCAGGTATAAGGGGAGAAGTAGTCAGAATTAAACATCAAGAGTTTGGTATTTAGGACTAGCATAAGAAAAACAACAACTACAACAACAAAGAGAATGGGAATAGAGTACAAATTAGAACAATCCTTCAGGAATCAGAACAGGCAATAGTCAGTTCACTCAGTGCCAAAGCAGGAAATGGTTGTCAATCCTCAAACAATGAATTCCTCTACTCTATCTTGTGTAGGCTTTCTGGTGAGGTCGGAGATCCAGCTAGGCGAGTGTGGCTGGTTCCAGAGTGAGGCAGGCTCCTTCCACTAGTGAACCCAGCACAGGCTCCTAACACCTTTCAGGATATGTTCCTCCTCCCATTTTTCTTTCTGGCTGCAGCCCACTCTCCCCATTCCTATTCTCTCTCGCTCTCTCTCATCCTTCTCCTTCCTGCTGCTTCAGGTCCCCCCTGCCCCATCTCTGCCTATCCATTTTTCCTTTTCTTTCTATTATTTTTCCCTTTTTTCTTTTCCAGCTTCCACACTACCTCTGGGCAGAATGTAAATCTGATGTTTGTATTAATCTGTTTATCAGAGGAAATTTTATGTTTTGTATTTTCACTTGAAAAAGTAAATACCCCCAAACCCTTTTTTTCTCCTTTTTTTAAAAATGCCAGGTTTCTTTTTTTAAAGTAAGTTTATTTATTTATTTATTTATTTCTGGGAAGCATTTGCCCTGAGCTAACATCTATTGCCAATCTTCCTCTCTCTCTTTTTTCTCCCTCCCCAAAGCCTCATTACATAGCTGTATATTCTAGGTGTAAGTCCTTCTAGTTCTTCTATGTGAGCCGCCGCCGCAGCATGGCTACTGACAGACGAGTGGTGTGGTTCCACACCTGGGGACCAAACTCAGGCCACCGAAGCAGAGCCTGCCAAATTTAACCACTAGGCCATCGGGGCTGGCTCCCTTTTGTTTTCACTTTAAAAGAAGATCCAAATAATAAAATTGCTTGATATTCATTTAGATGTAATTAAAACCCACTCTGTTAGAGCTTTAAGAAAAACAAGCTACTGTGTGTGTGGAGGAGGGTAGGGGGAGTGAATGTACTGAGCTGGTCCCCAAACTGCCCCATCAAGAAGGGCAGCACAGGGAAAAAGGGATAGGCGTTACACAAAATCGCAAGGAATTCTGGAGGTTCTTTGAGAAAAGTTATCCTTCAGGGAACAATAGTTCATTGCTTTCCATGAGGGCTCATCCCTAACTTTCTCAGTTGACCATAAAACATCCTGGGGATTACGTACCTGGAGTTTTACTCACAAAGAGGATCTTCCAGAACTGGTTTTATTCTTGAACAAAATTCCTGGAATGCCTCAGGTCACTCTCAATTTAGGAAAGCCTTAGTGTCCAATAGGGATTATGTTGTTAAGTAGGAGCAGGTGAGACCTGGATAATTTCATACCCAGAGACATAGATTGTCCAAGGAACTCACATTCCGAAGGTGATGACTTGAAGCCCAGAGAGGTAAAGCACCTACCATTGCGTGGCTCATCAGTGGTAGAGCCTGAGCTAGAAGCCCATCTGCAGTGTTCAGGTTAGGATGGCAAGTTGCCACCGAGCAGGAATCACGGGCATTATGTCTCAACATCTGCAAAGTGCAGTCTGTTTCATTCTCCAAAAGTTGACGATCAAAGCAAAGGGAGTCAAAAGTGGGGTTTACTAGGTTCCATTTAAATGAAGGAAGATATGATCCACCCACAACCCACTGTCTTTTCTCTATGTAGGTGAACTGTCTCTCCTTAGCAACAATTCTAAGAGGCCTACGGTAGGTGAGGATCACTAAGTACTCGTTTTTACAAATTCCTCTGTAATATTCCAGGGATTTGATGACTTCCTTATTTTCCCAAAGCTTTCTAGGAAGAGGTATTCTGTATAGAAGATCTTCCCAGTGCTTATCTTCATGAGATGTCAATAATTTAGGTGCACTAAAGTAATTCTCACCTCACAGCTTTTGTTCTGCTCTGAGAGGCACTGCCTCTGTCACTCCTCTAGCTTCCCCATTCCTAGCATGAAAACCCTTCCTATTTCTCTCTCAACTTAATCATAAAAGTCAAGCATTTGAGAGCCCAAAGCAGCTTAAGATGATCTAGTCTAGCGTTGTTCAAACTTCTTTTAACCACAACCCATGGTGAAAAATATAGTTTAGGTCACCAACCAATACAAAAACACATACTCGTATTTTTTTTTTTTTTTTCAAAGAGAAATTTTGTTTATTTCTTTTTTTTTTTTTTTTGAGTTTCAGTTTTTTATTATGGTGTTTTTTTTTTATTAATGTTATGATAGATTACAACCTTGTGAGATTTCAGTTGTACATTTTTGTTAGTCATGTTGTGGGTACACCACTTCCCCCTCCGTACCCTCCCCTCACCCCCCCTTTTCCCTGGTAACCACCGATCAGATCTCCTTCTCAATATACTAATTTCCACCTATGAGTGGAGTCATATAGAGTTCGTCTTTCTCTGACTGACTTATTTCGCTTAACATAATGCCCTCAAGGTCCATCCACGTTGTTGTGAATGGGCCAATTTCGTCTTTTTTTATGGCTGAGTAGTATTCCATTGTGTATATATACCACATCTTCTTTATCCAATCATCAGTTTCTGGGCATGTAGGCTGGTTCCACGTCTTGGCTATTGTAAATAATGCTGCGATGAACATAGGGGTGCAACGGACTCTTGAGATATCTGATATCAGGTTCTTAGGATAGATACCCAGTAATGGGATGGCTGGGTCATAGGGTATTTCTATTTTTAACTTTTTGAGAAATCTCCATACTGTTTTCCATAGTGGCTGTACCAGTTTGCATTCCCACCAACAGTGTATGAGGGTTCCTCTTTCTCCACAACCTCTCCAACATTTGTTGTTCTTGGTTTTGGATGTTTTTGCCAGTCTAACGGGGGTAAGGTGATATCTTAGTGTAGTTTTGATTTGCATTTCCCTGATGATTAGCGATGATGAACATCTTTTCATGTGTCTATTGGCCATATTCATATCTTCTTTTGAGAAATGTCTGTTCATGTCCTCTGCCCATTTTTTGATCGGGTTGTTTGTTTTTTTGTTGTTAAGCAGTGTGAGTTCTTTGTATATTATGGAGATTAACCCTTTGTCGGATAAGTGGCTTGTAAATATTTTTTCCCAATTAGTGAGCTGTTTTTTTGTTTCAATCCTGTTTTCCCTTGCCTTGAAGAAGCTCTTTAGTCTGATGAAGTCCCATTTGTTTATTCTTTCTATTGTTTCCCTCAACTGAGGAGTTACAGTGTCCGAAAAGATTCTTTTGAAACTGATGTCAAAGAGTGTACTGCTTATATTCTCTTCCAAAAGACTTATTGTCTCAGGCCTAATCTTTAGGTCTTTGATCCATTTTGAGTTTATTTTGGTGTGTGGTGAAAAAGAATGGTCAATTTTCAATCTTTTGCATGTGGCTGTCCAGTTTTCCCAGCACCATTTGTTGAAGAGACTTTCTTTTCTCCATTGTAGGCCCTCTGCTCCTTTGTCGAAGATTAGCTGTCCATAGATGTGTGGTTTTATCTCTGGGCTTTCAATTCTGTTCCATTGATCTGTGGACCTGTTTTTGTACCAGTACCATGCTGTTTTGATCACTGTAGCTTTGTAGTATGTTTTGAAATCGGGGATTGTGATTCCGCCGGCTTTGTTTTTCTTGCTCAGGATTGCTTTAGCAATTCGCGGTCTTTTGTTCCCCATATGAATTTTAGGATTGTTTGTTCAATTTCTGTGAAGAATGTTCTTGGGATTCTGATTGGGATAGCATTGAATCTGTATATTGCTTTAGGTAGTATGGACATTTTAACTATGTTTATTCTTCCAATCCATGTGCAAGGAATGTTTTTCCATCTCTTTATGTCATCGCCTATTTCTTTCAAGAAAGTCTTGTAGTTTTCATTGTATAGATCCTTCACTTCTTTGGTTAAGTTTATCCCAAGGTATTTTATTCTTTTCGTTGCGATTGTGAATGGGATAGAGTTCTTGAGTTCTTTTTCTGTTAGTTTATTGTTAGTGTATAGAAATGCTACTGATTTATGCATGTTAATTTTATACCCTGCTACTTTGCTGTAGTTGTTGATTATTTCTAATAGTTTTTCTGTGGATTCTTTGGGGTTTTCTATGTATAAGATCATGTCGTCTGCAAACAACGAGAGTTTTACTTCTTCGTTACCTATTTGGATTCCTTTTATTTCTTTTTCCTGCCGAATTGCTCTGGCCAGCACCTCCAGTACTATGTTGAATAGGAGTGGTGAAAGTGGGCACCCTTGTCTTGTTCCTGTCCTCAGAGGGATGGCTTTCAGCTTTTGTCCATTGAGTATGATGTTGGCTGTGGGTCTATCATATATGGCCTTTATTATGTTGAGGTACTTTCCTTCTATACCCATTTTACTGAGGGTTTTTATCATAAATGGGTGTTGGATCTTGTCGAATGCTTTCTCTGCATCTATTGAGATGATCATGTGGTTTTTGTTTTTCATTTTGTTGATGTAGTGTATCACGTTGATTGACTTGCGGATGTTGAACCATCCCTGTGTCCCTGGTATAAATCCCACTTGATCATGGTGTATAATCTTTTTGATGTATTGCTGTAATCGGTTTGCCAAAATTTTGTTGAGGATTTTTGCATCTATGTTCATCAGTGATATCGGCCTGTAGTTCTCCTTCTTTGTGTTGTCCTTGTCAGGTTTGGGGATCAGAGTGATGTTGGCTTCATAGAATGTGTTAGGGAGTTCTCCATCTTTCTCAATTTTCTGGAACAGTTTGAGGAGAATAGGTATTAAGTCTTCTTTGAATGTTTGGTAGAATTCTCCAGAGAAGCCGTCTGGTCCTGGACTCTTGTTTTTGATTACCGTTTCTATTTCCTTACTTGTGATTGGTCTATTCAGATTCTCCATTTCTTCCTGATTCAGTTTGGGGAGATTGTAGGAGTCTAGGAATTTGTCCATTTCTTCCAGGTTGTTCAATTTGTTGGCATATAGTTTTTCATAGTATTCTCTTATGATCTCTTGTATTTCATTGGTATCTGTTGTGATTTCTCCTCTGTCATTCCTGATTTTATTAATTTGCGATTTCTCTCTTCTTTTCTTGGTGAGTCTGGCTAGGGGTTTGTCAATTTTGTTAATTCTTTCGAAGAACCAACTCTTTGTTTCATTGATCCTTTCTATTGTCTTTTTTGTTTCAATATCGTTTATTTCTGCTCTTATTTTTATTATTTCCCTCCTTCTACTGACTCTGGGCTTTGTTTGTTCTTCTTTTTCTAGTTCTGTTAGGTGTCGTTTGAGGTTGCTTACGTGAGCTTTTTCTTGTTTAGTGAGGTGAGCCTGTATTGCGATGAATTTCCCTCTTAGGACTGCTTTTGCTGCATCCCAAATGATTTGGTATGTCGTGTTCTCATTTTCATTTGTCTCCAGATAATATTTGATTTCTTCTTTAATTTCTTCAATGATCCATTGTTTGTTGAGAAGCGTGTTGTTTAGTCTCCACATTTTTGCACCTTTCTCTGCTTTTTTCTTGTAGTTGATTTCTAGTTTAATAGCGTTATGATCAGAAAAGATGCTTGATATTATTTCAACTCTCTTGTATTTATTGATGTTTGCTTTGGTTCCCAAAATATGGTCAATCCTTGAGAATGTTCCATGTGCACTTGAGAAGAATGTGTAACCTGCTGTTTTAGGATGAAGTGTTCTATATATATCTATTAAGTCCATCTGGTCTAATTTTTCATTTAATTCTATTATTTCCTTGTTGATTTTCTGTCTGGATGTTCTGTCCATTGGTGTTAATGGTGTGTTGAGGTCCCCTACTATTATTGTATTGTTGTTGATGTCTTCTTTTAGTTCTATTAAGAGTTGCTTTACAAATTTTGGTGCTCCTGTGTTGGGTGCGTATATATTTATAAGTGTTATGTCTTCTTGGTGGAGAGTCCCTTTTATCATTATATACTGTCCCTCTTTATCTTTCTTTATCTGTTTTGCTTTGAAATCTACCTTGTCTGATATTAGTATAGCGACACCTGCTTTCTTTTGTTCATTATTTGCTTGGAGTATTGTTCTCCATCCCTTCACTCTGAGTCTGTGTTTGTCTTTGGGGCTGAGGTGTGTTTCCTGGAGGCAGCATATTGTTGGATCTTGTTCTTTGATCCATCCTGCCACTCTGTGTCTTTTGATTGGGGAGTTCAATCCATTTACATTTAGAGTGATTATTGAGACGTGGGGGCCTACCACTACCATTTTGTGTCTTGTTTTCCAGTTTTCTTCAGTTTCCTTTGTTTCTCGTCCCATGGTTTAATCTGTTCTGATGTAGAGCTGCTACTCTCTGTTGTTGTCCTTCTACTTATCTCCTCTGCTCTTGGTTTTGTAGCCCCTTTCCTTTTTTGGATTTTTCAGGAATGAGGGTTTTCCTGAGGATTTCCTGAAGAGGAGGTTTTGTGGCAATGAACTCCCTTAATTTTTGTTTATCTGGGAAAGTTTTTATTTCTCCATCGTATTTGAAGGATATTTTCGCTGGGTAGAGAATTCTCGGCTGTAGATTTTTGTCCTGCAGATTTTTGAATATATCATTCTACTCTCTTCTAGCCTGTAAAGTTTCTGCTGAGAAATCTGCTGATAGCCTGATGGGGGTTCCTTTGTAGGTTAGTTTCTTTTGCCTGGCTGTCCTTAATATTTTCTCCTTGTCGTTGACTTTTGCTAGCTTCACTACTATATGCCGTGGAGTTGGTCTTCTTGCATTGATAAAGTTTGGAGATCTATTGGCTTCTGTCACCTGAAGATCCATCTCCCTCACCAGATTTGGGAAGTTCTTAGCCATTATTTCTTTGAATAGGTTTTCTGCCCCTTTCTCCTTCTCTTCTCCCTCTGGTATACCTATAATCCTTACGTTGCATCTCCTAATTGTGTCTGATAATTCTCGGAGAGTTTCTTCATTTCTTTTAAGTCTTGCTTCTCTCTCCTCCTCTGCCTGCAACAATTCTATATTGCCATCTTCCAAATTGCTAATTCTTTCCTCCATATTATCGGCCCTACTGTTCAGAGCATCTAGATTTTTCTTAATCTCCTCTATTGTGTTCTTCATTTCCAATATTTCTGTTTGGTTCTTCTTTATCGTATCAAACTCTGTTGTGACATAGCTCCTGAACTCGTTGAGTTGTCGGTCGGAATTCTCTCTTAACTCATTGAGAATCTTAATGATGGCTGTTTTGAAGTCATCATCATTTAGGTTATATATCTCATTTTCTTTGGGATTGTTTTCTGTGTGTTTGTTACTTTCTTTCTGTTCTGGAGATTTAATGTATTTTTTCATATTGCTTGATGTTGTTGATTTGTGCCTCCGCATGGAGATAGAGTTTAGTTGCTCCTTTCACTTGTTTCAGCTGCTGCAGTGGGGGGAGCAGCTGTTTATACTTCACCAACCAGGAACCCTGTCTGTAGTTGCTAACTGGGCCTGGGCCCCTCTTCGTAGCCACAGTGGCCCTTTGGATTCCCTCCTCTGCTGTGGGGGCCGTCACAGGGGGGCTTCAGGCTGCAGGTGCCTACTGTTGTTGCCCACCTAGATGCGCTCTCTCCTTGGGGTCTGCAACGGTGTTATGGGCTTTTCCAGCGGCCAGGGGTGGGATCACTTATATTTGTCGCTCCGTTGCTGTCGGCACCCACCGAATCTCACTTGTCCTCTATGGGTCGCAGGAGAGCTATTGGCATCTTCTACAGTCTGTGGTTAGTACACCTAGCTATGCTGCTTTTGCCCTGGGGTCTTCCAGCCTTGTGGCTGGCGGCTGGGTGCCTTCTACTGGTGCTGTGCAGAGGCTTTCCCTAAGGCTGCTGTGAGCCTGTAGGGTTTCCCCCTAGGCTACTAAGCTGGGTCTCTGGAACTCTCTCCAGCCCCAGTCCTCTCCAAGATCTCCGGCAATCCCTAGCCTCACGGGGCGGGCAACGGCAGCTGGGGGTCGCCCCGCCCTCTGGGCTTCTCTCCGGGCCTCTCCCGGGAGCCCTGAATGCTGGGCGTGGCCCCTCTGCTAATGGCAGACAGAGAGTTTTGTCTGCTGCCTGGCGGAACTCCGGCTCTTCCCCTCCGGGTCCCAGAACCGGCCTTTGAAAGTTCCCCCCGCCCCGGTCCTCTCCGAGATCTCTGGCAATCTCTAGCCCCACGGGGCGGGCAACGGCAGCTGGGGGGTGCTCCGCCCTCTGGGATTCTCTCCGGGCCTCTCCCGGAGCCGTGAATGCTCGGCGTGGCCCCTCTGCTAACGGCAGACAGAGAGTTTTGTCTGCTGCCCGGGCAGAGCTCCGGCGCTTCCCCTCCGGGTCGCAGAACCGGCCTTTGAAAGTTCCCCCAGCCCCGGTCCTCTCCGAGATCTCCGGCAATCCCTAGTCCCACGGGGCGGGCAATGGCAGCTGGGGGTCGCCCCGCCCTCTGGGCTTCTCTCCGGGCCTCTCCCGGGAGCCCTGAATGCTGGGCGTGGCCCCTCTGCTAATGGCAGACAGAGAGTTTTGTCTGCTGCCTGGCGGAACTCCGGCGCTTCCCCTTCGGGTCGCAGAACCGGCCTTTGAAAGTTCCCCCCGCCCCGGTCCTCTCCGAGATCTCTGGCAATCCCTAGCCCCACGGGGCGGTCAACGGCAGCTGGGGGTCGCCCCGCCCTCTGGGATTCTCTCCGGGCCTCTCCCGGAGCCATGAATGCTCAGCGTGGCCCCTCTGCTAATGGCAGACAGAGAGTTTTGTCTGCTGCCTGGGCGGAGCTCCGGCGCTTCCCCTCCGGGTCGCAGAACCGGCCTTTGAAAGTTCCCCTAGCCCCGGTCCTCTCCGAGATCTCCGGCAATCCCTAGTCCCACGGGGCGGGCAACAGCAGCTGGGGGTCGCCCCGCCCTCTGGAATTCTTTCCGGGCCTCTCCCGGAGCCGTGAGTGCTCAGCGTGGCCCCTCTGCTAATGGCAGACAGAGAGTTTTGTCTGCTGCCTGGGCGGAGCTCCGGCGCTTCCCCTCCGGGTCGCAGAACCGGCCTTTGAAAGTTCCCCTAGCCCCGGTCCTCTCCGAGATCTCTGGCAATCCCTAGTCCCACGGGGCGGGCAACGGCAGCTGGGAGACCTCCGTACCCTCCGTGACTCTCTCTGGGACCCTCCGGGCGCCCCGAACACCAGACTGGGTCTCCCCGCCAATGGCGGGGAGAGACTCTCCCCGCGGGCTCAGGTGTGCAACTCCAAAGTTTCCCTCTGCGTTTAGGAGTAATTGCGGGGGGTTTAGGTAGGGTTCTGGTCACCTGTTTCCACCGTCGCTCCTCTGTTGTGTTCTCGCTCCTGCCCTAGATGTGTGTGGATCCTCTGGGGACGTCCGTTGGAAGAAAGCCGCTTGCGGGTATTAGGCTGCCCGTCGGGGTCGGAGAGTTTTCACCTGTTTCCACATCCTCCCGGAGGAAAGTCCGTCCGCCTTCCGATGTATAGTCGCGTGGGTGTCTCAGATGTCCTGAGATGCTGTCTGGATATCCTTTGTCAAGCGATAAGTGTCCAAATAATTGTAGACTCGAAGGGCGAGAGACAAAGAGGACTACTCACAGCGCCATCTTGGATCTTCCCAACACATACTCGTATTGTGTGTGATTATTCTGCTATTTCCTTTTCTTTTCTTTTTAATTCCATTAAAAATGTTTCTCTAGGTAGGCATACTAAATTGATTTCATGACCCATTATTGGAGGGTGTGACCCACAGTGTGAAAAATACTGATTTAATCGAATTCTCTAGTTGTACAATTAAGCAAAGTAAGGTGAACAGATTTGAAGGGACTTATCCAAGAATTGGACCCAAATGTGAATAGAATTCTCAGTACATTATGCAGAGCTGTAAACCTTGGTATGTGGAAGTTGAAGCACCTAATTGGTTTTTCCTTCTGACAGGTTATTAATATCTCTTTATGATTTTGCTTTGAGAACTGTAGATTCTCCCATAATCTAGAGCTAGTAGAAGAGATAATTTTGATAACATTAAGCAGTGCTTGAAGAAGGATAATTCAATCAACAAGTAGTTTATTCCGCAGGCATTTGTTAAGTATCTAATATGTGCCAGACACAGTTTGGGACTAGAGATACGTGGATGAATGAGATAGCCATGGAGTCTTGGACCAGGATGTGCCCATAAGTGTGGAAAGAAAGTCACTAATTCAATTCATGCTGCAAAGGATTTTACATGACTAACTTGGCATGTGAAATCAACAATTATTTAATGAATGCTTACGATAGTGACTGTGTTTTCTAAAAGTCAACTTGTTCTAACAAGAATGAATATGTAAGGGGGCAAAAAGTAGATGATTTTAAGTTAAGACTGACAGGGATGGTGATAATAATTGTGAACCTGTCCTGGAAATCCAGGAAGTATGGTTACTATTAATTATGCACTCAACCCTAGGAATCACCAGTTTCTCCAAATTTCAAAACTCATTATAACGCCTTTTTTATTTTGACCAGATTTAGTAGTTGACAAAGCAATGGGTGTTTTCTCTTTTAAGTATGCACTGCTAATCCGTCTGACTATCATGGACCTTCGTGGATCCGACTTCAGCTTTCATTTCTCAGCCTTTTTCCTGTTAAGCTACATGCTTTTCTGTCTTAGCTAAGGGCACTTGACAAGTCCTTTGCCAAAACATGCAATGAACTGAACACACCCATGTCTTCAGGACACCCCTCTCAATTTCACGGAAACCGTGATTGCTGAACCAGGGAGATTTTCTGTTGTCTTTTCTCCCCTCCCCTCCTTTTGCTCCTAGGGGAGGGGAGAGTGTGGAGGGAGGAATCCGGGAGGAGTCTGCCACCCTCTCGACCCGCTGAGTTTTCCTTTCTTAAGTAGCCTGTGGTGCAGGGCAGAAAAGAACTGTTGACTTGGCGAGAGACTGGGAGAGGCCAGAGTTAATGGAGGGTAGGTGTCCTGTTTGCTCTTCTTCCGCTAGAGAACTACTCCATCTTTCAGATTCTCATGCTTGCTTCCCCCCTGCAGAAAACAAGGCTCCTGGAGCCTCCCAACAGAAAATCTGAAGATCGATGGAGGCAGGCACTAACTACCCAACCTATTCGATTGCCTGGCTATGACAAAAGATTTTCCTTTACTTTTCATTTCTTTAGATAATCAGTTATTTTTCACTGACTCATTTTATGAAATTGAGGTGGGTGCAAAGTGTTAATATTCCAGTTAACTTTTTATAGCACTTGCTGTGTGATTTGGTCCTAAAGTACTACTAGATTTCAGTAGTTGGTGGAAGCATCTTGACTCTAACCATGCTGTGAGGATCATGCTGCTATACAAACAGATAACGGCCATCAGAAACAGTTCATCTTATTATCTTGTGATTTTTTTTTGCGGGAATTTGCAGCCCAGCTTGTAATTGTTGTGAAAGGGATTACTGTATAAGCCAAATGTTCCCTCAGGTGTCCAGGTCTTCCATCCTCTCTGTTCAAGGGTTAAACAAAACATTTGATCTCAGGTTTTCAATGTCCTTTGTCACAGTAACTTCTCTCTTGCCAATATCTCAGTGCAAGTGAAACAGAGAATGTAAATTCCCTAAGTTAAGGGAGGCAGGGTGAGGGGTGGAAACATTGGTTTGAAACGATGGGAATAGAAAATAACAGAGAACAGGCTGGCACTTGCAATTCACAAATTCTGAAAGATTAGTCATAGTTTAATGTATTCTGGACGGTGTAAAAATCTCAAACGTTTTGAAATTAAGAACAAAGGTAAGTAATAAGGGCTATCTCAGCGTGAGATCTACCATCATCATGTCAGATCGTGTCCTGTCTTTGCCGGGAATATTTCTTTTCCTCTAAAGCGCATATTTAAATCTAAGGACCTTTCTCGGTAGATGGTTAATTGTGAACCAGCTTACAGGAGGTACTTGGGAGATGACAGTGGGGAATTGTGGTTTGGGTTTTCTCGTGCCTTTTGTGGAGAAGAGATTTTTTTCAGGGTTCAAATTGTTAAATGATAATTTGGTAATATCTTAGAAAATTACAGCCCATAACTTTGGTTCTGGGACTATATTATATAGAGATCAGGGCTGAACACATTATAGATAGATATTATAGATTATAATATCAAATTATAATATATATGACATATACTATAATATATAACATTGTAGATAGCAGAGCCTTTGTTGTGTTCAGTCAAAAGAAATGAGTAAGCTTTATGGCCATGAAAAATAACCTGGGACAACTTAAGCCTTAATAGCGGAAGATATCTATCTAAATATTCCTCTATAATGCTGGCATCCTTATAAGTGAATATGAGCTTCATAATGATATGATATATCTATTGAATTCACGAACTCAATCTCAGAACTGGAAGGGAAGCTGGAACTCCAGAAGTTAAAAAAATATATATTGTAGTTATGATTGTACTTTGGTGTATAAGGTGTTTTCAATAATATCCAGGACTGTCTTCTTAATAATGTGTTGTAATATACAGATTCTTAAATATTTGTGTAGTCTTTGACCTAGAAATTTCATTTCCAATGGAAATAATGTAAAGCACATACAAAGCCCCATGTCATTATTTACAATGTAAGAGGAGTGAAGAAACCTCAATGTCCATTCATGGGATGAAATATTCCTTAAAATACTTTGACAAGAATTTTACATTTTAAATATCTAATTTATTATATTATATATAATAATGCCAACTTTAAAGTGATATGCCATGAATAAAGGTGTAGTGACTAAGTAACAGTCAGGAATTTGGGTTTCTTAGGTGTGACCTGTCACCTGAAGGATAGGACTGTGTTAATATTAACTGAAAGGAAAACTATCTTGGTGTAGGCAGTAATTATCTCTGAGTAATGGGATATGATTTCCATTTCCTTTTTATGTTTTTATATTTTTAAAATTTTCTACACTAAACACACACGAATTTTATACTAGGAAGACAATCAATGCTGCGCTAATAGCAAAAAAGTTAGCTCAAAATCTTAACACTGACTTTTCTTTTGATTTCATTTCTATTCCTTATAAATGTAGAAAGCGTATTATTCTTGAGGTGAGAGGCTGGGTCTTAGTCTCCATGTTCTGCTCCTTCAACAGATAATCCTCCAGGGAGAGTCCTCCAACCTCGAGGACATTTACTGGGCTCGGTGTTTTTAGGTTACAGTGCCATCTATGGGACGTAACTGGCATAACTGTTTGCTGCCATTTGCAAATGATGTGAAATGCACAATTATAACATGATTTTGTGATACGGGCAGTTAATTACTCAGTTATCCCAAGGATTTTGCTATGGATGAAACTCAGATCATCCCCTCACCGCCTGGGTTCATTGAAATAACTTCCCTGCTGATCTTACCAGCAACCTCATCCCCTTCCTGTCTATACCAGAGCAAACTTCACAAGTTATTTCCAATTCACTGTTCTCCTTTAAATATTTCAATAGTTCTCCTTAACTTTCAGATGAAAATGGAAATTTCTTGGTGTGTCCTACGTATTCAGGCCTCTGATTTCGTGTCCATCCAGCCATCTTCCTTCATTCCCCACCCTTACTCAACTACTTCTGGTTTTCAGAAGGAGCTAAGGTCTTTCTCCACGTTCCCTGTTTCTCTCCCTCTCTCCCATTCTGTTCTATTGGCCTGGAATGCCCTTCCCATTTCTTCACCTGGCTATGTCCTATGGGTCCTTCCAGACTCAGCTCAAAAGTCATTTCTTCTGAGAAGCCTCACAGACTCCACTTGTCTCCGCCCCGTCTCTTCTCCCATAGCCTTCTTATTCATACTTCTTCTCTAACACTTGTCCTACTGTATTTTAACACTTTACTTCCTCTTGCATCTGACTGTGAGGTCCTTGATGGCAAAGACTCTAGTTCTCCTCTCTGCTCCTAACACTTATTCACAGGTAAATAGTGAAATGCTCAAAAAACACGATGAATGAATGAATGAACGTTGGAACTAGGTTACAGTAGTTCCTATACGGTTCCTTTTCTCATTTTTCTTCATGTATAAAAGGGAGATGATAAGCTGGGTTAAATGAGAAAATGTTTGAAAAACTATTAGCATAATGCTTGGCACATAATAATAAATATATTTTAAAAATTCCTCTCTCTTTACAACCCCTATCTAGTTTTATGTTCCCCATGCTTAGTGGCTCATGCCTCACTGATACCAGTCCCCACCCACTCAGTGACTCCCTATTAAATACACAAAGGAAACTTCCCAGTCAACCAATATTTGTGCTGATCCCATGTGTGCACTGTGACTTTTGTACCAACACTTCACCATCACTCACCACACAAATTCACTGCCTCCCTATTAAGTGCACATTCAGCATCTCTCTTACCTTTAACTCAGTCATCTTATTAATCACAGAGAAACTCAGCTCTATGGGTTTCTAGCCAAAGTATGGTCCTATTTTTAAGAAAAAAATTTTCAACGCTTAGGGTAGATCTTTTATGCCAACAACAATAAATACAAGTAGTCCTCAATTTTCATTTGTTCCCTTTCATTTGACTCACTTTATCCACATTATATATGAGCACCCTTTCATTGCCTTTCTGATGCACAGTTCAGCCTACATATGAGCTAATGAACAATCACTTTTGTGCTGGCACATGATGCCTGCCAACGGTTCAGTACCAGACAATCGCCATCCTTATCTATAAAACAATTTATTTGTATAATTATTGGATGGTTTTAATACTTTTTCCCTTATTATTTTAAAACATAATAAGACACCTCATGAATCTTTTGTTTGTTCACTTTCTTAATAATCCACAAAAGCGCTGGCAAACCCCACTAGTAATTCCTTCCCAGTATGAATTCAGTTTCTTCAGTCTTACTGTTATTTCAAGTAAGATGAAATAGAATTTAAAGAAGTTGTCTTAGCAAATTAATTTTTATTGCCTGTATTTAATATTTATTCCATGCTTTAAAAATTGTAACAACCATTTACACATTGTAACATTTGAGAAAAAAAGTAAAAAATTACACCATATTTAGTGAAAATAAGTGTTGGCTTTAACTTTCAGATTAAAAATAGGAATGAGATTTTTCCATGTAGCATGTAAGTGTAATGTTTAGGGTTCACTTATTTGGTGTTAATGGTTGTTTTGATAAATATATTATGAGGAAAAGTAAAGAATTTTATCTTAATATTGGGAACTCTATTTTGCCCCCTGCTGTATGATTTTTTTTTTTTCTGGTTACTAAACATATACATAAGAAATAGAAGAAATGGTTTTGGAAAAAAAAAACTATCAATCAACCAATGGCTATAATGAAAGGTAATCTTATTATCAGCAGTCATTCTCAAATTTCCAGAAGTTTTAACTTTCATCTGAAGCATTTATTCTGCGTAAAATCACTTCCTCTGTAACATTTTAGAATTTATTTTATTTAGCTTTACCATAGTATTCTTTCAAAAAACACACGAGGCTGTTTTTTCAATAATTTTATTTTATTATTCTTTCTGCAAAAGGTAAATTTCTCCTGAAGTGTAATAGTCTTCATGAGTTTTATACTTTCATTTTCTTGCTAAGGGTGGTATTTACACGAGTTTTTCAAAGATCATTCAAAGGGCTGCTGTCTAGAGGCAACACTGTTGAAATGCAGACACTTCGTTTTAGGTGCTTGAGAGAATTTGACTATGTTCTTCACTTGCATAATTAATGAGTGGATGCTATGTACTAGATGTTCTACTAACACTGGAGATACAGAAATGAGAAAAGTATTGTCCTGTCTCAAGATGCTCACAGGCTGGCTGGAATAGGAGAAGTAGTGTGTTAATTACTGAAGGGAGTAAAGAAGGAGAGCTCGCTGGCAAACAGGCTAGGACGGTGGAAGAGATCAAGAAATGCTCCCAAGAAATGGCAATGCTTGAGGTGAGTGTTGAGAGGTAAGTAGGAAAATCTAAGTAGATGAGGGCAGTGAAGGGGGTTCCTAATTAGGGAACCAAGGGTTCCCCTTGCAGAATAAGAGAGGTATGAGAAAGTATGCCTTAATCTAGAAACTGCAAATAATCCGTACACCTCACCTCATGTAATGAAACGTTGTGGGCATTCAATGTACAAACAATTTGATTAACATGTAGAATGATTGATTAGAGTCACTTTAGGTAATGCAACATGGCCCTGCTCACCCCAGCGGTGATCTAGAGGCCCTCCCCAGCTTTGAGGCCAGCGAGCTCGCCTTGGAATGTTGGTGTTTCAGAAGATCCTGACCACCATATTAGGCTCTCTACTTCAGTGATCCGGCCACGGGGGTGTCTTTGTGTCGTGGTGATCAATAGCATAGCAACTGTCATGAGGACTCCTGAGGGCTGCCCCAGTATTGTCTCATAAAATAGGCCCAGGCCATTCACCAGCACCAAAAATGTCACTGGTTCCCCATTTTCTACCAAGTGAAATCCAAATCTCTAGTGGGCTTCAGGATCCTCTAAAACCTGCCTCTCACATATCCTTCCAGAAGTAAGTCAAAAGAATTTGATGAGTAAGAATAAGGTCTTTGGAGTGAGGCTGTCCTGGGTTTGAATTTTAACTCTGCTACTCACTTAAGCTCCAACATAAAAGTAACAATTTTCCTCAGCTTTAGTGTCTTCATCTATGACATGGGTGCAAGTCTTTCTACATAGTGTTGTTTTGAGAATTCAATAGGGTTATATTTTTTGAGTAATTAGTACAGCAAGCATCATATAAAATGGCTGAATATATAATAATTTTATAATTCCTATTTTACTTCAGACACTGTTTTTATTATATTTAATTTGACTGACTACTTAATATTCTCTGAATATATCCTGTATTTTTGGTTTTTATGCCTTCGAAATCCCTGTCAGACAAAATTCTAGTTGGCCTAGCTCAGATCTCACCATCTTCAAGGAGCCTTCGTCAATTCCCCTAATTGAAATTAATTATTATTTCCTTATTTCAACAGAAATTGGTGCCTCTGCTACAGGAACAGTAGTAATAATTTCCTTGAATTTAAGTCCAATAGGAAGAGAGAATATTTAATTCTATAACTTATATAACATCTTTAACAATTTCTGGAGTTTATTCAATTGATTTGTTAGTTTATAGTGAGCATTTACCAATAAAATAATGATTATTTTGAGAAATTCCAAGATTGACTAATAAGTGAATTATTCTGAATTTCTACTGACAAAAGAATCCATGCTCCCATATTAGATACATAATGATAAAGATAATAATCACCTAGTAACACAATGGGAAAAGATTTTTTGAATCTGTTTGTACTACATGCACCAAAGAGAAGATGAAATGTTTTCTGTCTTATCACATATTTTTTATTGCAGAAATATATAAAACATTATTACATTCAGTAATACATTGTAATCAGAAATATCTAATCCAAAAGAGGGAGTTTTTTAAAAAATAGCTTTTTTCTGAAACAAGTTTATAAATACTCTGTCTTCTTAATGTCATCCTTTCCCTTCACCTGATAAGACTTCTCTAAGAGAACTCATTTATTCATTTAATAATGCTATCCTTTCAAGTAATTCCATGGGGCAGAAGATAAGACTCAAACTATACGCTATTATGTTTATTTACTAAATCTCATTTCCTGGGCTTCTAGGTTCCTTTTCAAACCCTAACATAAGTGCTGCATCATCTTTATCTCCTAGATAAAGCAATACTCTAACTCTTAAGCAGTGAAGTGCTTTCTAATTTGTTTGAGATAATGTTTTTAAAATGCACCAGTTTCAGAGGCTTGAGTCATATGCGAGTGATACTGATCATCTTGGAATGATGGAGGAGCTCCTCCTCACTGATAATGTTGAGAGAGATAATGAAATGGTTCTGGTCTTGTTTCCATGGATAATGTGGAGGAAGCCATCCACCAGAGGTAGATTTCCTCTTCTGGAAGCACCCTTAAATCTTTGCATACTGATAGAGAGAGAGAAGAAAAGATTAACAGAAAAATGTTCTTAGTCTTCTCACAAGTAGTTTTATCTCTTTTTAAAATTTTAATCAGTTAAATGCTTGGTACTGTTTTATTCTTCATTTCTCAGATCTCATAGTATTTTCAGTTTTAATCCCATTAGCACCTTATATTTAATTATTCACTGTTTCATAATTCTTAGAATTATTGGCTTAATAGAATGCAAATTTCAAGAAATATCCACAGCAAGATATGTAACAGGATCAAATCCATACAAGATGTTACATGGCTGGTTGTTGATTGAATGTTAACATGACCATAGCACCAATGCTCCTTGGCTATCTTATGGATTTCAGCAAAATTACAGAGTAATGAAATGGAGCGAAACCTTGGTTGTGAACAACTAAAGTAAGGAATGACTGTAATGACTGGCATTTCATATAATTTGGAAAAGATTAGAAAACATAAATAACCTTTTGGCATTATGGTGTTTCAGCCATTTGGCACTTAAACTTCACAAAACCTATTTTGTTTTTTTGAGAGATGCTTTTTTTCCAATTAGGAAATAACAAAGATCATGCAACGGGCCAAATTGGATACTCTCCATGTATATTGAAGTTACGGTATTGAAAAGCACACTGGCCAGAGTACTGGAGCAATGAGTTCAAGGTTTTGTACCACAACTACCTGGTTGTGGTCATTTAACCTCTCTAGTTCTAAATTCCTTTTCTGTAAAATAAAAGAATTGGGCGAAAGATGCCCTAAATTCCACAAGAGTTTTATTTATAAAGGAACAAAATTAAGCAAGAAACACTACAATTATTTCCTTCCAAAAGGAATAAACCCTGAAAATAAGTTTATTTCATTTACATTATCTCACTAGTCACATTATAGTTACTGCTGCATAGTTTACATATTTTACAGAATTAAATAAAACTATCTCACTAGAATTTCTTTTTCTCAAGCCAGTTTTATGCCTACTAAAAATAAGCAACCTCTGCCTGTATTTCCATTTCAGTCATTCAACGTAAGTAACAGGGTTCAAAAGAAAAATGCAACTTGGTAATGGACTTAAATATTTTGTGAATTATTCTGGATAAGAACTCAAGGCTATATCCCCAGAGTTTTATTTTAAGTCTAGAAATGAATTAGAAGTTCTATGAAGACAGAAATCATGTCTGTCTTTTTTACCTATATATTCATAGAACCAAGACCAGCGCTCAACACATAGTAGCTTCTAAGTAAAATTGTTGAATATATGCGTAATTACAGAGGTGCTTTTGGAGAAAATCTGGTTGCCAAAAGAAAACTCTGTGACTCAGGTCAATGAAACTGATTAAACCATATTTCATATGGTTTTCTGGCATAATTAGCAAGATTAGGAAAAAAATTCTCTGTAAGGGGGGAAAACTCTAATACTTCCCTAAGAACTGTTTGTACTGTAATGTCATAATTTTTTTTGCTATTCTAAATTAATTTACAGTTAATGATATAAATCAATAAAGTGCAATAAAATCCATCCATATTGATTTATGTATATGCATATATATGCATATCTATACATATATATATAATTCCTTCTGATGAACCTTTTTCAGTGACGCATTCAGCTCGCAGCCTCTTTCCTGGTATTATATTAAGCATGCTCTAAATATTGGATATCTTGAGAAACTGTTTGAAGAGACCAATGACTTCAGATCTCTGATAGATGCTCCATCTTCCTTTTCAATTTCCTTTCATAAATGTACATTTAATTCACTTTTTCAATTAAAAATTTTAATAGAAATATTTCCCTAAAGATAAATATGACTGGTGAATACAGATAAGACTTCTTTTGCAGCCTCCAAGAGCAAGGGTATCTTGGTTTGTGTGACCCGTTCTATAGGCCTGAAGGCCTCTAAGATTCACCTTAGGAGTTAAGTGCTATTAGAAAGTATCAAAGGATGTAACACATTTTATTCAAGTTTTTTTGTGCATTATTTAAAATCAGAAAGAATTAAAAAAGGCTTATCTAAAGTGCTTAGCTATATTTACCCCCCAAAAGATAGAATCAAAGAGTGGCATTGAACTTAGAATATTTGTTGACTGTTAAAATGTTAAATATAGTCCATGATACATCTTTGATGGATATGTTGGTGATTACAAGGTGCAAGTTCTCTGTGTAGAATACTGACCGTAAAGCACGCACTTACTGTTGGGTGTAATGTATGTTACTATATCGTGTTACTCTGTGTCGAGATGTCATTGGAGATGTGGAACCAATGGTTTGGCTTATGTGAATGTCTGGACTCACCATTTGTGTCACTTGAATTTCTGGCCCTAACAAAATACTGCCACTCATCATAGGTCCCACACAGCCATCAGTCATGCTACTATTGCTCACGTCCCGCCTACCAGGACTAGACTGCACTCTCTCAGCATAGATGACATTGTGTGTGTTGGCTAACTCAGCAGGGACACAAATATTCCCTTGAACATCATAGATAGGTGCCATTACTGTTTCGGTTACTACAACATTGGGTGCGAGCTGAGGATCAAAAACAATTGTAGTGGGTTGCACACACTGATCAGCAGTAGTGTAAGTCTCAGTCACTACAATATCCCCGTGAACCACTGGTTCAGGTACTGCCATTTCTGCCTGGAATTCAGCCTCTGAGAGAGTCATCCCTGAAGATTCATTGACAAAATAATTAGGTCCAAGTAAAGGGAGGTCAGTACTGATAGGGATACAGGCCTGCTGTGAAGGAAATGGTTCTATTTCTGTGTTTAAGCAGATTTCAGCAAGAGTCCTAAATTTTGGGTCTAAAGTTTCCATGTCGCTTTCATCTAAATCATCCACAATCCAACTGCAGCAACCAATGGAGCCCACAGGGGACCCTGCTCCCTCGTGGTCATAAATGAGCAAGCAGTCATTTGCTGGTCGACCTTCATCTTCATCTGCATAAACGTATGCTTTCTAAAATTAGAAGAAAAATAGGGAATTAGAAGTTTCTTTTCTCTTAAAATAATCAAAGAAGAATAACAAAGCTTTAGAGACGTTTGATCAAAGAAGATTTTATGGGATGAACTGAGAAAAACACTGACTCTGCTATATTTCTAAAGAATTGGAATTTTTAGAGGTGGTCAGTGTGCGTTAATGGTGCATAGAATTTGAATAAATTTGAAAGCTAATAAATCATAATTTGTACATTTTATTCAGATTTTGAATCAAAGATAATGTTTTAGTCTTTTGGATTTATAGTCTTTTGTTTCTCAGGTGGTCTAGAAATAAATATATTACTTATGTTAAAAATATTTATTTAAGGAGAGAGATTTGATCAACTTAGAATAAAAGCATGTATAAAGATGTAGATATCTCTGAGCTTCAGAGATGTCTGTCAGAATGTTCAGGGAAGTTTTACATGGCCTGAGTGAAGAGAGCTGGGTTGTCTCTGGAGTTGGGTTAATGGGAGGAAGGCACTAAGACATTATCTGCCATGATTTTCAAATTATTTTTAATGACAGACCCTTTAAATGAAATCCTAGGTAGGAGCTGACATGTTGAATGGATTAAAGTGGAACTTCTCTGTTTGAAGGGGATGTGGGGCGGAGCAGAGACCTGCCAGCTCTCTCCCCACTTTCCCTCACCTGCTGTGGCCCTTGGTGGGTTCCAAAAATCCCATCAGGCCTGCTCATCACCATCTGAAATCACCTCATATAATCTGATCCCTTCTTTATTTTATAAATAAGTAATCAAAGGCCCAGAGAGGGTGAATGACATGCCCAAGACCCAAATAGCTGTAGAATACAACTTCAAATAGAGCTATCCTTTTTACACGACATCATATATTTTCCCTCTGGTCTGTACCAGAGTCTAAATTCTACCATTAGAAATGAGTGATTTTGGTTCTTGAAATCAATTATTCATGAGTTGGATATTACCTTAAAACTTTACTGTTTAATATTTTAAATGACACCTCAGTAGGAGGATAACCCTATCTTGCCTGGGGCACAAGTTAGCTGCTGGGTGGCTGGTGCTGGTGTGGAAAGTGGCAGGAGGAAGCGCTGGTATTGTAAAGCAGAGTCTTCACCTGGCAGAGAGGCTGCGCTCACCACCTCTGAAATCAAGCAGAGACCTAAATGTTTTTTTTTTAAAATGGAGACCTAAAATGTTTGAGGAAGGATGACCTCAGTGTCCACAGAGAAAGGAGAATACATTTTGATCTTATTTGTCCTAGAGAGCACTAATTGTAACCTAGGGAAAAAATAATCAGTGCAATTTTGACATTAATGGTAAAGCTCTTTTACTATTAGTGTGATTTTTATGAATGATTCATTAAATATAATTTCTATGACATTTCTATGACATATATAATTTATGTCCATTTGTTGAATGTGTTTAGTGGTATTGATCACTCATTTAAATAATCAATACTATTCATGCACAGTCTGCAATGCTATTGGTAATCACCAATTTTAAGACAGAGCTTACAATTACAACAACATCCTTAGCATTTTTTGTCAGGAGCAGTGGTGAAACATGAATTACCGTATAGGGAGTAAAACAGGCTAATTGAAACGTGAGATAAATAGACAGCTAATTAGGTGAAATAAATGTGCTAAATAGGAATTCACTAGAGGATTTGTGCTACCGTGTTAGGCCAACCCAATGCCTCTGGAGCTGTCCTCTTTGGAATGCTCACAGACTGGTGATCCCTTCTCTTAGTGAGGGACATGTCATGGGTGGGACACTGGCTAGGGAATAGGAGGCTGGGTTCTAGGCCCTGATATGTCACCAAGTTATGGTGATGCTCTGTTCGTAAGTCACCACTCTCTTCCCTCCCCTGTCCTGTCTTTTAATTAATTTTTTCTCCTTTCTATTGGAGACAACTGCAGAGCAGGGACATCAGAAAGAGAGGACTGGAACACACATTTTTTTTCTAGATCAGGATCCTCCTGCTTTGCCGTTGCTATGGGAAACAAAATGGGAAGACCAGAAGAAAACAGACGACAGAAAAATGGAAAAAGGGATTGGAGAATGATGAGAGATGCTAGTATTAAGATGTGTTATGTCAATTGAATATGGAATGCTTCAGCAAATTTGCTTTCTGTATTTTAAGGAGAAGTGAAATATTTTTTATTCAGGATTGGGATAGAGTTAACAATAACTGAATATATTTCAGAAGAATCTACTGCCGTTGTGATTATTCAGTCTCGTGACTATTTTGTGTAACTGTGTGCAAGGGAATTACCTCAGAGAAATAGCTGTCCAAGAAGGCCACGTTCAGGCCGGTGTCTGCATATTCCCTCTGTGTCCCTGGTGTTGAACTCCTCTTCCTGGCTGCTCCCGCTGCTCCTCCGGCCACCAGGCCGGTGGCTGTCCCGAGACCCGTATTGAGTTCCACTCCTGATACACCCCCTTCAACAGTTCCTCCGCCCGCGTAGGTGTTAGTGTAGATTTCTGAAAGGAGAGGGTGTTCGTATAACAGGGCTTGGGTTGTCTGCATTGTTTATCTGTGTAAAACACTGCCAGCTGCTGTCTGTCATACACCACCATCACCATACAACAAAAAGTAGGTACTGGGATGCTAGGTAAGGAGCAATTTGAATTATACCCACAATCTCCAGGCTTGCTCATAAAATAAAAGTAAGGAAACGTACAGGGGGAGCCAGCTATCAGACCTGGCCTTCTGACATTTGCACAAACTTTACCCCTAGATTTAAAGGTGTAGAACTAGCTAGCAGAAACTAGGCTTCTGTGCCTGCAGGAGTTCCTTCCATTGCTCCCTCTGACAAGCTGCCGGGCCTGTCTGAGAGGGCTTGCAACCCTCCAAGGCAAGGCCAGCCATGGCCTTACAGAAACTGCAACTCATAGTCCTCATTCACTCTGGTGCTTGGTGGAGAGCTGGCTTTCATGGGAGTGTGCGGTCACCTGAGGCTCTTTGCGTCCAGAGGCCAGCTTGGGATACTAAGGAACCATCACTGAGAAATCTCATGTCTGCTCTAGAATTGGGCAACTTCTCTACTTTGCTCAATCGTTGCTTAATAGCTGAGTATTTTTCAAAGTTCTTAGGTGTGCGTGGAACTGGTAAATTAGGAGAGGGTAAGACTGGTGAGGCAGATGCATGTGTGAATTTAAGATAAATTCCTCAGTGTATTGTTAGAAGAACACATTTGCTGCTTTTGCTTTTCTTTTTTTTTTTGACAGCTTGTATTACAAATAATGGCTATAGTAGCATTACTCTGTGCCAGGCACTATTCTTAAGTATATTTTATGATACACACACACACTCACACTCACCACACATATACATACATATATAATATATATAACATATTAATATATGTATATTATATATCATACATAATATATGTATATGTATGTGTATGTGTGTGTGTATATATATATATATGCTCGTTTACGTCTCACAGCAACGTTTGGAAGTAGATACTATCATAAATGCAATTTCAAAGATAAGGAAATTGAGACCCAGAGAGGTTGAGTGTCTTGCCCAAGGACTTATTGCTAGGGAGTGGCAGAGCCGGGAATCAAACTCAAGCATTCTGTTCCAGAGTTTTCCCTTTTAACTGCAACGCCATATTTCACCGCCTGTAGTTTAAGACAGAAAGATAAGGTGGCCACTTCAAACATGTAACTTTCCCTCTAATTATTGTCCAAGGAGGATTGACAGATATGCTGGGTTTTTTTAAATTGGGTGTTTGTACATGAACTTTGGTTGAATAATTTTTCAAATTTTAAAAAGGAAAGCAGATTTTCGTGTCCACTGACCAGAGGAATCCATACGATCCTGGGTGTTAGAGGCCGTCATTGGTACACATACATTTGATACATCCTGAAAAGAAAAAGAAAGGATGTTTAAAATAAATGCTGCATATTAAAAATTGACATCTTTTTATTTTTGTGTAGTGTACAATTGTCAAGACATGATTGATTTCCATTGAAACCCCGTGCTTCTCTGGAAAGTGACCGTCCACTCACCCTGTCCTCGGGACGGGCCCCTTCTACTCTCCAAGACCGCATCGCTCCTTCTCCCCCCTCTGGCACAGGAGCAAACCTTGTCCCCAGGCCTTCTGGCTGCCTTCGTTTGCAGCAACATATGAGCAGCAAGAGTGGTGACACTGCCCAAGGAAGTGAAAAGGAATAGTTAACACATATTGCTCAATTTAGGAAGTCATTGTATTTATCATTTTTTGGAAAGTGTGGCACTACATTTAGAACTGAAAGGATAACTTAAGATAAGAAAGCATCACTTTTTCCCTAAAGGATTGAGTATACGTATCCATGTTTATAAATACAAAACCACCAAGTCACATGGAGCTTTAGAGCTGGAATGGGGGGAGTTTGAGATCGTGTAATCTGTGTGTTTTTAACTGACAAAATAGGAAAGTAAGGTCCTTTCTTCCCTCTAGTCCAAGACTCCTGAACTGGTTGGTAGCAGATCCAGGATACACATCCCATTTTCTGATTCCTACTCCTCCATGTATATGCATATGCATTTATATATGTGTATGTATACACATAAAATCGTTTGTGTATGTTTATGTATTGGTAAGACTGTATATATGTGTATACTCATGAATACACATGTATTTACTTCCATGGGAACATGTATATATGCAGGTACCTGGATATGCATATGTTTACACATAGACCATCTCTGTGTGTATGTATACATATTTGCATATCCATATAGAAGCCAATATATACAAACCCATGTAACCAAACACCATATACACACATATAAGTTAAACACATAATGTATGTAAGCAGGAGGATTGGATACAGGATTCAGTTATAGGACCTAGGGGATAGGACCCTTTTTCAACCCTTATTATATTTACACTTAAAAGCAATCAATCAAATATTATCCACTAGATTTAATTGGGCTTTTTACATTTATTATTTTAAGATTTTTGTCTACAAAATATAATGGAAACTTTATTTCAATTCTATACTTTAGTTCATAAATATAGACACTTCTTAAGTTTTCTAAGGTTCTAGTATACACTCAGTTTAGTTCTTTGGGTCCACTCTAGTTGCTTTTTATATTTGTCTAATTCCCTACTATAACATGCATTCCACTGAGTGGGTTAATTAGAAGTACATAAAAAAATATCAAAGTTGCTAAATCAGGGCTTTTCTTGATGTTATTAAAAGTGTTAATTTGGCAGTTTTACCATCTGCACCATGAACAGTGAAAGGTCAAGTTATACGTTTCCAGAGAGCCTCCTAGAAAAGGACTAGATGGGGCTCCCCGGTGGCGCAGCAGTTAAGTGTGCACGTTCCACTTCGGTGGCCCTGGGTTTGCCGGTTCGGACCCCGGGTGCGGACATGGCACCACTTGGCAAACCACGCTGTGGTAGGTGTCCCACATATAAAGTAGAGGAAGATGGGCACAGATGTGAGCTCAGGGCCAGTCTTCCTCAGCAAAAAGAGAAGGATTGGCAGCAGATCTTAGCTCAGGGCTAATCTTCCTCAAAAAAAAAAGAAAAAGAAAAGGACTAGAATTGGTAGCTTCTAGACAGCTGCCCCACCTACACTGTTTCTGTGAATTTAGATGTGTGCAGCATCATGCCTCATCATGGACACAAGCTCTGTCTAACAAAGGCACTATCCAATAAAAGAAATGCAAGTTTTCAGCACAAACCAAATATAATTACTGTATCTCATTTGGAGCTAACATGAAAAGTCTTAATTTGAGGCCCTTTGGAAGTATAAGGTTTGGGCTAAGATCCCTCCTCCCACCATCACACTGTCCTTTCTACTGCAGGAGACCCTGGGCTCCTCCATGAGAATGAGTGACTTTGCCCGCAAGCATTTTCCCCTTCTATTCTATGGTCAATTTAACAATGGTCATGCTTTCTTGGCCTGGTTAAGGAAGAGTCATGAAATTTTGAGTGCTAGCCAGCTGCTTCTCGGTTTTTGATCCTGAACTGCACATTAGCTTCACCAGAGGGCTTAAACATGCCCGTGCTTGGGTCTCATCTTGAGTACTCTTGCTTGGGCATGAGTAATTTTTAAAGACCTCCAAGAGATTTTAATCTGCATCTGGGGTTGAGAACCACTGACTTCAAGTTAAGCTGATTCCTCTACTCAGTTGCTGTTGAGTCGTATTCTGGGAAAATATCTCTATTATCATTATCAGAATTGCTCATGATCTTTGTATAGCCTTGAAAACTTGGATTATTTTAAGAAAGAAAGTCTGCCCAAAAGTCAGTTATTTTTTTATATCTTAAAATGATAATGTTTCAGTTTGTATTTCTTCATGAAAACATTAATATTAGAGTTTGAAGAATTTAGTCATCTTTAATTTTTGAATCCAATTTTTGATCTCCGCAAAATCTAAGAGTGGCCACGGCAACCTATGCATGAAGCCTTTCTCCCCTGAGGATCTAATGTTTTAAAAAATGGGTTAGGGAGAGAAGGATCCTTTTTGAAATTTTTGCTTAATGGCTTCACCATTCCTGTGACCATGATCTTAGTTCTGACACTCATCCAGAGCCCAGAGGCTAATTCTCCCTTCTAGGCTCTTGTCCCTGTTTCCTACGACACCAGAGTGAGCGGGTCACCTGAGCTCACATGTCCTCACTGACTCCTCATTGCCTGTGGACTGAAGCCCAGAATGTTCAGCCTAACGTGAACCTTCCTATGGTGGATCCCAGCCTGCCTTTTAGCCTCTCCACTTCTTGAGGATGCTCCGCCCTTCCATCCCTCTCTCTCTTTATGTTTGCATTGTTCCTTTGTCCTGGACTGCCTTTCAGATTTCCCCACACACCATCTTCTTTCTAAGAAAATCCTCAGCTTTTAGGGCCTGTGTCAAAGCCATTTCCTCCATAAAGACTTCCCCAAACTTCCCACTTGGACTTAAGTGCTTTCTGCCTTTCTACTCTTAAAGCAGTTTGCTGAAATTTTCATTATAGGATTTACTTTATGCTCCGCTGTATTGTACTTCGGGATTTGCACGTGTTTCCCATCGTGATGACCTCATTAACCCTAGACCTTAGTTATCATTGTTGAACAAGTACATGCCCTTATCAGTCCCATTGTTTATTTCTAGATTTCCATGAAAATTGCTATAGATACCAAATAAAAATGTCCAAATAAACCTAGCCATTCCAGTGAGCCTGGTTACATTCTTATTTTGAAGAACTGCTGAAAAGAGGGATTTAATCCAGTACTTACGAAGCAGCAGTAAGAGGCCCAGCACCATCATGCCAATTCCTGTCTGTCCGAGACCAACATTTGAACCCCCAGTTTGGTCATCAGTGACGAGCCCATCTATGTCACCAGTAACCGAGCTGTCGTGCCCGGTGTAGATGCCTGTGGTAGTGGCGTACAAGCATATGTGGTTGTTGTCACAATCGCAGGCCTGTAAAGTCACTATCTGTGCCAATTCGCACTCTCTGTTATAGCTGTCCTTCACTAGGATTGGGATTTCGTAAATTTTGTGAGATAAATTCTGTGCAGCTGTCAAGATCGCAGACGTAGCTGAAAAGAAAGAGAAAATAAATTAAAATTCTTTTAGGGTAACCCTTCCTAATAAGCAAGATTAACTTAAGGCCTGATTTTTTTATGCTCCCTTAGTCACAGAGCTCCCTCTACTTATTTTTATTTATTTTTAACATTTATAACTAATTATTCGAGAGTGCTTCCTGCCAGATTGGTATTTCTACAAAGAAGGCTGGGACCCTGCTGCTTATTTCTAGGGCAAAATACTTGACCTGTAATATGCACTTAATAAATATTTGTCCAATGAATGAAGAATATTGAGCTGAAGGGAAATATTAGAAGTCTTCTATTTAGGATTACAGATTACAAATACTCTCCTTAAGACTTGTTTATCTCTTATTCAAAATTGCTGCCCTTTCCTTTAAAATTATTCTAATAACTATTATTTTCCTAATTCTTTGTGCTGTCATTGCCTATTGATTTTTATAGAAACTACTGCTTAAAACATTGGTTGAAATTTATCAACCCAAGGAATGTTTAGAGATGATTAAATTTACACCTAAATCAAGAATGGTAATTATTAATCCATAACACTCAATAATTATTATTATTATGGTTTGTTACTTTCAGTTAGCTATATGATAAGCCAGCTATGTCTACCAAAATGTAACCTGTGCACTAAGAATTGAATAAAGCAATGCCACAGCATATTAGGTGAAAGTTTATTCTGTTCTTCAACACCAACCTTGAAACAGGGCTCTAGGAATATTATCTGAATATGATTATACTTTTTACTGACAAATCTATAGTATCATTTGAATACCTTTGCCAACCTCCATGTTGAACGTTTTTTCTTGTATTTTTATCATAATATCTAGGATCTGAATGAGGAAAAAGTGGTTAGACATTACTATTTAAGAATGGGATATTGGGCTAATAGGAGAAGTTGTAGTCAGAGTTGTCTTGATTTTAATGGAATTGTTTTAATGTGCTTAGCTTTTTAAAATTAAAGTAGTTTTGTGGAAAAGAGCTAAAAAGTTTTATGGTGAAAAAAAATTGCCTGATTTCCTCCTTTGACTAAGCCCTTAGTGGTGGCATTTTTTCCCTGGCATTATTTTAGGGTTTCTCCTTTCTGTGAATGGAGGAGCTTGGTGGCCTCAGAGAGGTGAGAAGTATTTTCCTCTCACTTTGGGCTCTGCATTCTGACCCCCATCCTACCACCCTCACCTCCCCAAATCTTTCCTATTTCCCCAAATTAATATGAGATTAGGGGGCTATCTTAGCCCGAATGAGGTTCTCTCACAGCATTTCATTTTCTGTTATACATTTAACATTTCGGGAAAAAACTCACAAAGTGTATTGTGTTATATTGCCTGAAATTCACTCTCATTTTTTAATGACATCAGGCCTTCCTTTTCACATGGCAACAGTTAGCACAAGCACACATACTCCCTTGGGATCTTCATACTTTATATACTTTAGTTTTTGTATTCTATTGTATCTAAATGCTTCACATATTTCTAATTTTAATGCTGTATAGTACTGCATCTTAATAATATGTATCACAATTTGCCTAACCATTCTTCTAATATTGGGCAATTTGGATTTAAATTTTTACCCTTACGAATAAATCTGAGCTCATAGCTCTTTATAAAACCAGTGTCATTGATCTTATGTGCTCTTAAGTGAGTAGAAAATGTATAAATGTATCTATGGGCTACCTGAGTTTCGGAGACGTTTAAGTGACATGCCTGAAATAATTCAGAATAGGAAATTGTGCCATCTGGTGAGTTTGCCAAGGGTTCTGTTTATTTTAAACTGATCAAATATTGGTTAGCACCTCATGTATATAAAATGATGGATAAATTGATATTTACATATTACTATTTGTAATTCAGTACTGAGAAAACATTTTTACTTTTATTTCAGTTCAAAATTTTTCCAAATATCCTAAGTGTGTATATGAAAGATTTTTTTCATTTAACATGAATATGGCAAGAATCATGGAAACAGAGATGGAGAATATTATTACATGACTTGACTAATTATTTGCTAGTTGTTTTTGCTTTTGGTCTTAAAGTGTGAGCAAGTTTGCATTCTACTTACCACTTATCGATCTGATATCCCATAAGTTAGCTGTGCCTGGTGGCTGATCATCAACACAGAAGATAAAGGGAGACCCATAAGAATGTTCATCAACAGAGATAAGGATTGACGGAGAGGCAATGCAGATGGTGTCACTTTCAGCAGAAATGACTGGACAATAGTCATTGACATCAGGAACTTCGATACATATGGTTCCTGTAGCTGTTTTCCCAGAGCCATCTGAAACAGCAAAGCATCATGAGTGTTGGGGTAAATGGTGTCAGGGAGAAAATTCTTTCTCATATCCCTTGATGGCACAGCACATAGGGATAGTATGAAGGACTCCTGAGATGGTGCATGATAGGTGCCTGCCTCCTTCAATGACCTGAAGCAACTCTTGCCTTTGCTCACTACCTTCCAGCCACACTGGCTTCTTTTTAGCTCTTTGAACAAGGTTCTTCCTAACTTCGAACTCTTGCACATTCCATTCACTTTCCTTAAAATGTTTTTCATCCCCATTTCATTCTACTATCTCCCACATATCCTAAGATACAAAGTTAGATGTCCCTCCTCAGAGAAAATTTACTGCTTTCTGTTCCCACTCTGGTCTAGTGGTTAAGATTTGGTGCTCCTACTGCCACGGCCCAGGGTTGTTTCCCGGTCAGGAAACTACACCACCTGTCTGTTGGTTGTCATGCTGTGGTGACTCTGTGTCTCTGTGATGCTGAAAGCTATGTTGCCATTATTTCTAATACCAGCAGGGTCACCCATAGTAGACAGGTTTCAGCGGAGCTTCCAGACTAAGACAGACTAGGAAAAAGGACCTGGCCATGAAAACCCTACGAATAGCAGCAGAGCATTGTCAGATACAGTGAGGGAAGGTGCAGGGATGGCACAAAAAGACTGGGGAGAGTTCTGCTCTGCTGTACACAGAGTCGCTAGTAGTCGGAATCAATTCGGCAACACTGACAAAAACTTCCCACTCTGTCCCTATAAATGAGACCCCCCAGACCAGTTTAGAGCCTTCCATTTAGGATGCTTATTGAGTCCTGTGTTTGTGGAAATAGCCACTGTTGAAATTAAATGATTTGTGTATTTTTTCTTTTTGTTTTCACTATTTATTTTAATTTCATCTATTAGATGCTATTCCTCTCTGAAATGACACTTCTGAAAACAAATATAAATCTATTAGATTTTTTCCCTAACACATTTGAAACAAATTTTGGGTTAGTATAGTTTGTTAGAAAGGTCAGAGGACCAGGAAATAGGAGTTTGGGCTTTTAGTCCACTTTTCTATTTTATGTTCTATTACAATGGGTAAAGAATTATTTTGTTTTAACTTGTGAAGAATCTTAGTTTTCTCGTTTGTAACCTAGAACATTAGCATCTCTAGGGTATTTTACTAGGTCATTTTTGGAGAAGTTAATAAACTTCTTTTAAAGATGTTTTTTGCGTGCCTAAGTGGTAGACTCATTTAGTAAATTGAATGATAATGAACCAGGAGCCTATCTATATCCTGCATGGTTTGTCGATTATGTTCTTATACCCTATTCAGCATTGGACCTCTAGACTCATTTAGAGAGACATCAGATTATCCCATAGATTGTTTTCTGTATCATTCTCTGATTCTCCGGAGCTTTCTTATGGTCGGTTGATGTGGCAACCCACAGCTCAAGCTATTGCTGACTGCATTTGCTCCCCAATGGCATTTGCTCTACAGAGTGCTCTGCCTCTTAACCTGGTGGCTGAGCATCCTTGAACAAACTTATCCAAATCGTCTGGATGGCTCTGTGCCAGTGCAGATACTCTGCTTAGGTGAATAAACAATGGCCCTTGTTTTTAGTTTTCTGTTGATACATTTTGATAGTTTCTTTGTCTCCTCCCCCCCCTGCCCCCTTTATTTTTCCTGAGGAAGATTTGCCCTCAGATTTGCCACATCCGCTGCCAATCTTCCTTTTTTTGTATGTGAGCTGCCACCACATCATGGCCACTGACAGGTGAGGAACCGAACCCGGGCCACCAAAGCGGAACGTGACAAACTTAACCACTAGGCCCTTAGGGCTGACCCTCTTTCTCCGTCTTTATTCACTTTAAATGACTAATTTTTTTTCTAGTTTTTGAAGATTTTCATATATGACCAATGTACAAATGTAGGCTTTGATCAACATGGTTAGAATTCATTTAGGAACAGGTCTTCGAGAATACTGATAATAAAGAAGACTATGTTATTTATGGAACAGCCCTAGATATTAAAAGTGACACTCACAGGACGAAGACCAGAATGTATGGACTGTAATTGCTTGGGTATTATCATGGTTTCTTTCTTAGTCTTATACTGCCCATTTATCTTTCTCTTTGGCTACTGTAAAGCTCAGATATAAACTTAATGCAAACCTGTAGTATCTAGCTTTTATTAAGTATGTATCTGGGATACGTATTGTCCTTCTTTCTGAATTCTTTCTGTTTTTTGTTCTGTAGTAGTTGGTTTTCTAGGCACAGCTCCAGGCAATCATTAACTAATGATAAATAAACAAATTCCTGTTGCTACTCACCAAGAGGCACGCTCAGTAGATTTTCCCACGAGAAGCCTCTCATTTACAAGTTAATTCGGTGCATTTGCACTTACGACTTTTAATTTGGATCTTATATTTGGAATAATCTTGTGCTTTCTTGGTCCTTCACATCTTATTTTGGACAGCATGTCTAATCAAGCAACACTCAGACATGCCTCTCATTGTAGCTCAGTTTTAGTGGCTGTAAGATAACTATGCTCTTTGGGACACTGCCTTTCCCTCAGGTCATCCCCAAATGAACTTTGTGCAGGCCCTGTAGCACTTCTTTTCAGTAAACATTCCTAACATACTCTACACGTTGAATTAACCATCTCGAGAGATAAGGCCATAAACAGAAACTGAATTTTATTTATATATTTTAACTTTTATGCTTTACACTGTAAGTCGCATACAACTTTTTTTGGAAGTAGGTGAAACAAATTATGATTTAAATGTAAATGATGGTTATAAGTATACTTAATTCAGCTCTTGATCTAAGATATTTAGAACTCTCCATAAGTCTTACAGACATCACTAAAGGATATATTTTATTTGAGTCAATCTAATATTAACCTTAGAATATTTATACTTAATATAATAATAATAATTTTATTAAAATATCGAAAATAAATTTTCTTACCATCTATAGCCAAGATCTCTGCTGTGTATATCCCGTTGATAATATATTTTGAGTTCGTATCAAATTCCCTAGAAAACTGTATCTCACCAGTCCTAGAATCAACTTTTAACCAGCTGCCTGCATCATGTCCTATGATATACCTGTTTTTAAATAAATAACTTCATCATTATGCTTATATGAAAGTTAGTAATTTTAAGTCACATTAAGAGCTACAATGTGTTAAACTTATATATGGTATTTGCACACTTTACAGTGATAATTGTCTTGGCTTATAGAATGTATGTATATCAATAAAATTCCAGTATTGAACATATTAATGCACAAGTTCACAACAGAGTTTCAAAATTTCATGATTCTTACTCTTCTAGCTCTTAATATAATTGTTAATAAAACATACGAGTCTATTTCAGGTATATATATTAAATCAGAGCAATATCGAAAGAATATCCTTTATTCACATTCCCATGTAATGTACTTTGTTTTTCCTAGATTTTAAGGCATATTGGTTTCGGAGCACCTCATTGTTGTCTTGTTAGGGGTTGTGGTATCCTCTGCTCAGCTTGCGTATATGGATTTTGTTACATATAATGGATTCGAAGTGCTTGATCTTATTGGAAGAAGATCTGGTGTCCATACCAGGCACAATTTTATATCCAAGGCACTTTTCTGACATCTTTTTCTCTATCCCGTACTGACAGACTTCATAACATACTGACAGACTTCATAATTTTTGTTGTCTGTTAATTTGTTAGCTAATTAAGTAATCAAAACTGTTAATATCAAAGTAATTTATAAGTCAGTAGACTTTGTTCACTCCAAGAATATTGGGCAGAAGAGAATAAGGACAAGGGAAGGATATGAAGAATACCTATATGGTTCACTGTGGTTGTTTTCCCGAATATCTTATATAGGTCTCATTTGTGTGTAATCTATGTGTCTAGTGCCTCTAATTCCAACCTTTTTATTTCTCCAGTTCTGACTCTCTTCATGCTCATCACATTTCTGAAACACCTTTTTCTAGCTTCTTCTACTATCTCTTCTTTTTTCTACTTAGGTTAAGCGGAGGATTGAAATTAGCCCCAAAGTCACAGACAGCATACGCTTTAAGGAAACAAGCAGGCACTCATCTTTTATGCTGTCTTATTGTTTACAATATGGCTTCATCAGCCCAGGTCCAGGCTGTTCCAACTGGCCACAAAAGATCAAAGAGACTCACAGGGTAACTGTGGGTGGCTCTTTGATCTTACAATTGCTCCCTGGACACAATTACGCTTGCAACCAGTTGGATCCCTTACAGCCTCTAAAACACTATTAAAATTCTAAGAAAATGTCAGTGCCACAAGAATCTTCTAAAACAGACAAATAAACAAGAAAAGCAAAGCAAAACCCCAAAAGTCTTTCAACTCACAAACCCTAGCACACACTACATGAATTAGCACTGGACAGACCATGCTTTGTCACTCTAGCATGAGTGAAGTATTCGCAGTACCTGACATTTGTTGCAGGATTTCCTGTGTCCAAATCTACAGCCGTATATGTGCCAAGCACATAATTCATTAAAGAATCTCCTCTTATTCCTTGTCGAACACTGAAAGTCATAGAATTTGGGTGAAATGTGGGTCCTTCTCTCACATTAACAACCTGAATTCTCACAGGGGTTGAGTGCATTCTGAATTGAGAGGCAACTGAGTGGTGAAATTCAGCTACATTTTGAACTCCAATGCTAAGCTGAATATTAGGCACTTGTTCATAATCCAGCATCTGTGAAATGATAGAAAGTAAAAAACTCAGAAACAGCAAAAGAACTCTGTCTCTCCTTTTTTTTTTTTTTAGAAATATTAGCCCTGAGCTAACATCTGCCACCAATCCTCTTCTTTTTGCTGAGGAAGATTGGCCCTGAGCTAACATTTGTTCCCATTTTCCTCTACTTTATATGTGGGATGCCTGCCACAGCATGGCTTGATAAGCGGTGCGTAGATCTGTGCCCAGGATCTAAACTGGCGAGTGTCGGGAGGCCGAAGTGGAGCGTACAAACTTAATCGCTATGCCACTGGGTTGACCCCAAAAGGACTCTCTTTTGATAGAGTAAGAAGCCATGGTAAAAAAGCAACTCACTAGAATAAAGCCCAGGAGGTATGCAATTCAGATTGTGAATTGATAAAATTTTACTTATTATTACATTAGGAATTTCAGGTGTTATTCCCTTTATCTTTCGGCTTAATTGCGTATATGGGTCAATTAAACCTGTGACTTTAAACGCAACTCAAATTTTGGAGTTTTGAACTTGTTGTATAAAAACCCTGAAGTAGAAAATGATCTTTCTTTCCAAATGAGGTGTTTATGAAAAACAAAAAAGTTAGAATTAAATAAAATATGTTGCCAACTATTGAATGAATAAATAGGATCCAGGTTTCCTTGTGAATTTCCCAGAATTCACATCTGAGAATCTCTTGAAAGTATAATTAGCAGATTAAAGGAGCCAATTTATATGATGTAATTGAACATGTAAATTTTTTTTAAAATGATGCAAAGAGCTTCTAAAGAATTCATGATTATTATAGTCTGCCCTAAACTATAATTTAATTGTGCTGAGTCTGGTGGACAAGAAGACTCCTTTGCAGGGCACATTCAAATAAGTAAACACCACACCCAAAGAAAAGTCACCTTTGAAATGGATTCTCTGGATTGAAGATGAGTAGAATCTTTTGATCCAGAATGATTGATGTGGTGACATGAAAAGTCACAAGCGAAAAAGCAGTTGTAAAAAAGGGAGTATTGGGCAATATCTGTTTAGAAGTGTTCTGGAAGCTAATGTAAGCATCACCTGCAACATATTTACAACAGAGGTCAGGTTATCAGTGCTATCGGCAAGATCCTGAGATAAATCTCTGCTTCTTGGGGGAATTCTATGACATCATGAACATTTTCTTAGGTTTTAGTAAAATTCTTCACAAGCACTAAGAAGACAGAATTAGTCGCAGGAATTTGCTTGAGTTCTTGTAGGGGGCTGGCTCAACACGCTTTACTTAAGTTTCAGCTAAAACCTTTGAGGTTTGGAATTTCTATTGCTTTTGCACGTCTGTTCCCCTCGCTGGTCCACATGTTGCCTAGCACAAAGCTGAATATGAATTGTGTCCTCAAAAGTGAATTTTCCATTGGAAGAGATCCCTTTTCTACAGCCCAATTTTTGTTTTCTAGAATTCCATACTATCTTCAAATAAAAGAAAAATCTGAGATCCTCTCTTCTGATAGGGAAATCTCTTGGGGTTTTCTTGTGCATACACGCAAATGTGCTTTTGTTTGTCAAAAGAGTTCTCTCGCTATTGAATGGAGTGTGATGAAAATATAGTCGTATATATCTAAAGGTATATCAATTATAGAAACTCACAGAATGTAGGGACAGGAAACTGTTTGAAGGCTGATTTTCCCTCTAACAGGGAAGATAAAAGACAGAGGAAAGGCAGAGGGTCCTCATCCATTCTTTGCAAGTGGGGCCCTTTATCAAGGGTTTTTCCGATTGTGCCTAGAGGTCAGGGATGTGCAAAGAGCAATAAAAACAACTGTTTACCACCAAGTCTCTGCTTGGAGTTAGAAGGGAGAGGCTGGAGAAACTCAGTTTCTGCAGTTTAAGGCATGACTGAAGACTAATCACTTACAGAGGACGTGCAGGTGTGTGTTAGAAAGGGGGGCCGGCCTGTGGGGGTCTAGAGCCAGTCTCAGGAAAGGCTCAGCGTGAAGATGGCCTCTCCAGAAATAGGTTTGGCTTCTGGCAGGTATTTTGCTTCAGGAAATTTTAATACAGAAACTAAACTGTCGGATTTTCATTCCCAGGTTTTTTTTTGTCTCATATAATTGGACACTCCTAATTCTCAGGGGATGCTGGTTCATTTTAGAACTAAGTGTGAAAGAGGGAGGAGGTTAGAAGTCTCCAGCCGAAAGGGGCAGGTTTTCTGTGTCAGGGGACTGAGGAAGTAGTCAGATATCTACTACCATGTGTATGGTCTGCTTTTCAGGAATTGACATTTTCTGCTATAAATGTGTGTGGAAGAGACCAGCAGGGCACACACAGTTGGGAAGTAGCTTACAGAGGTGAACAGCCTTGGAGGGGGAAATCTCAAGGTGCTAGTTCTTTTGTAAAACTTGTTTTATTGGCCCCAAATGACATGGTGAGATGCGGAGGTGGCAGTTAACTATGGCTTTGGAATCAGAGAGACTTGGCTGGATCTTGTCTTTCTCATTTGCCACCTGGGTGAACTTAGACAAGTTAGTTTTCCTTTTTGATTTTGTTTTGTTTTTGATAAAAAAGGAATAACAATATTTTCTTCCCAGACTTGTAATGATTAAATGAAATAACATGCATGCCTCTATACACACAATATAACCCAATAGCTTGTGTTTAGTGATTACTTAGTAAATATTAAACAGAATTATTATAAAAATAGAGAAGCAATATTTGTAGAATTCTAATTGGGTAGCATTTTACCTTTCTCTTCATTATTGAAGTGAATGTGCATATGTACACACATATATATTTAAATTGTTTGTTAGTATTTCCGTACACAGTTATCAGTAAATACCAAAAGGAAGTTACTATTGACAGAGAGATTTTTGATTTTCTTACAGATTTTTTTCTTGTTAAACTATAATTCCTTGAGAATGGGGACCATGTCTCATTCACCTTCATATCCCTAGCACATAGCAATTCTCAATAAATTTGAGTCGAATTGAATCACTAATAATGTCCTCAGACTAAGAAAAGGCTTGTAGAAACCTTAGTCAAAAGCCTGTGACTGAGGGGCCAGTTTCTGCAAGGTTAAGTGGCGGCTTGAGTGAAAATGAAGAGGTTGCAAGGGGGCATTTAGTGACCTCACTCCAAATGCCACATCTTGGGACAATTACATATATGTTCTCTAAAATATATAGTTCTTTTGGCTATGTGCTAATACACATATTAAGGTTTTAAATTTCATTTTAATTAGCCTTCCCGTATTATTTTGGTGTTTTTAAGCATATTTTTTTTTCCTGCTGTCTTTAAGAGATTTGGAAAGTTATCCAGGAAAAATGAATACTTAGTCTACACAATATCTAACACTATCTTGACCAATTTTTCATGAAATTGAATTTCCAATAGCTTTTTTTTTTTGACATAAAGTAAGTATATCTTTAAAAAACGTGTAGCTCTCACAGAAGGCACTATTATATAAGTCATAGGTAGTGCATTGCCTGAATTATGAACATGTTTTCTGTTTTATTTTTATGATTTTATGTAGAAATTATAAATTATGCAGTCAAACTCAGTGACTCCCATTTGGGTGAGAGCTGCACCATTAGTTTCAGGGAAACATCAGTATCAACACCATCCTCAAAGTGTTGTGAGTCTCTACTGTCTTCTGGACACTGCGCCAGGTAGTAGGGATGGAAGGATATTTAGGTCAAGTTGTTTGTGCACAAAGTTCTTATGATTATTTTAGTAGTTTGGGAAGCAAACTACTGGGCAAACTACTGGGCAAAAGCCCAGAACAAGTACTTATTACAAGATGATATGCAAAGTCAATGATTAAGATGGTAAGATGATAGGTAAGAATTACGTGACATGTCTAGATCTTGATTTTTAACCAGGATATAAGGTCGAACAAAGTCTGATCCCTGGGAAAAAATTTGACTAAATATTCAGAATTTGATAAGGTTGTAGGTGACCTCTTGCCTCTCCCTTCCAATCCATGTTACATTTGGCAATGGCACTTATACCCGTTTCCTCGTTTCTATTTTTACTGCTATTGCCTTTGATCAGATTCTTAGCACCTCATGACTTGATTAATATAATAATATTTTTTTTAACTTTAATCTTTCCAGAATTGAGCTCATAATGTTACTGTGATTTTAAAAATTATCTCAGGGGCCGGCCCCGTGGCCGGTTAAGTTCGCACGCTTTGCTTGAGTCCAGGGTTTCGCCAGTTCACATCCTGGGCTTGGACATGGCACCACTCATCCGGCCACGTTGAGGCCGCATCCCACATGCCACAACCAGGAGGACCCACAACTAAAAATACACAACTATGTGCTGGGGGGATTTGGGGAGAAAACTCACTCCCCACAAAAAGAAGATTGGCAACAGTTGTTAGCTCAGGTGCCAATCTTTAAAAAAAAAAATTATCTCAAAGCTTTCTTTGGTCTATAAGTAGGGATTGGCAAACTTAACTTGGTTAAGAGCAGATAGTAAATATTTCAGGCTTTGGGGGTCGTATACAATTTCTGTTTCGAGCATTCACCTTGCCATTGGAGTGTGGAAACAGTCAGAGAAAATACATAAATGAATTCGTGTGGCTGTGTTCCAATAAAACTTTATTTGCAAAAAGTTGGCTGGTCAGATTTGGCCTATGGACCATAGTTTGCTGACCCCTGGACCAAAACAATGTTTCTCAAAAAGGAAGGCCGTTCATATTCTTGGAATCCTCTTGTTCTATTAAAGAATTTCGAAATTTTGTGTGTTCATTTGAATGATAATCTTAAAAAGTGTATATAGATATTTTCCATAATTTTGGTTGCCACCTCATGAATTAATAATTATTAATTATTAAGAAAAAGTAATCTATAGGAAGAAGTGAAACTCTGTAGTTCAGTATTCAACAGACTGACTCCAACTCTACATCTCTGTTTTTTATCACATAACTTTCCTCTGGGAATATTCTGCTACGGCCCCCAGGGTTGCTCCCCATGCCCTGAATGTGCTTTACATTTTCTCACTTCATTTCATTACCCACATTAGCTATTTCAGATATAAAGTCCTACTTAAACCTTATTCCTTGCATGAAATCTTTTCAGACAAATATAGCTCAGAAGGCTCTCACCTCTTAGCTCAGTAATTATCTCACGTTTAACTCATTTGGCAATTAATTATGGTTAATATAATATCTATACTATTATTTATTATGCTTTTAACTTTCATATTACTATCTAATTTGTGGGCCCTTGCCTTGTCTTCTCAACTAGATATTGGTCACTATGAGACCCAAACAGCCTTCTTGTTTCTCGTGGTAATAAATATTGTGTTGCTGGGTTGGAAGTCTCAGATTGACACAGTAAGCTAACTAGGGTGCTTGTCCATATAAATAGTATTCAAGGTTATAGATTTTGTAGATAGGTTCTGTCTCTAAGAGTATTTTCAAACTGCTTTGGAAGAAAGTATTGCAGATCCCATACTGTACCTTGACGACTTTCAAAATGCCTTCATTGGTTCGTGGGTCCGTTTGAATTTCAAACCAATTCCCATCATTTCCGGAGAGAATTAAATATTTGGCCAACCAATTATCTGTGCCTTCTTCATCAAGATCAATTGCTTGTAATCGTATCAGTTCTGAACTTAAACAATTCTCTTCAATACTTGCTGAGTACTGAAATGACATAATTCTATAATTAATGAATTTTCAAAAGAGGAAAGATATTTAGTAATATATAAATATCATTGAAAATACTAACAATGAACTATGTCAATGATTTTTTCGCCATTATTAAATGCCATCTGTCCAATCAGAAATATAAGAATAAAATGATTATAAGATAGTAAAACTGATTTTCTTGTGCTGTATGTGAAATCAACGTCAAACCGGCACTTTGTTTCATTTCTTGCTTATTTTCATTTTTCCTTAAGTTACTCCCTCCTTTTACAGTAAAGGGTCAGACAGTAAATATATTAGGCTTTGTGGACCAGAGAGTATGTGTTGTAATTACTCATCTCTGCCACTGTAGGATCAAAGCAGCCACAGGCAACCTGACAAGGAAATGACTACAGCTGTACCCCAATAAAACATGTTTTTACCAAAACAGGCAGTGAGCCAGATTTGGCCCTGCTGTTTTCAATTTTATGCTTCTTTATTCCTAAAGATAAAAATGGAAGTTGAGAATGTTTGGGACTCTTATAGAATTAATTCAGCAAATCATCAGGTATATAAAGATACATCACTGTTATTACATCATTCCCAGAGTCATATTAATAAATTTCCACATTTCTGTGAGTAGAGAGTATGGAGGACATGCTCTGTTGCTTTCAAAGAGTAGTGACTCAGAAGCAGACATGCACTATTAAGGTATATTACATGAAAGAACGTCCAAGGTTTATATAGCAAACCTGAGTACATCCATACATGTAACCAACTAGGCTGACAAACCAGCAGGAAAGCAGATCAATTATTGACACTTATGGAAAAACCATTATAACACTAATAACTTACGGAAGTTTTCTCCAAGGTGGGGAAATTATCGTTCACATCTAAAACCTTGATTCTACAGTCGCACTCAGAGGACAGTCCATCTGTAGCTCCATCCCGATCTGAGCCCCTCACAACGAGGGTGTACATACTGTGTTGCTTAAAACAAGAAAGAACTGTAAGACTTAGATCTTATTTTGAATAAAATTCAATACATTCTAATGTTATTCCACTTTTCTTCTATAATTTTATATAATCTTTTAATATAATTTTTTCTTTTCATAATTTTCATTGAAAAAATGATGGTTGGATTATTTTTCCTTCCCTCCTTTACATCGGAGGAAAGGCATACATGGGTCATGTCATCTTTGTCTTTTCAAAATGGAATTCTTTATTTCTCATCATTAGTTCATAGAAGGCTTTACCTCTCTGTCCAGGAAACTGGACATCGTGCAGACTTCTCCTGTGTGCCTGTTCAGGATGAACATGGGTGTACCTGCTGGCTCCTGAGAGATGATCTTATAGGCAATTTTAGAATTCAGATTATTGTCTTCATCTGCATCTGTAGCACTTAACTTTACTACCAGTGTGTCTAGAAATGAAGATGGAGGTGGAGAATGTTTGGGATTCTGTTAGAATCAATTCAGCAAAATCATGCAGAGGAAGAAAGAGTGGCCGGCCTTCTGAGTTCTCTGTGTTCTAGTTTTCCATGAGAACATATTATCTAACTTTCAGCTACACCATTGATTACAGAAATAACAGTGGTTGGCTTTTATAAAATCTTTACAGTTTTTAAAGTAGTTGCATTCCTTAAATGATTCAATGGTAAATTGTAGCAAATATAGTAATCTTTGATGTATGAAAAGAAGTTCAAAAGCCTTTATCATATAGCTGAAGAACCGATTTTATCAATTTGTTTTTGCCTCAGTCTTGTGAAATTATTTTAAAATGCTTAATTCAGAAAGATTATAGCTTAACTCAATTCAATTTTGCGATTATTTATTGAGCACCTATATTCTTTATTTTTGCTCACCCAGAAAGTGGAGAATTACTGTCGGTTGCCTTGGAAGATAATAATACTTTACCAAACAGTCAAAAATATCTAATTATTGAAAAGATTTGTCCACAGGAATATAAGAAGTTCTTAATTATTCATAGGGACAAAGACCAGGCATCCTAGGCCAATCCCCAAGGACGTCAGCCCACAGGATGGATTTTCCAGAATTGGCAGGTCCCTGATGTCTTTCTGCTTCCCAGCCGGGCTTCAAAGGGAAAAGTCCTAGCACAGAGATCCAGGGACCCCTTCAATAGGAGGAGCCAGGTTTCGTGGAAGTCGCAGTTTATGGGAGTATGCCCTTGCCCTGGGGTTACCTGTCTTCACAAGAGGGAGCATTAACAAGGCTGCTAATCAGCAATTGAATGGACATAGATGTGGACTTGGGTGTGGGTTTCAACTCCTTTTCCTTCAGCAAAGTTGTTCTAAACTGTGTTACCAAGAAAACAGTGGCTTTGGAGACTCTTTCTCTGTTTTGCCTCTCTTAGGCAAAACGCTCACGTTGCCTCGCTATGTCCTTCCATCCTGTTTTATAAAACATTTTGTTTTTCTTATTTTCAACATCACTTCCCTTTAGGGGACCTGAAGAAGGAGTTCTCTTAACACCCCCTTTCAACCTCTCCCTTTTGTTATCTCTTTCCTTCTGTCCCCCAGCATTTCTTGTCTCTTTTCTCTTTTCCTCTGTACTTGTGCATCCTTCTTTCTTTGACTCTCCCTTGGTACCTCTAGCATGCTTTCTTATCTGCCTTTCTTCTGAAATTTCTTTATTCTACTCTTTTCCCCCAGATTTTATTTAGAGGAATAAATGCAGACATAGATGTGAAAGGAAAAGGAATATTAGAGGACTGGGGGAAGAAAGAGGTAGAAGGCAAAAGGGAGAGAAGAGAATAAAGTTGCAATGTAGGAAAAGCTTAAGTGTAGAAAGGTAAGTGTTGAGAAGTGATAGAAATAGAGAGAAAGAGAACAGTATTAGAGTTGGAGGGAGAATTAAAGCAGGATGGAAGAAAGTGAAAAAAATGAGAGAATGGAATGTAACTTGCTGTGTAGACCGTGAAGACCATTGATTCCCTTCGGTGACTGATCTGATGGGTACAATTGCAGATGCACTCTCCGTCACTCTCTGTCTGGTGTGGTTCAACCCAGAATTTGAGGAAGAGACCAGAACTGAGCCCTTTTACCCGTTCATGCTTTCTTTCTCAGTTTACTCATTTGGCTTAAGGTAATCATGAGCCCAGTAACAATCTCTGAGGAAGGCACTAAGCCTTCTATACTGTTAAATCACATTATAAAGAATCTTCTACAAAGAGAAAGATATTTAGCATTTTAGACATGATTTTTTTCTGGGTCAGTTTTAAGTTAGAATTTGTGGGGTTTAGTCAAAATACAAGTTTGACTTTTTCTGATCTTTAAATTATCTGTATATCAATCTCCCAAAGCCTTTGACCAAGAGAAATAGATATGGTGTCATGCAGAAGAAAGATATCATTCTACTTACTTGCATCGCTGTTTTCTTCAATGCTGGCTGTGTACACGTTTTGTGTAAAGACTGGAGGGTTATCATTTATGTCCATAACTTTGACTCTAAGCTCAAGAGGCCTTTCTAAATCTTCACCCCGTGAATTCAGGGCCCGGCAATAGATCTGTGAAAAGTTGGGAAAAAGTTATTTTTCCACCAAAGGAAATTAACATGCTTGAAATATATCAGGAAATGTGGAAAGAAACAATTTTCTTAGTGAATTCAGACTGTATTATAGTTTAGTAATTTAAATATTATCAAGACATTTGATCACACATATATGAAACACACCAGAGAATCCTGAACTATAAACTTTTATTTTCATACCCTTTCCATCCCTTCAAGCAATTTATTTGGTTGCAGTCTACTGTGTTTTAACAAAAGTAAGCATTAGTCCTGCGTTGATATTTTTTAAAAAAGAGAAGAAAAATAATATGCATGTCAAAACACTCTGCTGTGACTTACCAAGAAGAGTGGCGTTATCTCTCTATCTACCACTGAGGTGATGTTAATTTCCCCAGTCCGAGGGTTGATGGTGAACACTCCGTAAGGCGGTCGATCAATTCCTGCCCCAGAGATTCGGTATGTAATCTTCTGGTTCACTTCACAGTCTGATCGAATCTGTGAGGAAAATGGCCAGGATTTTGGTCTAATTCAGAGCAGATCATGAACTGCAGAGTGTAGAGGAACGAGAAGGGAATGGGCTTTGCAGCCAAATGGGCTTTGGATTGTAACTGGCACGGTGACTTAAGCCTGTGTGACCTTGGAGAATTCACTTAACTTTGCCAAGCACCAACTTAAAATGGAATAATACCACCTATGTCCTAGGTTTGTTTTGGGGTTGTATGAGATAACATATATACACCCCACCCCATTGCCTGGCAGGTGGCACAAACATGCTTGATGCTAGATTTGTCATTATTAACAATACATTGTTCAATTCTCTGATTTTTCTTTGCATAGAAAAAGAGTTTGACAGAAGTAATCAACATCTTTACTATTTTATAAAAGATTGTGTCATGTTAGTATGTACCCTGCCTAGACTTTAGTTAGATATTTAATTAAAAAAAATAAAAATTAATTAAAAAAATTACAGATAAGTTCAGAAAACCAGAAGAGAAATGCAGTGTTTAGAAATATAAGCAATAATTTTATAAATCAAAACCAAATGTATCACTCATCTGATGAATAGATTTTATGGCAAATATTCTGCTATATAGATTTTGTTTTCATAGTTTTATATTTATTGCTCATAAATTTAAACAAAAGTAGTTTAAATTTTGAAATCTAACCTGTATACTAAAGATAAGATATCTTTAGTATCCACAATTAAATAAAGATGGCTAGAAATACAACTGGATGAGCTCCACTCTAATCCACAGATATTGTTTATATAGATGAAAATCCAGGAAATCCCCAAAATGCAAATATAAAGAAAAGAATATGCAATTCAAGGGGGATAACATAAAGTTATAACCATGAGCTGAATGGAGACAATAACAATTTAAAAGCTTTCCAAAAATTTGAAAACCTCTGAGAGAAAATAAATCTCTTTTCTTGAGCTGAGGTTCTATCTGTAATATCATTTCTGATGCTTACTGTATTTTTCATGTAGAGACTTAAGGAAGGAATTCTGATGGATTGGTACTGTTGACTTCACTAGCAGGGCAAGGCCAAGATGCCTGGAAAGAGCTAGTGAAGCGGTTGATGTGGATCCTATGCTTCATGGACCAATATATTACACTTTCTTCCCTTAACTCTTCTTCCGTATTGATAGCCAGTATTTGAAATATTTTTAAGCCTCTTCTAATTTCTGGGTGTAGGAATCTAGTGGGAACTTTTGACACTGTCCTTACTTTCTTGGAGAGAGTTAATCAATGTGATAAATCTTCGATTTTGGGAGGGATAGTCAGAAGACTATTAATATAGGCATAAATTTCCTGTAACATATGCTGATGATATATGATCATATTATATGATGATATGGAGAAGACAAACAGACAGACAAAGGCCAGTTGTGCTGGAGATCCAAGTCTGTCTTCTAGCATCCCTCAGGGATTTCCTGCTCTGTCAGCTCCTGGAGTGTGACGTTCAAAATGGTGCCTCAGCAACATAAGCAAATGACTACATATCACCCATCTTCCCAAAACAGTATGGAGTAGCGAAGACTGCAAATCCTCAACATGTTTGAGGGCTTTCCTACCCTGAAAAAGGATTTGTTACCAGCACAGGATCCTCCTGTTTATTTCATCACTTACTTTGGCAATCGGATTCCTCTTGGAGTTGTCCTCTCCTTCTCGACAGGCTGCAGCGAACTTGATCCACTCCCGCTTTTGTCTTCTGACAGTTTGCCATGTTGTAGTGCCATTTTCAATGTCTAATTCTTTCACCTTAAGCAAAAATAGTTAACATTTTGTACAGTGTTAAAGCAGTTTTACTTAGTAAAGACATTTATTCAAGGTGCTCCAGGTGAGAAGCAATGGCATTGAATTTCAGGAACAAAGAAGATTTTTACTAATTCACAACTCTAGGTAGACATGACTTGGTCATCCATACTGGTTGCTTCTTTTGGAAGCATCTCACTTCTTACTATATAACTCTAGTGAAACAAACTTCATCAGCTGTGTGTGGAGTTCATAATATGTTATACTGGATAATATGGTATAGTTCTTCTTCTTTCAATCTATCCTCACCAGGTAGAGGCCTTGTTCATCTCATCCTTCATTGAGCTCTGACTAGGCTTTCTGGTCCCCAGAGTTTCCAAGATTGCTGGTGTTCCATGTGAGTGCATCCCATACAAAAGGAATATTGTGCTAGTGAATGTGCTCACCTAAAAGAGGGTAGGGATTTTTGTCTTAGGTTGATAAGAACTCCACTCTGGCCAAGCATCCAAATACATTATTGCAGGATTAGAAGAATATTTTAACTGAATTGATGGTACTTGCCATAATCCCATGGATACTAGTCTGGCTCCTCAATGCTGTCCATCTGTATTTCTGCTTCCTATGTTTTTTTTTTTTTAAAGATGGGCACCTGAGCTAACATCTGTTGCCAATCTTCTTCTTTTTTTTTCCATCTTTTCCCCAAAGCCCCCCAGTACATAGTTGTATATTCTAGTTGTAGGTCCTTCTAGTTCTGCTATGTGGGATGCCACCTCAGCATGGCGTGATGAGTAGTGCTAGGTCTGCGCCCAGGATCCAAACTGGTGAAACTCTGGGCTGCTGAAGCAAAGCATGCATACTTAACCACTCGGCCACAGGGCTGGCCCCTGCTTGCTATGTTTTTTCCTTTGTAATCTTATGTTGCTATTGTTGGAGGATGTTTAAGACTTTTATACTATTAAACAGTTTAGAAATGTACTGCATCTGTAAATATATTTGTATACATGCATAAACATATGCATATGCATGTATATATTTGTAACTTCTAGTGTATTTATTGAGACCCAGTTGATTGTATGTTTGTTTAAACTAAGGCTTCATTTAACTACCACTTTGGGGGAAGGAGATGTTCCGTGTGAATGGAGTTTGTCCTTTCAAGAACCAAAACATTTACATTTTCCCCTCATTTTGATACAACTTCCTGAAGTGTCCCACATATTCCCTATTCTATCAACAGAGATTAGAAAAGTAATTTTATTATTTAAGCAATTTGAGATCATCATAATGAAAATTTAACTATCATAATGAAACAAAGCCTTGCCAGAGAAAACAGCAGGTTTCTTTCCTGAGTCACACTCTCAATGGTGCCAGATGCTCTGTTGTTCTTTTTAGTTGTGATTACATAGTTTTTTATTTTTGTATCTTTCCCTCATAGATTGACCATCAGTTGTCTTTCTTGCTGAAGTAACTGTCTAAAAATCCTCTTCCCATTCTCATGTGTTACTTTGTTTATTTTGCTTTGCTGTAGATTGGGGAAATGCATAAATAAGCTACCAGTATAGTTTGATAAGTAGAAGTTACTATGACACTGAGCTGTCACAAACCCTGCCTAAAGGCATGGATATGGGGTTTACCATTGCTGTTTCAGTTCGGCAGAGGTTTTTCCTCTTAACTTTTATCTGGATGATTATGGTCTCAAATATTCTGATTTTTGATATATGATGTACTACAAAATTCAGTTTTTCTTTTAATTTTAAATTGAGAAAATAGTTTTATGATACATTACCTCAACAATAAATTCACTGTTAACTTCCAGCACCACCTGTTATAGAAGACACAACGTTAGCATAAATAAGCAGAATTTAAAGGAATCAGTGTCGTAAAAACACTGGTAATGTTCTCTTATTAATTCATTTCTTAAATAGACATTTTGTTAGTAATATGGAATAAACATGATGATACAAAATGAATAATACAGGCTTTTTGGTCTCCAGGGGCTTTTACACTTTTAGGGAAGATAAACGCATAGGTCTACAGCAGGGCGGTTAGGGTGCGTGCTTTGACAGAGGCACCAGTGGGCGGAGGGGAGGAGCGGAGCAGACACCTCAAGTTATTAAAGTGAATTTTGGAGAGGCCTCATAGGAGAGTAGGGATTTCAAATGTTTCTGTAGGATGAAGCTACTTTGATAAGAGGAATTGATGGGCAAGAAAATTCAGCCGGAGTAAAATATGAAGACAGGTTTAAAGGCACTAAGTTTCAGAGGATGTTCCAGAAATGTGAATAATGTTATGAGCTGGAAGGTAGAGGAGGTAGTGAGGAGACACGGGAGACAAGGTTTGGAATGTCAGTTTGGAGGCAGACCATGAGGTGCTTTATGTACCAGACTAAGGAGTTTGGACTTTATTGGGTAGGGAACAGGAGTAGCAAAAACATTGTTTTAAAAACATGCCGTTGATATGAATGGATGATTACAGAGGAAAAACGCTTGAAGTTGAGACACTTAGGAATTAGTAGTTACTTTGGTAAGACATAGAACGTGAACATGGGTGCTGGAGTGGCAGTGGAAAGGAGAGAGAATGGAAACAGTACCAAAGAACGGAAATGGCTTATAGAATGTGAGGAACAGTCAGATGATTTGGGTGAAGTAAGCTTGGCTTTCTGAAAGAATGGAAGCACTATTACTAGAAACAGAAAATTCCATGAGAGACTATCACTGCAGGGAGATGATGGCTTAAGTTTGTTTTGTTTATTTTCAATGTGCTTCTAAAATTTGAGATAGATGTAAAAGCTGAAGAAGTGGAATTTATCCAAACAGGAGTGCTATGTAAAGTTGAAGGAAATGAGGATATTACATGAAACAATTTAAGAAGATAAATGAAGTAGGGAGGGAAGAAAATCTTCTGGGAAACGCTTATATTTGTGCAGGAAAAGGAAGAAGTCTAAAAGTGGAGGGCTCTGGGAGACCAAAAGAATAGTGAAGTCAAAGGTGGTGGCACAGATCAGATTCTGTTAGTGTGAGAACAGCAAGAAGTGGTGGTTGTTACGGTGGAGGGTTAGTAAAGAAGTTAAATTCAGAAAGGAGAAGAGATTAGATAAGGAAGCGGAGAAGAAGTAGCCAGAAAGGAGGCTGAATGAATGGAGTAGAGTGACAAGAAGTTAGACAAAGAGTGAATATTTAATGGTTTATGTGTCATAGCAAGGTCAAGGAGAATGGGAACTGAGGAGGCCGTGGGATCTTAAAGCAGGCAGTCGTTATCGACTTTGCCAGTGGCATAAGTCAAATTGCAGGAGTCAAGGAATGAGCTTATTGAGAAAGTAGAAGTGGCATTCCTAGATCACGTTTTCAAGTTAAGAGATAAAAGAAATGTGAGAGGTATGGTGCAGTTTGAAGAGTTAACTAGATCAAGACATATTTTTTAGGGTGGGAAACCATGACCCATATACAGTCTACAGAAAGAGGAGATGGGGTTTGTGGAGAAAGAGTGCTAGAAGGAGAAGGGAGAAAGGGAGGGGGAGAAGGAAGAAGAAATCAAGGCGTAGTTACAATTATAGTTAAGAGCCAATAGGAATGGCTGAATCGAAAGCGCAGGTAAAAGAGACCTGATAATGAGGAAGACTGTTTCTGCCTCGGAAACAGATGTCAGAATACATAAAGACAGAAAATACTTTTGAGGTGTAAATGGAGGAAAATTGTGTATTTACTTATTCCATAGTTGGCGGAGTTGGAGTGAGGGAGAATGGGGAGGGGATTGTGGAGACCGTCAAGAGGGAAGGTGACAGGGTACCAACTAAACGCCGTGACTAAGAGAGAGAGCCGTAGGCCCGCCTAGCATTCTCGAGTTAGGGAACACTTGAGCACAGAAAATTGGAAACTGAGCAAATAAACTATTCTTCCGTAGCTGATGAAGAGTTGGGGCACCAGTTGAGATTAGGAAGCAAGAATATGATGTGTGGCCCATCTCTTTTGTGCCTTCTCTAGGAGAACTTGGCAACCTGGGAGTGGGAGGAGAAGGAAGGTGAGGGCTGGCCAAGAGTTGGGGATTATTATCTAGTCAGTGCGGAAACTCGGGGAGGTGATAAGATACTATTGTGAACTTCAGGAGTCAGGGAGCAGAGTAAAACCAGGGAGCGCCAATGAGCTGAGACTAGACAGAGACTGTGACAAATGGAGTGGGTATAAGAGGGAATGGAAGGTGTAGATTGGGATTTGGAATGATAGCTGAATCCAGAAGCGGGAAAAATACAGATTAGAAATTTTGCAGTAGGGCATCCTCTTAATGCACTTTCTCCCTCATGTGTGATTTTATTAGACATTAGTAAAATATCTAGACCTGGGAAAGAAGTTCAGTATTTAATAGAAGATAGTTTTATTTTGTTGCATAGGATGCTTCATTTCATAATAAATATTGCATTTGGGGGCTTAGATACTCTTTTTTGTTAGAAACGTAGATCATTCTGGAAGGTAGAAGAAAAAGTAAAAATCACAGAGAATCCCACTACTAGGAGATTACCACTGTTAAATTTGGAGAAATTCTTTCAGACACTTTTTCCAAAAACACATACTCACACAAATTGTAATTTTTTTAACCATAAAGAAATTATATTATACACACCATTTGGTAATTTGCTTTTTGCACTCACTGGTTATCATGGTAAAGTTCCGTGTCAATTAACACATGTATAATGAGATATAATGATGCACACCTGAAATTTATATAATGATATAAACCAAATGTGATCTCAATAAAAAAAAGAATGACTTGTATTAAGGAAATACAAATTAAAATAAAAATGAGCTATCACTACACACCTATTAGAATTGCTACAAACAAAACTCTGACAACCCCAAGTGTGAACTCTCATGCACTGCTGGTGGGAACGTGAAATGGTACAGCCACATTGGAAAACTGTTTGGCACTTTCTTGTACAATTAAACATTACACCATACAACCCAGCTGTCCCACTCCTACATATTTACCCAAAAGAAATGAAAGTATATGTTCACACCAAAACATACTATATAATTCCGTTTCTATGATATTCTCGAAAAGGCAAAATTATAGGCCATAGATAAGTGGTTGCTAGGGTCTGGGAGTAGGGTTATGGGTTGACCGTAAAGGAACACAAAAGAACTTTACTGGGTGATGGAAATGTTCTGCATCTTCATTATGGTGATGATTACACAGCTGTGTGTGACAAAAATCATAGAACTGTATACTTAAAAGGGTGAATGTTATTGTATATAAATCACATCTCAATAAATCTGACTTCTAAGAGGAAAACCCCAGGTACAGACGTCAGACATTTTGAAGGTTGCCTTAATGTATCACTTTAATAGATGCCTTCCATTCAGATCATTGGGAGACTAGGCTAACAAAGAACTGATAGCTTCTGCAGTTTAAAGCTGCAGACTAAACTGTGACTTGTGGTTTTCTGGCACTGTCCTCCCGTGGGAGGTTAGCCGGAAGCACTGCCTCAGTGGATGCTGGCAGGTTGGTGAGCTCGGCACATGAGCCTATGGTTAAAAAGTTCTCTCTCCTTGTCTTCAGCTTCCTGTTTGTCTGTCTTTCTTTCTCTCTGCTCCACTTCTTTTCTTTGATGTGTTCTTCCATCTGTTCCTCTCCCCCTCCCTGACGTTGTCTTAGGCCTGACAGAGAATCACAATAGCCTCGTTATGCTGTTTACTCTCAGAGCTATAATCAACCCAACAACCTAATTTTAACTGGGCAGTAGTGAGAGTGAGTCCTAGCTCACCCTCTCACGATTCTCCTCCTAGTTCTGCTCATGATTCAATCAGAGATGTGGCAGGTGATTTTTCACTGTATCCTCACCCTGGTTTCTGTGTGCTTACAACAAGCCTGCAAGGTTAATATTGTATCTGTGCAGTCAGAACACCCAGCTCAAGAATGGACTAAATCACAATTCTGCTGATGTTTTTTGGTTAAATTAATTAAACAAGGAGACCATTAGACTGAGGTGGCTCTGATGCCATGGTGTATACTTAAGCAAACCAAAATCTAAGCCTGTAAATTTCTCAAGGTTATGAAATTGAAACCTAAGGACCGATCCCAAACAGCCAACTAGGCTTTAAGCTATTGCCAGTCAGCAATGTCCTTACTTTGTTTCCAGCTTTTCTCAATAAAAATTTTTCCCCATCTTCCATTGGTGGAGCATCTCTAACCACTTTTGGTTTGTCGATGTCTGATTCTAATAGATTTTCCCTCAAATAAATTCTTAAAATTTTCATATGCCTCAGTTTATGTTTTAACAATTCATTTACTCAACACCTAAAGTTTCTCTTAAATCACCTGATGTTATTTTACCAAATTGCTCTGGTTTTGCTTAAACTTTGCTATCATATAATTGTGGCCGTGGCTCTGGGAAAATATTGATGTTTGTGTTGACTACTCCTAATACTGTCTTGCAGAGGTATTCAAAAGATTTTGCTTTATGTAGTTCTAAAATATTTTTGAAAAAGTGATGTGCTTTAAAATTTTCTATAGTGACATCTAAAAAATTTCATTATAAGTTTAAATAGCTGCAATGGATGGAATTTAAGAATATTGTAAATGTTGATATTTTAAAATAAAGCTGCTACGTTACTTTTTAAATATAACCAACAGAATCTAAATGTTGTAGTTGTTTGATGCCAAGTTCTATCCATTAAAAAAGTGATGAATAAGTTCTTCTTTAATAGTTGGAAATTTTATTTCATTTCTGTTTCTCCTTGAACTCCTATATCTTATTTCCTTTTAGTGAGCCATATCCTCTATAGGTTCATCCTACTGGAATGTATTTTTTAAGCTTTAAATATATATATTTTTATAGATAGATATATATATTTTTTTTTGGTGAGGAAGATTGGCCCTGAGCTAATATCTGTTGCCAGTCTTCCTCTTTTTGCTTGAGGAAGATTGTCGCTGAGCTAACATCTGTGCCAATAGTTCTCTGTTTTGTATGTGGGACACCTCCACAGCCTGGCTTGATGAGCAGTGTATAGGTCCATGCCCAGGATCTGAACCCCAGGTTGCTGAAGTGGAGTGTGTGAACTTAACCACTACACCACTGGGCCAGCTCCAAAATATATTTTAATATATTCTTAAGGCTTTTGGTGAGTGGTCTGTCATACTTCTCTGCAACAAAAACATGTATACGAATAGAAATTTTATTTTATTAGAATTCTATAACTGCAAGGTTCTAAGTGTTAAAAATCAATTTCTTATAGATTGAATTAGCTTTACAATTCTTGTTAGCAGCACAATTGATTAAATAATGTGCAAATATGGAAATTCTGACATATTATTTATATGATATTAATATAATATTAATATAATTAAATATATAAAGTAAAATTTCATCAGAAGTTCATTGCAAAGAGTTGGATGAAGCTTTAAAAAATTAGTTCATGAATAAATATTACTTATTGCTAGAATTAAACAAGTTTTAGCATCAATTCTATTTTTTTTGGTTTTGTTTTTCAGTTGTAAGTACTGAGAAAACTTGTTCACATAAATAGCTGGATGATATTGGGGAATTTTCTTTTTAGGAGCAGAATCATTAAATTCTTTAAACTTACTTTGAATTATATCACCTCAATCTACAGGGTAATCTGTCATTAAAAATGCTTTTTAAAATGACCTATTAGCTGACAGCTCTCTCAGGTTCCCTTTTAATTTTGTTGAAAGTGAATAATTGAAAACCACATGACTTGCAAAATGATGTGTTACAAGCTTTAGAGTCGATTTTCTTTCTCAGTACTGACATTGATGCTTTGAATTATCCCTTCGCTTAGTGCCCCAGATTCTTTTACAGTCTTTGCAGTACAACATAGTAATGTTTGCCATGGGTGAGAGGGGTACCTTTTTTTTTAAAGCGGATTTGGGAGAGGAGAAGCAGCTTGGTACCTCGTGTTCAGGCGCATGCTCGGCAGATTGACTTAAATAAAGAATATTTATATATGGCAGCTGAGATTGAGTAAATGATTCTCTTAACACTATCTATGCACTTGTACCCTTTGAAGTGCTCATTTGTCTCAGGGCTATCTGTGCCCCAATTTGAAGACTATTGTTACAGTAGCAATTCAGTTTCTTAAATCGGTATATATTTCTAAGACAAATAATTTACATCCCAATATGGATACGTAGGCTTAAATTATAGTTTAGCTCCATAAAAAGCAGTGTGGCTTAGAGACAAATACTTTACACTTGGAGGCAGAAGAACTGAGTATGACTCTGTTTACCAGTTGTTTGCCCTTGGGTAAATCCTCTCACCTCTCTCTAATTCAGGTTCTGATCTAAATAGAACACAAAATGTGGAAGTGATGGGCACAGTAAATGCTCAGTACATTTATAAAGAAGGAATGGTGGAAAAATAGTTTTCTGGGCTTTAGAGGATATATTTATAGCACCACCTGACATGTAAAAGTGCAAGTCAATCATTTTTAAAGTCTTGAAATTAGCCACACCAATCATATTAGTCCTCGGTTTAAAGGGATAAAGGAAGTGTTTTGAGTTCATTTTACTCGCTCTTGTCCTCTCTACAGAACACAACTCAATTGAGGGATAGCAACAATCCCAGGTAGCCCTGAGAATCCTTGAGTATAAGCTCTTTTTCATTCTTTTGCTGTCGCTGACATTTTGTTTTAGGCTTGGGCAATTGGAATGCTAGATCTCAGGGTTCTTATCTAGCAGAACTTATATTGTGCCTGATGGAGGCCGCCATGTTACACCTTTGGTATTTCTACATCCTGCTCAGCTGGCTGTACTGATGAGGGTAACAGTAGCCAAGCCCTCTAACCACCAACCCCCGCCCTTTATGTGCAGGTCTGCCCGAAGGAACTCGGCAGGTTTTATTCTCAGGCCCTACGAAATCATGAGCCCTGTCAGGAGGCTCCTCATTTTCCAGGAATGGACCTATGAATGGCTGTTTTGGAAGAAACGTGAAATGACGTCATCTTCCTAAATCACACGTAGTAGCATAACTGCATGAACCTCAGTTAAACTGTGAGGAATAGTTACGGGTTCCCGGATAATTGCAGAAATTCCTTGCCTATAAAAGTCACTTTTTTAGAACCTATGTAGGTCATGCATCATCCTAGGATGTGGTTTGGCCTGAGAGCATGGCTAGAAGACATCACACAAAATGGACATGGCTGAACCAGTTACCATAGTGGTGGAGTACTGGAAAAGGGAATTAGAGGCTCTTGCAATTGAGGGAGCAAAAATAACCTGAAGCAATGTGTCTTATCCTGAGTGTATCACAGTCTCTGTGGCCTGGTTGATGAGAGAATTTCCTGTCTTCCTTTTTTCTTTGGACGTCCTTACAATAAATTGCATTACAGAAGTAACCTGAGTAGGACTTTTTCTGGCACTATAAAAGTGCCTAGGAAGCTAAAATGTATGTGTCTGTGCTAATCTCTGAGTATATGATGGAGACCAGAAAGGGCTCACATGTTAAAAGAGGGAGGAAAGCACATAAAGATATTGGAATGTTATAGGCATGGTAAAAGAAGCATGTACAGGATGCAGTGTTGGCCCAGTTGGGGGAAGGAAGGCAATTCTGGAACAGTAGGTAGAGTTTTGGACATATAGTATTGGTTCAAATTCCAATTGTACCACTTATGGTACATTTAGGAATCATTTATGCCCTGAAAGTTTCTTTATTTGTAAAATGAGGGTACTTCTATTTACCTTTCCAACTCCTTGGTTGTCTCAATTTTAAGTCCTCAAACTCACTTGGAAGCTCACCAACCACATTAAAGTTGCCAATTAGCGTAGAGATGAGAAATAGACTTGGTAAGAAAGATAAATTAGAAATTCATTCATTCATTCATTCATTCAAAAATTTTCATTGATAAAATATTATGTGACAGGCACCAGTCCTTTGTGTGCAAGACAAGTTCCAACCTGTTATGATGTGTATGTTCTAGGGAGAATAATAGGATGTAAGATATTCTGTAGCAATCTAACTTTTGGGAAATTGCTCAAGTTTTTCTGGGCCTAGCTTTCTATTTTAATAATTTCTCTTTGAGAGAATATGATGCTTTTATATAAAATATGTGGTACTAAGCCATTACATGTGCTTATTGCAATTTTAGAATCCATATTTTTCTTTTCCGTGCTGACTGTATTTATAGTAGTAGCTACGAAACTAGGCTATTTTTTGTCTCTATGACTTAGCTTTTTGAAGTCTGTTCTCGAAGTCATTTGCACACCTGGGACCAACTTAGTAATAAGCAGTTCTCTCCTGAATAACACTTGTAAAGATAGTTGAGTAAAGCCGTTGCCATCCTCATAGGGATAGGGTAGTGATGCCAAGTTCAAGCCTAATTATACCACTTTTGTTTATAATTGAAGGTATATCAAGTAGTGGCATTTTAGTTTGTAAGCCGTGTAATTTTCTGTGTAGAAAGGAAGGGCAAACATTTCTCATGCAGGTAGTCTCTGCAAGTTTCATTCCAGGCATTCCTTTCACAACCCCTGTCATCAGAGCTGCTCTCTGAGCGAAGAATTCCAGCTGTGATTTCACTTGGGAAAAGGAAGGAGAAGTCATTGCAGCTCAAACCACAGTTTCACTGCTGTCTGAGCAACGCCTCCCTGGATCCCTAAGGACTAGAAAGGAGCGCTAACACTAGGAACTCAGGATTGAGAAGTTCTCTGAAAAAGAGAAATATCTTTAAAAAAGGGAAAGCGTCACAGAGTCTCAGGAGCCATGAAATATTTTCAGTGTAGCACTTTTAACTTGTAGTTCTACGAGCAGATATTATTGAGAAGACTGTATTAACGTTATGGGTCATGCTATGGAAATCATACTAGGTACCTCTTGGGATATCAAAGTTTTTTTAAATACACTGTGGACTGTCCAGGAATTTGAAGACAAAAATATAAATTTTCCCGCTTGGTTTAAAATGTGTTTTGTAATTCCTTAGTCACTTATACCAACAAAAAATAACGTAGGTGAGATACGCTGCCGTGTAAGCTTTGTTGTGATGAGGACATCAATAGTTTCTGTAACAAGTGGTACTGAAACCAATCATTTAATGCTATTTAGGGTATTCTGTTTAGTACAAATAAAAAACCAAATCAGATGAGGTGGTTTTTTTCATCAGCTTGTACCTCTAGAAATTGACCTAACAATAAAATAAATGAATACAAATTTCTGTTCCACATGTCAGAATCACATTGTTTTATATGAGAACTAAATTGATAAGTGGCTAGGTTAGTTCTAAATATTTTAAATTTTGATGCCTGTTTTCAACTTACAGTGAGATAATATCTATATGTTTAGCCACCTATCTTCTCTGCTTTACAAGAATCAGAATATTGAATTGAAGTGTTTACATCTCATATGTAGCATGAATGATCACCATATGTGCATAAAAATTCTTATCTGATAAAATCTACATGGCTGTTTTTTATGATCTTATCAACTTGATAAAATATAGGCTTCTCACAGCTAATAACTGTTCTGCCTTAAGTGATTTCTTCCTAGTAAAACATACCATCCATAGCATTACCTGTATCTTTAGGTTCTCCAACCAAAGTTATAAAAATAATATTTGAGAGTCAGACATGAACTTCCATTACATAACTATTCAGTAGAGATAATGATAGAATCTCAGAGTTTCTGCATTGGAAGAAACTTAGTGACATCATGTCTAACCATGCTTCCTCACATGAAACACAATGAGGCCCTGAGAGGTTGGGTGTCTTGGCCAAAGTTACGCAGACCCTTTGAGGAAAAGCTGTGACTCAACCCTGGGGCTTCTGAGTCTCGGTTCAGTGTTGACTGTATTTCACCACCCCAGGTCATTTTACTGCAGAAGAATGTGATGAATATCCTTAGAAAGAAGATGCTGAAAGACTCTTATGGTAAAATGCCCTATTGTAGCTTAGAGTTTTGGGTGTCTTTTATAGGTTCAGTCAGTCAAAACCTTGTTGAAAGTACTCTTGTGGTTGAGATATAGATGACGCAAAGTACCTGTAAGTCTCTGAGAGGTTGCCACACCCTCATTAGAGTCAGCTGCAATGATGCCCCAGAGAGCCTTTGATTTAGTTAATGAAAAAGGGGCAGAGTTCAAGTTCAGGAAATGACAGACAAGATGTGCCTATTTTCCACAACATCTATAATAGTATGTTGATTCCCCTTAAGCATTTCTTATATTTGTTCCAGTCTTGAAACATGCTAGAATTCTCTACTTCCCAATTGCAAAAATTATTAATTGATATCTTGAGATCTATTAGAAATGCAAAAGAACTTGGCTATCACAATTACCATGGAATGTAAAACACAAATACTTTAGTCTCAGTGGGGGGGGGAAATTAAGTATCAAAGCCACTAAAATCACAAAGGATAACAAATCAATACTACCGAAAAGAGATCCTGAGATTCTGAAATAGAATACTCTTTCAAGCTCAAGGAGAAGAAAATTTCACTCTTCAATTAAACTGTATTAACATAAAATGTGCCTGTGCAGAGGAATAGGAGGGAAAATTTAGTGCTCAGAAGTTGCCTTAGAAATCTTGATGCGTACAATGTTTTCCATATAGAAAACAAAAGGTTTATCTGAGTTGAAGCATGAAATACCCCACAGAAGTGCAACAGGAGGTCTGAACTGATAATTTTTGATTTCTATTAAAGATTGAGTCAGATTCTTTCCTCTTCCTTTAATAATGTAAATAAATAATGATCATTATGATAGGGCATTGCACTTCTATTTGAAGTTTTTCAGTTTACAAATATTCTTCAAAATGATCTTGATTAATAATCTGCCGCCCAAGCTTGGGCTGTGTGCCTTTTGGCAGTATTAGGCTCCTGCACTGCTTCTAAAGTTCATGGAAACGGGAACTCTGGAAAAATGGTGCCTGCTGGACCAACAGGACAACAATGTGTGCCTGTATCTCCCCAGCCTTGGCTGCCCTCTGCCTTTTAGAACTGATGTTCAGATGAGTCCCGTAAAATGCCACTTGCGAGAGCATAGGGTAGAAATCAGTTTTCAAGTTTATGTCATATCACCCCTGTGGACATTCTTGGAAGACTGAGGTGCAGCCAACTATCAGATATTTGCCTTTATTTACTTTGAAAAAAATATGTACAATTTTCTAATAATCCCCTTCTCTTATCTATTTTTTTCTTAACTGTTTTGACTGAATTGTTTTATCACTTGACCATCAGTAGACTTAAGTCTAATCTAATCTTTTTGTTTCTTTAAGTAGACTTTTCTAATTGAGTTGGCAATAGTTTGATGAATTGACCAACTTGATCTTTGTTCCTCTAAGGACCTGCATTAGGAGCTGCCTTACCCCCTTCAAGAGTAGGAGACTCACTATGCATGATGGCTTTCCGGAAAGCACTTCATGCATGGGCACCCAGGGGTTAGAGGAAAGGAATATAATATCCAAAATTCCATGTTTACTTGAAAGAAATAGATCATCGAAATGTTCCCTTCTTAGACTGTAGAAATGCTTTAATAATTCTGGAAGGGGTTTTTCTTGATGGCTTGGTTTTCTTCATTTTTCTTTAGCCATTTCTTACTGGAAAAAATTCCCATATGGCTTAAATATTTCATAACTAGTTGCAATGTAATTTTGACATCGCTAGCATTCCTCTACTTTGAAACAAACTCACAGGAAGGTAACTGTTTAAAAGCAATGGACTTGATCAACTTTACTTCTCTACAAATTTAGAACCCATTTGCACTGGGAATTTTAACAGAAATCTGTCCAATTTAAGTATAAATAAAAGAAAATAGAAAAATAATTTTATTTCTGATTATAAATTTTAGGATTATTCTAGCATTTAATCTGAATTAGATTGTCTCTGATTCCATTTAAGTCTAATTCAGCTAGATTCTCATCCTGCTTCTCCATGGCATTTCGTCTCTCAAACATGGAGAGTCTTTTGAAGTTACCAGAAGCTGAACTCATAGAACTGTCTTTGCAGGAAGAAGTTTAAAAATGAAATAAATCCCATGCAGAAAGTCTGACAATGACAGAGAAGAGAAAGCCTCAAAGCTGCATTTCCTTCCCAGGCCTTTAAATTCTACTTACCATTAAAATGATTGAAAGGCAAATGTTCCTGAAAAGGAGCCAATCCATTCCTTTGGGTTTCTCTTGCACACGAGCCCCAGTGAGATTTGATTTTAGTCCTGGTCCTCTGGGTCCTGAATTTGGTTCTGCAGCAAGATGTGCTTCGAGATGCCCTTTTAGGAAGGCATGGGCGATAGCTCTGGTGCTCTCTGGGCAGAGGAATGAAGATGTTCTATAATCACTCTGTTTCCCCACCCCAAACTCCTGGGCTGGTCTGGAAGGCTGGCATTGTTTGGGCTCTGGGTAAGAACATGGACACACCTTGATTCTTATTGCAATGAAACCCTTTGTTGGACACCAAAGAAAAATCTTACAGAGTGAGGACAAGATTTACAGGGAAGATACCCAATGAATAATAAATTACTCACAACATGAAAAATAATTAAAATGCTAGAGCCTATCATCATTCTGAATAAAATTAGTAGGCTTCTTCTTACTGCCAACATTGTAAAAGCAAAATTACACATACTGACAACACATGCACACATATGTCCACTACAGAACCAACTTCAAGAAATGACTCTGAGCAGAGGTCATTGTGAAAAGGTACCAGATCCAAAGCATGGTGTAAGGAGAAAGACAGAATCATGAACTCTCATCTCTTGATTCAGGTGATTCCTACTTTCCTCCTTAAGAAATCCTACAGTTGAATTGCATTTCTCAATTTTAAAGACGTTGTGAAAAAATAAGGTTAAGACAAAGAAACCCTGATTTTACTAGTATTTTTGTTTCTGCATTTTAGTACCTTCTTTCCTAAATATAGATTCGAACCTGTATGTGTGGTTTTACATTAACTAAATTGTCTTAAGTTAACTGCAGTACAGAGTTTGCTCCCTCCTCTTGGCATTACCGCTGATAAAAAAGTACATAACATGGGTGAGGAACATATTTTAACCATCTAAGTATTTATTAAGAAGAAGGTGAAATTGGAGTCCTGAGAATGTAAGAGAAAGAGGCCAGAGCAGCATCTAGATATTTCTGAAAATCATTTCCCTTTTTTCCTGTCTCTCTTCCTCTTTGTTACTATGGGTTTAGAATAGGGTATAGTTTCCTCATAAAAAATTGCAGGCTGGCAGCAACATCAACAAACATAAAAACAGAATGTAGTTAAATGTTTTCTAATTGCTAATATGTGTTTGTTGGTTGGGGAATTTCAAAGGGATACTGCATCTTGTCTTCACTACCCCGTTGCTGCAATTCAGAGACAAGGCAGGCTCTCTTTCTAGTAAAGGAATGTGTTCTAAACAGTGTTTGGTCTCTTGAGAATCTTAGTTTAGCGTTTTTAGAATCGTAGGAAAGAGTTGAAGCAATTAGAAGGCTGGCATAGTATCCTAAAATGAAGAGAAATGAATGATATGTTGAAGATGTTTATGAGAAAGAGATCATGACATTATATTTAAGCAAGGGGAAAAAAATGAATTGTTACAAAGAGGCAGTATTTGGATAGCTCTGCCCAATCCAAAGCTTATAGTTGGAGATATCTGGCTAATTAAACAATATCTACGCTGACGTGCTAAAACGTGTGTGTGGTATCATGTTTTAAAATACATCCTCAGGTGGTCCTTGAGATTGTCTAGAATGGCTAACACACATGCATTCACTGGGTGGTTTCTTAACCCACTATTTCTTTGTATGCTAGAGGGGTCTTTAAGCCAAGAGTTGTGGAAAGCTAACCTTGAGTAAATAAGCATTTAAAAACTATTTTGTAACTGTTTATATCCAACTGGGCTTTCTTTGTTTTCAGGAATTTTTGTCCAGAGTTTCAAAATGTGGTAATTGTATCTGCCATAGAAAAATTTTCTTTTATAGCTAGCTCAGGACAGCATTAAATTGTTTTCACTTTTGAGATATATCCCCCATCAATACTACCAGTGAGCTCTTGGGACTCAGGGGCATTTTCCCCTTGTTTCTCAATATGCAGGAAGCACAAATGCACCTTTTCATTGGCTATAACTGCAGTGTGGCCGTGTTTTTATTTTTGTACAAAGCACTTGACTTATTTTGGAATAAAGCAGGATGATGAGAATTTGCAGTGTATCCTTGTGTGGAGAAATTTCTTGGCTAACAGTGTATATTTCTGTCCCTAGAGACACAGCACAAACAGCTACGGAGATGATTTGTGTCTTGTGGAAATTTAATGGGCAATACTGTTTAAGATTTGGATTACAGAAACATAGGAGGAGAATATAATGTGTCTCAAATAAAAGGAATTTCAGGCTTAAAAATAATATGGCTGACACCTTATGTGCCAGCAAGTTCATCCTGCCCCATGTACATAAATTCCTTTTTGGTGTCTGAATCAAAAGAGAAATATGAGAGGACGGTAGAGAATATGTAGAAACTCAGTGCTTCCAGTACTATGCTCTGGGTCATCAAGCAGAAATAGATGTGGGAGGCCTTTGATTGCAATGGGAATTGCTGCAGAACAGTACAAAATGAGAGAAGCCAGTAGGGATTCTTTAGTGGATTTATGCTTATAAGCAGTGAGTCAGTCAGAGCTCAAGAAGGAACTAAGGGTTCAGGGAGAAGTCAGTAACTGTCATGATGGTTCTATTTTCTTAACTACTTCCATGCAGGCTCTGAGGCAAGCTATAATAGTGTATTACACTAACATGCATGGTACAGAAAATTGACCATTGTTTAGCCACCTAGAAATTTATTTTTGTTTTATTTCAGATGATCGTTGAATTATAGTTATTTAATTTGCCTAAGAGAATTAATGAAATGGGTCTAGATCCCTATGTGTTATTGTTTTCCACAAGGGGAAATGACACTGTTCTCTTGCTGTGACCAATGGAGATATTTTGCAAGAGTTTCCACCCTTTGTTTACACTATGATTGGTTGATTTCTTTTGAAATATAAAATTTTCTATCTACCTGAATTGCTGTTCATAGGGTGAGAGTCAAACAAAAGAAACAGCAGCGATAGAAATAGGTACTAGATCATTTAAGTGATTCCTCCAGATTTTCCCATTTATGACTCCTCATTTCAATGGTCCCTGGAACTTGAGTCTGGAGATTACTATCATGAGCAGATGTAAAAGGTTCTGCAGTAACTGAGAAGTGGCCGCTTGGTGTCCCATCACCTTGTTTGCAGTTACGCCTTGGGAGAGTTGTAGGGATGATGTCAAAGTAGAATCCCAAGAGGATTTCAGTTAATGAAACAGCAGCCATTCTGTTTCTCTTGTGGGGTACCAGCTATCATAGAAACAAAGCATGCTTAAAGATGCCGTAGAGGTGACCTAATCCAATCTCTCCTCTCCTCCTTTTCTCCTACCCAGGTCATAGGTATAGCCCAGAGAAGCTGCACAATTTATTAGCGCCAAAGATGGGGAAAGAATTCCACCTCCTGATTTATAGTCAATTTATGTAAATATCAAGCCACTTTTCAGCATCGGCAAGAAAGAATTGATGACTGAATGTCATTGTCTTCTAAAAAAACCTTTCCATATCTGAGAGTTTACCAAATTATTGAGTTTAATAGCTGGCTCTGCAAGCAGAATTTTTTATGTAAGTTTGTCCTATTATTTATGTTTGATATCAAACCAGTAGCATTTCGTTTGCTTATATGAAAGTATACATTGAATTTCAGGGATGCTCTTGATATTTAGTTATTGTTCTTATGCTTCTGTAATGTTGTCTTACTCACTTCCACAGTAGTAGATTTTCATTCCATTTATCATATCCATCTAGCACACAGTAAGTGCTTTGACACATATTTTTAAAAACAATATCACAGAGGATAGCTAATTCAATACGTTCCAGTACAAATTCTTCTTTGAAAAAAAAATGTAATCTATACAGGCAAAGATATTATAAAAATGATGTTAGGGCAAAATTTTCCATCGAATTGTCATCGTTTAGGGTTACTGGTGGATATTATTTAAGTATCCAAGGGCAACTCTATTTCTTGAAAGCAGGTGTTAGAGGAAAGAAAATTTACAAAATATTTTTGGTCCTAAACTATGTTGGTCAAATTCAGTAGGCAGGTAAGTTCTAGAGTTGACTCAGGCTAAAGGGTTTTCATTAGAGTGGGCCTGGGGGCATGGACAAAAGGTAAACAAAGCTTGTCTTGGTTTTGACCTGGAGCAGTTGCTATGAATACATGTGTGAGTGGTCACCTTGAGATAATAGCAGTGAAGATATACAACTGTCTCCTCATTAAAGCCAATTTATGTATGGCAATCAGGGTGCCAGCAAACCAGGTTATTTAGTGGGTGTTAGGAATCATGGAGATTAAACGTCAGTTTCCTGAAGAGTTGTGTTAATACCATAAGGATGATATTAGTTTACACCCTAAAAGCATACTTACACCCTGACACAGGTACCTTGTTGATTCTCTCTGTGACTTCATGTCCTCAGCGTGGGATGTCTTCCAAATAAGTGCAGAAAGAATAGCGTGGCTTCTAGTTCTGTATTAATTAAAGTATATTACTTACATACTTATTACGTACTTGCTGCATACTTATCCCGAAAAATGCCATCTTAGTCCGTCCCCAATCCCCAATCATGACGATAGTAGCAGTTTCACAGTGTAATAATTACCTAGACATCACTCTGGCTACTTCTGTGGCACTGGCAGTGCCCATCTTTGGCCTGTTTGTAATGTGTATATAGTTTACCTGTGATGTTGTTAGTAGTTATGCATCTAGCAGAATCTCAATAGGATCTGGGCTCAGGTTTTTTGGGAAGAAATCAGGAATAGGAAGGTCAAAAGCTAAGCAGTGCTTTCTAAAATATACTTCTTGGGCCACTTGCACCAAAATTGTATAGTCTCGTATGTATAAAATGCAGTTTTCTTGACTCCAGATTTGCTGAATCAGAATCTCTGGAGATGGGACCCAGAATTATTCGTTCTTAATACGCTTTCCAGGTAATTCTGAGGTTGCAGGCTAAAGTTTAAGTACTACTGAGCCAGGGTAATTAACCTGGGCCTGTGGGTGGCCTGAAGAGAAATGGCAGCAGGCAAACATGGATATTTTTCTAATATGATAAGATTAGCATCTCTTCATAGGGGGTATTAGCCATTTGTGTTTCTTTTTATGTGAAATATTTACTTCCTTTTTCCTTTTTCCCATTGTGTTACTGATGTCTTTCTATTGACTTATAGACACTCTTTGTATGTAAGGGAAATTAACCCCTGACATATGTGTTGCAACTATTTTTTACTTCATTTGTTTGCTCTTTCAAGTTTGTTTTGGATTTTTTTTGCAAGTGAGAATGATTACATTTTTATATAGAACAGGCTGTTATAAACAATCCTGCTATTAGTTCCCTATTGCTGTGGTAACAAATTATCACAAACTTAGTGACTGAAAACAACACAAATTCATTATCGTACAGTTCTGAAGGTTGGAAGTCCAAAATGATGGGTCTCATGCCAGCAGGACTGCCTTCCTTCTAGAGACTCTAGGGATGAATTCCTTTCCTTGCCTTTCTAGCTTCTCAAGGACTCCTTCATTTTTTGGCTCATGGCCCCTTGCCGGCAATCCCATCATCTCTGCACATCCCCTTTTATGTCATGTCTCCACTATATCAGCACATGTGCACAGTTTCCTGGGTGTATACAAAGAGCAGAATTTCTGGGTTGTTAGTTAACTTTCTTTAACTTGTTTTCCCAGCTGGCTGTATGATCTGAGCTCCCATCAGCATTTCAAGAGTTTGCTTTGCTCACCAACACTGACAGCAAAGGTATTGTCAGACTTTTAAATTTTAGCCAATTTGAAGGATGGGTACTTGTATCTCATATGCATTTCCCTGATTATTGTTGAGTAGACTATCTTTGTCTATATTTATTGTCCATATGGATTTTTTCTTTTGTTAAATGCATATTAAAGTTTGTTTCCCTTTTTAATTAGATTGTTCTCATTAAAAAATTAATTTATAATTCTTTACATTATATATATCTATGTATCATTGTTGTATATATGCATTGTAAATATTTTTCACTCATTCTGTAGCTTGTCTTTTTACTTTTAAAATGATGTCTTACAAGGAATAGAAATTCTTATTTTTGAAATAGTCAAGTTTATCGTTCTTTTCTTTTATGGTTAGTGCTCCTGTGTCCTATTTAAGAATGCTTTTCACACACTTACAAAATATTGCCTTTCACAGTTAAGTTTCTAAATCATTTGAAGATGATTTTTATAAATGGTATGGGGTCAATTTCATCTTTGTTTTTCATATGTGTACCCTACCATCTCACTCCAGCACATTCATTGAAAAGAGTATGCTTTCTGTGCCATTTTCTGTAATATCAATTATAATAAACGGGCATGTGTGCATAAAATACAAAATATACAAATAAAATATAAATAAATAAAATGTTAAAAATAAACATAAAATGTGCATAAAAATATGTATCTGTTTTTAGGCTCTCTCTCGCTCTCTCTTTTTCCTTTTGCCTCTTTGTCTACTCTTACATTAGCACTAAGTTGTTTTAATAGTGTAGCTTTGTAGTAAATCTTATATCTGATACAGCAAGTCCTTCCACTTTGTTCAGTTCAAGAGTGTTTTGTCTGTTCTCGGCCAATAGCATTTCCTGTACATTTTAGAATCAGCTAACTGTTCACAGACAAATTAGGATTTTGATTAGGATTGCATAATATTTTACAATAAATTAGAAAGAATTGTCAGAATTTCAATTTTCAGTCATGTATTGAAATAAACAAGGAGCATCTCTTTACATTTTTAGGTTTTATTTAGTAAAGGTTTATTATTTGTTAAGCTCTTACAGAGACCTTTTTGAGGTTTATTCCTTGGTACTACTATAAATGATATATTTTCTTTAATTACCGTTTCTAACACATTTTCTTGCATATAGATATATAATTAATTTTGGCCTTTTGATTTTTATATACAGCAATTTTAGCAAATCCATATTTTTAATTCGAATGATATATCTGAATTTTTTTTTGATTTTTAGCTACACAATTATTTATTTATTTTTTTTAAGATTTTATTTTTTTCCTTTTTCTCCCCAAAGCCCCCCAGTACATAGTTGTATATTCTTAGTTGTGGGTCCTTCTAGTTGTGGCATGTGGGACGCTGTCTCAGCGTGGCTCGATGAGCAGTGCCATGTCCACGCCCAGGATTCGAACCGACAAAACACTGGGCCGCCTGCAGCGGAACGCGCGAACTTAACCACTCGACCACGAGGCCGGCCCCCACAATTATTTAATTTGACAATAATAATAGTTTGTTTCTTTCCAATCTTTTAACCTTCCCCCTCTACTTTTGTACCATCAGTAAAATATTACATGAAACTTTGGTAGTGAGCATCATTTTATTTCTCTATTTCACAGAGAAAACTTTTAATATTGTACTCTTATGTATGATATTTGCTTTGAAGATTTTATAGATACTTTGCATAAAGTTAAGAAAATCTCTTCTACTCATAATTTACTAAGAATATTTATTATGAACATATATTTTACTAAACATGTCCTATATGTTGAGAAGATTATATGATTTTTCTCACTTATTCTGTTTCTGTGGTGTATTACATGGATTGAATTTTCTAATGTTAACCCAATCTTGTGTTTTTGGTTATAAACCCAGATTTGGTCATCTTCATCTGGTTTGTTATTGAATTCAGTTTGTGAATATTCTGTTTAGGAATTTTCCATCCATGTTTATGAATGAAATTGGCATGTAATTTTCCTTTCTTATGCTGATCTTGTTGAATTTGTTGTCAAAGTTATACTAGCCTTATACAATGAGTTGGGGATTATAATATCTTATTCTCTTATCTAGAAGAGTAATATAAGATTGAAATTACTTCTTCCTTGGTGATTGGTTGTTGAGAGAGTTTGGGTAAATTGTACTTTTTATTTTTACTATGAATTTGTCCACTTCATCTAAATCTTCTAATTGACTGCAACAAGTTGTTTATAATATTCTCTTATTATTTTCTTAATATCTGTGCAATCTATAGTTATGTCCTATTTTAAAGAATTCTTGATATTTTTTATTTATGCATTCTCCTTTTGTTTTGCTCAGTCTTGCTAGGCATACGGGTTTTATTAGGTTTTTATTTGTTTCGTAGTATATACCTGATGATTTCAATATCTGGAGTCTTTTTAGATATTTTTCTGCTTTCTATTGTTTCTGCTGGTTTTCGCTCATAAAGTCTAGTTGGATTGGTCCCTGGGTCTCCTTGAATGTAGTAGTGTATTGTTCTCTTTCTTCATGCCTCTCCATGCTGCCTCATATGCAAAGATTTCTATGGGGTAGGAAGCTTAGGTACAGAAAATAGAGGTGACATCTATCCTTCAGCTTTGACTCTCCTACTAACCAGGGATGTGAATCGAGTTCCTATAAGAATGTTCTCTGATAATTCCATAGCTTTCCTACATCATCTAGACCTTGAAAGAATGTGTCATTTACTTTTAGAGAAATCTCCACTCCACAAGAGATCTGGAGAAATATTTACTTCCTAGTTTTGGTCGGCATTTCACTGTACTTAGTGGACATTCTGTGTGTGTGTGTGTGTGTGTGTGTGTGTGTGTGTTTGGAGGGAGAGGAATTGGTAACCATTTTTTAATTCTTTTTGAAGATGGGTTATTATTTTCAATATTTATCTATTGTTGTTATTTCATTTCATAGAGTTGAGTAGAGTAACAATACCTTGATTCTGCTATCATTAATTGAAAATCCTCATTGTCATCATTATTTTATCACATTTGTTAGTTTTTATTGCATAGAAGTTAAAATATATTCTTATTTTATTTATCTTATATAGCTTTTTCCTAATTATAACTTCTTGTTTGTCACGCTCATAGAAATATCTATAGTTAATGTGCTATGCCAGTGTGCCGTATTGAAATGGGTAAAGATTTAGATCTGGTTCAAATTCCAGGAATTCCACTGACTTGGTTTTTTTCTATGAGTGAGCTAATTTATTTCTGTAAATGCAATTTCCTCGTCTATTTCTTCCCTGGAAGATTTTGGGAGATAAAATTAGATACATTTATGTAGAGAAACTAGCACATACTGCACTCTCTTTGAATAGCATTCTTTCTTTCATAATTTCTAAAGTGTAATATCTTTAAGAGACTTACCATTTATTAAAACTCATGGCATTAGGTATATATGTTATTTTTTCTATATATTAATATTCAATTTCTAGTGATGGTCATTAAATATGATTTTCCTTATTGCCAAGTTTACATCTAAGTTTTCTAGGCTCACATTTACTTTTTTCTTTATATTAGAAGCAGATCAATTTTCCTGATGATTAAATCTCAATAATCAAGTTTATGGAAGATGATTTATGAAGCAGAATATAAATTTATTAATTTGCAGTGGGGGGATTTTTCCATGGGGGTAACTATAAAGTTCATATCCTCTCTTCAAAGGAGGTCCTCTATCTGCCCTAGAAATCAAGGTATCAATCCAAAAATTATGTATTGATCATAAAAAGAGAGCAGAGATGAATAGATATTTTGACATGCCCTTCCTCTAAGCTGCAGGTGTATCTAGTAACATACTGTTGCCCCATGAAAGGAAATACCTTTATTTATTCTCCCAGAGAACAGCATGATGAAAAGTCTGAACTTCTGCATATATTTAATTTCATCTATCATGCGATATATTGTTTTGATTTGTAAGTCTCACAGAGTTCTGGGAGCACTTTTCTGTTGCTACCATGATCTTTGTCATATGAAGAAAGCCATATCTTCATCCCAATTTTGAGGGGCTATTTTTCAAATATTTTGTAAACGTTTAGTTATTTTGAAAGTAAACTATTTTTTCTTTAGTTTACCCCTAAATTCTAACAACATACTAGTAAAGTCTAAATTTTTACATATATTTTCGCAAAGCATATTTAAGACAATTGGTCAAGATATGTTTTACAGTCTAATGAAATTGAGTTATATTGTCCCTCATTTTAAAAAGGCATCATCATGCTAAAGAATAATTTAGAAAAAGAAATCCTATTGAGAATGGTGGGAATTTGACAAGCAATGTGATGTAATCTAGGGGCTCAGTTCTCATATAGACTGTCAATGCAAGGATGACAGTCTACCCATCCATGGATTGCATGTATTCATGTGTTTGACAAATAATTATTGTTTCTGCTTGTCGCAGTGCTGATTCCTATGCATTACACATTAATTCAAAATTTGTTATTTAGTTACTTCCATATTCAAGTAATGACAATAAAATTTTTGGTGTACCTTTTAAAATAACCTAGGTACAAAAATATGTCTTAGAAACTGAGTGAATTGCATGATCTTGTTAGAAATAAGCTATTAAAATGTTGGGGCTATGTCTACAGAAAATGATGACTTTAGTTGACTCATAGCCCTTCTTTCTGGCAGTAAATAGACATCAAAACCAATTATCTATTAAGGTCACTCCTAAATTTGTAACAGTAAAGTTAAGTCATGTATTATCGGAGAGTGATTATATGTCTAAACACTCTATGGAGCAAGCATCTAATTAACTTAAATGATATAATATCATAAAGGTACAGATTAATGACAAGTGAGACCTGAAGACTTTCATATTTTCCACCATTGGGTTTTGTTATCCAGTCTATCAATAGATTAACTTATGACCCATTCTTCTTTACAGCAGAATGTTCAAGAAAGGCCTGTTAAATCAGAAATAGCCACTTTGCTCACTTGTGCAGGAGACACAGAGAATTCTGTGCCCAAAGGCAGTCCTTAACCATAACTGATGGTAGCTGTTGTCTAAATACATGATCTTCCTCATTTCTGGGATTACTTAACTCTGAAATGAGTGTAATACACAGGCTCCCGGGGTTTTCCCCAGGAGGGTTGCGCTTCAATTGCCCATGCTGGTAACTGGCTTTTATTGTCTGCTTTCTCTTCCCTGTTTCGTCTCCCCATTTGGGACCAGTAGTTCCTTCACCCTCATTCTCTTCACCCCGGATTGCCCTCAAATCCCAATCTAAAATATGAGAAGCCCAGGTTAATAATTTATCAAGCAGAAACTGGCATTCATTTTGAAAGAGATATCTATTAATTTGAACATAGAAAATATAAAGTATTTTCCTTTGAAAAATGTGACAAATTACATTCTGGGTCCAACAGGATACAAACTTTGGTAATTGGAATATAATACTTTGGGCAGTTCTGGGACAGTTCTTGAGGCAGGGCTCTCCTCCCTAGGTTTTGTAAAAGGGGGCATAGCTAGGTCAAAAGTACACAGCAGACTTGGGTATACCAAGTTTGGCGTAATTAAGCTTTGTTTGTAAAATTAGGGAAAGTATGTTTCCCAGGGTCAGCTAGAGTTTGTCTTATTTGAACTCAGTCACCAAGTACATGTGCAATAACTGGCATTATTTTCAAACTTTTTGAACAGTCTAATATCCTCTATCTTTATTTATTGCATGTGAGTTTTTTCAAGACATTTTGTAATGAGGTTTGAACGAATCTATTGCTTCATGCCCTTTTTCCAATTTCTTTTTAAATGTTGCTTTATTAAACGGCCCCGGGTTTTTGTTTCATTTTTGTCGCTTGGATTGCTACCAAGCTGTCATGGTGAAACCAGATAGTAGGAGTCCCTCATTAATAAACCTAATTATAGGTTATCAATCACCACTCACTCACCTGGATTATTGCAGTAGCTTTCTAATTAGTCTCCTTGATTCCAAGGTTTCCTTCCAAAAGTTTCAACATTGTAGCTGGAGTGATTTTTTAAAAATACAAATCTGAGTGGAGCACTTCTCTGCCTAAGCTTTCTAGTGAAATGAATTTCACCCAGAACAAGTCTGGGTTCTTACAATGGCCCTCAAGGTCAAACTCATCCCTTGTTACCCCTCAGACTTCCCTTCTTACTGCTTTCTTTCTTTCACTCTGTCCAGCCACATGGGTCTCCTTCTTCTTCCTTGAATACCCCAAGTATGTGCCTACCTCAGAACTTTTGCAATTTTTGCAGTCCCCTCTGCCTGAAGTGCCCCATACGCAGAAGCCACATGACTTATTCCTTAATGTTCTTCAGGTGTCTGCTCAAATACTACTTTATAACAGAGCCCTGCCTCAACTACCTTATGAAAAAGGCATCCCTCCCGTCCTGCATTCCCTATTCTAAGTTGCCCTGCTTTGTCTTTCTCTTGACCATTCACTGCTATCTAACACACTATATATTGTTTACTTGTTTATTGTCGGGTCTCCACCAAGTCCTTCCTATCCTGAACCTAAACTCCATGAGGAGGACTTTATCTGTTTTGTTTACCATCATATCACCACTGCTTGGCACAACTATTAGGCATTCAATAATTATCTATGGAATGAATGAACAAGTTGGTCAAGGAAAGAATTTCTGAAGAAATGATACTTAAATTGCTACCTAAAAGATGAAAGGATGCAACCATATGCAAATAAGGAGGAAAGTGTTTCATGCAGAGTGAACACCAGTTGCAAAGACCAAAGTATTTCCTCAATCCATTTCTTCTCACCTTCTCCATTTTATATCCTAGTCCAAACCACCATCATCTTTCCACCGTCATCTTTCACACCAGATGTAGGCTATTCTAGGATATGCAATGAAAATCCATTGAAATTGTTAAAATGGAGGCCTGGCTTAACCTAATTTTATATTTTAGAATGCCACATACGCTTATCTGTAGAAAATTGTTTGAAGAAGGCCAGTATGGGTGTAGAGAGTCTACTTCAGAGGCAGTTCTGGTAGGGTCGTGGCAGATCTCCTAATAGAAACTATTAGATGGCTTGAGATATATTTTAGTTATAGAATCAACAGGAATTACTAATGGATCAAATGTGAGGGGTGAAGGAAAGGATGAAATCCAGGAGGAGTCCTTAGTTTCTGGCTTGAGCAATGGATCAATGGGGTTACATTTACTGGGATGAGAGATGTTTGGGGGATAAAATTATAAGTTTAATTTTGAACATTTAAAAGGGGCTTGGATGAGGTCTCATAGAGACAGTGTAGAGTGTTAAGAGGAGAGGTCTTGGGACCAAACTTTAGAGGAGCATCACCATTTAAAAGTTGAGTAGATGGGGAACAAAGAAAAGAGAATAAGAGAGAGAGTGGCCAATGAAATATAAGTGATATTCCCAGCAGATGGTATTATAAAAGCCAAGAAAGAAGAGTGTTTCAAGGAAGAGAGAATAGTTACTTTCTCCCCCAAATTTAAGAAAGACAAGCACGGAAAAGTGGACCTTGTATAATGTATAGGTATTAGACAAATTTGACAAGGGCCATTCTGATGGACTGATGGGTGGGGTTGAAGTCTGAAGTGACAAGAGAAAGGAAAGAAAGCATGTGTACATGAGTCTTAAGAAGTTTGGTGAATCAAACAAAAAATGAGGCAGTAGCTACAGGGAGGGGTGCTGATGGGAATGTTCCAGGAGAGAGAGAGGGAGAGAGAGAGAGAGGAATGGTATAGGAAAGAGGTGATTAGGGAAGGAGCAAAGTCCTTGAGCTCAAATGAGGGGTTGTCTTTTTATATGAGCAGGACTTTAACTCCCTTGTAATAGGTGTGGGGGGAAGACGGGTGCAAATGCAGGTGGATGTGGAGATTTGGCAGAGGAAGATGAATGGACTTGAGATTGATGACTTTTATTTTCTCAGCGAACAACAGGATTCGGTCATCAACTAAGAAGGAGGAGGGAAGAGCGGGTGTGGGAGGTTTGAGGACAGAGAAGGTATGGAAGAGCAAATTAGTATAAGGAGATTGGAAGTTAATCAGAGAATCAGGTAGAATCGTAGGCGAGCATTTGATGTTAGTCTGAGATTTGAGATCAAGTATTTAAAATGCAAAAAGTCAACTCAATAATTTAGCTGTTTGTTTGCAGACAGAGATGGAGGGTGAAAGATTCGGAATATGAAGAGGGAGAGCAGGGCAAGGAATCGAAGGTGTTCACCAAGAGGTGACTGTGGTTGGACTCACGAAGCTTGGTTAGACAAGAGGGAGGTGAAGCTGACAGACAGTGGAAAGCGGTGGGAGTAAAAAAAATGGAAACGTTGATGAAGTGGAGGAACTGCAGCAACTGGAATACCTACGCAAGTGAGCTGGAACGGTCAGGAGGAGGTGAGATTGAAGCGTCCAGGTGCTGCCGTGCTGGGTTGTGACGAGGAAGCAGATGGCTGAAGTGGAGTGAGGAAAATGGAAGTATAGGAACTGAAAATCTGGGGTGTCTGGTACCTCACCCATGTGGTCATGTAAGTTACTGTGAATAGCCTTCAGGAGTTGGAGAGTCACAGAATACTGTGGGCCGGAATATGCATCTTCAGTAAAAATGGGGATGTTATTAAGAGGTTGGTAAATCTCACAAGGAGAAGGGGGATATAAGCAGATCACATGAGTCTGAAAGGCGTAAGGTTTTGTGCAAGATGAAGATGATAATGCTCTGGAAGTGGCATTGGAGAGCAAAAAGGAGATGCACCCCAATAAAGATGAAAAGGTATGATTTCAAAAGCAAATAAGAAGAAAAGCCATTTTAAAAGAAATAAACTGCTAATGTAAACAAAAATTTAAAAAGTTAGAGTATGAAAGAAAAGTGAAAGCATAAAGGCACTAAAAGTATCAAATAAAAGTTAAAAATGCAAGCTATTTATCATTTATTTTGACATTACTAAGCAGCACTCTAGAGCATAAGCTCCTTAGTAAAGAAATAAAAACAAACAAACAAAAGAGCTAGGAAACAGAAAATGAAATGAAAATAAGTTTTACAGTGTGAGAATAATTATTTCTTCCCCATATAGGATGAAATAACTACATTTGGTAATCTCTAATTATTCGTTATAGTCTAAATTCCCTCCCCCCTTACAATTCAGAAAAGATAATGGAGGCGTATCAATCATTTTATTGCTGTAAACATAGCTCTTTGAAAGTTACAAACTGACTTAAAATAGGCAACAGATGACCAAGCAAGGAACTAGCACCCAAATAATGCAAAAGCTTTATATTGAACCTTGAAGGAAAGCACCATGTTTTAAACATCACCAAAGATGAATAATAGAGTTTAAAAATATTTGTAAAATAGCAAAGAAAAATGTCAGACTAAGTACAGCTTGATGATAGTGTTTAGTCATTCAAATATAACTAAATGGAGGGAATGTAGACAATTAAACAATAGTTTATTCATTGTTTTAAAATTATTTGATGAATAATAGGTTGATCCATTCAAGCTTTTGTCCTAACAATAATTGAATAGAACTGGAAGACAGATTCTATTTCATGGATCCTAGTAATCTATGTGGACTGGTGTATTTTAGCTGAAGCCCCATCTCAAGATTTAGGCTCAGACATTGCCATTGTATTTTAAGATGTGAAGTACATCTTAAAAATACCAGAAATCCAAAAGAAGGTTGGAATTTATTAAATAGGCATGGGGAAATGTGGCCAATACTTTTAAAAGTTTGTTTTGGGTTTCAGATGTCTTTCCCAAATAGCCATGGCCATTTTAACCAATGATTATAACACCTCTAAACTCCTACCAAAGTCAAAGGGTGTCATATGTGTTATACCCCGACTGACATTCAAATACTGGTATAAATTCAGAAATGAGTCGTACATATAACTAAAAACATTCAGTTAGAGTGAATATGCAGGTTTTGAAGGTGTATAATTAGAATTCTGTAGGAGCATTACATTACACTGAATGAAGATAATGAGGCTAAAAACTTTATACGCGAATGTGGAACAGATGTCCAGATGAAGTTATATAAATAACCCCAAATAGATACTTTTTCTGTAAATTTTTCAGTACAAATACAGTTTCATCAGGCAACATACATGGAGGCTAGTAATATTTAGCAGATATATCTAGAATTCAATGTCACAATTAGCTGAAGATGGTATTTTGGTTGATATTAAATAACAAGAAAAGTATTTATGATACATTAGTTTTTGCCCCAAAGGGCCACCTCTTTAGAAAGTCAGATGTTTTATAAACATTAAACACTTTGTTTTCAAACTATATATACATAACAATTAAATTACTCTTTATTTCTTCTCTTTTTTAAAAAGCAAATTGATCTGAAATGCAGCTTGCAACATGGATTTGAATTATAACTATTCACTTATCAAATAATCCCCATATCTTTTCTTAGGTCTATGGAATGACCTAAAGCCTATGAGTTAGAGTAAAGCATTTAAAGAGAAGAATTAAATTCTGCCCAAAGGCTGTTCATTAAAAAAATAACATGCCTTTAGATGACTGTTAGAATGGTTGATGTCTTAAAAACGTATTTAAAAAATTAGGAGTAAAGAGTTAAAACATCAACATGTAACCTGAAAAAAAAAAAAAGCAATTTGATTTGAAAGTATTTTAAAGATTGATGACTAATATGGCAATTTTTTTCTTATCTTCCATGGTTTTATATAACTAATAGAGCTTAATAACAATGGTTATTCAAGACAGTCACTCTGGCTTTTGTTAGACAACCTTAGAAACATTTCTGGAAGGTATCAGGAGTCTTAAGAGAACACTTCTGATGATATAGAGCATCGAAGTGACAAGCAAGCTACCTGTGGTTAGATACCATTCCTTTTAATGAATTAACTAATGACTAATTAATAATTATTTTTATTCCTTCAATCTCCTGGATCCAGGCATACTCAAATTTATTTCAATAAATACCTTTTGACTTTATTTCTGGAAAGATTACACATCATTAATAAAACCCTCCAAATGGGAGAAAGAAATAAAAGAGTGACTCCCCGTGAATGATTTTATTTACACCTCTGCATTTTGGCATGCTACAGACTATTAAAATATTACATCGTCTACAGAGTTAAAATGAGATGTATATTGTGGCTCTGAACATATTGACATCGTCTGCTGTGACAGAGCAAAACAGCTCTAGGTAAAATAATTCATTCCCCTGCCCCCTTTGACAAGTGTTGGAAGTTGAATAACTATTCTCTGATCTTGTAACAGTTTGGGAAATTTGAGTAATTGGGAGGAACAAATCCTTAAAAGATTTTGTCATGTCCAGTTTCACTTTACTAAGAGCATATTAACACTGAATTTAGAAAAGGGAAAAAAATTCCTCTATCATGAGATAGTAAATTTACCTCTAAGAATGCTTTGATTCTATTTAGAGATTTTTAACCAGGTGATACTATATAAAAAACACACAGAATGACATATCATAAATAGTACATTACTAAATTTTGAAGCTAGAAAAATATCATACTATATAATTTGGAAATTATAAATTGGAGCATATATAAATCAAGAGCTTACTAATAAATCAAATCAGGAATGTGAAATTTATGCTAGTGAGAAAATTCAGTTAGGGGGTGGGATAAAGAAATGGATTGTCCAGTACAATTTCATTCTTGTTACACAATATCATCACTCTGTTAGAAGTGCCTAGTTGATCCCCTCGAAATAGCAGCAGAAGGCTGTTAAAAAGTACTAAACTCAACTAACCTAATTGTACAGTGTTACTTTATCAAACAAGTCTAGCTTTCCTCATTAAACATTTTACACATTCGAAAAACATTTTGTAGATCCCCTTAAAAAAATTCCCCCAAAGCTTAACCATACTGCAGGCTTTTTTTCACAGCTCAGCTTAAGTAAATCACTTTAGCTTAGGAGATGTGTAATGAAGAGCTGGATATAAATGAATGACACTTACTAAAAACACAATCTGAAAATATAATTCGGTTCCCGGCTGCTTCCTTGGAAGGTAATTTACCACCAGTGGTGACGACCATGTCAGCTGTTACTAGCTTCAAGCTGAAAACTACACTTGGCAGGTTTTCCTTTGTTAAGTTGGAGCCACAGTGTAAAGGGGAAAATTAGCATGGTATCCTGCAGCCTCGCCAGGACACCGTATTCATTAATAACGCATCTACCACTAAACACGAAGTAGAATCGGAAAAGTCCTTGACTCCAAGGGAATTTTAGCTGAAGCCCCATCTCAAGATTTAGGCTCAGACATTGCCAGTTTATCCCAAACGAATTCACTCTGTTGCCACTCTCTTATGGAATTTCCCTCCCAGGAAACATTTCCTAAATTGAGGTTTATTTTATCTAGTGCAATTATTAAGGTAGGCGTGCTTGGTGGCTTGTGAACTTGGCTGTGTCGCCAAATTTTTTTACTTTAATGGTTAACCCCGGTCTGAATATGTGGTTAGATTTTTATTTATATCATCTCTGAAACTGACAGAGCATTTGGCACATATTTGAAGTTCTTCCCACAAACATGATCACGTATTGCCTGTTTTATTCTTTTTAAATATTGCCTGAGCTACATGGCAAATCAAAACAGCCAAGGAGAATTATGCCAATTGCCATCTTAAGGCCAATGCTTTTACGTGACCGAGTTTTATTTACTGCACGTGCTGGAGTTACACTACAGCCACACAGAAGCGAAGAAGACCTGACAGGCCACACAGGCACAAAGAGGACCCTGTCTCAAGTTTCAGTTCACTGTCACAATTCCATTAGTATTAACTTAAGAAAAAAGTTTACAAATGCTAAGGCCAGCTCTCACCCAACAGCACAATTTCCATCTATTTTTCTCACTGTGGTTTCTTACCTTTCTCCACAATTACCTTAGCACCTAGTTGTGCGTCATAAATCACATTGTTAGTTTTTTGGTGGTGGTAATTGAACCAAAATCACAATTGCTGAGGAAAAGTGTGCTGGGATCCTGGCTACTTGGTGTACTGTACTGTACTGTACTTTGTGATTCGACTTCGGGCTGTGCTAGGGGAGGTGGATCCAAGGGTCTGGCTAAAGTGATGGTCAGAGGAGCTCCTCATGTGGCCAATAGTGGCTGTCCCCCCTATACTGCTACTCAGGCCCCCACCTCCTCCCAGGCTGCTCAGCCCCATGCCACCACCACTTATTCCAGCCCCACTGCCAACCAGGCCACTGCCTCCACTTATCCCGACTGGGCCACTAATTCCGGTTATGCCAGAGCCAGAGACAACCCTTTCTGTCACAATCACGTTTTGGGCATTTGATAACTCGGGGTGCATACTCAGACTGCCCATCATGCCAGAAGTTGGTCGGATTACTCTTTCTGTCACTACCACATTTGAAGACTCTCTAGGATCAGGGATGGTCAAAGTGGTGGGTAGACTTGAACTTGGTGCTATTACCCTTTCTGTCACTATAATGTTTGACCCATCTGTCAAGTCAGGCATGTCTAACATTCCATGAAAATCAGCTCCAGAGATTGGGCCGACCACTCTCTCTGTCACCACCACGTTTGATGCATGTCGATTATCATGAACGTGGACAGAGGGCCTCAGAGTGCCCGAGGTGGTGTAAGACTCGGTCACAGTGACATTACCATAGCCCAGAGGATCAGGAATAGGTACAGGATGCTGTACACCAGGTCCCGAGGGGTAGGTACTCTCAGAAATGACTGTGGTAGTGCCGAAATGTGGGGAGATGGGTGGGTGTCCACTAACAATGGGCTCTGTTCCCGGCTGAGGGCAAACTGGTTCAGTGCGCTCAGGTGGCCAAGAGGGATCAGGGTCTGGATATGATTCAACTTCTTTTCCCAGGCTGATATCTGCCAACTTCTTAAATTTAGGCCCCAATGTATCCAAGAAGCTATCATCCAAGTCTTCTCCAATGAAGCTACAACAACCCACGGAGCCAGCAGGGGAACCTACACCTTCAATGTCATATATGAGCAGACAGTCATTGGATGGGCGTCCTTCGTCTTCATCTGCATAAGCATATGCTTTCTGAATTTGTAGAGGAGAGAGAAAATGAAATTATGAATACATATTTAACAATAATAGAAGTCTTCATCATTATTTTTTCTACCAGGGCATTACCAAACAAGAATATATAAAACAAAATTCTAACATCTGTTAGAGATGCTTTAAAAATCCTTATATAATATTGCTTGCAAGAATTTGGTTAGAAATTATAACTGTAATTCAGATAATACATTTTGATTTTTAAAGTGTATTTAGACGTACTTCTTCATAATAGTGCACTTTGGACACAAAAGCACAAAAAAAATCATATGAATTATTTCGTAACCAAAATAGAAGGAGGTACATAAAAATGCTGAACTTGAAGTACACAAAAGTGTGTATTTTTAAAATTTGTTTTAAAAAGTTAGTTCGTGATGGATTTGGGCTCATTCAGGATTGTGTTTTCCTTCCTTCATGGAGTGAACATGTTGGTTCTGTGAAGATTTATTTCAATGTGGCTTTTTCAACAAAACAACAGGAAAATTTGACTCTGGGTCTATGCCACTTTTGGATTCAAAAATTGAAGGTGACCAAAGACAATTTTAAAAAATAGAATCTCCTTCAATTCAAAGTGAAAGCCTGCAGATGTACACTTTTATTTCATCTTTGCTGTTCATAATACTGGATTGCAAGCCTTCAGGTTAAGTGTCAGAAATACTTTTATAGCAAACTAACTCATTTCATTCAAAAATATTTATTGAGTTATTATTATTTGTCAGACTTTCTATTAGGGACTTGGCAATGTGGTAATGAACAAAACCGGATAAAGTCCCTCACTCATAGGGCTTCCATTTTGGTAGGATGAAACAGACAACACAAAAGCATGCTTGTCAGGAGGTGAGAAGTGCAGGGTAAGGGACTGAGTGTGATGGGGGTTGCTCTTTCATACAGTGTGGTCAACAATGGCATCTCATAAAGTGATGGAATAAAGTGACAGGGGAATAAAGCAGATATAGTGTTCTGGGCAGAAGGAGCTGCAAGTGCAAAAGTTTTGAGGCAGAATTGTACTTTTCCTGAAAATAACGTTCATTTGTAGAGACATGGATAGGAAGTATTCCTGTGGATTTCAGCAATGCGCTTTTTTAAATTATCTACTGCTTATTTGAAAGGCTTTTTTTTTTTTTTTTTGGTGAGGAAGATTTGCCCCGAGGTAACATCTATGCCAATCTTCCTCTATTTTGTATGTGGGATGCCACCACAGCATGGCTTGATGAGCCCTGTGTAGGTCCTTGCCCATGATTCAAACCCACGAAGCCTGGGCCGCTGAAGCACAGCATGCAAACTTAACCACTACACCACCAGACCAGCACCTTGAAAGCCTTTTACTAGTCTTTTATTTCAAAATAGCAGCTACCCTCTAAGCCATTAGGAGAGTTAATGAAGATATTTTAGGCCAGGATGTAGAAGAACATTAATGTATCAGAGACAGTAAATCCCTGCAGGCTTAAGTATCGTGTGGTGTATAACCGCAGGCACTTCTGTCTCTACTTGATTGTGGTAACAGTATGTTCTATAAAATGTATAAACAAAGTGCTATAGAAATACAGATAGGAAAACATAAATCCTATTTGGATGAAATGCTTAACAGTGAAAACTTCAGAGGGGCAGTGATATTTGAACTGGGTCTTGAAAGGTGGGTAGGAGTTTGTGAGAGATATGATGGGATAAAAGCATTGTGGGATGGGCACAGCATAAGCAAACACATGGAGGGAAATAGATGGGTGTGAATAAGGCAGAGGCGCTTGGCAAGTGGGTTGGTGGTAAGGAATAATTGGAGATGTGACAGAAGGGGTCAATTTGTGAATAACCTTAATTGCCATGTTGAGTTTGGACTCCATGCCATACGCAAAGCAGAGCTGGGAGCCATTGGCCATTTTTAAGTGGCAGAGTAAAGTGCTTAGGTCAGAGGTTTAGAAGTATTATTCATCAGTAATCTGGATTGTCAGGCATAAAGACTAGAGGCTGAGAACCCGGTTAGGAGACACCTGCCAAAGCCCTGTTGGGAAGTAGCGGACGCCTGGCATAGAGCAGTGGGTACAGGATGGAGAGGAAGGCATGGGGCTCGAGACCTTACCTGACAGAAGTAACTTTCCATGAAATTCATATTCAGACCTCCTTCTCTACCTTCCCTCATAGAATTTCTTCTTAATGTGCCAGAATATTCTTGACATGTCTCAGGTACTCCTGGTGTTTTAACTCCGTCTGTTACTTCCAATCCTGTTGTTCTTTCTCCTCCTCCCAGGTCTTGCATTTCTCTGCCACCATACTCATTTGTGTAAACCCCTAAAAGTGTCGATCAAATTAAATTTACTTTCTCGGTAATTAATCACTTACTGTAATGTATGGTTTCTTCATTTAAGTATACGGTTTGTGAGCCAAGAAATAAAATGAAGGCAATACATAAAGTAAGGAGATATAAATATGATATTGAGTTCAAAATAATATTATTAATCAATTTGTTAATTCAGTAATTACTTATTGGGAGACTGCTATATGTTGTGTTGGAATAGGAGGGCTGCATGGAGCTTACAAAAACCTATAACTTAGAGAGTTTGATTTCCAATTGGGGAAAAACACCCAAGTTCTAAAAGTTGAAAAAATAGCCTAAGAATACCTCAATGTATTATTAGAAAGCACAGGGCCTCCAGAAGAAGGTTTGAGAACCGCTAGATTTCAGAGAAGAGGCCGAAGCTATGGTGAGGGGAAAGGTTTGCGTGGAGAATCTTGGCTTTGCACTTGGATGTGAGGGATGAGTAGAAGCCTCTTACAGTCTTCGAGGTGGGTGAGATGAAATGATGGCCCAGACTATGGAAGTGCCACAGACAGAGAAAGTGTTGACAGTGGGATAGGTATCCTATGGCTTCAATATTTTAAAGATCTTGAGCTTAAGGACAGTATGTTATTCATACTTCTGTTACTCTGGTGCCTCTCATTGTGCTTTGTTCAAGGTTTGGGCAAAGATCTGTAGACATACTGAGGGAATAAATACATAAATAAATCCGGATGGGTTTGAGGATTTGAGAAGTCTTAGAACTGATTAGATGTCAATGAATCGGGAGAGGTAAGAGTCAACAGTGAGTTTCTGCTATTGAGGTGGGGGTATATTGGTAACAAAACTGGATTCATCAGGGGAAGAAATAGGTTTAAAGACTAGCATGTCAGTCTTTTGAATAAGGTCCAGTTTGGGTCCACAAATTACAAACATTCCTATGCCTCTTCTATTTTAAAGAGTTCAAGTAGAAAAGTCATGATTGCAAATTTGAAAAAAGACACTGAAAAATAAGAGAATCAAGAATATTTACCTTGAAAAAAGGCAAAATGGTACAACTATTTCCCAAGATATGAGTTTTTAAAATTGTTCTTTTGTATTAGAGTCATTTTGAATTATTAATGAATTGTGGAGGTAGATTCTAGCCTCAATAAATGAGCACAGATCTATTTTAATAGAGTTGTACTTTAATTCTAATTAGTAACTTTTTGGTAAATAACATTTGCTCTACTAGACAAAAAACCTTGACCAAAATTGACTTGTGGTTACAATTCAGTTCTTTTCTCCTGTTTATAGAAGTCCTAAACCAGGTCATCTCGTAAGTGCTCTCTGATGATTGAGGAAGATTTAAAAAAGTACAACATATCAGAATAATGATTACTGTAGGTTTTCCCTTACCATTTAATTTTCAAATTAATCATTTAAAAAGGAATGATAGAAACAATTTTAGAGACATGTAAGATAATTGAGAAATAGTAAGGCATGCAAAGACAGAGAACAGAGTTCCTTCCTAGTCATCGAGCTGTTAAAATAAAAAAAATAATTTTTTCTTACCTGAGGTGTCAATGTATTCAATTAGATTTGCATTATCGGGTGGTATTTGTGGTACACAGACAGTGGCGAAATCCTACAAGACAGGGAACGACATTTTCCCACTTGTAATGACTCTTTTCTTTCTATAGTTATACGTTGGGTTTGTTCACAAATTACCTCAGATTTTCTAAAAGAATACTATTTAGGAAACTTTTGAAATTCATCTAAAACCTGACCCTCATTCAGAAAGCCTCCCGTGGTTGCTTCCATCTGATTTGGATGTACCTTTGATGTCTGTTCATGTTCCCCATCGGCTACCCCAGAACAAAGAACAGCATAGGTGGTGAGTGATCGCAGGCATCTTGGTTTGTGTGCCTAGGCCCGAATTTAGGTGACAACCAAAGGCCATTTCTCACAGATTAGCACTTACCCCGGGTTTAGGCTGTGGTCCTTCTACTGCCCATGAATGAATTGCTCCATCTGTACATTCGGGAACAGGCTCAAAGCCGGCTCCACCACCAGAGGCACCTCCATAATCACAACACAACAACAAAAATGGGACCACTGATGGTGAAAGGATAGGAATATTGGAATTAGAAGTGGGGCCGTATTGCAACAAAACAACGTGCATTTTTATGATTAAACTTGAATCCTTAATATAACTCCATTTGAGTCCAAAAATACGATGAAAGTTTCAGAAAACAAACTGAATAATGCTAAGATACCAAAATCAGTGTGAGCTCCAGGATACTAGATTGCAATCAGTTTTAATTTGTTATATAGTATTCAAATTACAAATAGCATTGCACCATTAAAACAGATGAGTCTTTTCCATATCATTGCTCAGGAAAATGGCAAAGGAGAGAAGAAGGAAAGCTGGAGAGGGAGGCAATGTTTCATTCTTTGTGTTCCCTCCTCCATGACTTTATTTATTTTTCTCCTTTCACGCATGCCTGCCTTTTTTATTTCAACAGTAGAATCTTATTCATGCTTCAAGCTATTGTTCTCTATGAGGCTATTATTTTCCCCTACACGGATATCTTTTCTTGAAATTACTCGTGCACAAATAGAGAACGTTACACTGCTTAACAATGTCTTTTTCTGTTAATCAATTGGATTTTTCTTATTTATCTATATAAGTTTCTAGCACAGAGACTTTTAGATAATATGATCTTGATAAATGATTTGGAATGAATGGATGAATGAAGGAAAGAAGATGTAAATGAAAAATGCGAGGAAGGAAGGAAAGAAAGAAGAAAGCAAGGTATGGAGGAAGAAATATAGTATGGATAGTAATAGCAGAGAGAGGAAAGAAAGAAAGCAAGCAGGAAAAGAATCCCGTGTGTTTTGCTTTCTTGAATATATGCTAGGCTTAGAGATAGCTTTGACTCTAGAGGAATTTGACTCTAAAGCCCATGTACAATTTTTAAATCTTTTATTAATTACGCTACTCAAAGGTAGTCACCAATATAAAAAACAAACTCATAGTGATAGCCTATATTCCCGGTGGTAGAGATAATCAGCACCAGGGTAATTAAGTGACCTTTATAAAGTATTAAATTTTAAAGTTTTGAAATGTTGATTGATAATTCAAAGAAGTGAAATTAGGGAATTATCTCTTCTCATAGATATTTTATGTTATATTCTGCAAATCTGCTAGCTTTTTTCTTGCTTTGGTTCATTTTGATGAGAATGCTTTCTTTTTTTTAGCCTTGTTTCTCCTTTTCATGGAACTTAACATGGCCATTATTTCAATTTATTATGAGCCAATAAGAGTGCAATCGTATTACTTAATATAGAAATTTCTTGTTTTTTGAAACATATTTTAAATTATGGAAAAAGAGCCTCAACTTTAAGTTGTGTTATCAGCATGTCCAAACTCTTTGTGGTTTAGATGAATTCAGTTTTGATCAAAAAGTTCAAAAGGGTGAAAGTTATTTAAAATCAGAGAAAATCCAGTTTACTAATAAATATAGTGAGAATTATCCATTTTATGGTTGTTTGTGTATTAAGAGAAATGAAGGTAGAAAAAGTATCTCATATGCAAGTGCTCTGATTTCATATTTTATGTGTATATGTTTTAATTAAATAATATCTGAAGTATCTTCTGACACTAAGAGTTTATGATTCTATACTTGAAAATGGCAGTGCTTACATTAATTTCATTATAATGTGCAGATTTCAACCTGCTTATTTCAGAGCTCCCCTTATTCCTCAGAGCCTGCAGCATCTAGCTCATCTCCACACTAATTTCTGTCATCATCAAAGGCAATGTTAAGGGCCACCTTGAGAATCCATTGGTTGTTATATGCTCCTGGCTAGATCTTTGACTAGGTCTACTGTAATGACCACAGAATGTGGTCTATCTCTAAGTATTCCACGTGTGGTACTACTTTTCCAACATCAAAGCAATGTTATGAGGTAAGTCTTATTATTTCACAGATGACAAAAGTGAAGCTCAGAAAAGTTAGGTAACCTTTGACACGCTCAGACCACTAAATTTAGAAGCTGGAGTTTAAGTCTACCTCTATTTGACTCTCCTTTCATTAGGCTTTGTAGCCTTAGCACAGCACGAAATTCCTTCAAGGTCTAGCCCCTGCCTGTCTTTCCAGTCTCAGCTCTCACGATGCAGTCGTGTGTATCCTTTATTTCTCCCACATTGGGGTCCTTTATTTCAGTAACTTGCGCTCATTCTTTTGAGGTTTTGCACATAGATTTTTTTCTCCTTGGAGCATTCCCCTTTTCTTGTCCGTCAGGCCAGCTCCTATTCATCTGTTAACATCCAACTCAGAGTTTACTTTCTCTATTTGCCTTTTCTGATTGTTTCAGTCAGTTGTTTCTGATTATCTTCTTCACTCAAATATCAATTGGAACCTACCTGTTATGATACTTTCCCATTACCTTGAGACAGAATGCAAAAGAGTTTTTATCCTCCACTGCACTATAAGGAGTTAAGCAGTTAACTGTTTTTAAATCAGTACCAAACATAGACATTTCATGATAATTACACAAAATAAGAATTTGTAAAATATATTTTATCAAAAGATCAGAAAACTTATCTTCTCCCCACAGTATGTTAGGGGCACATATAAATAGGACTGTTAAAGTACTTACGTCCCAGGATCAAGAATCCCATGATGAGTAGTCCAATGCCAGCAGGACCAAAATGTACATTATCTGAGAGTAGTCCTCGATCTGGAAAACTATCGGGCCCTCCAACTAAAGTATTTGGGCCATTGCCAGGGGTTTCTGTATTGATAACAATGTCAGGACCAGGGGTCTCCTTTGTGCTAGTACCGGTATCACGTCCACCCCCTGGTGTGCCAGGTCCACCAACTTCCCAGCCATTACCCTGAAGGTCAATAATAATTGTACCAGTACAAGTTCTTTGAAGAGCATCTGTAACAAGGTTCAAAATGGAAGAAATATTTTATACATTTGTAATGGTTGTTGGACAATACAAAACTATTTTCTTTTTTCATCAATACTTATTTCAGTGTCTTTATTCCCATCAATTTGGTAACTCCCCAAATCATCCTTTGTCTGTGACTCAATTTTTAGATCAAACCATTATGAATATTAGTGCTCCTGAAAAACCGTCTCATGTGTTGAGAAACATAAACAGTAAATGCCACATTGTGGATTGGCCAGTGGTGTGTTATAAACCATAGTGGGGACAATTCTAGACTATTTTTTGCAATCTTCTCCATATGTTAGAGCTAGATTTTGTTTGTTGTTTTACTGTCTGTCATCTTTGTTTCTTATTTATTGTTTCCCTTTTACACACTGACAAAATGAACAGATGTTGAACAGGTTGGGAAGTCACTTCTACAAAAATCTGGGGATAAAGCAACATACCCCCAAACTCACAGCCAACAGTTCCCATAACTCATAGGAGAGAGAATTGGTGCTATCGGAGGTGGGGGGAAATCTTCATATCAATAAGAAAGTGAAGCATTTTTGTTTCACAAGCAGCTATTTCAAATTTGTTTTCCTCTGGTCCTTCAAAATTTCAATAAGTTATTGTGTTTGTTAACTAAAAGCAGAGGTAGGGACTTTTGCTATTTGTTTCAACTTCATTGCTTCACGCTTGCTGTTTATTTCATTTAACCAACCAACCAACCAACCAACCAACCAACCAGCTAGTATTTCAAAAGAGTAGACTGATTTTGAGTACATTTGATACAAAAGGTAGTACATCAAAATACATCTACATTTAGACCAGCAGGGGCACTCTTTGCAGTGATGAATATGTTCTAGATCTTGTTTGTGGCAGTGTATATACAGATGTATACATCTGTCAAAACTCATCAAGCTGTACACCTAAAAAGGATGTACTTATTATATCTTAATAAAGTTGAGTAAGAAATAGATCTGAATCTATATTTGTGTCCTTATCTTGCAACATAATTGGCCCATTAAAAGCTATCAAATAATTATGTCTTCTATAACAATGTAGCCAAAAAAATAGTATTTGTGAGAGGTGATAAAGAAGATACTTTTAAAAGAGAAAAGTTGCTCAGGCCAGTATTAAAAACATGTACTGTGGTTATTTACCTCAGACAAATAAAGTCAGCATATTCCGCATACTATTTAAATTTAATAGAAGCTCCTTGTATTTGGTTATCTATAATCACATTGCTGTGCATTGGAGCCACAGAACTTAGTCATCTTATAACTAGAAGTTTGTGCTTTTCGATCAACATCTCCCCATCGTCCCCATCCCCCAGCCCTTTTTTTGCTACCTTAAATGCTTTGAGCCATGTAGATTGTTTTTAATATTTTAAACAGTTAATCTTTTAAATATTCTGCAACCCATATCTATGAGGTTAAGTTTACTGCAAAAATCATTATAGTGTATCTTTATTTTTAAAGAAAATGTGATTTACTTTTCAAATTGTGTTCACATTACACTACTCCTGTCTGTAAACTCAGATAATCTAAAGCTAAATGTGTTTTGCCCAGCTGCAAGGGAAGAGAAGTAACAATATTTATGTGCCCACCAAGACACTTTCCGTGTGTCATAGCATACAATTTTCTCAAGAACTTTTTGAATCATTATTACAGTCAACTTTATTATTATTACTAGTAACACTATTTATTGGATTATTTCTTTACATTATAAACAGTTGGATATTATATATAATTTGAAGAGTATAGAATTATATAAAGAAGCAAAACAAAAACAAAGACAAAAACAGACCCACACTAGTGCTACCCAAGGACAACTGCTGTTGATATGTTGTTGTATTATCTTTTGGTCTTAATTATAATGCTTAAAATTTGCTAATTATTTTTGTTACATTGATAGATCATATGACTCCTATTTTGTATTTTTACTTTGCATTGTAAGAATTCTTCCATGTTTAAATAAATTTTTCATTAAAATAGTTTCTGATGGCTACATAATTTCATATCAAGTGGACCATGGCTTACCTACCCAGTTACCTATTATTGATCTTGCTTTCAATATTTAATTATTATCGATAATGTTATAATTAATATCTCTGTGCATTCAGCCTTTTATATTTAGGACTTTTTCTTAAGATTATTGGAGTTGAATAAAAATACAGGAATGATTGTGTTTGAAATTATTGTCATTATCTCTGTTAGATAAACATGAGCTGTGTTGTCAGACTTTGCCCATTGATGTAACCCGAGAACCTGTCGCAATGGCCGGTATTTGGTTAGGATTCGATGTATAGTTTCTGAATAAATGAATAAAGACAGCCCTGGAAGTACGTAACAGAGACAAGCTTAAATCCAGTGTATCTGATAGCAAAGCCCATGCCCTCTGAGCTCAGCTATGCTGATTCTATTGTTATCGTTTTTGTTGCTATTTTTATCATTATCATTGCATGTAATATTTATCCCCCAGAAGGTTGCATTTTTTGATGACAAAAGAAATGCTCTCTATTTCCTATGAGCCTAACAGTTTTGGAAGCAAAAGTTCTAGTTTTCCCTTCACGTATGCAATTGTTGGATGTTGGATATAAGAAAAGTAGTAAACTGGCAGTTGCTTAAGATAATTTCAGCACTGAATCAAAACAAGCTTTATCTGTGAATGGAATCAGCATTTCTATTTATAATATACAGTTTAAAACCGACATTTATTTTGACTGATTGTGGAAAAGAGCAGTATAATTTGGTAAAAATTCTGAATAGTTGAATGACTTTAAAAAGTACTATTTTATTTCTTTTTAATTTATTATGCAAATAGAAATTGTCAACCCCTTTTTAGGACAGCTGAAAGAGGGAAAAGAGAGGGAGAAAAAAACAGGGAGAGAAGAAGATAGGAGGGAGGAAGAGGAATTGAAATAGCAAATATTGCTCAGTAGAATTAGCCTTGAGAAACGTTGCTCCTTCGGTGACCAGCCTGTTGAATTTTGTTGGTTGTGAAAAGTAATGTAAGCATGCCACCTCCAAACTGTTTACACGAAGTTGTCCATCAACTTTCCCAAGATTAGGTAAAGTTAAGTTAGCTTGGCTTCTAGCCTAACTATTTGAAAATTATTTTAAAATGCAATTTAAAAATTTCAATTACTGACGTTAATAAGAACTAACATTTATTGAATGTCAACACTCTCTTAAGTGCTTTACATGTAAGAACTCATTAAATACTTTTAAATCCATTTTGTTATTGTACAGAAGAGGAGACTGAGGGATGAATGAGTTAAATAACTTCTCTAAAATCCTATAGCTAGTAAGTCATGGTGTAAGATACCAACCCCGTCTCCCTCCAGAGCTCACGGTCTTATCCACTAAATTATACCGTCTCTAATATTATTAAAGATTTGATTCTATAATGCCCAGTATGTTAACTTTTGTTGGAAAAAAGAGTCACTTCAAAATACAGTAATTAAAATTTTAATTTCAGAGTGAATATGTAACTTCCTCTAGAAGGGACAAAGTTAAATTGATTTCTTACCATCTATAGATAGAATTGTTCCTTGGTATTTTCCATTCAGCATGTCATATTGCTCCCTGGTAACTTTATTTTTCAAAGTAATTATGCCCGTTTCTGAGTTAACAGCAAGCAAGTCAGCTGGATTAGTTCCCATTACATATCTGTGTTTGAAAGAAAACAGTACCAATTAATGTTAGCTATCTAAAAACAAAGAGATAGAGAGAGAGATTTTAATTATAAAATGTATGTTTCCAATCAGTAGCTATAACCCCTGGATATAATTAACAATTATTAGAGACTTTATTTTTTTCAGGGTTGTCCCAGCTGTTTGAGGACATTCTAAAATAGACAAAGATTTAAATTGAAGAAAAAAGGAATTACTGAGCAGCCACTTCTGGTGGAATGTCTCTTATGCCCACATGGATGTCAGAATAATCCTCGATGCTTGCAGCCTCATTTTTTATTTGATTTTGGTAGCATCAAAACTATCCTGGAGCACCCAGATCTCAGGACTCCCTGGGCTGCTCCTCATTCTAAACTATTCTCTTACCAAAGAAGTTGCTTCTCCTTGGTCAGCTTAGCCTTCATCCCCTCCCTATTTCCACACCCCTTTCCCATATGCACAATGTACACGATGACTTTACAGGACTTCTTTTGAATTCCAAACCATGTCTTTGCCTCGTGCCTCTATCCTATTCTATTCTCTTTCTCTCCTCATCTGTGACTTTGATGTTTTCCTTCTCATTTACATATTTGTTAAACAAGCACTGGTTAGATAGCTCTGTCTCAGGCACCGTGATAAACCTAGGGAAATGGAACTTCTGAGAGGAGACAGGGTTAGGCTGGGGGGTTATCTGCCCTTGGTGAACTCACATCTGTGGGGTACAAGACAGTTTATCAGCAATGGTGGTACAGTGTGATAAGAGCTATCACAGAAATACATGATGTGAGGAGAATACAAAGAAAGAACTTTTAAAGCTCATTTGTGAGGTCTTCCCCCTCTGTTATTCTTGATCACAAGCACATGTGAAAAATACATGTGCACGTATATGCACAGATTTTTCATGACCAAGTAGAAAAATTACATAGCATACTTTTTCTTTAGTTTAACTAATTTTTTATATCAAAGTTATTATTGACCCATACTAAGAGATGATTCAAGTGAAGAAAGTAACTGAAATGAACCGACTATATCTAATTGATTTCAGTCTGGGCAAATTTTCAGTGGGAAAATCAGTCCATAAAATCTTCCAAGAGGAATAACCATGATTTATTGGAATCAGCTAATGATTGGTCAACAAAATATGTAAACATAGGCGAGTGAAACTTTCAAGATACAATATCTTCACATTTTACGTCTTTACGTTTTTACATCTTACATTTTGTACAAATTTTTGTGTTTTCTTAAGTTAAACACTCTAAATTAAGTAACACTTCAGTAGTTGGCACTTATTATGGTTGAATAAATGGTTTCAAAATTAATGAAAAATGTTTTAACTCAGATACTTAAAATTTCTAAAAAGAAAATCGAACTTAAGTTCAATATGTGGTGAAAATTAGTTGGAAAATGTCAGTCTTACCTAACAGTTGTTGAAGCTAGACCTGTGTCCAGATCAGTAGCTATAAAGTCTCCCACTTTATAATTTTGTCCCATATCACTAGTTACTACATATGTCTTTGAACCTGGACGGAACACCGAGCCTTCCACTACATTTAACACAGTCACGGAGATCGCAGTTGCTGTGAGTTTATATTGAGACATAACTGAATGATGAAATTCAGCTTTATTTCTAACACCAATACTAAGTTGCAGATTCTTTACATCTTCATAATCTAGGGGCTAGAAAATACACAGTAAAAGAGTTTTACTATAAGAAGAAAAACATTCCAGAAGAAAGAGAAATTCTTTGATAATAGGCAAAAAAATTCCTGCTTTCTTTAATTAAATATAAATACATATAAATACACAATCTGTTCTTACTTTCTTTATCTTTAATTCAATACAAACACATGAAAATATAGTAGGAAAAAAATCCAATTGTCCTAGATCCTTCATTGAAATAGTTGAAAATGTATGACATGAGTTCTAATTGTCCACCAAATAAATTAAAAACTTAATATAGTTTGTCAAATCCATGCATTTTGTGGTACAAAGACAGTTTATGTTAACTTCTATCATTTTATGTTTCTCAGAAAATAGCTCTATATATTACAAAGCATGGGCCGAATACATCTCAGATTCAATCCTTTGACTGATTTTATCCATAAAGAACTGTTTAAAAGAAATTTTACTTCTGTAAATATGACTTCTTTCAATAAGTTAGGTAATAGAACGCAGTATATAAATAATAAAAAGAAATCCTTATTTTCTTCTACATACTCTGGAAAGAAATTATTTTATATTATAAAATAAAGTAGTCATTTTCATTATGAAAGATGGTGTCAATATCCACTACTCATAAAATCCACGAACAACTATGTGTTATGCCTGTAAGTACCAAATGTATTTTTCTAAATTTTCACATGAGAGTAATTTAGATGACCATTGATTCACCCACTGAACTCTCCACTTAGCTAAAATTTCCAATCTTTGCTCTAATATTATCTTTATTTGCAGTTCCAAGACTGACTATAAAATCATGGATGCATATACATTACACACACATACACACATACATTACATATATATAATCACAACAAAGGAATGATATATGATGTCACATCTGGGAGAAAAATCAACATCGTTCTCATTTACAGATAGAGATGTTGAGAACAGACAGACTAATTTTCTAAAGTAATATAGTAATTTGAGGTGAAATATATTAGGACTCAGTTTTCCCAGCATGGAATCCTAGATAGGATAATGGAAAGAAGATGAACTTAATAGCTAGAGAAATCTAGGTTTGAATGTTAGCTGTACACTTAACTAGCTATGAGAACTTGAGCAGATTACATACTCTCTCTGAACCTCAGTGTATTTATTTGCCATATGAGCATATAACCTAATGTGCAGGGATGCTGTGAGGAATAAACTATAGCGTTCACACACTGCCTCAGTAAATGGAAGCTATAGGCATGGTGACACTTTTTGAAGACACTTTATGAAGACACACATTCCTATGGGGAAAGAATTCCTTAAGATTCTATTTCCTAAGGCTGTTCTGAAGGAAAGAAATAGTTAAAAAGGGATTACATTTTACCATGAAGAAAACACATTGCATGCATCACACACAGTCCACATGCACAGCTATTGAAGATTTAAAAAATAGACTTGACAAGTCTTGTAGCACAGGGTGAAACCTTCACTATTGGCTTCCCTAAAAGTCAGACATTTTTCTTCTCACGTCTCAGAGGAAATTCTACTGCAGGTAAATGTGGTGGATCATTAATGTTGGGGGGGACATAGGAGAACTCTGCTGACTTGGACCAAATCTCTGGTATATTTATGTTTGTAGTAAGCCTTGGTCAGCAGCCACAGTGAGATGAGAATGTGATAATCCTAAAATTGCAGTAATTTAATTTTAATTTTATAAAAACACATTGGAAGGGCTGGCCTGGTTGCATAGTTAGGTTTGCACACTCTGCTTCAGTGGCCTGGGGTTTGCGGGTTCAGATCCCTGGCACAGACCTATACACCACTCATCAAGCCATGCTGTGGCAGTGTCCCACATACGAAATAGAGGAGAATTGGCACAGGTGTTAGTTCAGGGGCAATCTTCCTCAAGCAAAAAGAGGAAAATTGGCAAGAAATGTTAGCTCATGGCCAATCTTCCTCACCAAAAAAAACCCCACCACATTGGTGGGATAAGCAATTTTTAATTTACATGATGGATATTCTTACTGCAAATAATTGACATACAATTTTGACATGGACATTTTTTGTTTTTTGAAGATTGGTGCCTGAGCTAACAACTGTTACCAGTGTTTTTTTTTTTTTTTTCTGCTTTTTCTCCCCAAATCCCCCCAGTACATAGTTCTATATTTTAGTTGTGGGTCCTTCTAGTTGTGGCATGTGTGATACCACCTCAGCATGGCCTAATGAGCGGTGCCATGTCCGTGCCCAGGATGTGAATCGGCAAAACCCTTGGCTGCTGAAGTGGAGTGCGTGAACTTAACCACTCGGCCATGAGGCCGGCCCCTGGACACATTTTTTTTGAAGGCCACATTAAATCTGCTTTAAAAAATATTCTTCAAACATCTAAAACAAAACCTTATGCATTAGTCCTACTTTGTTGTAGGTGTAAAATAAGATTCATGTTTAAAAATGCTTTGAATTTATATGATCTGTGAGAGAGTACTGTATTGATAGAAAAGAGTTTCAAGTTACAGTACAATGCCTATTTTCATGAAATGATACAAGTAGAAAAACTCCTTATAAAACAGCCCTATCTCATATATTATTTTAAAACACAGTACTTTTTACTCTTTACCCACTCAAGTTTGTGAAATATTAGCATCATTTTAAGATTAACATTTTGAAAAAGACCAAGAAAACAAAATATTTAGGATAATTATATCATACCTTAACAACCTTTAAAATTCCTACATTTGTTCTTTCATTCATTTCTATGTCAAACCAACCTCCCTCATTTCCAGAGATAAAGAAAATGACTGCCATCCAGTTAGCTGAGTACTCCTCATCCAGATCAATTACTCTAATCTGGAGCAAATCTGAATTGAGAGTATTTTCTTTGATTTCGATGGCATACTGAAAAAAGAAGTAGAAAATGTTAACACAAATCGTGTGACGGAGAGAACTATGCTAGACTTATACTAGAATGTTTACAGTCATTGTTTAGAAAAGGGATCTGTTTATAGTCTCACTTTTCATCGTTCAAATTTGTTTTTATTCTATTATATAAACAAACACAAGACAATGTACGTGTCTACATTTGGGTTGTATGTGACTAAAGATAACATGTATATCTGTGAATAGGATTGTTAGACCAAATTTTAGGGTGTAGTGAGTTTAAAGTTATTAATTTCAGGGACAAGTACTTACTGTAGACTGTTCCATGTAAGGGATGTTATCATTGACATCGAGGATTTTAATGCTGCATTCACACTCTGCTGCCATTCCATCTGCCCCGCCATCTCGGTCTGAGCCTCTTACAGCAAGAGAATACTGGCTGTATTGCTAAAAATTCACATTACAAACAATATCACAGTTGATGATGACAGTCCTTATTCTGTCTCACACAAGGTTCTTTTAAAATGCTGGCTCAACATTTACAGAAATCTATGATGGAGATGGGGTCACACAGAATATTGAAAATCCGCAAATCTCACATGAATCAGTATGGAAGTCGCCACTTGCATCCTCGACAATGCTTATCCAGCATCATTTCAAAGAAGCAACATCTTTTAAAGGGCTCGTTCCTTATTATATGTCCAAGGGTTGAAAAAATTTGTAAACGGAGAAGTGGACCACAATGATCAGGAGGAGCAAGATTAATGTTTACCAAGGATTTATGGCATGAAAATTCCATGCTCTAAATGAGCAGCCCCTGAGTATGCAAGAAGAATAAAAAGATAGCAAATAGTTTGCATTTTGGGGGGTGGCAGGTTGTGGCGGTGGAATTACTGCTGATGTATCTGTTCTTGAGTCTACTCAATGGTGCTTAAACTTTTAGAAGCTGGTAAAAGCTACAGAGCCTTTCCCACACACATGTGCATATACATACTCATTCAGAATTGTGGGTATAATGTTAGGGATTCATAGAGACATCTTGAGGTCTCTCCATGGACGCCAGCTTAAGAATATTTGCTCCAGTGGTTTCCCAGTGACCGCAGAGTTCCTTTACTTTTTAGAGCCACTAAAACCCTTTTAATAATCCCACTGGCTCTTTAAGAAAGTTTAAGAGAGAAAAGCTAAATAGTCAATTTCTTCTGATAGCAATTTTCAAACAAGTGAAAAAGGAGATTTAGGTAACCTAGAAACTGATGGCATTTAAAAAGTGTAAAAATAATCTGATTTACCCTAAAGTAGGAGTCATTAGCAGGGAGATTATCATTTTAAAATAACTATAGTAATTAAAATAAAATTTAATTGCGTATCGTATTCATTTATATCCCTCGAATTCATGCAGGTGAGCTATATTCTATCAATATTTAAAAAATAATGAAAAAGTGGATATTTTAAATTAAATTAGGAGACCACACGGCATGATAGAAACTATGTAATGCTGATTCTAATTTGGTAACAATCACTACTTATTTTCTTATTTGCAAGCGAAAAGATTGGTCTGGATGTTACTTAATTCCTGTCCATCATTTCTGACCATTATTATTTCCCAAAGTAATCAGTGGACTGTCAGTAGGCATGACATAGGAGGGAAAAAGAGTTCTGTTGTCAAATGTGCTTAGGATATGCTGGGTTAAAGAAAGAAAAACAAGTTTCTTAGTGTGTAAAAATTCTTGGACCTTCTACTGTGTTCACATGCGTAGTGACTTGCCAAGATGGGGGACATGATAACAATTGTTTCTTAAATTTATTTCATTATGAAACACTCTTTTAAAAAAAAACAAAATGGAGCTTTTGCCTCTATCTTATGTATATTTTTATGTATTCTCAAAATATAGTGCTCTTAAATTGAGGCAAATCCTAAGTAAGATTAAATGAAAAATGACAGCATAAAATGTATTTGAGGAATTCCCATTTTTTCATTTTAAAGAGATTTCTTGTGTCATTCCCGTAGGTGAAAATGTTATGTAATTAAAATTTAAAAATATTATTTTCTTTTTCTTTCTTAGGTACTCTTGCATGCAGAATTAGTTCCTTTGAGACTGACAACCCATTCAAAGAAAAAGAAATTACCTCTCTGTCTAGGAAATTATTCATCGTCCGAATTTCTCCAGTATTTCTGTTGATAATAAACATTGGTGAATCGGAAGGCTCCTGTCTTATGATCTTGAAAGCTATTTTTGAGTTCAAATTATTTGGTTCATCCGCATCGGTAGCATTGAGTCTCATCACCAGCGTATCTAGAAATCAAGGAAAATTGATTGTAACTTGACAGTTTGCATTTTCGTTATAGTATAGTGTATTGCTTTTCCAACAAGGTGTTAGGTTTAGTTGGTCCATATAACGTGCACTCTACCATTTTCCCTTTCTACTTTTTCAACATATCAATAGCTTAGCTCCTTTCTAGACCTTTGATTTGACAAAAAGATCACGTTTTACTAGGAACCTAGACATTACTAGTAGTTAGGTAACAAAGAAATGTTTTATTCTGGCTTTCCATTTCTTATTCTAGTATAATTCTTTTTTGTTTTTTAAAGGCTCCTGTGGTGAAACCAAATGATATTAAGGCCAGACCAGCTCTCTTCCAACTTGAGCACTTTCTAGCCATGTGATCTTGATCTAAGTTTCCCCTTCTATCAATGGGAATGATAATAGTACCATCCTCATTGAATGCATAGAAAATTAAATAGCTTAATGAGAGAAAATTATATAAAGTTCCTATTGAATAACACACACTCAGTAAATATATATTATTGTTCTGGTTTGCGTGGCTCCTCGTGAAATGCTAAGTAACTAGTGGACTTAAAGAGATGCGTGTTTAACTATGTGCTTTGTCCTTTCCCTGATCTTTCCTGTTAATCTTTTAAGCAGTTTTGGTGAAGGACACTGAAGAATGTGAAAAGCTGCCAGTGTTCATAAACCAGAATACTTCTCTACACTCGAACTCTTTCAAGCACAATTGTCCCGTCTATAGACACAAATGCCCCAGAGTATCTCCTATCTCTCCCTCTGTCTCCTTTCTCAATCTGTGTATATATGTATGTTCATCTCAGTATTATTTTTTAAATGTTTTCACTAGGCAATTCATTAATTAATTATGATATGTTCATACAATGAAATCTGATGCAACTGTTACAAGGAATGAAGACATCCCTATTTCCTAATGTGGAAATATGTCCAAAATAGATTTAAATAAAGATTCACATTAGGGATTAGTAAGTAAAATGTGGTTCCATCTGTTTCGAAAAACATGTTTATATATCTTTATATAATTATAAAACATATGTACCTAAATAACTAATGACGGTGCTTGCCTCTGAAGAATGGTACTAGAGAAAACAAAGAACAGATTTCTATTCCATTTTTATTTCCATATTGTGTGAAGTTTTACAACAAACAATTTTAGAATGGTATTTTTAAAAGTTTAGAGTGTAGACATACTATTTTAATGAAGAGAAGTAAAATGTAAGGATTTTTTTAATTTTTAAGAAATTATACCACTTAAAGGTTAAAAGGAACTATGGTAAGTTGATGTTTTGAATTCATATGAGAAATCATCTCTGCTGTTTTTAATATATTTAGGATAATCTTCAGTGGTGTGCTAAACGGTTAATATTCTGTCCCTCCCAAGTGGCTGAATATTTGGCAGTTAAAACGTTGCCATTTACAATAATCCGTGAGGAGACCACTATACCTTAAGGTTGTCAAAGCTGTTGCAAGCAAATGCTCTCTCTAGTTTATAGGTTTTCTGGCGCCCCTCAGCTAGCATCACTTGAGACAATCAGCTTTATATATGCATGGTGGGCCAAACAGGATTAGCTTTGTAATGCATTTCAAATACACAAAACCAATGACTTGAGTAAAAAAGCAAACAAAACCTGTATTTATCAAATCATATATAAGAAGGGGAAGCAATGCTTATTTTGCATTTATTTGCTGTCACCAAAAGCTCTTAAAGACTATGGCCACAAAGTAGATTGCCTGCAAGTGATTTTTATGAGTGACGTTAAAGTAGTTAAAATTGGAAGAAAAAAAAAAAGCGGTATGAATAGAAATGGATGAGATTGCCCTTCACAGCAGTCAGGCTGGGAGGCTAAATGCCCAGTGCCCCTGCCACCACTGTGCAAAGCACTTTTGGAATTTCTCCTTAGGAATCTACTCCAGAGCTGCTGTGTGGGTTACATAAGAAAATCCTCCTTGTTACACTGGAGTTGCTCCTTGTGTATGACAGATTGGAGCTGCTTCCATAGTGGAAGGGAAAGTCATTATGGAGACTTCGTCACGCCTTTCTGTTCTGCATGTTTTTCTGTACTCATCTCTTACGTTGGTGATGTGGTACCTTGACATAGTTTAGCCTCTAGTTGCCTGGCTGTTAACAATGATCTGAAAGCCAATATACTCTTGTTTCCGTAATAAAATAGATAACTTACTTGCATTAGAATTTTCTTCTATTTGTCCTACAAAAGTAGACATAGAAAATACTGGAGGGTTGTCATTTATATCCAAAACCCTGACTCTGAGCTCAAGAGGCCTCTCTAAATCTTGACCCATTGAATTCAGAGCCCGGCAATAGATCTAGGAGAGAAAAGAGGAATAATTATATGGCGCACCACATATTTATTAAGTTCTTACTTTGTTTGGGCACTATGCTAGGTATTGTGGGTAGCTAAAAGAAAAGTAAGACATATTATTTCCTACCAGAATGTAGGCACAAGCAGTACTTATAATTAATAAGGGGAGGCAAACACAAACTCAAAATGCTCTTTCAGAAAAGGTAACACGATAAGTTATGTAAAGGAAGAACAAAATACTATGACTTCATATTAGGATATAATGATTGAGACAGATGAAAGAGAATTTCGACAGGTGGGGAGGGGAATTGCCAGAGTGTTCCAAGTAAAGGGATTCATGTGAGAAAAGAAATAGAGTGATGAACATGCATTGTTTGAAATTAGGACTAGGGCCTATTGGGAGTTTGAGGATGTGGTAAGGGAGCGTCACATGGGAGCTTCAAAGAAATATAGCATTCATAAGCTAGGTGGGGCTATGTGGGTGTTGTCTTATTATTATTATTATTATTCATATTTGTAGTATACATAAGTGTAATGTATACTGTTTTACCTGTGTGGTATATTTCATATAAAAATGCATTGTGCTTCAAGAAAAGCTAACATGCTGGCATGCTGATTTAGAATTTGTAGGAGATTAGGCAGGAATATTGACTTGGAATTAAAGTAGTTTGAGGAATAAAGACAAGCAGTATGAGTGAAAGCAGCAAGCATAGATTACTATCTGAAGGTGTTTTGGGATATGGATTGATAGGGTTTTAATAGAAGAGGTGACAAGATCAAGGAAGGTTTTCTTTATTTTTTAAGTACTAATAAGGGTTGGCCATGATGATAGATGGAAATAGAAGCAGCCAATGGACAAGCAGGAGAGAGATGAAAAAACAAAGTTGATGGAATAAGGTTTTTGAAGAAACAGGTAATTATGGGACAATGGAAATGTCTTGGGAGAAGCTGTGGGAAAAAGCAGAAAAGTGATCCTGTTTGGGATTTAATGCAGAACATTTTTGAACCAGAAGAGAGAGAATTAATTGTGGGAGTTTGTGATGGGGGGGCCTCAGACTTTCTAATGAAGTTGGTCACCAGGTCAGCTGTTGCAAGTGGAAATGAGGTTGAGGATTTGAAGTTTTGTCACAGCCACAGTAAAGAATGGAGGGAAATTCAGTAAGAATGAATTAAAGTATTTCTAAGGTACGTTCTGAGCTCAGGTAAGCCTGAGCAGTGTGAATTTATTATAAGGTATGTTCACTCAGAAAAGGTTACCCTAGTAGCTCCAGAATCATCACTTGACATTGGAGTTAAAAGGAACCAACATTCTCAATCGAATTAAATAAAAAGAAGTAAAAGTTAGGTTCTTGCCTTTCTAAACAAATATTTTAGCTTGCCATTGGGACAGACCAGATATTAGCATTTTTGCTAAGGCACTTAAGCAAAACTCTCTTCTCTCTCTCAATCTTTTCTTTGTTTCTCTTGAGTCAAGGGATGCTCATGAATTTTAAGAGACAATCAAAAATGCCTAATATTTAGACTCTGAGCTTATCCAAAGATAATTTAGGCCTGAACATATATATTGACATGGAGCCCACTTACAATGAAAAAAGGGGTGACCTCTCGATCAACTATGGATGTTATATTAATTTCACCAGTTTTTTGATTAATAATGAAGATTCCATAAGGTGGTTGATCAATTCCTACTCCAGAGATGCGGTATGTAACTTGCTGGTTTGCAGCACAATCTGAGTGAATCTGCAGAAAAAGTACAAGTGAAAATATTACGGGGAGCAAATAAAGAGTGCTATGTTTGATATACGGCAGCTGTCTTTCTTGAGAATTGTTGAATATGAGCACCTGTTATCTTTTACGAAATGCTAGAAATAGGGAATCATTTTCCTAGATAAGTAGAATAATTACAGCTCTGGAATTTTCAATGGAACTGACAATGGAATAAAAGAAATTCAATTTTTATTTCTACCAAATAAGAAAAAAGTAAAATATCACTCTAATAGATCGAAGTCTAAATCATTCATTCATTCAACATTTACAATTTGATCGTATTATTTTCAGGCTCTATGCTAGCACTGAGCCTAGAGTAGAAACTCCTTGCCCTCTTAAAGAGTTTACCAATGTTGTTATGTAACTAGGATCTTATGATTCAAAAATTTTTTAAAACGGAAAGTTTTAGAAGAAAGTTTTAAGTGGATTTATGTACCTGACAAGCGTTATCCAACTCTGTGTAGAAGCTCTTAATTCTGAAAATGGGGGGGACGTATTAGCAGAAAAGTAAGGAGACCATCCCAAATAAATGGTTATAGAAACCAGGATTCTTTCTTTGAAATAAAATATTCAATGACTGTCAGCAAATACTACTGATGAATCTCTGTGTATATCTGTATGCATGTTTATGTGTATATCTATATATGCATAATACACATATATTTGTATGGGTGTGAATCTGCATGTGGCAATGTGTTTCTGAGTGTGTGTATGTATGTGTGTGTGTATACAAAGGAAGACAAGGGAAAATGAAAGGAAAAAGTGTGTATGAAAGAGGGTACATTGTGAATGTTTATAAACAAGCCAAAAGTAGGAATTCAATTCTAATAGATTGTGAGGCAGAAAGAGCATACATTGAAATACTTCCTCTGCGTGTGCTGAGTGCTAAATTCATTCTTTCAATCACTATAGTTTTTTCACCTAGAGTTTGCAGTAACACATGATCAGGTGTATTGATTTCACAAGTGAGGTCAGTCAATGTTTAACTGTTTACCTGAGCGCCCACGTTTCTTAATGTATCCTTTCAGTGGCTTCAGTTTTCATAATCTTAATGACAATAGCTCTTTACCATAACTTCTCAGTGAGATATGTTCATAAAGTATTTAAAAGACAGGTTCTTTTGAAACCTTAACCTTGTCCATTCTGATTTATGATTTTATGCTTTGGGGTTGATACTTACTTTGGCAATTGGGTTCCTCTTTGAGTTGTCTTCACCTTCACGACAGGCTGCAGCGAACTTGATCCATTCCCGTTTTTGCCTTCTGATTGAATGCCACTTGATGGTGCCATTTTTAGTATTATAATCTCTTACCTTGAATGGGTAGAATAAAGTAATACTATCTATTAACTTTTATTCATAATTCACATTCCACTGGAGGTTTTGAAGGAGGGGGGTAATTGAAATGTCAGAAAGAAATGTTGTTTAATTGAGAAAATTGGCAATTTTGATAATCTATTACTTTTAGCATAACATTAAATTTACTTGTAAGGATGAATTTTCTTTGGAAAATATGTTGTTACTCCCAAACCATTTTCCTTGTTTTTAATTTGAAAAAAATAGATTTGCTATGTATTACCTGGATTCGAAATTCACTGTTAACTTCCACCACCACCTATAAAAATAAGATAATCATAGTAGTTAATTTTTAATTGAATGGTTTACAATTCATGTTATCCTATTGCTTTAAAAAAGTCAAACAATAGTCTTGTGAGGTATTAGAATCATTTTATCAGTCCAGTAGCAGGTGGATCTGGTTTATCCCTCAGATCTGAAAATAATGATGCTAAGGATTCCTTTCCATTTGCTTTTTACCTTTCAATTTTGCTCTTCTTTTTTTTTATTACTTTTATTTTTTAACCTCTTTTTTATTCTTAGTCTTTGCAGATACTTGTAATCACATGAGCTAGGACATTTGAAGCAAGAACTCAGGGAGAACGAAGGTTGGGAACTCAGACTCTCCTAGTAAATCTTGTGACTGAAGAGCTGGAGATACTCTGATGCTATTCAGTGATATTCAGCAATAACTCATGATGCTAAAACATTTGACTTTAGTTTCCGAATCAGACTAGACACAGATGGAAATAGAAAAAAAAATATTTTGGAGTAAAGAAAGGATATGAAGGAGAAAGTATCTAGAAAGCTTCAGAATATTTGCTCCTTCACATTCCAATTCTAGATGGAAGATTTTTCTAAGATTCTTGAAAATCTTGATGATATTTTTTACTTGCTTTGAAAGATGAGAATAAAACGTTCTAAAATAAAAAGTAAATAGTTTCCTTCATGTAAAAATGAGTTCACAGTTAATGTTTTACTGTTAGCACCAAACAAAATAGATACCATAAATGCATCCTTCCATAAAAAGGAAAAGAAAGTGCGGGAGTGAAGGGACAAATTGCTGGGTAAGCAACTTCTATTAGTCTTTTCTCCTGAATTAAACAATTTCTCTGGCAAACGCGTGAACTGGTCAGGCAGAGCTCTGCCTGGTTTCAGCTCTGGCCTTGATCTTTACACACGATTTGTAGTGAAAAACTCAGTATAATTTCAATTACTTTTCTCTAAAAACCAAATGTATTTCTAAAAACACAGACATATATTGTTTAATATATCAGTATACTTAAGACATTGTAAAATATCTATCTAAAAAATGAGGTGTGGATTTGAAGGCTAGTTTGCATTTATTAAGTTTTAAATTACACTTAAAATCAATTAAAGATGGTATAAATCCTTAGCTTTTATTTCTCCCTAAATAAGAAATTTTCAACTGTGTGTGTGTGTGTGGAGGTTGGCCCTGAGCTGACATCTGTTGCCAATCTCCCTCTTTTTTTTCCTACCCGAAGCCCCCGTGCATCGTTGTATGTATCCTAGTTGTAAGTCCCAACTTCTTTTTGTTTTAATTCTTTTTTTATTGCAGTCACATTGGTTTATAACATAAAAATTTCAGGTGTACATCATTATATTTCGATTCCTGCATAGATTACATCATGTTCACCCCCCAAAGAGTAATTACAATCCATTACCACACAAATGTGCCTAATCACCCCTCTTGCCCACCTCCCCTCTGGTGACCACCAATCTAATCTGTCTCTATGTGACTGTTTGTTGTTGTTTTTAATTTTCAACTTCTAATGGAACTTTTTCAGAGTTGCAAAGTACGAAAACCATTATCACAATTAGACTTTATCAGTACCATTGATAAAAGAAAATTATAGTTTTCTCTTTAAAAAATACTTATAATAGTAATCTCAAAATATAGCAATTTGCTTTTTATAGTTAGTTTTGATGTCACCATTAAATAAAAATAAAATTTTAGTCTCTAAGTTCATATTTTTAGAAATTGCCATAATTGATAATTCAGGAAAATGTGTATTTATGGTTAATATGAGTAATATGAAGAGATAATGTTTTCATTATAGGAATTATATACTCATGGTATATAGGTAATGTTAGTCATTATTATTATCACTGTTACAATTCACTGAACGATAACTAAGTACTAGACAATGTGTTTAGAGAAATCCATGCATTCAATTTCATAAGTACGTGTGGCCAGTACTATAACTGTTTCCATTTTACAGATGAGGAAATTGAGGTTTGGATATTAATTTATGGCTAAATACAATCTAACACAATTCATCCTAAATTTGTGCTTGAGGTGTGGGTTTTACAAAAAAGTCTAAGATAGCCTATTCCAAGTAAATTACTAAGTAAAATATACTGAAAAGAATTGACATTACAACTTGGAGAATTCAAAAACATTCTGATTTTAATCTAATCTCATATTATCCTTGTGATTAGGAATGCTTATGTACAATAATAACAACAGCAATAATAGTAATACTAGGGTAAAAAAAGAAAAGTAAATGGCTCAAATGGTTTGGACAAGTAATGGAAATGTTGTAGAGTACTTCTTGGCATAGAGTTGAAATGATGTTAATACAATGTGTACTTCTTGCTACTTGTGAACTGGTGAGCACTTTTTTCTCACTCTTGATTGTGGGTGTGAGTGAGGGTGTAAGGACACATTATTTGTCTGTTTGAGAGCCGTTTTCTCATAGCAACAGAACTGCGTGTGCATCTGTTATTTGTCTTACGCTTCCCTCACCACACTGAAGTGTCAGTGCCTGCTGTTTGTTTTGGAGAACTGTGCCAGATGACAAAGACACCTTCCAACTTTATGATGCTGGGTCATTCTTTTTCCCATGAGAGGCAACTTAGGCAGAAGACCAAGTAGCTTTCACCATAGTGTCAGCCTCTCCATTGGATTAGTAATTAAAAAAACTGCCAAGTCTGCTTAAATTTATGTTGTGTTGACATAACCTGATTGTCTTTTGCACAGTGTCTAGAATAAACTCTGAAACAAAGTTACTGTTGGACTTTCAAAGGCAAAATAAAAAGAACATTTGGTAGAGTCAGAAGACTTTCACTGTACTTCCTAAACGAGCTTTCTCTCCTTTGTAAAATGACAGGAGCAGACTCTTTCCAATTCTAACACCAAATCTCTGTGAGCAGTAGGAAATTGTTGAAGTTTTTCGAACGTGGGAAAGTCATGATAAAATTGTGGGTTTAAAAGAGTCCTCTGACGACAATTGGTGGGAGTGGTGAGAAGAGGCAGCGATTACAGGTCACCGAGCAGTTGAGTCTCCTGCATCGAATGGGGCCAGAGATGAGGAGTCGCTGTACCAGAGCAGGGACAGTGGGAACGGACCAGGAAAGATCAAGGGAGGGATACTGCGTGGCTGAAGTTGACAGGGCTTGAGAACAAATGAGACGTGAGAGTCAAGACAGGGGAGAATCTCAGGTGATGGCTGTTTTAAACTGGGAGATTGGGAACAAGGCAGTAGCAGAAATTAGCAGGTTAGAACACATTGAGTTTGAGATGCCAGAGAAACGCCCAGGTAAAGATACTCAGCAATTTGAAATGTGTGTCAGCATGATGAACAATAGTTCAGGCCTGAGTTGAGGGACATCTGCTCAGGTAGGGGAGTTGAAATCATGGGAGAATTTGAAATCCCTAAGTAGAAAATACAGCAAAGAAACAGCTTGTGGTTGAGACTGAAACTAGGGGAATTCCTATGTTTATATAACTAGAGGCAACGACAGCAAACAGGAAACAAAGAGAGAAAAGGAGTGGCCAAAGAAATAAGAGGAAAATATAATGCAATGTCACAGACGTCAAAGAGAGGGAAGATTGAAAGACAGATGGGGTGTGAACAAGTGTCACATGATATTAAAACGCATTCTCAGTGAGTCCTCCCTTCATCTCTATTTTAGGGACCAATCCACATGTTAAAAAAAAAGCCACAGGACACAAAATTGCCTGCTAATTTCAACGATTCTCTAATTATACTCACTTTTAGATGTTTTTTGATATTGAGGTTTACATTTCTTTGCATATAATAAAAACGGTCTTAAAAGTGGTAAATTTTATAAGGAAAACCTCTTGCATTTAATAATTGTGAGGTAGTCTTCCTCACGAGTCATGTGGCAGTTTTTGTTGTGTCAAATTCTAATGTATTTAACTGTTGTATGCATCACAAGGAAGAACTCGAGGCAGAGCTAAAATATAATAGTTTGCTTCTTTTAAGAAACTTCCTCTTTTGTGTTTCCTCTATATTACTTGGACAAAAGCTATCAGTTTGGAGTTGACAACACCTTGATAGGGTGGTTTCTCTTACTTGTTCTTTGGTTTATTTATTCATTTGACCAATACATACCAAATGTGTATTATGTGGATCCAATGCTGGATTAAGACTTTTAAAGGGCTTAAGCCCTAAAAGTATTATGGTAAGCCTTAGACAAAATGTAAGTAAATGTAATACTACACCATAAAAATAAATGTTAGGGAAATTCAACATGATAATTTCCATGTTTAGTACCTTGATGGTTTCTAGGAGTGTGGCGGGGGGTGGTGTGCCGGGGGGGTGGGGGGGGGGGCAGAAGAAATATAAGCTATCCAAAAATTCCCCTCTGATGCCTCTACTTTGTGTGATTAGAGATCTATTGAGCAATCCTGAACTGGTGCAAGGCACTATGAAGGCTACAAAAGTGAATCAGACACAGAACCTGCCCTCACATAACTTATAGTCCAGTAGATTTATGAGCAACAGGCAGCCATTAATTTGTGGAGAGATGGTTTTTCATTAAACAAGTGTGTAAGGCTGTGCTCTATTCTCATAGACCAATTGAGAGCATGGATCAGCAGCCAATGGCATTTTAAAAAGTTTAACCTGCCTATGTCCATCAAAGGAATTTGCATGCCAAGCATAACAGCAAGCGTGGCAAGACCCAGCGCTCTGTAAGCGTGTTCCCTCATTGAAGGTAGCATAACAAATCTAACTGCATTGCTGAGCATGCTTCCTGCTTCGGTTAGGCAATATCTGTTAGGACACAGCGATACTCAGCAACAATGTCCTTGAAGAATATGTAGTGGAAAAAGAGTTACAGAAATTAAATGCTCTGGGTATAGACAATAGAGTGATTTTTCTTGATTCCTGAGCCTTGCTAAATAGGGGAATCTTGTCCCTTAGGGGCCAGGCCTTTAGATTTATCTACACAGCATTTCCTAGTGCTTTAGGTTTTTCTGTGACCTAAATCAGGCATGGCAGAATGTTTTTACTCCATGGCAACTCAAACCAATTAAATGATGATAAATTTGAACTCTGTATTTTCATAGAGGTAAAAGAAGATGCTGATTCTAAAGCTGCAGTGAAATAATAAAGCTTTTAAGAATACCATATAAATGGAAATGATTTTGCTTAAATACAATTTATAAATTTTACTGGGTAAGTAGAAATACTGCCTCCATTTTCTATAAAATATTTTATGGAAATACTAACATCTATAATTTATATCATGATAATATGTACACAAGAAAGCATAAAAAATTCTGTCCTTTACTTGTCTTCTGTTTGGTCTGTACTAGTTTTCTAGTCCTTCTCTAGCTTTAGGCAGCAGTAAATACAATTATGGGAATTTAAGATGTCTGGTTCAAATACATGAGTGAACTATATAATAAAGTTTATATTATTTCCTATGTATTTTAGCCAGAGTGCTAAGAAGTATTCTGAAAAACTCCTGCTTATATCCTAAAGGATTTCAGTAAGTTCAAATCGAGGAGTTGATCAGGTGGTCAGAGGGAATTTTTGGAAAGGAAATATTAACCGTGGAAAAAGGAGAAGACCTGGCGAAATCGGATCATTCTTGGTAATGGATAAGATAGGTTTATCTGTTCTTTGAGTGTCAGCTGCAGAAGTTGGCCTTTATAGAAAAAGACACCTTGAGATTTGCATTTATTTGAGTTGACTAATTAGATCTGGCAAAGTTGCAAATAATTTTTAAAAATCAGAAGGAGTATAAAAATTCTACTGGTTGTATTTTGCTTTCCTACATGACCATGCCATACCTTATGCCATTGTCACAACCATTCACAGAGATTTCTTATATTTGGTGCATAGGTAACATTATTCTCTGGCCTAGAATACACTCTAACCCCTCCCCCTCCCATACACTAATCTCATGGAAACCAAAAAAGGAAAAAAAAATGCAGGATCAATAACATTTATTTGGCTTGCAGTGTCATTACAGGCATAAGCTATTGTCTGTCCAAGAGACTTGTCTAAATAATGGAATAGTTATGGGAAATCTTGGTTGCTGTCAGAGCAGATTCTTCAGCCCTATTCTCTCCAATTTAACTCATTAATTTGAACAAGGTCTAGAATCTTCAGGTATATTGAGCAGACTACATAACTTACTTGTAAATAGATGGTTGCCCAGCTCGCAAATGGATTTGCATTAATAAAGATGCTACCTGTTTAAATGTCTTAAAAATCTTTAAAATTGTCCAAATATGCTCCCTAATGTAGATTTTCACTTTGAGCAGAGAAGAATATAAAGACTTTACACAGATTTTTTCTTTTTTTTTTTGTTAAAGCAAATATGCATAGTGAGGCTAGCAGAGAGGTAAGTGGAAGAGCTTGCTATAGTGGTGGTTAATTTTCAGAATAAAAAAGTATTTTAAAGGAAAACTGGATTGGATAACTCTAAAGGACATTTGTTCAAATCATCTGGTAAAATCAGTAGTAAAAATAAATTATGATTTTCCAAACCTTAGAAAGTAAAATGCTTTACAAAAAAAGTTACAACAATGTGAAAATTAAACTTATAAGTTCTTTGAGAAATAATTTCCATAAGGCGTATGAGAAACTTGTGATGGATTCCAGAGTAAAATATGGCAACAAACAATCCACAAACAAAAAAACTTATCCAGACTCAGAAAATAAAGTATAAATGCCTAGGAACCTCTCTACAAAGAGAGAAAGTTCGATGAGGATGCATGATTTTGATAAAAGAATACATTTTACTGAAGAATGATTAATTAGAAAGTGGCTGTTTAAAGGAATTTTATAGGATGTAATTAATTAGAAATAATTGTAAAATAAAGAAATAAGGTATTTTATAGATTCAGTGAAAGTACATAAACATCAGAATAAACTTTAATCAACTGTAACTATAATAGGCCTTAACGGATCAAATTTATATGAAAATAATTGATTATTTTGCAGAACACAAATGCGCCTGTATTCAAATGACGTACTGTACAACGCTCGTTAATCCCTGCCACATCCCAAGTTATGCTATCAGCTGATCCCAAAGATCCATGAAAAATTCCATGGAATACGGCTAATGTTTGAAGGGCAGCCTGGAACAAAAGCTACCAGCTTATTGATGCTCATTTATAACTAAAACCACTGGTTATGACCTCTCTTAATTAATAAACTGAATTCAAACTAACCAGCATACCTTGAATCAAAGATCTAACTTGTTCTTACAGAAACTCAACAATCCAGTTCAAAAATTAAGCAAGTAGAAACAAATATAAACCACACGCTACATCCTGCCAAATTGGAGGGCAATTTACCTGGCACTGGCCTCTTTGGATTATATTAAGCTCGCTGTGAGAGAGATTAAGATTTTAAAATTTTTGACACAAGTGAAATTGATGCCACACATTGGCATTGCATTTAGTATTATCTCTAAAAAGAGAAAACTAATGATGTGTAAGGGGGACAGTGATAAAGCATTTCATTACATTTGTCTGACCATCAAACATGCAACTTTTATATCGGTCGTTAGTGATTTTCCAGTAGTAAGAGCCAGTATCTTAATAATTATGCTTACTCCTTAATTGTAGCCATTCCTTCACCTACTATATTATTTATAAGTTTCCCATACCACCATTTTTCTTGAAATACAAAAATGTTGTTTTAAATAAAATCAGAGTTTAGCAATGTGGGACTTTTGATATTAGTGATATGGCTCCCAACCATATATGGAACCGATGAGATTATTTCGATAGTGAGGTCAGTCACAAACTGCTATGATTTTAATTTATATGGATCCTATTTTTATGTTTTAAAAATTATAGTGAATCTATCAGCAAAGATACCAAAAGAATGGAAAGTTGTTTAGGTTAAAAATCAGGACAGACCTGTGATATTAGATTAAAAGCTGACCTGCTAAAAAAGGATTTGAACAACAAAATGCTCCTAAGTAGTGATATGGCTTTCCCGAATTCGCTATTTTACCAGCGTGACTTAGCAATGACTTCCATGTCAGAGATGTGATCTGATGAGTTAACACTGATGCTATAATATGATCTGGAGTCTTCAATTAAAGAGAGAAACTCTCTTCAAAAATCTAGTTCATAAAATCACCTTGTCATTAACATAAACTTTTAATGGATTTAGGTTAGAAATAACACTAAAAACATTTTCTAAAAAGTTCACGCTTGTTTACAACGAGAATGATTATGAAGGTTTTTTAACAGAATCCACTTACCAAACAAATGAACAGCACTGCAGCTGTTCTGAAGAAGTGCCAGTCCATCGCTGCTGGGTTCTTTTACATCCAAGGCCAAGGGAGTTTTGTTTGTTCTTCTCTGTTCCTTTTCTTTCCCCCACTCAGCTGGTGTCTGATTAAAATAATTTCTCAGTAGATGTTCTTACATGCAGGCTTAGAGGTGTTTCTGCCTTCTCTGGGAGAAGGACTGAAGGTACGTATAACCAGTCTAGATCCCCACCCTAAAAACTTGGGCTGGTCTCACTAAAATGCTTGACAAGATCATCATTGCTCCTGGGTAAAAGCTTAAGGACACACCCTTCTTCCAGCTGAAAGGCAGCTTCTGTGGGGCCTGGAAGATTCACTCCTTTACTGAAGGTTTTCAGTGGCGGGCATTTAAAATGATCAGAAGTATGGGGACGTATACAATTGATAAGGACTTTTCACCTTATGCTTTCTTTACAAGTTCTTTAGATCCTTCCCATATTAAAATGGCAAGTGTAGTTAGGCTTATATTAATCAAAGGACATATCTGCTCCGTGCTCAGAGCCAGACCCTCAGGTCACAGTAAAAAATTATAAACTTTCCATTTCAGTGTATGTTAGGAACTAGCCAGTTATTTTCCAAGTTGTTTAAGAGAGAGAAAGTTTGCTAACGTTAGGACTGAGGACTTTTTAAAGCATTGTCAAACAAGCAAAACTATGATACTTACAATTATAAGGTCCTCTACACAAGTCACAGTTCTCTTGAAGTGATCAGCCTAAGTCCAGGGAAGCCTCTGTTTTCTCTCTAAATAAATATCTTCTCTCCCCAATTATTTTTCTTTCTTTAAAATTCTGCTCTTTTCAAATATAGTAAAACAAAATTTAAAATATCACCAAGCCAGATTAAAAGTAAACAATCAAAAGCACCGATTAAAATCCTGTTATAATTTTTAAGATGAGGATCGGTGCCTGAAATACTAATGGAAACCGAAAAGCTGCTCTTCAGGTGAGGTGGGTTAAAAGTCAGTGACAATTCCCAAGCACAGAGCCAAGAATCTGTGTGGTGAGCCAATTAGAACATAGAGAACACACTGAAGGACTGGCTGCCCACACATGCAAATGGCAACGTAGCAGCCCTGAGCTGTGTGAAAATAAGTAACGACTCTCACAAGGCAGCATTTGAAAGTATTCTTGGGATATCATCTCTTCACCAGGCAATGTCTGGTATAAATATTGTGAGTGGCAGGAAGTCTATGGAGTTTGAAATGGCAGTCTGGAACAAGAGACCTATCTGACAAGAAGTTGATTATGGTCAAAAGGATGCTTAAAATATCCCAGAAAAAAGGATATCTCTGAGGGTCAGAGGTTCTAAGGAATGCTCTCATTTCACTACAGGTGTGTGGCAAAGAAGGTCGTTCAACAGTCGTTTGAAATTTCATGCTATTCATAATGGAGCTTAGACAGAAGGAGATAGACTGCCTATATTTACTTGCAATGAATAACAATGCTTATGATAGGAATTGGTTGATGTGAATAAGTAAAATAAAAGGAGATGGTCAGGCCAAATTTCTCATTGGTCAAGTAAGATAGAAAGTGAGTGTCGACCTATGACTTAGTTTGAGCAATATATTCGTGGTAAGATTGTATGACCATGAATGACTGAAGACTCATTGGGCACCAGAGATGAAAGAACCTACTCTTGGAGCTCTCCAGTGGCAAGTGACTTAAATTCTCGGCCTGGTGCTAGGGTGTTCACAGGCCCACTTCACCCATTGAATGACTCTTCCCCAAGCCCACACTTGCTCCCACCCCTAACTCAATGCCCTGCTCCAACCATCCTAACCCACTAGAGCATTCGTTAGGCAGCAACCTCTCCAGCACCCTTCTGAAGAAGAGGTGTGGCAGAACCCCAGTGTTGCAGAGCAGCGGCTATCTTAACCGTCACGTGAGAACTAGTGACATTAAGCATAAGAGGGAAAGGGAATTTATGAATCACCATCCCTTCTCCTTCACCCCTTTCCCTGCCTTTTTCTCTTTTCTACTCGTTTTATTGTCCTTAAAATAGTGTTGTCCAATAGAACTTTCTGAAATGTGGAAATGTTCTCTATTGGTGTTTTCCAACATGGTAGCCACTAACCACACAGGGCTACTGAGCCTTTGGAATGTGGCTACTATAGCTGAGGAACTGAATTTTTAATTTTAGTTAATTTAAATTTAAATAACCACATGTGACCAGTGATTACCGTATTACACAGTGCTTTTATTTTATTTTATTTTTTTTAAAGATTTTATTTTTTCCCCTTTTTCTCCCCAAAGCCCCCCGGTACATAGTTGTATATTCTTTGTTGTGGGTCCTTCTAGTTGTGGCATGTGGGACGCTGCCTCAGCGTGGTCTGATGAGCAGTGCCATGTCCGCGCCCAGGATTCGAACCAACGAAACACTGGGCCGCCTGCAGCGGAGCGCGCGAACTTAACCACTCGGCCACGGGGCCAGCCCCTACACAGTGCTTTTATTATCGTCTTTTTCTATGCCTTAATTCCTTTCGTTCTTTATAAATTCAACTCCCTTTAATTAAATCTATCCTGTTTTTTTTTCAACTGAGGGAATGCCAGCTTTGTTCCAATTTCCAGTCAGTCCCTTTTGAGTCCCTTTCCTTTCCGTACTCCTGTTACCTCAGTTGGCCCAGTTTCTTTTCCTGACACCTTACTGATCCTATTTCCCGATGCCAATGAGTTAAGATATTTTAAAACATAGGCAACACAAACTCCTCTCATTTCTATACTTACATTTTCTCAGCTCTTCCTTCCAGCCGCCTCATATGTAACCTCACGTCACACTGTCGCGTCGCCATGCTGCACAAGGCTGATTCTTCTTTCTAGTCTCACTGCACCTGTTTCTACTCTGAACATTATTTGGTATGTGTACCTACACATGCTACCATCAGTTCTCATTTTGTGGAAGCTTTATGAAATTTGGAGTGATTTTTCTGTTTGGAATTTCCCTGGTAAGCTGAAATTTTCTCAAACGGCTCAAGACTCCCCTGAGAAAGGATTTTCTTCCTTTTATAAGGCACTGCAAACTCTAGAATGTCATCCTTTCTGTCTACATTTCTGTATTTGTTCACAGATGGGATAATATAATATCTTCTTGAAAGAGATATTACCATTATTTCAAGAAAATAATCAGCGTCTTTCACTAAAGGTGGTAGATTCTCCTGATCTAGAATTTTTTAAGCCTAATTAAAGTAACTGACTATTCTATATCCCTTCCTTTACACAGCGCCCATAGACTGAACTCATACATTTCAGAGAAACCCTTTGAAATATGCTTTTATGTTATATGTGAACCTCTGGCTTCATATGTGTGTCTAAATTACCCTAATCAGCTCTAGAAATTGTTTAAAAAAGTAAATGAAACATAAAAATAAACCCTAAAAAATAGAGAAGAAATTGAGGTAAATATGCTAAGGATAACAAAAACAAAAATTTTTGTCTTTGCCTCTATTGCTTTGCCTTGTGTTGATTCTAGATCTTGCTCACATTGTTTCAAATCAGACTCTTCCTCAGTAAATCACATGGAGAAGTCTAGGGATGGAGGCCGCTGTTTTAGATTAACAGAGACTTTTCTTTTAATTCATAACAATCAGGTGCAATGCCTGATCCTTAAATGGATTCCTCGTTTAAATAAGACATCTATAGAAATAATTTTGGGAATATTTGGGGAAATTTAAATATGAGCTGTGAGGGAATTATTATCAATTTTATTAGGTTGTGTAGTAATATGTCCTTTTTTTGAAGATACATGCTAAAATATGTAGGGGCAAGCTCTTATGATGACAGAAATTTTCTTTATGGTAATTCAGCAATAAAGTAGATGAAGTAAATATGGCAAAGTGTTAGCGATTGTTAACTTTAAATGACAGTATAGGATTTTCTCTTTGTTTTCCTGTATGTTAAAGAATTTTCATACTAAAATTTAGAATAATGGACTTAAGTATGAGTTGGCAAATTATAGCCATGGACCAAAGAGGGCCAACTGCCTTTTTTGTTATTTTCTGGGAGCACAATCATACTCATTTGCTTATGTGTTGTCCATGGCTGCTTTCCCTCTACAACAGCACAGCTGAGTAGTTATGACAGAGACTGTGTGGCCCGCAAAGCCTAAAATAGTTACTTATCTGGTCCTTTATAGAAAACGTTTGCTGACTCCTGCACTAATTGAATAGCTTATAGTTTGTAATACAAAATATGTCTCATTAGTAAATTAGTTGATCTTAGGAGAATCCACAAGATTGATCTAAAGAGCGTGAACAGAAATCGTGATGACTGAAACTCTTAAAATTAAAGCAATTAATCACTGAGGAAAGGATACATCTTCACAATCAAATTATATTTTTAGCTTTATATTTTCAGAAAGACTTTGTTTAATTGACTGGATTAATCTACAGCCTAATTCTTCTTCCTTTCTTTTGAACCAGATCTAAGGAGAACCTTAATTTTACTTTTCTCTAGTCAATTCTAGATTGAGAGTTCAATTGCATCACCTCTTTATGTACTTTTTTCTACATAGAATGAATATTCATGAATAGGGGAAAATCTCAAATGATTTTGGTAACCTTGGACTCTATCTTAATACTTTAATATTTTATGATAAAATAAGAATGGTGAAAGAGACTAAATTATTGTTGTCTGTTCTTTTAAAAAATTAAAAAATAATTCTAATTGAGCATCCACTGCATGTTCATTACTCTGTTAGGTGCTGTGGAACATTCAAAATAATTTTGAACTCTGCCCTTAAAGAGGTTGCACTGTAGCTGCAAACATACTGAAATGGAAGTGTTACTACTCCCTTCTGGAAGACCGTCCTACTCACACATCTACGTGTATTAGCTACCACCCCAGTGTACCCTTTGGCTTCATGTGCAAATTGAGTTCTTCCTTTTACTTATACTGAATTATCATCAGTTCAGTTCTACACCGCCTCCTTCTTTGGCCTGCTATGTGCACTATACTAGCGCATGGAGTTACAAAGGCGGGTACACCATGATCCTTGCCGCAAGTGGCTCCAGGCTAGCTGGAATGAAAAAGACAAAAGACTTTTTTCCAACTTGCTAAATGAAAAAGTGCATAGAGTGCTTGGGGAACCCATAGTCTAGTTTTGTTGGAGGTGACATCAGAGAAATCTTATACTATTAATGGCAGCACATTGGTGACAATGATAGAATTGATTTCGAAAATTCTTGCATTCTCCTTTTGGCCTTTGTAGCTTACCTAAATCAACTCATGTTATACTTTCAAATTTACCTTCTTGTGTCTCAACTTTGCCTTTCTGTCCTCATTTCTGCTACCATGGATCCACTCCAGGTCCGCTTCACCTGGCATCACTGTGCCCCACTTCTAATTGTGCATCTGCACTCTTCTTTTTTAATCTGTTTCATATTCATTTTCCAGAATAGTGTTTCTGAAACACTGCTTTCTTTATGTGAGGCCTCTCCTCAAGAAACCACAGTAACTCCACATTTCCTCCCAGACCAAAATGTCTTTATATCGCAACCTCTCAGCGGCAAATTTATGTCTCTCAGTTATTTACTGTATCTGGAGGAAATAAAATGCAATCACCTCCACAGTCTTAAGATTTTCCACCATTGCTTTTTATTTTTGAAGACCCTGCTTTTGATGATGATGATACCAATGTGTTATATATGTAATATATCGAATGATATTTGTCTAGAATATTTTCCATTTTAGGGTTGTATGTATTGTCTATAAGCAGGTAAAAAGTTTATCATTTTCAGAAACCATTATTGACTGCAATTTTAAAAATTCAATTCCACAATATTTTTTGAGCTCTATTAGGGATTGTGCTAGTTGTCAGGAGAGAGAAAAATAGGTAGTAGAAGTTTTTATCTTTAAGAAGGCTATAATCTTGACTGGATCTCAAAGGAACGATGAGGCCTGTCTTTATTACAAGGCACATTGATGTATATGTTATAAGAAAGACCTGTAGTGTTTTATGAGCCCTGCAAATGGGAAATAATTTCCGCATTGAGGGAATTGGAGGACACTTCATGGAAGAGGTAGATTTTCAAATTTTCAGGATGACTACAGTCTCAACAAATGGAGCTGTAGATGAGAAAGAAGGCAGAAGGGAACATGTAATCATCAGGCCAAAAAGGAGTCAGACTGGATGTAAGCGTACTGTTTGTGAGAGGTAGCAGCGCTGGTGAGTTGACAGAATGTGGAGGACTTTGAATGCTGTGCTGAGAAATTGGGATGGTGTTCTGTGGTAGACAAATAATCACTATGGGCTTTTGAGCAAGCTAGGGACCTAGTCAAAGTTTCGCTTTAGGAATTTGTCCTGAAATCTTTGTGGTGAATGGGTAGAGAGAAGACAATAGAGAGATAAAGATGGATATGGAGGCCACCATAGTAGTTTCAGTAATGAACCTGAAATAATGTGGTTTCAGTGGGAAAGGAAAAGGAGATAGAAGTGTGATGGAGGTAAAATAGACAGTACCAGATGGCAGATGCCATGGGGCTGGGGGAATAGGGTGATGGGGGCTGGAGGGAAACGCTTCCTGCCTTTTGGAATTAGGTGCAACGGAAGAAAAAGGAATCTGTCTGAGGTTTTGGTGTAAGAACTGATCAGTTTTTAACATTTTGTTTGTTTATGTTTTGTTTTTCTCTTTTTCTATTTAAAAAAATTCAAACTTTTGGGGCTGACCCTGTGGTGCAGTGGTTAAGTTTGCATGTTCCGCTTCTTGTGGCCCGGTTCAGATCCAGGGTGTGGACATGGTATGGCTTGGCACGCCATGCTGTGGTAGGCATCCCACATATAAAGTAGAGGAAGATGGGCACGATGTTAGCTCAGGGCCAGTCTTCCTCAGCAAAGAGGAGGATTGGCAGCAGATATTAGCTCAGGGCTAATCTTCCTCAAAAAAAAAAAAAGGAGAAAATTCAAACTTTCATCCAGATTTACAATTTTCTAATCTTTTGCCACATTAGTTCTCTCTTTATACTTTTTCGGGGGTATATTTTGAATTATTTGGAAGTAAGTTGCATATAGCATGACACTTCATTTCTAAGTACTGTGGTGTGTATCTCCTAATAACAGATTTCTGCTATATCATCATAATTTCAGTGTCTTTGATGTAAAAAGCATCAAAAAGGATAATGATGCTAATAAGCTATGGCACACTGAATAAAAAAGAATTCAGGAGTCCATAGTGTTCCTCAAAAGGGTGATGGTGGTGGACACTAAGCTCTTCTTTAGAGAAGATTGCCAGCTAATAAATATAGAAAAAATATTAAAATTAGAAAATTTTAATACTGTACCCAGCAATGTAATGACTGATTCAGGTAAAGATCATGCTTGGGTGTTAATACTATTCAGTGAAGGTTTGTTGGGAAACCAGGCATCATCTCACTAACTGATCAAACTAAGCCTTGCTAGTACTGGGACAAACTGGCAATATGTGCCTCCTCGCATGATGCAATAAAAACTGTACAATGTTGCCTATGTAGTATTCTTGCTCAAAATGCTTAACCTGAATCTTCGAATGAGAAAACAACAAAAAAACCCCTCAATTTTGGAATATTCTGTAATAAAATGGTCTGTAGCCTTCAAAAACGTCAATATTATGATAAACAAAATATAGTGGGGGATTGTATTAGATTAAAGGAGACTAAGGCAATATCAAAACTCAATGCAACGTTTGAGTCTTCATTGGATCATAGAACATCCATTGACAATGAAGAATCGCAATAAAGGAGATTTTATGGAATAATTGAAAAAATTGGATTTTAAGCTTTTAAATTCTAGAAAATATCATGTTTTTAATGTCCATTTTTCTAAATATTTTTAGCACTAATGTACACAAAACAAAAAGCGGGAATAGCATCATAAATTATTGATAAAATAACGTTCAATTGAAGGCAAAATTTTTTTTAAAAGACAGCCATTAAATATGGTGAAGATGTAATTGTCACGGATTTTTTGCATCAAGTAAAATAGCATAACGTACTCAAAGGAAAAAAATGCAGGGGAAATAAATAGAACAGAGATTTTAATTTATATCTTTAGTCATTGACAAGTTATAAAAATATGATTCTGGAAACAAATTAGGCAAAGATAACAAAAACAAAAAACAACAACAAAACCAAATGGAACAATCTTATTCACTAGTATAATAGCTGAAATTTGAAAAAATATATTGACATATGAATTGAGAGCACATTAAAAAAAATAAGTCATGAGCAATTGAAATTCTCTCTAGGAATGCAAGGTAGTTCAGTGTTAGAAAAACCTATTATGATGTTTAATCATTGTAACAGCACAAATTAAAAAAGTAACTTCCGCAAGCGCTTTAAAAATCTTGATATAGTTCATTAGCTATTTTTAAATGAAAGAATGAAATATAAAGAAATGGAATGGTCACAAACCTGATCAAAATGATGTATCATACAAAATCTACCATTATGCTGAATGTCAAAATGGTAAACATATTTTTATTAAAATCAAGAAAAATGGGCCGGTCCCATGGCCGAGTGGTTAAGTTCTCATGCTCCACTTAAGTGGCCCAGAGTTTCTCCAGTTGAGATCCTGGGCGTGGACCTAGCACCACTCATCAAGCCATGCTGAGGCAGTGTCCCACATAGCACAACCAAAAGGACCTACAACTAGAATATACAACTATGTACTGGGGGGCTTTGGGGAGAAGAAGAAAAAAAAGAAGACTGGCAACAGATGTTGGCTCAGGTGCCAACCTTAAAAAAAAAAGTTTGTAAAAAAAAAATCAAGAAAAAGATCCCACTACTGCATTCCTTAATATTTTCTGGAAATAATAGCCAAATAAAAATATTGGAAAAGAGTTAAAATTATGATTATTCACAGATAATAAACTTTTCTACATGGGAATTACAAGAGAATCTATTAAAAATTATTGCAAACAACATGAAAATGTATTAAAGTGGCTGAGTACAAAATTAATAAATAAAATTCAGTAATCTAAATAATTATCACTTAGGGAATATAATGAAAGAAATGTATCCCAATCATAGTACTAGCAACTATAAATGTAGACTCCCTCATAATGAAGCAGTGAGGAAGTGTACAGAACCTGCGCGGTGAAAACTTTAAAGCTCTCCTAAGGGACAGAAAGAAGACATGAATCAACGGGAAGACATATCTTGTTTTTGTACAGAAATACGCACTGTGATAAAGAGAAGCTAAAAATCCTTTGTTGTGGAATGTGACAAAATGATTTTATATTTATACAGAATAACAAATAAGAAAAGAAATGAAAATTCTAGTCTATGAAAAGTATAATAATGAGTGAAGTCAAGCCTGATGATATTAAACATAGTAACGCTATAATAATTAACACAATTTGGAATTGGAAAATGGATAAAAAGATCAACAAAATGGGTTAAAGATTCCAGAATAGATTTAATGTATAGGTAAAGAAAAGATCTCTAGTCTGAAATACAGGTAGCTTTTCAAATCACTGAGAAAAATGTACATAATTCAAAAGATGGTGTTGAGGCAGGTGGCCAGCTTCTGAGAACAAAATTAGCCTACTCCTTATACCCCCAAAATTCCAGATGGACAAAAGATTTAAATATGAAGGAAGCCAGTTGTAGAAGAAAAGAACTGAGTAAAATTTTAAATACCTTAAAATGAGGAATGTCTATCTAAATCTAGAATCCATAGAGTAAAAGATTGATAAATTTTAGCAACATAAAGATGAAAACGTGTATATAGCAAACAAGCATAAGCAAAGAAGAAAGGTGGTAAGCTAGGAAAAAAAGAGATTTTTTACATGTGTAACAAAGTCTAGTTCCCACAATATAAAATGAGCTCTTGTAAATTTGTAAGAAAAAGTTGACAACCCAAAAGAAAAATAGGCAAAAGACACAAATATCTCTTTCACTTAAAAGGGCATAAAATGGTTAATAGGCAGAAGAAAAGATGATCAACCTTAGTCAGGATCAGATACACAAATAACAACAACAAGAAGAACAGATAAAATTATTTCATGATCAGATTAGTATTTGATAACAAAAACATTGGATAATATCCACTGCAGGGGAGGAAATAGGAAAACATGAAATCATCTCCTTGATGGAAAGTGGAAGTGCAAGTTGGTAGAGTGCTTTGGGAAGACAATAACAATAGCTAACAAAAATTTAAATATGCAGACACTTTGATGCAACAATTTCTATTTTTGAAATTTAGCCCCAGATACACTGGTCCAATTGATTAAAAATACACATACAAGAATGTTTATTGCATGCCTGTAGTAATAGTGAAATATTGGTAACAACCCAAATGTCTATCAGAGAAGAATTTGTTAAATAAATTAGGATACATTTGTATAGTGGAATTAAAAAATCAAGCATATCTCTATATACTGAAATGGGAAGACATCTAATTTACAGTAAGTTTCAAAACCAAGATGCGGAACACTCTGCACACACTTTTGTATAAAAATGTATGTTGTGTACACACATTTTTATATATGCATAGAAATTTTCTGGAAATAGTTACAAGAATCTGTTTACTGGAGAATAACTTATATGTTTAGTTTTGTATACTTCTAATCCATTTCTATATTTTATCATTAGCAGGACTTTGTAATAAAAAGTGAAAATATTTTAAGCTTCATAATTGACCTTTTAGAAATAGAAGAGATAATGTTGTGTCCATCTGAATACGTGGAGAGGTAAGGATTAGAGATATGTATGTGAAAGTTGTCAGTTTAAAGGTGACAGTGGAATTGCACATGTGGAGGAAATCACTTAGAGCATGAAAAGAAAGACACAAAAATATCTGAAGAGAAACCTTGCATGTTTACAATTTGCTTGGTAAAGAGAAAGAAGAGTTAGCAAGAGAGACAGAAAAGATGCTTCAAAGAACTGCTAGAACTGGTTAGGCCCAATGTAATTTAAGTCAAAGGAAAAATTTCAAGATGAAAAAGTTCTAGAACGGTCCTGAAGATGGGAGAAAAGTAGGAAGAGTACATTTTCCTGATTTCTTTTCCAACTCTCTGGCTCTTACTTTCTGGTTTCTTTGCAGGCATATTCTTCTCTAAGTACCCATTTGATGCATCACTTCGTGAGGCTTGGTCCTACATCCCTCCTCACTATTTTTAGTATCTAGATTGATCTCATGAAATAACAACCTACAGCTAGACTATCCAGTTGAGGCCTTTTCTTTTTCTGTCCTTCACACTTATACATCCAACTTAACGCCTCCTCTTGGAAATTTTAAATACAGCAAACTCAATGTGTTGAAAACTCATGTTCTCTCTCTCAGAAAGGGTCCCTTCATTTTGACCAGTGTCCACTTCCCAGGCAATAAGACCACCATCTATCACTTGTTGAAGAGTGAAGCCCAGGAGATATTACTGATACCTTTTCCTTCTTACCCTTCTATTTCCAATCCATCACCAAGTTTTATTGATTTTATATCTAAAATATCTCTCAAAGTCATTCCCTTCTCTCCATCTTGACTACCACTCTCTTAGCCAAGTGATTATTGTGTCTCACCTGAATTACTGTTTTAGCTTCCTAACAGATCTGCATCTATTCTGGTTGGCCTCTAATTTATTTACCATATTAGTGCTGGTGGAAAAAGTATTTCCAAGAGCAAACCGGATCATATAAATCTCTTTTAAGAACTTTCAATGACTTTTAGAATAAAGGGGAACCAAAGTCCTTAGTCTGGGCTACAAGGCCCTGAATAGCTTGACACTATCTATTTTCCAGTCTCAGCTAGTGCCATATTCTATTCACAAGGAACTCCTGGGGCCCTTGCACGTCTTCTCCTTTGCAGTTATCATAGTTGTGAGTTTACATGTTTTTGTGTGATTGTTACTCTGTCCTCACCATGGGACTTTTATGTTCATGAGACTAGGAAATACGTTGTTTTTCTAATCAAAATTCTATTCCTGGAACCCAGCACATGATAGTGCTCAATAAATATTTTTGAATTAATAAATAAATGAATGAAAGCAAAATGGAGTTTCAAGAAGAAAGGGTGTGTGTTCAAACTTTATTGAGAGATCTAAGAGAATGATGGTAAATACTAAGAAGCTAACAAATTTGAAAATAGATGATTATTGGTGAATTCCAGAGGTGCCTAGAATAATGTGAAGATGGGTATGGACAAGAATATCCAAACAGTTAGACTGTGGAGAGTGTTCTGGAAAGGGGAAGAAGTGAGGAATAGATCCCCAAGTGATTAATTCTGAAGAAGTGCAGGGTGTAATGATCCGGAGGTCTCAATGAGGTCAAAGACAGACATATTAGAAGCAAAGGAATGAGATTTCTGGAAGGATAGTAGGTTGTGGTCTTAAAACTTTCGTATTAGAATTTGAATGTTAGAAGTGGAACGATTTCACAAGACTTAGGGTGTGGCCATGGAAACTAGTGTTTATAATGGTCTGAATTGTACTCTAGACATGTTCATGCTTCCTGAGAAGTTAAAACTCCCTGAAATTGGGGAGCATGTCTTCTTCCCTCTCCTTCACTAGCATTGCCTGGGACTCCTTATATATCCCCAAAATATTTTAAGTTAAATTGAATTAAAGCCCTATTTTTCAGAAATTCTGCCACCTTAGTTCTTATAGCATTTTCCTGGACTTGATGTCTCGCAGTTATCTCCATATAAACTCTCCTTCATCACAACTTCTTGAACAAATTATTAGTATTTGTTGCATCCATTTCCTCATCACTTGGTCTCAAGTGGTGATTATTTTTTCCATTTTTCTTCCATAGGGGATTTCAAGAATAAATTCGCAGTTGTGGTTAGCGAGCAGTGCATTTTTTGGGGCAATTATGGCAGCGTTACAACAAGAAACTTGGGAACAGGTTTTTAAAACATGGGAAGGTTTTTCAACTCAAGCACCTGCAAACATCATCAAAATTCCATGATATAATCGACTCGGTACTATGAAATGCTGATGACTAACCTCTGGAACTGCACATCCAAGCTGTCAAACTTGTATATTATGAGTCACAGAACTGTGGACTTAGAGTCAGTGAGAAGAACACCCAGGAAAATCTGCATACGTTCAGAGACATTGATTGAGAAGTAAGTACAAGAGAAATGCCCAATTTTGTCAGAAATCTTGTGCCAATATTATATCATCAACTCTTATCTCAGACTAATTATATTTTTCAACTACAGGATCATAATAAAAGTTTTTACCATCAAAAATAGTTACTTCCATCCAGAGGTGTTAAATTTGATGGTAACAATTGTCTTGCACAATAAAAAATATTTATAAAACTATTTCTCAAAATATTCTTAAAATGTAAATTCTTAGGCCTTATTTTGTATTTACTAAATCCACATTTTTAGACTGTGGGGCCCAGAAAACTATATTTTTAGTAAGTGCCCAAAGTGGGTTGGATGTATCTTAAAGTTTCAGAATCTCTAACATAAAAGCTAAGTTAATAAGATTTTATTCTTAAGTTGTCTTCCTGCATATATCACAACTGTTACACAAATGAGTAGAGACACAGTGATCCTGGGATAATTCTGTTATTTAAGCTATTATTGCCAGTTTCTAACATTTTCTGCAATGGAGAACAAACTGAATGTTTCCGTTAATTAGGAGAAGTTGCTTGACATGGAGGAAATGAAGACAAACTGAAGTCAGACAAACTGAAATCAAATCTTGGATCTTCCACTGTGTGACCTTGGCAGAATCAATTAATGTCCATGAGTCTTATTTCTCTCATTTGAAAAATGGAGATAATGGTGTCTGTATAATAGGCAAGGATGTGTAAGAATTAAATAAGGGGCATGAGAAATCATGATCAGTTTGTGGAACTTCATGCAGTTCAATAGAGATGAAATGACGTATGTGAAGGAAGTGGTAGGAGGTAAAGCCGGAGATAAAAGCAGGAGCCAGGTTATGGTCTTGTAGCCATTTGAGCCTGGTGACAATAGTTTCCCAAATTCCAGAACATTGCCTCATGGTCTGATTTTCTTAGAGATACCTGAGTAGTTCTTCTGCTCTCTCCTTGAATAATATTGGCTCTATTTAACCCAAGCCTCACTATCTAAGGATTCTGAAGAAGACGATAGATTGCTTAAAGAATCCTTGAGAACACAGAGGGCAAAGAGGTAGCCCTAATCTTGCTACCAGCAGCAAGGGTTGCCGTTGACAACTTGAACACCCTCAGAGGAGGCCACCAGGGAATCAGGGAGGGTTAATTTCACTGGTATGGAGGCACTGATGAGTATTATTGAGCACACACTGGACTAGGATTTGAGGATAAGAATATAAGTGAGGTATGCATGCTGTTAACTAACATAGGGTCTATTAGGGGGAATCTGTGCAGGTAAAAAATAAGTTAAAATGTTATGTGACAACCTCTGTAATAGAAGTCAGTATAAAATTCTATAAGAGAAAACAAAGAGAGAACACTATTCTACTTTAAAGAGTGAGAAGCGTCTTCATAGAGGAGTTAACATTTGAGATGGATCTTAATGGGTTGTGGAGGATGTCTGTAGATGGAGAAGGATGTGGGGGAGGGAAGTGCATCATCCTAGAGGGAACAGATTGTGCCAAAGTCACAATGAACCAAAGCCTGGAGAGTTGAAAGAACAGCACTTGGCAAGTGATTGTTCTTGGGGTTAGTTCTGTTGTAACTGGCCTTGCTTTGTTTTACTCCAAGAGGATAAACAGATGAACTTCCTTTCCCTGCTCTAGAGTGGGTTGCAAAGGCCTCAGAGGGATGGCATGCCATGTGGATTATCATTGTCTCTTCCCTCCACCATTTCCTCATCGGGACACACCCTAGCAGGTATCTTTGCAATTATCATTCGTTATCACTCACTTGCTCACATCAGCCCACATCAGAATTACTTTTATGAAGGCCAAGTGCTACTTTCCTCGTGTTTGTTCAACAGCTGGTCTATCTTCCTCATCTGTGAAGTATCTTAGAGTGCCCCATGATAAGCTGCTTCTCCTCAACGCAAGTTGAGAATGAGACTCCTGATGGGAAAGTTTCATGTCCATTTTATTTATACAACCAGAATCCAAAACAACTCTCTTAAATGCTAGGTATTTCTCTCCAAATATTTGTTTACCAATTTATTACTGTTGCTTATCTGTTATGTATCTTCTTTCCGGAGGATGATCTCAGTCTGTATGTGTATGTGTGTGTGTGTTGGTTCCTATGTGCATGTCTTTGCTGTAAACTCCTCATAATATACTCTGGATTGTCCTTCTCTCATTCCTTTTCTTTACTGTCAAGACTTTTGGTTTTGGAAAAAAGTCCCTTGGGTCTAGATATCCCATTGTGAAATCCCCACATGCCTTTCTCACTTATTCTATAAATATGGGCTTCTTGGCATCGAATGAGACCCTACCCATAAATCTCTCCTTGGGTCAGGGTTCCTCCATGCCAGGATCCTTCATAAAAAGCAGTTTGACCTTGCTCCACAGTTACTTTCTCTTTAAAGAGAGCATTTCCCAGAAGTCTTCTTTGTTCTGAGGCAGGTGGTGCAAACAGGGCCACACCTATGGCTTGATGAGGTCCAAGCTGGTCCAAGCATCAGCTGGAATTCTGCCTGCTCCTCAAATGTCCCCTCCTCCACCCATACTCAGATCCCAACAAACTCTCACTCGATGTAAGAATACCCATCAATTATTGAAACAAAAAAAGATCCTGTCAGTGAAATAATTTGAGAAAGTGATGCACAATGAATTTATAGAAACCTACCAGTTAGTGAAATTCAATAATATATTTATTCATGCAACAAACGTGGATTGAGTTCTTATTATGTGTCAGATACATGCTACGTTTTGGAGATCCAAGATATCTGTAAGGAGGTCACACTTCTGAGAGCATGATGCCTTTGTCAGAAAATGACAGTACTACTTTGTATTTATATTTATACTATTTATTTTCCTCAGGTCAGTGGAGCCCAACCTGTAAGCCACAAACTTGACAGGCACATTTACCCATCACTGTCTGTAGACTAAATAATTGATAGACTCAAATTTATATATTTTCCATTTATTATTTAGAATAAACAATTACTAATACTTCCAAAAGTTTATGCAAATTTTCAAATGTTTATAAAATATTTCAAATGTTTATAAAAATTATCCTATTTGTAAAATATAGTAAAATTAATAAAATACAGATTGTTACATTAGTCATTGAATATTTTCTTGACAGATATTAATTAGTAGTATTACAATCCAGTAAAAAGCTTTTATAAATATTTAAAAGAGGAATCTCATACTTTAAAAATAGAAACCACCTGAGAACCACTGACCATTTAAACTAACGTGAATGAGCCTAAGACATGTTTATTTTAAAACGAATAATGAGTAATTCATTAATATTGTTTTTTTCATCCACGGGAAATTTTCCAAGAGTTTTTGAGAATTTAGTATTATTCTTTCATTGATTTCATTAGTATTTATTGAGTACCTTCAACTAGATGCTGTACTTAGCATAGAATATTGCATAAAAACCTGACAAATATTGGTGAGATTAACCATTTAACAAAATATATGGATAAATTAATGTCTCTGTGATGAAGCAACTTTTCTCGTTAATTTAACTAAAGTTGTTAATGTTTCAAATAACATGTTATTGACCCTGATAAATAATAGAGACTTCAAGTATGAATGCAGGAAAAAAATGGATGCAGCAAAATTTCTTTTAATTACAAAACTTGGAAAGAAACTTAGATTTCCTCTAATTCACTCCTTGACCTGATTCTTGAATTACCCTGTAATATCATGTTTGATGCAAAGTTGCTGGAAAGTTTTAAACTTTCCAAAGTTCAAAAATTAATAAATGTGTTGAAATAATCCCTAATAGTATTGTGTTATATTCACAGTTAGTAACAGAATGTAAGTACTGAAAATGAAAACTGAATAGAAAATCATAAATTCTGATAGTGTGATTATCTGCCATATGCATTTTACTGCAACAGAAGTAGCAGACCAAAAGATTTCCACATTTAATGAAAGTACTTGAAAACCTCATTAACTTCTAAATTTAAAGTATATTTTAAATGAAACATTCACTTCTTTTGCACACATTATGAAATAAGTAGTGCACGATCTTTTGAAGCATCTTTATTTTTAAGGATCTTATATATGGGTTATTTAATTGTCCTTGAATTTCAGGAAGTTGTGGCACTTAAAACTAAAGATTATCAAAATTTGCTGAAAGATAAGTGGATGCTCAGTGTTCTGGGTAATTTCTAGAGCAAGCTAATACTTGACTTGATCACAGTGAACAAATGAAGACATTGGGATAGTCTTATCTATCTTCTTTTCAACCTAACTGCATAGATACTTAATTAAGGACCTGTTGCTTACTAGGGGCTATTAACACATCAAGATGGTATTTGCATGATCTAGCCAGGTAATGACATTCTTGAACTTTGACGGTTGATAAATTGTGAGGTTGATGTATGCTAGAATTTCCCAGACCCCCACCTGAAAGCTGTATCTGGACAAAGTAGCAATTTATGGTTGCCAAATTCTCTAAGTCAGGGTGAATATTTGATTTAAATGGTAAACCTTTAATTTCAAAAGAATGTTGAAATTGGAAACACTACTAGAAGCTAATGGACTTTCTCTTACTGCCTAACTACGTGTTTGCTCCTTTAGAGGTCCCTCCCAGATGCAACCATAACCGTAAATGTTACCTCACAGTCAGCCTGTGGCGCATGCACAAGTTGAATTGAAATCAATCCTGTAACTCAAAGAAGGATTTGACCATTGTCCCATGTCTACTGCTACTTATTATCTTACTGCCTGCCACAGTTGCTTTATATCAATATTACTATTATTGTGCTAAATTAATAGGTCTAGTAAATGTATGTTCTCAGCAAGAACTTGTTAAACTCGTTTGTTTGCTTTTTCCTCTGAGTAGGTGGAGCCCATTAGTGTAACTTCACAGAGTTACTCCTTCTTTCTCTGTACGAGCTTAAATTACTCATGTGGGACGTAGTTTTGAAGACAAAGCATTTCAAATGCTTCAAAGACATGGAAACATTAAGAAGATAAAATATTTTTTAAAAGTTCTATTTAAAAATTTGTGACATTTAAAGTGACTTTTTCTTGCCAATATTTAAGGAATGTTGTGGTTAATTTTTTTAAAGCCTTCCTACCATTCATTTTTAGGTAAATTGTACCTTGAACAAAGTGGCCATATCTCTGGGTCTCAGAGTTCTTTTCCACAGAATGGAAGTGTTAGATTAGATAACATGAAGCTCCTTCTTGTTCTAACAGTCTGTGATTGTAGGATGTATGTATTTTTGTAATAAGTACACTTTGTTATTAATTTAAGAGAAGGAGAACTTTGGAATTGCATTAACTAAAGCTGCATGGTTATTTCTTATCATAATGTGTAATTCCCTGATGATTTTTTGTGGTAAACTTTTCTATCCTATATGATTGTGAATTATTACTTTTATATACCCCAGTGCTTACCACACAGTATATATTCAATATATTTTTAGAATAACCAGATCTTAGGTTTGGGAACAACCATGCTTATTGCCTAGTGTTACCACTTCACAAAAGACACTTGAGGGCCTGAGATGGCAAAAAGGACTTGTCCAAGGTCAGTTTATTCCTCCTGATTCCTTTAGTGCTTTCTTCCACATTGACAGCCTCTCAATGTGAGATTTTATAAATTTAGCCATTTTTATTACAACAGAAAAAATTGCCATTCAAATATAAGATTGAAATTACTACACCCTAACATGACAATCAGGATGACAGATAAAAATATTACACAGGCATTCCTAGAATTAAAGGAACCAAAAAGAGTTATATTATCTTCACAGTTACAGAAAGAATGGAAACTTCAGCCAATAATTGAAATACAGGACCAATAATTAAAATGTAGGACCGAAATTTTGTTATTGTTTTTTGTTAAGTGATAGAAATTGGTCTTTGTTCAGTTTTCCTAGCCTTATGATTTTAAGATTGCCTGACACTAGCCCATATTTATGGTTTTGGGGGGGTAGGTGTTTCTTAGTTGATTAATTGATAGTGATGGCATTAAAGTACATGTTTTTCCTTTTTGTTTAAAAGAATATTAGAATGATGCACTAGTAAATTACTACTTAAAGTCTTTTGTATTCTATTCATAATACTGATCTCTCCTGAGATCTAGATATGTAATTTATTAAGTGTTTTCTATTTAACTAGCAGTATTATACTAATTCTTAACATCAACTTATTGCATGAAGGTAGCCATCTTCAAAATTTGAAAAAATGTGGCTGTCAAAGGTGAATATTTACTGTGAATTTCACTTTGCAGGGAATAAGATTACAAAGTAAGTGGATGGAACCAGAATCACATTGATCTTAATAACCTATGAAAACCGTTAAATTACCCATAAATAGCACTCACTTTGTTTTGTGAACATAACCCTATGTAGTGGTATAAAGTTACAAATTTCTAATATGGAGGGGCAGGGCAGTAGTTCTGGAGTGTGTCAAACTGTGTTCAAATCCTACTCTCATCATTTCCTTTCCATGTGACCCTAGGAAATTTAGTTAACCTCTCTTTGCCTCAGTTTCCTTATTGGTAAAATAGATCTAATACCAGCACCTACCTCATAGTGTTAGGAAAATTACATGATTTAATATGTGTGCCAAGCACAGAGCAAGTGCTGAATAAGTGTTAGGTATTATCATTATAAGACAGAAATGTACACAACGTAATAAAGAGTACATGTATATAATATAAATTTCCTGTTTTTTTATATGTGTGATTGAATTTACATGAGTTAATTATGTGCATGATATAGTTGGTATATTCAGTTGTTCTCACTGGTGTGTTGTGTTAATTTATATTTTCTTCAGTATATAAGTGTATGTACTGGGTCAGGGTATAAAACGTATTTCTTGTTATGGTAAAAAAAAGAAAAAAGGATTGAAAGTGACTGTCCTAGAGCATATGAATTCCTCCTCAGCTTCCTCTTGAGAGTTGTTTGAGTGCTGCCTCAGTTGTATTTATTTTTTTCCCTCTCATGAACAATGAGCAGTAAAACTGGCTCTGGGGATGGAGAGTGAAGATAATGATATAAGTAGCTTGGGAGAGCAGGCAGTTGCCTCCGGGGGTAGACTGGGCGAGGGACAGAGGTGGTGGGTGGAGAGGTATAACAGGGTGGAGGATGAGAAGCCCCAGAGCATGCAGCAACCTGTGCTCAGACTCTGGGTTGGGCTGTGTGAGGGGTGGAGAGGCTCTGCTGAGATTAGGCATTGGTCCTCAAAAGGACGGGATGTAGGTTGAGAGAAAATGTTTAAGTATGCTAACTCTTGCGTGGCATGAGATGCCGTTCTGAGGAGGATAAGACTGTTGAAAACTTGGTAGGGAAAAGACAGAGGGATAGATGGGAAAGGAGGTAAAGTGGTGAAAAATGTTGGAGGGAAGAGATAAGGAAAGGTTAGAGTCAGTTGAATGAGAATCTTGACAAACTAGACACCTTATGACTCAAGATGACGTGTTGTTACACAGTGCTCAAGCCAATTAAGAGCTAAATTGAACAATGGTAAATCAAAGTGATGTTGCTCTTTTACAGTTTGTACTGGGTACAGTGTATGAGAATAAAAAGCTGTTGCTGCATTAGTAAAGTCCCAAATTTGGTTTCTGTAGCTGATGAGGAGCTTTTGTCTAATTATAGTGTTCATAATGAATTGCAGAGTGCAAAGCATAATGATGTGGTTTTCAGTGTGATCTGCGTGGGGACGTTTCTAAGGAGATAGTGAACCAAGAACCGAGCTGAAGGTTATAGTTGTTCACCTAAACCGGTAAACTGTAGAGAGGCAATGAAAGACAGTCTGTAGGAAAAAGGGGTGGATAAGTAGCACTGGTCCTTTTAATTGTAATGGATCTTCTACCAGATAGGGTGTCCATCTGCTAATACATACCCCTAGCTCACTAAACAGACTATCCTCTCAACAGCCAGACATTTCTGAGATTTCTTGGAGGATTTCATCAAAGTGATCATGAGCAGATCTGGTGATATCATGTGCAATACTGCCCTTGCCCAGACAATGTCCCCTGTCCCACTGAGAACTGGATCCCACAATGCAGTGGTCTGGGGAGAAGGAAAAGGAATGTCACTTTCTTTTATTATGGAGGGGTGTCAAATTAATGATGCATTATGATATCTTTCAAAGGTGATGGTTTTTGTGTACTGTCTCCCTAAATCTCAGGCATGGACAGGCTAGGAAGAGCTCTGAGTGACACAGTGAAGTGTTCTCAAGTGTGCTTCCCTCTCCCAGAACGAAGGCTTTGCTCCTGGGCCAACCTCTGCCTGTCTCTTTCCTGTTTGTGAAGTCTCTGCCTCCCCTCCCGACCTCATATTGATTATCAGTGTAACTTTTTGTAAATTACTTCATTTGATTATTTTTAAAACATGTTTCAAAGGCTGGTAAAGTTAAATAAATATTCTTTTTTCAATTTAGAGCTTTTAAAGCATCTTTTTTCATAGAGAGCTCTTTTAGCATTTGGCAATTGCAATGAATAAATATATGCTACATGAAATGTGTTCTCTCTTTTTTGTGGCTCTTCCTAAAAGGTAAGGGCTGCTGACATGTGAAAAACATGAATTGAACTAGGGAAGGCTCCCTTTGTCCCACCCAGCTGTGTGCCTCTGGGTTCATTATGTATGGACGGGCTCATCAGAAATTGAGGTATGCATGAGGTGCTGAGGAGCTACCTAGGAGAGATTCTCACTTGGGAAGACAGTCAGGAAGACAAGTTTGGTCTAGGAAAGAAAACACTGGTTGTCAGAGGGGAAGAAACAACCATGAATACACCATGTGGTTCATCATATCGATTTGTCTCTTGACCTTAGCGTGTGTCTGATTCCACTGAAAAAGGAGGTGCTGAATATAAAATGGAAGTGGTATCTTCACTAAAACCCATAAACACTGATTACTAGCAACACTGATACATGCTTCCCAGTTGGAAAAAAAAGTCGAATAACCCTTCTTTGCAGAACCCATTTTAGCTTCTACATCTGGAAGATTCCAGGAGGAGATGGTGGTGTATGGCAGATGATGTAAGAGTGGCTCATCTCTGAGCACTGTAGCCCACCGGAGCAAATATCACCAGAGGGGGCCAGAGAGGAGAGGAAGAAAATGGTAGATGTCACGGAATATTCGGGTAGACGTGTTCATGAGCATGCATGAAATATCTTGGGGGATTCTGAGTATTCTAGACATAGCTGGAGTGAAGGATAGATGTCATAGGAGTGGGAGGTCTTCTCATAATAGCTGGGAAACAACCAACAAAACAATTAATTGTACCAGAAGTTCATGTGGGGGATTCTCAGTCCATTTACCCTGTTAGATCAGTTATTTTAAGGTGTAAATTAGTTGAATGAGATTCAAATGTGTTCTGTATGTCAATAAATACCCCACATACATCTCCTATGAGAAAAAATATGTAGGATGGCTGAGAAAGACAGCTCTCTTTATGCAAACAACCATTGGGTCCTATGTAACAGAGTTAGTGATGTAAGCTGCACTAAAATCCTTTTTGTGTTGTCCTGCTCTCCCATCCTGAGAAAAATGAATTGAAAATGATAACTGTGGATCTTAGTCATTAGTATAGTACCCAATGAGCTCCCTATACAGGCCCCCTGTGCATGCTTACATGAAGTTGTTTTTCTATAAACTAGTGAGGCGGAGAAGATTACTAACTAGAAGAATATTATTCTTCACTTGGTATCTAAAGTCTTCAGATCTAACTGAAACCATCCTTCCTGGTTCCAGCTTCCAGCATGTAATCCATGGAACTACTCATCCTTTCTCCAAGTGTGAAGCCCTTTCATACCCCCTGTTTCTTTGCCCATGTGATTTCATCTTCTTGGGATGTCTTTCCCCCAAGCCCCTGTCTCCTTTCTCAGCCTGATGAATTCTTTCTCATTCTTTAAAATGCATTTCAAATGGCTTCTCCTCTTTGCAGCCTTTCCTGAATCCCTGGGAAGAACTAGTGTTCCAATACCCATTTCTGTTATAACACCTAACACATCCTGTTATATAATTACCTCTTGTCCTATCTGCTTCCATACGAGACTGTTAACTCATAAGAGCAAGGTCTGTATTCTATTCATATATGTTTCCCCAGTGCCTAGTAAAGGGACAGGCCAATAGTCAGGGCGCATGAATATTCAATGACTGATGACTGGTAGAAATAGGAAATATAGTAAGTAATTCAAAGGTCTGTAATCTCCAAATCCTGCCTAAGTTTTGTTGCTATTGTTTTTTGTTTTTATAGCATTTCATCTTGGGATTGAGAGAATTTGACAGGGAAATCTTATTAAACATTTTTATTTCAAATAGAGATGATTTTTTAAAAAAAGAACGAGGTTTCTTCTCTGCTTTGTAATTCTAAGCCCTTGAGAAACAGCCTATTGAAAATAGATTCTTGGTCAAATGCCTAAATGAAAATGAGGTATTCTTTTTTGAAAATGCTATATTTATCATTTTAGGAAGTAGGGCATGACCATTTTCAGTTAACATTTTTACTTTGATTCTCATTGAATGCATCTGAAAAAGGATTATGAGTGAGTGGCTTAGGGAAATAGAATAATAAATAATTTCTTTTCTTCCGGATATCTCTAGGAGATCCACTAGCTCTGACTCATCGTACATGTGGTTAGGTGGGGCCGTCCTTCTCCTTGGTTCAGTATAGGACTACACGGGGAGTGCCTGCTTGAAAGTGATGCTAACAGCAAAGACAGCACAGAAAAAGAGGGTAAGGAAAGGAAGGGAGAAGATGAAAAGAAAAGGGAAAACAGAGATAAGAAGAGAAATGAAGAGAAGAGAGAAATAGGGCAAGTACTGATGATGTCATTGAAGGCCCTGGATCCAAGTCAAATTAACCTCTATAGTTTTGTTTTTTTTTAAGATTGGCCCTGAGCTAACATCTGTTGCCAATCGTTTTTTCTATTTTTTTTTCTTCTCCCCAAAGCCCCCCATTGCATAGTTGTATATTCTAGTTGTAGGTCCTTCTAGTTCTGCTATATGGGATGCTGCCTCAGCATGGCTTGATGAGCGATGCTGGGTCTGAGCCCAGGATCTGAACCCACAAAACCCTGGGCTGCTGAAGTGGAGTGCACAAACTTAACCACCCGGCCACGGGGCCGGCCCAACCCCTATAATTTTGAATATTATGTGAGCCAATAAATTTGGTTTAAGCTAATTTGAATTGTATTTAAATTAATTTGAGTTGTATCATAACCAAAGATTTTCTACCTATTAGGTTTAGGAGTTCAAGATGGAGGTTAGAATCAGGAATCTTACAGTCTGTAGACTGACAACCAATACATGAAGAGTTGGAAATTTTCCTTGGGGTCACAGCTTGAACAGAAGAAAACAATAGCAATAGCTTGCTCTTACCACTTGTGCCTTTCCCACACACATTTCCCTTAAAATGTTTCAACCCACCCTGTATAAATGTTCTCACACATATGTATGTGGATACAAGGAATGGAAGAAGTTAAGACAAGACAAAACCAAAGTAAAGAACCCCCTAAAATTTTGTTCATTGATTTAGAAGTGGCAAATTTAAAAAATATATTCTAAATTCATAAAATTATAAAATATATGAATGACTATAGCATTCCAAATATAGGATATTCTTTGCAGCTTAAAAAGCATGAGTTTTGGACAATTAAAGGAGGTAGAATCATAAAATCTTGCAGCTATAAGGGAACTTTGATGTCTTTAGATCTTATCCTACTCTTTCATCATCTCTGTGAAGCAGACCCAGAGAATGGAAATGACTAGCTCATTTTCTCCCCCAAATTTGAGGTAGTTCCAGGCTTACTCTCTTTCAAATGCTCTATCAATTATACAATAGAACACTTCAGAAGAAAATTACCCCCAAGAGGTGACATGTGGCTAGACGCTTAAGTTGTTTAAAAAATGTTTAAATTCATCAATAAGAAATTAATAATGAGGGTTTTTTTCAGGGAAGCCAGCTCTGTTGTGTAAGCCCCTAATTTTGAAGCTGATGTCATAAAGATCAATACTTTATACTTTATTTTATCAACATAGCTTTTGATAACTCTCAAAGAGTGAACACTAAATTTTGTTCTTTTTGAACTATTTATACTCAGCATCCAAACCAGAATGGGCATAAAATGGATACTCAACAAATATTTGCTGAATGAATGAAGTGATGCAGATGGTATTCAAATCAAATTCCACATGGCTATGAAGGCTTTTTCATCCCAGGATGCTCTGTTGACTCCCAGGCTCTGATGTAAACAGAGCTAACTGACTATGGGGCAAAAGAAGCTGTGCTCAAGCTGCTGTCTCTGAGAAGATCTCTTGTAAAATCTTAACAGAAAAGACTAGTATGTGTTTTAAACCAGGTAAACAAAATTTATCATCAAATTTCTGCTGCCAAGGCATCTTGCTCTACAATACATGAAAAGACTAAAAAACAACAGCAAACAAACTCTGCCACCCTGCCACCAACTCTACCTATCTGCCCACCAAAAAAGGGCATGTTTTTAAAAGCTATGATAGATAAAGATGTCAATGTGGCATCAAGGTACAGATCATGCTAGATTAAAGGCTGCATTTTATGAGTTCTTATTAGCTCTAAAATTTTATTTATTTTTATTTTTTTACTTTTTGAGGAAGATTAGCCCTGAGCTATCTGCTACCAATCCTCCTCCTTTTGCTGAGGAAGACTGGCCTGGAGCTAACATCCGTGCCCATCTTCCTCTACTTTATATGTGGGACACTACCACACCATGGCTTGCCAAGTGATGCCATGTCTGCACCCGGGATCCAAACTGGTGAACCCCAGCCCACAAAAGCGGAATGTGCACACTTAACTGCTGCACCACTGGGCTGACCCCTAAAATTTTATCACATTCAGTTCTTTGACACAACTGGATTATAGTTATTTTTGAATAGCAAATGAGATCCGTTTAAGTCTTCCAGAGTAATCCAGCTGTTGCTGGCTACAAGAAAAGACCAAAGAAAAGGCTCACTTGTCCTTTTTGAACCGCAGATTCTACTAATGTGGAACAGTACATGAAGCCGGTAGATAATTACTTAAGGTTTTAGAGTTTGTAAAACAATGGACTATATATATTTCATAATATAGAGGAAAGAGTCTATAGGGAGGTCAGGGAAATGTTACACTAGTAAGCAAATAATCTGCCATTCAAATCATATGATTATCAGAGACCAGGCGTATTTGTCATTGAATGAAGAGCTTGGGTTTATTGTTTCTTATTCTAGGACAAATTTATTTCTAGTTTTTGGAATAATATCAGAAATCAAGCAGCAATTCCATGATAAATATGGAAAAATATTTGGAGAATTTCAATGTCATTATTCTTCTACTCTCAGACTTCATTGAAATGCTGAGTTCCATTTGGATACATAGCATGTAATATTCTAAGAATATGGAGAAAATCCAGAGAACAATCATAAAAAAAAATTTTCATGTTGGAAAATAGGTTTAATGTAATGAACTGTATTTATTCAGTCTAGAAAGCTAAAGCTTGAGGAAAGATAGTTATTTTCACATTTATTATTTCAGCAAACATTTAACAATTCCTACTAGACACTATTTTAGGCATTTGGGATACAGGAGTAAGCAAAATAGTCCCCCCAATCCCTGAGTTACTGGAGCTTACATTCTAGTGGGCAGAGATGACAAGTATAATAAAATAATAATAAATTGTGCAGCACGTAACAAAGTGTTAAGTGCTATGGAAAAATTAAAGCAGGCGAAGGGTATTTTGAGAGCCGGGGCTTGCCACTGTTAAATGGATGATCAGGATGAGCCTTAGTGAGCACATGATTTTTTAGCATATACTTCGAGAAGGAAAGGGAGTTATCCACACAAACATCTGGGGAATGAACATCTCAGGTGGAAGACACATCCAATATAAATATCGTAAAGCAGAGAAACCTTACATAGAGCAGTGGGGAAGAAGATAATGTCAGAAAACTTAAAGGGAAGAGCAGGACAGATAATGTGGGGCTCTTTTAAAGGCATCATAAGGAATTTGATTTTGACTCTGGATGTGATAAAATATTACAGAGTTTTGAACAGAGATATGATGTGATTTAACTTTCTTTTCCAAAAGACCTTTCTCATTGCAATGTATAAAATAGACTGTGGAGAGGTAGAGGAGTAACAGTCATGCCAGCCAGGAGGTGAAAGATCCTTGTTGTCACTACTAGTATTGTAGCAATGGAGGTGGGAGGAAGTTGTCCTGGATGAATTTTGAAAGTAGAGCCAAGAGGATTTGTAGACAGGTTGTATATGTGGTATGAAAGAAAGAGAGGAATCAAAGATGTCATGATTTTTGGTCTGAAAGACTGCAAGTATGGAGTTGTAATTTATTCCAATAAGGAAAAACTATGGCGATACTAGGTTTGGGGGGCAGAGTGAGGGTGCCAAAGAGGAATTCAGTTTGAACATGTTAAGTTTGAGATGTTGATCAGCTATTAAGAGGCGATGTGGAATAAGCATTTGGAAAAATACATATGGAGGAAAGTTGTCTGGGTTGGAGACAAAAATTTTGTGGTCATTGGCATCTATATGGTTTTTTAAGCCATGAGAAGAGATGATGTAATTAATGAAGTGTAGCAAGAAAGGAGAAGAGAACCAAGGACTGAGTTATGGAATTCCAACAATGAGAGCTTAAGGAGAAGAGGCAGAGCCAGCAAAAGAATCTATGAAGTGGTGAATACTAAGAGCAGAAAAAAGAATGTAGTGTACTGGAACTCAAGTGTGGAAAGCGTATCAAAGAAACGATGATTAACCACGTTGAATGATGCTGATAGGCACATTATATGAATGAGGAGAAACTGACCATTGGTTGCATCCAGTTTCTGAGGAATAATGGAGGTGAAAACCTGATTGAAGTGAGTTTAAGAGAGAACAGGAGGAGATGAAATGGTGAAATTGAGTATGGGTCTCCTGTCAGGAGTTTTGCTATAAAGGGTAAAAGTAAAATGGGGAGGTAGCTGGGAGGAAAAGTGGGATCAAGATTTTTTTATGTTTGTTTTAAAACTTTTTTTAGATGGAAGGAATGGAAATACATTTGTATGGTGATCAGAATGATCCAGTAGAAAGGGAAAAATTGAAGGCGAGAGGGCTTTTCTGTGTCCATTGAGGACTGAACCAAAGGGATGCATTTTGACTATATTAAGGGAGATTAAAGTCGAATAATAGGAGGAACTTCCTTACCAGATAAGCAGTGAGACCAGAACATATTATCACAGAAAGTTATTAAAAGTTATCCTCTGACTTTTAAAAATATTAACATAACTAATAGCGTAACAGATAGTCATGGTGTATTCCCAGCACCAGAAATACTGGGGATACAGGATGAGTGAAACTCAGCCGTTAGCTTTCAGGAATTCAATATAGGGCGGCAGCTAAAAGTATGGACCCTTGATCCAGGCTGACCGAATTGAATCCTGGCTCTACCACTTATTAACTGTGTGACCTTGGATACATTACTTAAACTCTCTTTGCCCAAGTTTGCACATTTGTAAAATGGGGTAATAATAGTATGTATCTTATATGTCAGTTATAGAATTAAACAAGTTAATATAGTTAAAGAAATGCCTTATACATAGCAAGTGGTATGTATAGCTATTACAAGTCAAATGTTAGATAGTGCTCATTTAACTGAGGTAAGGTTGGATTACTATGGCAGCACAGAAGACAGTTGTTCATTTTGACTTAGAGGTCAGAAAGGATTCCCAAATGCTTTACGTAGAAGGCATGTTTAAATGGACCTTGCCACACGTGTCGAACTTTACCAGGTAGAGTACCAGGTAGACTTGTTAAGCAAAGGGTCAGAATTTGAGCGTTCATGATGTGCTTGAGAATAGGCAGATGAGGAGTGTCGTACGACTAGGCTGTAGAGTTATCAGCGGAGACAGAGTCGCAGGGTCTTGAACGCCCTCTGCAGAGTTTGAACTCGGTCCTATATCCAGGATGCTATCACAGTGTTCAAAGAGGGAGTTACTCCAGGGAGTAAACAAAAGTAAACAGAGATAGCCCCACGAATCACAAACTCAAATGTTTAACTCTCAATTGGTCATCCTTCCCTTCTTTCAGCTGCATCGCCAGCCACTGCAACTTCACTTTTTGCTCAGTCCTTTATTTCTTGCTCTGTCCACTTGTCCATCATCCTCAGTTGCTCACAATTTTTAGCATTCTCTCTCACCTGAATATGCTTTTAACTCCTCCCTCTGCTTGACTACTCTTTGTCTTCGGAGTCAGCTGGGGCTGAGCTCTGGAATCCTTCCTGACTCTCCAGACAGGTAATAGACACTTCCTGCAGCCTCCCAGAGTGTCTGGACTTCCCTGACAGAGCACTTATCTTGCTTTATTTAGTCTTTAGTTTTCCCTTAAAAAAAAAAAAACAAAATAAAACAAAAACAACAAGAAGAAAATCAACAAAAAAATTTTTAAATTCCTCGAGTTCTCACACAGCGCTTGGGGCACAGTAGGTCATCATAAATGCTGAGTAAATGAGGACATCGGTGAAATAACACATGATTTTTAATCTTTTAAAAAAGGTGATCATAGAATAAAGAAGATAATGTGGGAAAAGTAATGTTGAGGATCCACAAAGAGATTCAAGGAAATCCCTGTCAGGTCCCTCCTCAAAAAGTAATCCTGGGAAATTACTTTACATTTTCTGGATTCATTGTTGAATATTTTTAGCTTTGGCTAAGCTTCTTTTAAAAAAAAAAAAACAGGGCTTTAAAAGCACATGAAGTGAGAGCCTGCCCTGATGCCCAGTGGTTAAAGTTCTGTGCTCTCACCACTTCAGCAGCCCAGGTTCACTGCCTGGTCACGGAACCACACCATTCATCCGTCAGTGGCCATGCTGTGGTGGCAGCTCACATAGAAGAGCTAGAAGGACTTAGAAGTAGAATATACAACTATGTACTGGGGCTTTGGGGAGGAAAAATAAAAAAGAGGAAGATAGGCAGCAGGTGTTAGCTCAGGGCAAATCTTTCCCAGTAAATAAATAAATAATAAAAAATAAAAGCACATGAAATTAAAGGCTAAACCCAAGCCCCAAACATTATCTTCCCAAGGTTTAAACTAAAAGGGAAACTTTGAACTAAAAAAGAAAATGGGGCCTTGGGGCAGGCCTGGTGGTGCAGCTGTTAAGTTCACATGTTCCGCTTCAGTGGCCTGGGGTTCACCAGTTCAGATCCTGGGTGCTGGCATGGCACTGCTTGGGAAGCCATGCTGTCGTAGGCGTCCCACATATAAAGTAGAGGAAGATGGGCATGGATGTTAGCTCAGGGCCAGTCTTCCTCAGCAAAAAGAGGATTGGCAGCAATTAGCTCACAGCTAATCTTCCTCAAAAAAAAAAAAAAGAAAGAAAACAGGGCCTGAACGAGGGGCTACTTTCTGAGAGGTGAAATCCAGTTCAGTCAGGACTGATGTGTACATGCGTTAACTTGACATTACGTTTGATCATCAAGGTCATCTCTTGGAAGTATTCAACTCCCTGGAGATAGAGGCAAATGGGAATGCGCTAGGTTACCTACAGAGGCAGCTCAGCCATCCCTCTGCCTTCCGTCATGCTGCTGTCTCAGCAGAGAACGCCTCCGCCTTATTCTCTGCCTATCACTTTACCACCTGGCATCCACTTCTAGGCACAGATGCTGCTTGCTTCCCATTGGCCTTTGGACAGGTCTCACACTCAGAAGGAACACACCTGAAATACCTCTACCACCATTTCTATTCCAACTTGAATGCAGTTGATTGTTTACGTAATTTCCCCCCACATACTCACCTGTTTCTTTTATGCACACACACACTCAAATGTAAGCTCCTAGAAGAAAAAGGTTGGGATTTCCTTGTCTCTCACAGAGCCTTTCATATTGTAAGTTAATAAGTGTTCAGAGAAGGGAGAAATTAATGCTGAAAAAAAATACATTATAAGCACTTAGTAAATGCTTGTGGATTGTTTACTGAATAGAGGATAACAGTATGAAAAAACAAAAAGAAAGAAAGAGATATTTGGGCACACAGTTTACTATGTTTAGAAAAATGCAATTAGGTAGCACCATTTACATAGTCTTGAATTGGCGGTATTAGAATGGAATATTTATGTCTCTTTTTTAAATAAAGAATTTACTATCAAAGGACAATAAATAAGGGAAGAAAAGAGAAGATGGTTAAGGAAAATGGAAAGTTCTACTCTGATGTTTTTAAAAAACTTACTGAGATTCATTCATAAACAGGGTGTGGATTATGAGACTTGGCGATATGCAAGCTTGTGCTTGTATTCTGTGAAAAATAAAACAGAAACCTGCCTAGTTTGATTGAGATCTTGGTGTAGCCTAAAGAAGGTTAAAGAAACCTAGTTTTCTTGGCTGGCTAAAGTTGTAAAATGGAGGGGTTTCTCATAAAATAAGGGATCAGGCGAGTGTTTTACTTTTCCAAACCAGAGGTTAGTGGTAAACACCACCACAGCATTTATGTTGCAGGGTTATTCACCTCCTCCAAACTCGGAAAGAGTACAAATGACATAGCTATTTGGTGTTCATATGTTTTATCTTAAGTCAAAATTACCTTACCATGAAATGAAGTCATTCATTTTCTGGTTCAAAGTAAATTCTTATAACCACGTGGAATAGAAATGTTTTCCAATTTCTGTTTTCGTTCCTACATCCGCATACATTATTGATTTTGTTTAGCCCTTCCCACTTACAGTGGCGTTCATCTAAAATCCTGCATTTAAATCCTACTCTCATAAGCTATATGGCGAAAGCCCGCCCAGTCGGCCACTGCCATTTTCAAAAAGTGTTTCGGAGCTCTGCAGTGGAGCGCTTTGCCAGCCACCACTGGACAAACCGCTCCCAGGATGAGTGGACTGTCTGATTCATCACCTCGGAGAGGGGGGTGACGCATCCTGGAGGTGGATTTGGAGAGAAACTGGAGGCTATAAAACCTCACCAATATGTCCTCATTCTTCTATGAAAACCTCTCCTTCTTATTCTAGAATATGAATTCAGCTCATGCGGATTTTTCTTTTTTCTGAGCACCTGATCTCTGTTGCTCTCCTAGAGCAAAACGATTCCTGATATAGAGAGCTTGGACCAGGCCTCTCTGGAGGGCTCAGATGCTTTCCGCAGGTCAAACCAGACAGTAACTAACCCGACAATAACTTAGACATTTATACTCAGAAGGGCAAGAAACTATGCAAGAAGTTCTGTGCCATAAAAGTCAAGATTTTTTTTTTTTAAAACCAGGGCACTAATATTTACCTTCTGAAAAGAAAGAGCTAACTCAAAGAACTGCTCATTTAAAAGAGCTAAAAGATGATAATATCAAAAGATATTATTTGGAAGGGTAGAGAAGAAGACAACAAAAATGGAGAGAGAAAAGAATTACTATTTGCTTTTTAAGACAACTGTTTCATACAGGAAAAAACGTCATTTGGGATTTTAAAAATTTGATAAAGATTGTAAATTTCAGAAAGTGATTTCTAAAGAAATGCAAGAACAGGATCTTATATTCTTTTGTGTGAAAACTACTTTGTTGACTTAATCTACGAACAGATCTTCATTTTAAAAAAATACACACGCACCACGCTAAAACTGCTTATTCAGAGACGCTGCTCACCAAAGGAATTATTCTTTGACTCTGTTTTTAGTTGGGTGTGGAAAGGTAATTTTCTCCCTTGGCTGGAAGCTTGGAGAGGAGCCAGCGTGAACACCCATGTGAACATAAAACAATTAGGAAAGATTCATTCTGAATCAGTTGGTTCCCATGAACAATCTGCCCTTATTGAAATGACTTCAAATTTAGACTTGAGAGTGGGTAAGCGAGTCAACAGGGAAAAACACTGAATCTGGGTCAACTAAATGTTTAAGTGTTTGTAAGGAGGGATATTTGAAAATGAATGTTAATAAGAAGCATAATTGGCTACTACCTTTATTACTTTTCTTGTTAATCATTATTTTAAAAGAATGAGAAAAATCTTAGTGTTATAATTTCTGTCTATTTGACTTTGTGAAAGCCTAGGTAGATATAATTCTTGAAAATCAGATATTCTGAATGCTAAGAATTCATTCTTCTTTTTTTTTTTTAAATCATTTTTGGATATGCTTTTGTTTTTTGGTGAGGAAGATTGGCCCTGAGCTAACATCTGTTGCCAATCTTCCTCTTTTTTTTTTTTTCTTAACAAAGACCCAGCACATAGTTGTATATCCTAGTTGTAAGTGCTTCTAGTTCTTCTATGTGGGATGCCACCACAGCATGGCTTGATGAGCCGTGTGTAGGTCTGCACCCGGGATCCAAACCAGCGAACCCCCGGCCGCCAAAGTGGAGCATGCGAACTTACTACTATGCCACCGGGCTGGCCCCATCATTCTTTTTTTAAAAATACTTGTTTCAGTTTTCTATTTCGCCTGCGCAAAGTCAATTTAATAAACACACGAGGCAGTTTTCTTTGAGATATTGAAAATAACTTTTATTTAAAATCTAACTTTCTTTTCCAACTTTTACAGAGTTAAAGATTTTTTATGGAAACAGAGTAGGTAACAACTTTTTTTATACAATATTTGCTTAGAAGCTGGGGCTGACATAAATTGTTATACATAGTTGCCTAAAATGTGCATGAGACATTTGTTTTCGAAGTTATGAGTAAGAGGCCAAATTCTATCCATCAAGTTTGTTGGTACAACTACAAATAGCTCTGGGGGGAGAAAAGGCACAACCCAAGCATCATCGTTATTTAAATCACAAGGGCAATTACAAGCATTTTCAGCCATAATTCTTTAAGGTCTGAGAGTATTATTCCGACTAATAACAGCGGAGGTCAATGCCGAAAAGTTGATCCAGTTGTAGTATAATTCTGAGAGCTATTTTTCTTATAATAATGTTGACTTGCTTTGATCATGAAAATATGTAGTGTGCACGTGTGTTGAAAACAAGACCTCGTGGGATTTTGTCTTCTTGAGAAAAGTTTCGCTGGCTGAAATTCATTTTCAGAATTTTGTGTTTCTCCACTTTATGCAAAGCAGAGTCATAGTCAGACTTCCAGGATGACTTTATAGTGCCATAAAAGAATCTCTGGCAGAAAAATACATGGTATTCCATATGCAAAGTTGAACAGATAAAGAAAAGTTACTTTAAAAGTTCTGATTAGTGACTACCGAGCCCACTGGAAATCATTGTTGACTTGAAATAAAGAGACCTCTGCTCTTGTATTGAGCAGATGACACATGACTGAAGTAATCTCGGCTTCATTTTTCTCACCTGAAAAAGATGGAGATAGCCACCAACCAACACCCACTTATTTACAGGAATACTGTGTTTATAGTGATAATAATTGAGAGTAATTTTGAACTTGGAAGATATGGTGCAAATGTAAAAACTTTAAATTGTCTTAACATCCTGCAGTTTAACATATCAGAGTTTTACCGTAATATTTAGATATAATCTGCCTAATTTTATAATCTGAATAGATTTTGCTTTCAATTTTCCAGGAACTGTCAAATGGATAGTTTCCCTTTTATTGGAAAGAAAGCATAACATTAAACGCCATTGTTGATTAAAATGCTCTTTTAATTGAGTTGATTAATTTTTATCCATTATTTTATATCTGCATATTTTTACATGTCATAATCATATTGTATAAAACATTTTATATTATAGTATTTTTATTGAGTATTGTTTTGCATTTTAAAGGTATTGCCATGTTCTATCTTTTCTTATCAGAATGCTCTAAACTGTTTCATTAAGCCAATAAATTTTGGGTTTTTGACCTTTTTTCCCTCTTGATTTTGTATTTGCTATTGCAGGTGCCCCATTAACTTCTTCCTGAATTTCTTTTTGCTGTTTCAAATGGTTTCCTTAGGATAACGTATTCTTAGTTTTCTCTTCCCCCTACACATACTGTACCTTATAGAAATCATTATTAAACTAAAAGGCATTACTTTTTATTTTTTCAAGTCTGCTTTCAGTTAGTATATTAGCTTCCTAAAGGAAAAGAATTTATGTTGCTGATATTTCAATTCTAGGCCCCTAGCATGGGTGCTCAATAAACATATATTGAATAAAGAAATGAGCATGTTTCCAGAAATGAAACTTCTAGAAATGAAAATCTATGATATGGATTTCTTCATGATTCTTAAATATACTGTTCCCAGAAGCATTGTATAATTTATAAAGCTACTGACAATGCTTCCTGGGCCAATTTCACCACAACATATCCATCATTATCATTGAAAATATTTTTGGCATTCTTACAGGTGTAACATGTCATCTCGAGGTTGTTATAATTTGTATTTCTTTGATTATAAGCAAGGATAAATATTTTCCATGTACTTTTGGGTACTAATTAAAAAATATTTTTACTTAGTCATTGTTTGCTTATTTATTCATCTCATTTACTAGCTATTCAACATTTGTTATTCGAAGCATATTTTATATCTAGTTCTTCTCTTTAACCCTAAAGCAATATTTTGGGTCAGTGATTTCTTTCATCATTTTAAAGAAAATACCTTTAAAAATTATTATGTGAAAATAACACTATTGAAAGTTATTTAAAATTTGGCCTAGTTTATATGCAATTAAGTTTAATGATCCTTTAGCAAAGCCATTCCCAGAATTTTGAAAGACGTTACTTCAATTAAAGATCCCAACATTATAGTGTAAAAGAAATTGTGCAGAATGAGAAATTTGAAACGTTAGGCTGAGGTTATACTTTGGTTATGCTGACCCCAAAGTACTGCTTTTCTGAATGTGCTCTTTGCCCATTTATGTGTCCATGCACTCTCGAGTCCATCAGCCACTTGAACTGCAGTACAGGGTACAGGATGCATGTAAGACCCGACATGTCCCAAATGTCTGCATTCATCCAACCTCAGCTAACCTACATAACTTCTTCTAGTCTCAGGTTACAATAATAAAACACACTTCCTTTCCCCAAGGAGTTTAGAATCTGTATTGTTCTCTCTACGTGAGGTTCCATTTCTTCTTGTTTTTTTCTTTCAGAGTACTACCTATTTAAAGCCTCAGCTCATTCTATGCCATTTCCATAAAGTTCCCATCTTCCACAGTCAGAATTCATCTCTCTCACTTGTATCTCTCAGATAACTTAGTTTTTAGAGTGATTTTTAAAGCACATATCCTGTTCTGTCTTTTGTTATAGTCATAGGACGATGTAATGGTTAAAAGTGAACTCTGGAATTGGACTTCCTGGGTTTAAATTCCATTTCTACATCATTGCTACCTCAGACAAGTTTCTTCATATCTCTGTGCCTCAGTTTCCTCATCTATAACAAGGGACAATAATAGAACCTACTCCTATGTTTGCTGTAAGGATTAAATGAGATAATATATGTGAAGTGCATACAGGAAACACTCAAAGAATGTTAACTATTACTAGCTTTCTCCTTAGTTTGTGAGTTGCTGACAAAAAGGGATTTTATTTTATTAATCTTTGCATCTCTCATAATTATCATAGTAAATATCAGGTAGTAATAACTTAATGGATAACGTTTTAATCTAGAACAAGTTTTCTAATGGGTCCTTTTTTGGCTTTGGAAAACACCAAAGCATTCTGGATAAATCTATAAAAGAGCAGATAATTAGACTGATTAAAAGTAAAAGTGTTAGGAAGAAAAGTGAAATTACTTCAAAATATATATGTCCTTGAAACTGCAGGTTCATTGAATGTGATTGAATTGAAGAATTGACCCCTCAAAGGTTTTTTGAAACCCTTTTTGATGAGTAAATTTGGCTTGCTGGGTAAGTTTCTAAAAAAATCAATTGATTTTTAATTACCGAAAAGATGCTGCATACCATTGTGAGATATGAGATCCAAATACATCATTTACAACTGGAAATTTCAAGATCTGGATCTGAGACTCCTCAACAAGTGTTAGAGTACAGCTCTAAACTCTTAGGGTCACCCATCAGAAAGGCTAAAATAAAAAAGCGGAAAATATTGAGGGTTGTCAAAAATGTAGAGCAATGGGAACTCTCACACATTACAGTTGGAATGTAGATTGGTAGAAACACTCTGGAAAATTGTTTGGCACTAAAACCTATGAACATGTACCTACCCTATGGCTTAGCAATTCTACTTTCTTTTTATATATATACTTGCCATAAATGAATGGATATATGTGCAGACAGATACATATGGGAATGTTTACAGTAGTACTATTCATAATATCCCCAAAGTAGAAACTGTTCAAATGTCCATCAATAGTACAATGGATAATATATTACAGTATATTCAAATAATGAAATACTATACAGCAATGAAAATAACCAAACCATAACTACCCCCAAATATATTGATGAATCATACAAACATAATATCGGGTGGATAAAGCCAGATACAGAAGAGAACATACAGCATTATTTCATTTATTTAAACTAAATAAACAAAAGCTAAAAAAATAAAAAAACAGGCAAAACTATGCTGTTAGCATTCAGATTAGTAGTTACATGTGAAGTTGGTGATGGAGGGCCTTCTGATAATGTTCTAGATCATGGTCAGGGAGCTGGTTACATGGGGTGTAGTTACCTGATAAAAATTCATTGAGCCATGTGCCTATGATAGGTGCACTTTTCATAGGCACCATAGGTGCACCATATTTATATGTTAATTTAAAAACTAATAAACCTTCCCTATGAGTCTGGACAGAGCTTCTTATAAATTTGTTTATGTGAAGAAATTTTGAATCCCTTTAGAATTGCCTAAGGACAGCAGGCCAGCAAAATATACTGCAAAGTCCCTTTCCTGGGCCCAAGACTCTGCTTTCCTGTGTGCAGAGGCGTCTACATTTCCTCTTGTCTGTCTAGAAGGGTAATTCAAAGGCTGCCTTCCTTGAGTTTGAAGAAAAAAACAAATAGCCCTTTCCCTAATCTTTAGTGTTCTGACTCAGCTGCAGGAGAACCTGGCCAGGATCTCCAGTGTTTACCTAGGCTCTCTAACGATCTGAGGGCCTTTATATAAATGGAATTCCTCTGCCACCACAGGTATATCTGAAGAGGTCAAGTATTCTGGGCTACTCAAGGAATAATTAACACCGACTATTATCTGCCAATTGTAGAAACTATGAGTTTACATTACATTCTTGTGTTCTCATTTCCTTGTACTATAGAGAAGTCTGTAGAGGAGAGTCAATATTCTAATGGGAAGTTTGAAACTGGGTGGAGGCTAAGGACTCTGCACCTTTTGCGGAACTAGTCTGTTCTACCCAAGGGCAAAGGAGGAGGGAGGAACACTTAGGGTGACTCTGCCCTGGCTCTCCTTTCTCTGTTCACTTTGGCAAAGTACACCTTTATTTTGCAGGAGGGATCAGGAAACAAGTAAATGTGTTTCAAAGGCAAAGTACCTAAAAATTTCCAGGTAGCTCACACGGAATCATAACACAAATTTCTGCTTGCTAACTTTGTTTTTTATTGTGTGACTTTAGTTGAGCACCAGAATTGAGCTTCATGCTGTCTGTAATTCACTTGTTATCACATCCCATGAGATTATGAAGAGTTTAAAATACAATTAGTGTCATCTCTGCTTTCAATGATACTTAAATTATGTGTCTGTTGTACTTTCATGCTTGCTGGGAAAATAAGCTTGTTGGCTAGAACTCGTGTTTTCGCTCTGCTTGGTTTATGGCAAAACACTCCTCACACTACAGTCACTCATATTCCTTTGTCTCAAAGTCTAAATCTTCTCCACTTGGCAGATGGTCTGACCAACCCTTCCTTCTCTTCATGGTAAAATCTTCCTGCTTTTTCTTCTATGTTACTTTCCAAATTTATTTCCTCCTTGCTACTTTGATCAACAAGAATTTGTTTTTTGGCCTCTAGATCATTTTCATTTCTCTCTGTCTCACTGTCTCATTCCCAAACATTATAATCTTGATTATCTTTTTTTTTTTTTTTTCTGGCCCATGTCCTTTAATTTTCCTCCAAGGCAGTTGTTAATTACTTATATGAATACTTTCATTGTTTCTTGCATAGCAACTTTCATTTCTCTCTTATTTCTTTCAAGTGCCCACACTCCAATCATGCCTATTTTCTCCTTTCTATATTTCTCTGTCTTCTATTATATCACTCTTGCTTAGGTGATCCCATTTCCAGTTTAAAATAGCTTTCTCATTCTTTTTCCTAAATCTCCTCTTCCTCAGGCTGTATTTAGCAAAATATAAAATAAAGGAGCCCAGTTTTTCTCTCTACACTTTTTCATCTGTATCTGTAATATGCTTGCTGGGTATAGTCTATAATATTAGCTGAGGAAATTTACGGTAAATCTTTTGACAGTTTTTAACTTACTAGTCCCAGATATGCAAAAAAACAGATTTATTAGATGAGTATGTTATAAATTTTAGGTTTTGAATTTGTAAGTAAACTTCATTGAACTTTCTTTGTCCCCTTTTCCATTTTTCCTGTGTTCAATAACGTCTCAGTAAATCTTCATGTGCAGTCATTGCCCATCACCACCCAGAGTCGGTGCTATTGTTGCTTTTGTGACTTCAAGTCTCGTCCTGGTGCTGTTCCTAAACCTTCGGAAAATACCCCAGGAAAATCCCTAATATCTGCTAGGCTCATAGAGTCAGAAACTGAAGACAGAAGGAACAGAGATGAAAAAAGAAAGAAAATCAATAAAACAAATGGAAGGAAGAATAATGATATGCAGAAGAGTAAAGGAAAGAAATGTAAAGAAAGATAAGATGAAAATGCAATAGGAATAGAGAGAAAAATTCTAGTTGGAGAAAGTCTAAGGAAAAAAAATTGCGGCGATTGCATTTTTACCTTCCAGGGACTTTCTCTTTGCAAAGCTGTGTGGCCATAAATGGGCTAGCTGGCTTGCATGTTACCATTTGCAAAGAAACACTGCATCTCTGTACTTGTGACACTAAAGGGGGTGTTATTTTTCTATGAAACACTTGATTATATGGCAATTTAACATAGTATACATGATAAATGGGCATTCAAATTCAGACAAGAGGTTACTGACAAACACTGTAGAATTTAGATGTTTATCCACATTTTTAGACATGGAATAATAAACTAGTGACTGGAAATCAAGTAATACATCTCATTTTAAAGGAAAAATACTTAGATCCAGAGGAACTCTGTTGATGAATGATATGGCAAAGGACTAATGGCTGCTATTACTGAGAAAATTCTGGTTCCCTCTTCAGGGGTTGTATGAGTATGGGAGAATTTTGGTACAACCCAATTGGAGATGGATGGAAAGATCTGGAAATAAGATGATATTTATTAATGAACCATATGTATCTTTTTTAATTTAACTTTTTAAATTATGGTAACATTGGTTTATAACATTACATATATTTCGGGTGTACATCATTGTATTTCGATTTCTGTGTAGATTATGTTCACCACCCAAAGACTAATTACAGTCCATCACCATACACATGTGCTGAATCATCCAATTCACCCTCCTTCTTCCCCCCTTCCCCTCTGGTAACCAACAATCCAATGTCTAACTCTACGTGTTCGTTTTTTGTTATTTTTATCTTCTATTTATGAGTGAGATCATATGGTATTTGACATTCTCCCTCTAACTCATTTTGCTTAGCATGATACCCTCAAGATCCACCCATGTTGTCACAAATGGCCAGATTTCATTGTTTTTTATGGCTGAGTAGTTTTCCATTGTGTACGTATCCACATCCTTCCCTTGATGGGTATCTAGGTTGCTTCCAATTCTTGGCTATTGTGAATAATGCTGCAGTGAACATAGGGGTGCACATATCTTTACGCATTTGTGTTTTCATGTTCTTTAGATAAATACCCAGCAGTGGAATAGCTGAATCATATGGTAGGTCTATTCTTAATTTTCTGAGGAAACTATACTGTTTTCCATAGTGGCTGCACCAGTTTGTACTCCCACCAGCAGTGTATGAGAGTTCCCTTTTCTCCACATCCTCTCCAACAATTGTTGTTTCCCGTCTTATTAATTATAGCCATTCTGACGGGCATGAGGTGATATCTCATTGTAGTTTTGATTTGCATTTCCGTGATAATTAGTGATGTTGAACATCTTTTCATATGCCTGTTGGCCATCTGTCTATCTTCTTTGGAGAAATGTCTGTTCAGATCTTTTGCCCATTTTTAAATTGGGTTGTTAGTTTTACTATTGTTGAGATGTATGAGTTCTTTATATATTTTGGTTATTAACCCTTTATTAGATATATGGTTTGCAAATATCTTCTCCCAATTGTTAGATTGTCTTTTCATTTTGTTGATGGTTTACTTTGCTGTGCAGAACTTCTTAGTTTGTTGTAGTCCCATTTGTTATTTTTTCTATTATTTCTAAAAGTTTTTTGGTGGATTCTTTAGGGTTTTTATATATAAAATCATGTCATCTGAAAATAGTGACAATTTCACTTCTTCCTTTCCAATTTGGATCCCTTTTATTTCCTTTTCTTGCCTGGGTGCTCTGGCTAGGACTTCCAATACTGTGTTAAATAAGAGTGATGAAAGGGGACATCTTTGTCTGGTTCCTGTTCTTAGAGGGATAGCTTTCAGTTTTTCTCTATTGAGAATGATATTAACTGTGGGCTTGTCATAGATGGCCTTTATTATGTTGATGTACTTTCCTTCTATACCCATTTTATTCAGAGCTTTTATCATAAATGGATGCTGAATCTTGTCAAATGTTTTCTCTGCCTCTACTGAGATGACCATGTGATTTTTATTCTTCATTTTGTTGATGCGGTATATTGTGTTGATTGATTTGCAGATGTTGAACCATCCCTGCATCCCTGGAATAAACCCCACTTGATCATGATTGTATGATCTTTTTAATATACTGTTGTATTTAATTTGCTAGTATTTTTTTTTGAGGATTTTCGTATTGATATTCATCAATGATATCGGCCTGTAATTTTCCTTTTTTGTGTTGTCCTTGTCTGGTTTTGGAATCGGGGTAATGTTGGCTTTGTAGAATGAGTTAGGAAGCTTCCCCTCCTCTTCAATTTTTTGGAAGAGTTTGAGAAGGATAGGTATTAAGTCTTCGTTGAATCTTTGGTGGAACTCACCAGGGAAGCCATCTGGTCCTGGACTTTTACTATTTGGGATGCTTTTGATTAGTATCTCAATCTTCTTTCTGGTGATTGGTCTATTCAAGTTCTCTACTTCCTCCTGATTCAAGTTTGGAAGGTTATATGATTCTAAGAATTTTTCCATTTCTTCTAGATTATCCAATTTATTAGTGTATAGCTTTTCACAGTATTCTCCTAATCTTTTGTATTTCTGAGGTGTCCAAATGTAATTTCTTTCATTTTTGATTTTATTTATTTGAGAGTTGTCTCTTTTTTTCTTGGTGAGTCTAGCTAAAAGTTTTGTCAATTTTGTTTCTCTTTTCAAAGAACCAGTTCTTCATTTCATTGTTTTTTTCTATTGCTTTTTAGTCTCTATTTCATTTTTTTCTGCTCTGATTTTTATTATTTCCTTCCTTCTACTGGTTTTGGGCTTTGTTTGTCCTTCTTTTTCCAATTCCTTTAGGTACACTGTTAGATTGTTTATTTGAGAATTTTCTTGTTTGTTGAGGTAGGCCTGAATTGCTATAAACTTCCCTCTCAGAACTGCTTTTGCTGTATCCCATAAATTTTGGCATGTTGTATTTTCATATGTCTCCAGGTATTTTTTGATTTCTCCTTTGATTTCTTCATTGACCCAATTGTTGTTCAGTAGCATTTTGTTTAATCTCCACATATTTGTGCTTTTCCAGTTTTCTTCCTGTAGTTGATTTCTAGTTTCATACTGTTGTGATCAGAAAAGATGCTTGGTATTATTTCAGTCTTCTTAAATTTATTGAGACTTGTTTTTTGGCCTAATATGTGATCTATCCTGGAGAATGTTCCATGTTCCTCCATCTGGTCCAATGTGTCATTTAAGGCCAATGTTTCCTTATTGATCTTCTGTTTGGATGATCTATCTGTTGGTGTAAGTGGAGTGTTAAAGTTCTCTACTATTATTGTGTTACTGTCTATTTCTCCTTTTATGTCTATTAATAATTGCTTTCTATATTTAGGTGCTCATATGTTGAGTGCGTAGATATTTACAAGTGTATATCCTCTTGTTGGATTGTTCCCTTTATCATTATGTAGTGCCTTTCTTTGTCTCTTGTTACAGTTTTTTATTTTAAAGTCTATTTTGTCTGATATGAGTATTGCTACCCCAGCTTTCTTTTCATTGCCATTTGCATGGAGTATCTTTTTCCCTCCCTTGACTTTCAGTTTGTGAGTGTCTTTAGGTCTGAAGTGTGTCTTTTGTATGCAGCATATATACGTGTCTTGTTTTTTTATCCAGTCAGCCAACCTATCCCTTCTGATTGGAGCATTTAGTCCATTGACATTTAAAGTAGCTTGATAAATATGTGTTTATTGCCATTTTGTTACTTTTTTTTCTGGGTGTTTTAGTAGTTCTCTGTTCCTTTTTTCTTTTCCTCTCTTCCCTGTGGTTTGATGGCTTTCTTTAGTATTATGTTTGTGTTCCTTTCTCTTATTTCTTTGTATATTTATTACAGGTTTCTGGATTGTGATTAGCATGAGGTTCATTTGTAATAACCTACATATATAGCAATCTGTATTAAGTTGATGGTCTTTTTAGTTTGACCTCTTGCTAAAAGCTCTACTCTTTTACTCCTCTCCTCCTGCATTTTATGTTTTTGATATCACATCTAAACTCTTTTTTTGTGCATGTGTGTCTGTTACCCTCTTATCATGGGAATAGATCATTTTAGTATTTTAGTCTTTTGACCTTCATATTAGCTTCATAGGTGGTTGATCTGCTACCTTTACTGTATATTTGCCTTTATCAGTGATTTTATTGCTCTTTTTTTGTTGATAATTTTCTTATTCCTGTTTATGGTCTTTTTTTCCCCACTTAAATAAGTCCCTTTAGCATTTCTTGTAAGGCTGATTTCTTGGTGGTAAACTCCTTTAGCTTTTGCTTGTTTGGGAAACTCTTTATCTCTCCTTCCATTCTGAATGATAACCTTGCCAGGTAGAGTATTCTTGGCTGTACCTTTTTTCCTTTCAGCACTTTAAATATATTGTGCCACTTGCTTCTAGCCTGTAAGGTTTCTGCTGAGAAGTCAGCTGATAGCCTTATGGGGTTTCCTTTGTATGTAACTTGTTGCCTTTCTTTTTCAGCTTTTAGGATTCTCTCTTTATCTTTAGTTCTTGACATTTTAATTATAATGTGTTTTGGTGTGGGCCTCTTTGGATTTGTCTTGTTTGGTGCTCTCTGTGCTTCCTGTACCTGGATGTCTGTTTCCTTCCTTAGGTTAGGGAAGTTTTCAGGTGTTATTTCTTCAAATAGATTCTCTGCCCCTTTGGCCCTCTCTTCTCCTTCTGGGACACCTATAATATGGATATTAGTGCACTTGATGTTGTCCCAGAGGTCCCTTAGACTGTCCCTGTTCTTTTTAATTCTTGTTTCTTTTATCTGTTCAGCTTGGGCGATTTCTTCTAGTCTTTCGTCCAGGTCACTGATCTGTTCCTCTGAATCATCTACTCTGCTATTGATTCTTTCTAGTGAATTTTTCATTTCCATTACTGTATTCCTCATTTCTGATTGGTTCTTTTTTATGTTTTCCAATTCTTTGTTGAAGTTCTCACTGAATTCATCCAGTCTTCTTCCCAAATCAATGAGCATCTGTATGACTATTAGCTTGTACTCTTTATCAAGTAGATTGTTTAGCTCTGTTTTGTTTCATCCTTTTTCTGAGGATTTCTCCTGTTCCCTTATTTGGAACGTATTCCTTTGTCTCCTATTTTACCACTTTCTCTGTGTTTATATCTATGTATCAGGCAGATCAGCTATGTCTCCCCATCTTGGAGAGGTGGCCTTATGTAAGATGTCTTATGAGGCCCAGCAGTGTGGTTCCCTCTCATCCTAATTCCAAGTGTTCCAGGAGTGTCCTCTGTGTGGGCTACATGTGTCCTTCTGTTGTGGCATGGTTGCACTTGCTGCAGGTGCCTGGGGAGGCTAGGCTGTCCCCCTCACCAGCTAGTTGTAATGCTCAGCTGCATGTGGCTGCTATGGACCCTTCAGTTACTTTATCAGGTATGGGGAACCCCAGCATTGTTGGTTGCAAGGTCTAATAGCACATTTCTGTTGCAGTTTTTCTGTTCAGTGAGTAGACTCCCAGCATGGCTTGTTGCTGGCCCAGGGGCTTACAATTGCTGTTGGCCTCCAGCCTGCAAGGCTGTTGTCAGCTCTCTCAGGATTGCAGCTGAGTGGGGATGGCCCCAGGCATGAGAACACCCAATTCTTTCAGGTTTTGGAAGGTGGGGCCAATCCCTTATGTAGTTGTTTGAGAAGCACAAGTCTGCTGCAACTGATAAGCCCCACTGCTGGCAGGGTCACACACCCTGTCAATGCAGTCCTGCCCTGTGTGCATGCCCAGAGCCACTGAAGCAGAACCAGTCACCCCACTGCAGAGGCCCCACACACTCCATCCACTCCTTGTGTACGCTCGGCCCCTCAAAAGCAAACCCACTCTCTTGCCTGGAGAGGATCATGGCACCCCACCTATTCAGGCCCACAAGTTGCCTGAGGGCTTGCTGTTGCCTGCCCTGGCTGAGCTGGATTATGTCAGTGCTCTAGTAGGTGGGGCAGACCCCTCAGCTAACACGCCAGGGGAAGACCTCCAATGGCATCTGCCAGCATCTGTGTCAGCACACCTGAACTGGGTCACAATAATGGCTGCCACCAATGTCTCAGGCCCTGGGGAGGTCTCACCTCTCACCTAGATGCACCCAGCGCCTATCCTGTGAGTCTCTTTTCACCAAAGGACTGTACACCTTTCTTTCTGGTGATTTTAGGTTGCTTTCCAAAACGGGTGAATTTGTGAATGGGCCCTTTAAGAAAAGGCTTTTGCCCCCCTTATATCTGGTAGCTTTTCTGGGGATATTCCCTGTTGTAGTTAATAGCCAGCAAAGCCAGATATTATAACACTTGTCTCAGTTGTACTGAGTCCAAAAGCTGCTTATAGTGGTAATACTCCCTCGCTCAGAGCTCCCACTTCTCTGGGGAAGGCTTTGTACCTTAAGATTGCTCCTGGCTGTGAAGTGCTGCAGCTGAAAAGTGGCTTTTTTCTTTCTAGAAAGGAGTTTCTGCCTCTTCCACCTCAGTCAGCACTGTCCCTTGTTATGGGGATTCTTTTTAGCCAGTTTTCAGTTCTCTCTCAGGGGTAATTGTTCCAAGAGTATTTGTAAATTTGTTGTGTCTGTGGGAGGAGGTGAGTCCAGAGTCCACCTGTGCCACCACCTTGACACTAAAAAAGCATGAACCATGTGTTTCAATTGTTCCTACAGGCCAATGTTTCCCTTGAGGGACTTTGTTCTCTAATGGGGTATTTTGTCATGGATGGCTGTGATCATGCTGGCCATGATAATGAACTTTCTCTTCCTATAAGAGTCTCTAATCACAAAGAATAAGTCAGGAAACTTGGCTTTTAATAATAATGATAACAGCCACAGCCGTCTATATAGAGCATTATAGCTTCAAAAATACATCATCAGGGTCAGCCCCAGTGGCCTAGTGGTTAAGTTTTGGCATGCTCCACTTTGGGCTCCTGGGTTCAATTCCCAGGCATGGACCTACACCACTCGTCTGTCAGTGGCCATACTGTGGTGACAGCTCACATACAAAAAGAGGAAGATTGGCAATTGACATTAGCTCAGGGCAAATCTTCCTCAGCAAAAAAAAACTACATCATCAAATACTATTTTATTGGTGGACAAGAAAAATTCATGGGTTTTCATTTAAAACTATGAATTGAATAAGTACTTTAAAACCCAGTGTTTAAATTAGAATTTTTCTCCTGATTTTTATTTTTATTGTTTTGATTGGCACCTGAGCTAACATCTGTTGCTATTCTTCTTTTTTTTTCTCCTTCTTTCTTCCCAAAGTCCCCCACTGCATAGTTGTATACTCTAGTTGTGAGTACCTCTGGTTGTGCTATATGGGATGCCGTCTCAGCATGGCCTGATAAGTTGTGCTAGGTCTGTGCCCAGGATCTGAACCGACTAAACCCTGGGCTGCCGAAGCAGAGCATGAGAACTTAACCACTCGGCCATGGAGCTGGCCCCCGTATCTCCTGATTTATGTGGTCCTCCTTAGTTTTAAGAATCATAATATTCATAATATTTATCATGATTATTTTCCTTATATTTCAAGAAATGTAAAGAATAAATTAACATTAAAATTATTTTCCTCTGATAAAAAAAATGACTCAAAGCTGGAAATTGGAATATTGAAAGGTATCTCTGCCACCTTGTCACTTTGCTAACACTTATTAGTAAGAAAATTATTGTTACAAATCAGGGAATGGAGATCTTCACAGATATGAGGCCTTGACAAAGATATTCGTATTGAGTATAACATATATATTTATAAGCACAGACCATACTTTAAGTAGGAATCTTCTAGGAATCACATCATTATGATGATTACAGTTGCATTGCTTTTGCAGTTAATAATGGTTTGTAATGTTACTAGGCATTTTAACCAGCCAATGCAGTAATACTTCATAAATAAGAACAGCTTGCTGCAAAGGTTGAGGACAGATTTGCTTGAGATGCTGCCACCTTCAGGAATTTTTACTTTATGGTAATTTGTATCTATGATACTGGGGAATATATTTCTGTTTAAAGGGTATTAAAAATTCTCTCTACTCACGTGATGATTTTACCTGAAAACAGAAAGTTGATTAGTACTGTTGATGTTAAAGAATTATATTTTGGAAAGCATTTGAAATAGGCTATGTTACTCCATTAAGAAAAAGAATATCATTTTTATTAATAAAGATATGGTGTGAATTTTATATACTTTTAAATATTATCTCTGACTTAGCAAAATACATATGTCACTACAAGTGATGTATAACTAAATAATAATTAAATATAGTAGCTAACTAAATAATATTCCTGCTTAAAAGGGATTAAATGATAAAGCAATTTCCTTACAATTTCTTATGCCTTTTATTATGTGGCTATTAATATAGTTATGCTCCACTAATTCGATAAGATATGCTGAAGAAAATTATGCTTTTAAAATCAGCTTTCACTCAATATTGGGTTGAAATATTACAGATTATTTTGAAGTTTGTTCAAGCTGATAGCTCATTACAAATGTAAATCTACCTAAAGCTAAGAACTTATAGAATTCTGTAATTGACAAGAAACTCCTCAAATTTCCTCAATTCTCATCATGTCCTGAAGACTAAAATCACAGATAAATAATAATTAAAAAGCGTTTCTTTAAACGTCATTCTGTGTATGGTAACATTTATATTTATGTTTCTGTGGAAGTAGCATTCTTCCAAAACACACATGCCCGTATAAGAAGTATTAGCTTATGAGATTCTTTTTTTAACGAAAGGAATAAATGTTTACTTAACCACTGAAATTACACAATAGTTACGTAAAGTTAATCATTTATTTCCACTACACCTCTAAAACTCTCTCTTTTAAGAATCATCTGTACAATGGTACCTATAGAAACATACTACATACATACAGATACACACACACATACAATTGTGCACACATGCATATATACACACATATATATATATATACAGTTAATTTTGACATAATGTCTGAGGGGTACTTTGAAGTTCATTGTCTTACCTATAGTTGTCCCATTGCTTCAGTGCTATTTGTTGAAAAGACTAATCTTTCTCTAGTCAATCACTAAAATGTAAAGGAATTTTTAATTGTACTAGGTATTAATTAGATGACTTTCCAAAAAGTTGTAGCAATTCACATACCTACCAGGAATGAAGGAGAATGCTTTCACCTGCACATCCTTTTCGTCATCGGAAAAGTTTGAACTCCTTATATGTGCCAACTTGATACATAAAAGGTGTGCAGTATTTGTTGCTTTAGTGTTGATCTCTCTGATTTTGATGCAGTTGAGGTTCAATGTTTTTATTGGCATTTGCGTTTTTCTTTCTGTGAACTCTGTTCATGTCCTCAGTTTGTAGGAGGTCTGTCACTGTCCAGGTACAGGCAGCTGTTGCGATTTTGAGTGAGAATCATTTCACCTTTGAACCTAAGTGTGCTCTTTCGTAAAACTGTAGAAATGCTTTTCCCATGGAGTTGCTGTGATATCTATATGAAAATCACATATGAAAGTGACTGTTGCAGGAAGTCACTATTTGCTCAACACGTAAAAAAAAAAAAACTATTTTATTAGACTATGACAAATTTTTATTTCAGTTATTATGATCTCTTTTAGTAGAATTTAGTTTCTAAATCACATTGCTCTTACATGGTTTGAGTATTTATTTCATTGCAATGCAGACACAAGAAATTTATTTAAGCATAACAATTTACCCCTGCACTGAGGGGATGATCCAAGAAGAAATGGAGAATTCTGACTTGTAAATAGGACAACAGCAAAGGGGTGTGAGGGCACGGAAGCAAGCTCTTGATGAGACTCTTGGTTTCTTTATTTACTTATTGTGTAACCTTGGGGCAATTCTCGAAACTCTAAACCTTGATTTCTCCTCCATAAAATGGGGAAAATAATACCTGCTTCAGTTTTAGTGAGTATTACATGAGAGAAGGAATGTGAAGTCCTTAGCACAGGGTCTACCACATGGAAATCTCAAAATAAACATGTCTACAATTATCTTCTATATTTATTCAGTTAGCTGTACAAAAGCAAATTGTCTGGTAACCTTGTTTTGTACATAGTCTGCAATCAACCTTTAAACTTTACTTAACTTGATTATATCTATTTAAGGCTTGCCCTTATTTCATTTGGCCGGTTATCCTTGGTGAGTGCTAACACTTTTAAAGATAGAGAACATGCACCTACATGCGCACGTGCACACACACACTGACTATGCAGGAGTAGTTCAGTTTTGTTAAGACAATTTAACTGTTTCCATTTAATTCTTTACTCATAAGAGAATCTTCAATTTTGTAAGCAGAGAAGCACAAAGTCCCACTTCTAGTGGGCCACACTCTATAAAATGCTTTGCAACTTGATTTTAAAAATTATATTTTTACATAGAAATAAGAATATAATACACATATGTACATGAACAAATATATATTATATATGTATATACAAATTCCTCAAGGAAAGGACAAAATGACGGGTGTGAGAACTTAATGTTTTCTTCTGTGCATTGCCTAGTACTTTCTTTTTGAAAACATCTTGATTGTTCCTAGGTTTTAGGGATATTTTAGGTCTTTTGTCCACACATTAATCTTATTTGTTTTAGAGTGTGTTTGTGTGTGTCCCTGGGTCTATTTGTTTAAGACTATGTCCATTCCAGCAAATAATTTCTTCTTTAATCAACGGTGAAGTTATTCAAAAGATGTAGAAGCTCCATTGATTTGTATATAGAGACTTTGTAGCTGAAACCTTGCTAAATTTCTTAGTAGTTAGAGGCATTTTTTTTGTGCTACTGTAAGATTTTTACACATATAATTAGGCCATCTGTGAAGAAAGGCCATTTGTACTTTCTTTTTCTAAACTTTAAGCCTTGTATTTATCTCAAAAACATTATCTTGATCAAAAGAAGCTAGACACCAAAGTATAGACTTTATAATTTTATTTGCATGAAGTTCATGCAGAGAATATGAAAAACTAACTTACGGTGATAGAAATCAGAAAAGCAGTTACCTCTGGGACAAGAGAAGGCTATGATTGGAAAGGAGCATGGAAGAATTTTCTAGAGTGATAGACATGTTCTCTATCTTGATCTGGGTATTGGTTACCTGGTATATACATAGGTCAGAATTCCTTTAGCTGTACATCTAAGATTTGTGCATTCTCCTTTATGTAAATTGTACCTCAAAACAAAAACACATTTTGTTTGTTTTTTTTGGTGGAGGGAGGTAATAGAGGAGTGAAGATTGGGTCAGAGCCCTCCACACAGTTCTGTTTGGGCTCAGGACTGTATCCATGACTGACTGGGAATAGCAACCCAAAATCTAAGCCACAAGACTCCCTGAAGGCTGCTACTGTCAAAGGTTTAGATCAAGATGTTAAATAATTAAAAACCCACTAACCAGCTGAAGAAGGAGAAATGACCACTTCCACTGCGATAATACGGGTTGAACCCTTTTAATCTGAAATCTTGCCCAAGATCAAGGTGCTAATGAGAATGAAAGATTCAATTAATGCTTTTAAAATATGACTTTTTATATACAGACATAAATTGATATATATGATTACTTCTTTTTGTTAATTTAGGTTAATAAAAGATTACTTGCTTTAAAACTGTAAGGTAGTAGGCAGACAGTTGCTATATCCATTTTTAAGTAACTTAAATAGGCTGGAAACAGTCTATAACTGTGTGTGTTTATAAATATAAAACATCTATATGCAGCTGATAAAATTTGTACTCAGCACGGCTTGGTGCACACATTCTTTTCTCAGAGAAGGTAAAGCATGTCAAATAAGTAAAACAAGTGTGAGTTGCTTTAGTTGAACTTTGAGTGCAAGGGACCAGCCCCTGATAAGAGAGGAATGTGGGTCTGTTTTTCAGAGTGAGAAATGTTAAGGAGGTGCAGTTTGCTTTGTAAATAGCAACTGTGATGAGATACAGAAAAGCAAAGGCGTGTGCTAAAACACAATGCCAGACACCAATTGCTTCAAACAATCTTCTATTTCTATTTTATTTATATACAAATTTCCAAAAGTACTAGTTTAAGAATAATTAAACAAATATGTTCAGTCTTTTTAAGCGTGAAAAAAAAGATTTTAAAAATTCTTGTAAAAATATTTGTTAGATACATAGATAGAAATTTGAATTAAAGAGAAATCACACTGGTTTTTCCTTACATGATAAACACACTGTGCCGTAAGGGAGCCACCCTCTTGGCTTTGGCATGGACGGCCATCCCTTCTATTGGTCGTTCAGAATTGTCTCAAAGACTCTTATATTGCAACTTTAGACTTGAGCGTCTCTAAAATCCTAGGGGATCCGCTGATGCCTTGGAAATTCCCCTTGTTGTCTGGGAAATCTCTTAGAGGTTATGGCCCACTTTGGGCCTTACTGTTCCTCAGCCTATGCAGGATCCATCTAACAGGGTCTGGGGGGCAGGAGTCTGGTTGAGTACGAATCTTTAGAACCCTTGGTATGTGGGAAAGATATGGCCATGCCTTGTCAAGAATTTGGGGCTTCTGGGTTCATAAAATATGCTCAAAACATGCCTGAGTGCTAAGGTGTATATTGGAGGAAATATTTGGAGATTCCTTATTTTGGTCTAAAAACTGCCCTGGAATTTTGGGGATGTAGTTCGGGGGGACTCAGTAACCCGTTTGGGTTACTGAATAGTCAATCCAGGGCAAAGATTTAAATCTAAAAGTGTCTCAACCGCTGTTCCTCGCTCATTAGAAAAAAAAATCACCAATCTGCTTTAAAATATCAAATAAAATGACAAAATGTTTATGAGAAAAATTAGAGGTCTCACACCCAAGCCCTCCCCATCCCCGATTCCTGCCTATCAGAGGCAACACCCTGTTAGTTTTGCTCCTGGGATTGTTTTTTCAATATTTTAAATGTACTCTTCAGTTTAAAAATTGAGATATAATCTATTAAATTCCTTTTATGGAAGATGAAACTATCATTTAGCTCTCTTTAAAACCAACAAATGGAAAAAACCTGTTTCATACAGACATTTCTCAACTCATCCTTCCAATTCAGCTATCCCATAATTTTTGATAAGATGAAAATTCAGTGCTTACGTTATTCTGACTAGGTATGTATTGTTCACAGCTGAACCACATAGCACACTATGATGGCATTTCTTTTTTCATGTAATTTTATATTTTCCTTGGGGTTAGTTAACAATTGTCCTCTTGTTTAGATTTCTCTGTACTCTCATTAAGTCGTTTCCAATGCTTTCACAGAGCTCTGAAAACTGAGGTGATCATTCACTCAGGTTTTTTTTATTTGTTTACTTGCTAAGTTGTTTGATTTGGGCTTTTTAGCATCCCTCCTGGGGTATTCTCTCTCAGCTCCAGCTTGATCTGACTGTTCTCCTTATCAGATTAGTTTTAGGACTTTCCTTCCCTCTCATTCTTAGAATTTTCTGCTCTTTTCTCCTTTTTTGGTTCTTTTGTTTCCCAGGCCCCATGATTTCTGCTTTCTTGATTTATTCCTTTGTTTTGAGAGAGCAGCTTCTGAGAAAGGGTGCATTGGAAGTAATTATTTTCAGACTTGACATATATGAAAATATTTTTATTTTGTTCTCACACTTAATTGATTATATGACTAGATATAGAGTTCTAAGTTAGGAATTAATTTCCCTTAGAATTTTAAAGGTATTGCTCCATTATCTTCTGGCTTCAAGACTGCTGTTATTTGAAATTTTGTTCTTTAGTGGGATTTTGGCAAAGAGAATATTTGTGTTCAATCTCTGATAATTGACCTTTTTTATTATACCACATTGATTCCTTGTTCCCTCAAATATTTTCTATTAAGCATGCCTGATTGTTTTTCAAAAAGGGCAAGAGGTAAAACTTTGATTTGTATTTTCAGTGAGATATAACATGAATAGTAATTTTTAAAAATAAAAATAAATTTTGATGGCGAGGTATCCTACTATATTTGAAAAAGAAAGTAAATAGGTCAAGAGAGTTCCAGAAGGTATTGGAGAACTCTTGAGTTACTGAAGTACTTTATGGTCTTTCTAACTGAGTAGCTATTTATTTCTTTATGGTTCTTAAATTTAAGATGGTAGCCTAAAAATTGTCTGGGCAGTTCTATAGTTTTGTGCCTGTGTTACTGGAACTCTTTGAAACTCAAATTCTCTAAAGACTAGTGATAGACTTATATATTATATAAAGAATTCCATTGTAAAATCCTTAATTACACTCCACCTATGAAACATCATTTTCACTAATATATTTTCAGCATTTAAAAACCTATCATTTAAGTTTATTCTTGCACCTTACACTATTCATATATTCAGTTGGCTTAAATTCAATTGACATCAGATTGAGCCTAAAAAGATACAGGTTCTGGTAGGCCTAGCGATTTTCATCTCTATCTCCAATACAGTAAGTTTATGAAAACTAGACTTCTCATCTCTAGTATTACCACTTTTCTTTCTGTAACTTTCACTTAATTTTGCTCAATGAAAAGAGATGAGATGAGATGGAGAAAATTATATTTATAAGACCTTCTTTGTGGAAAGGAATTGGATTGTGGGGAAAATAAACTCAGAGGAGTTTCTAGTTAGATACTGCAGGTTAAATACACCCCAGATCAAACTCAAATCATTAAAACAACTGTTTTATCAACCTAGTGGCATTAAAACAACTGTTAACATACAAGGATAAAGACAGAGAGTAAGCAGACAATTGCAACTATGTTTTAGAAAGGAGACATCAGATGGACAAGTGATATTTGAATCAGCAGACCTTTGACAGTTGAAACCAGAAGTAGGTAGATTCGTGCCTCAAAATCCCAAAGGTCTCAAGGACTGGTGACAAATGCACATAGAGAGGAAAACCAGGTTAAGGGTCAATATTCAGCGTAGTTTTATCTTTTAAATTCTGCACAACCGATGGATACCCCTCCTTTACCCAAAAAGAAGATTAGAAGGTTTCTCTCTGAAGAGGTTCAACTCTGGACTTGCAGTCACCCCATGCTGAAAATGAGGGTTAAATAAATGTCTACATTCTAAACGGTAAGACCCTAACCCCTTTCCTCCATTAGCTCAGACATGTTGACTGCCAGAATTATTCCTCCAAGACTGGAAAATGGAAGATGATTCCTCTCTGGAAAAAAACTTATCAGTCCCCTCCTCCCACCAAAGACATAAACATCAAGAGTTGGGGATTCTGGAACTTAATTTCCCTATAACAAGGTCCATAAATTGATAAGTGCTATCCATGCTCACTGAGCTTCTAGTCAGCCTTTCATTGCCTCGTTCTTAAATGTGAATGGCATCAAATTCTCAGCAACTCTGAAAGCTAGAAAACAGAGGAGAAATGCTTTTGAACTACTTAGGGCAAATGACTGTGAACCTGGAGCCCTATTCCTAGCCGAACTATCAGTTTAGTACAAGAATAGAATATAGACATCTTCAGATATCCAATGTTTTATTTTTTTCTCTCATGTGTCCTTTCATCGTAAGCTAGTAGAGGATATTATTCATTAAAATGAGAACTAATCTAAGAAAGAGGATGACATAGGATCAGAAATCAGGAGTTCCAACAGAGGAGAGGAGAAAATACTCAGGCTACTAGTGAAAGGAGACCCAGGATGACAACTAAGTGCCTGGCCTAGGAGCAACCGTTCAGATCAGAAGAGGACAGAGGACCCTAGGAGATTTGCCGCCAAGAAAAAATTATAGAGTCCTGATATGTTTCCAACTTTGCTATCTTCAAGTTTTAACTAACTTGACATTAGATATATTATACCCTGTCAAAACAAATATATATTTTGCTTAAACACCACTTCTCTTGGGCAGAGGATCTCTGAATCTTGGCTGCAAGCTCTGAAGATCTGTGGAACGTTCCCTCACACCAGAGGAAGTGAGAAAATCCAAATGAACACAATTACTAACACAGTTAGAGGTAATAAGTATACCCCAGGGTCAATGTCACTTCAGAGTGCCTCTGGAGTCCTATCCATGGCAGGTTTCCTGCCCCTTCCCTCTCTACATTTGGAGATATTCATGACTTAAACAAAATAATTTTGTATATTATTTATGAGTAATATTACTGGGAGTCTACACATTTTTCTTAAAGCAATATGAGAAGAAGTGAATACTCTAGGAAATGGACCATCAACTGACAGTGTAATCAGCAAGTATAGACAAGCTCTGGAGAAAACAGACAGTTGTGAAATAGTGAACATGGAGGGGAGCAGGGGGTGGAGGAGAGTAGAGTGGGGGCTGGCATTCTCACTACTCAGTCTATAAACGCTCCATAGTAAGTTAGTTTTATATTTCTATTGAGTAAGTATATTTCCATTGGCCTTCTTGATAAGAATATTTATATAGCATGTTTTTTAGAAAACATAAAGAGGAAAAAAAGAATTCAAATTCATCAAGATTTAAGAAGCGCTACTGAAAGAGTGCTCCGTTGCGTATTTTGATGCTTTTGAGAGCCGAGGGTGTGCCTGCCTTTAATCTGGGGGTTCTGCTTTCAATCAACAGTGCTGGCAAAACAAGGGATGTAGTTGCCCTAAGGCTGAAGACAAGATCCTACCTGCTGTCTCTGTGAGGCTTTACTGTGGATAAATGAGAATGTTCTCAGAAATAAGAGTCTGGATGTACTTAAGATCTATAACTATATATCCACACGCAATATATCTATATATCATGTATTATGTATATCTATATGATGCATCATATATATCTATATGATGTAGCATATATTTGTGTGTGTGTCCATCTATATAGAGAGAGAACGAGAAAGACAAGAAAAGATAATTTAAAAATTCCAAACTAATTTAATTTAGATACATCTAGCCTTATTACATTAAAATATTTACTATTCTGAACTACTAATAACAGTGACAAAGCTTTTGGACAAATTAACAATGAGTGATTTATACTTCTTGACTGATGTCTATGTTTTGCTATTCAATGCCGCTCCTGGGGTCTGATGTTAGTCCAGGACACAGCGAGAACAGGGAAAGCCTGTCTGCTTGGTGGAATAGCCAGGGCAGCCATGCTGGAAGAGCTAGAATGTGTCCTGCCAGAGGATGCTCATGTGTTTCCTGTGGACAACATGTGGCCCACATGGAGAGGGAGCTGGGCTGGAGTCCCTGTGAGCAGGAAGGATGCCAGCAATATGTGCCTGGGTTGGGTAGGCCATCAGTGAAGCTGGGCCTTTTGCCTGTGTTCTGAGTACTGTAGTGAAAGGAGGCTGTGGGACCCCCAATACAGCCCTTGAAATCACTTATAAGAGAAGTACTGCCAGGATAAGAGAGTGAAGCCACCCAACCAAGTCCAAGTTCTCACTTCTCCTCTCTTCCCCTGTTTCATCCTTGATGGGGGTGCAAACATCCCCTAGAGAATGAGAGACCACGAAGGATGTCAGAGCAGAAGCCAACAGCACCCCCTGTGCCTAGAGGTTGCCGACTGTAGAGGCCTTAGCTGGGAAGGGGAGAAGACTTACCTTTGACTGAATGTTGAAGAGTTGATTCTCCTATTTGCTTTATCTACACTTTTTTCTTGACATTTTGATGTCTAAATTGGAACTATCTTTTGTGACTTAAAGATCTAAGAATAAGCAAAAAGCTCATGGGAAACACCCCAATTTCATCGAGAGGCAGGACAAGATTACAGCCAATGAATTCATTTTAAAAGGATGGTGGGTGGCCAAAAATTAAAGTTTTATTTTGATTAAACCACAAAACAAAGAAACACAACTCTGTTACTTCATTTTCCAGTACATGGTCTTTTGATTTACTTTAAGACGATGAATTAAAATAATTAATTTAACAAGAAATCATCATTAAGAAAAATCACTCAATCCCCCACACTGGATAGCCTTGTTTAAAATTTGCATTTTACACATTTTCTAAATTTATAAGCAAATTATATAAGAAAGTGTCCATGGACATGACCAAGGATAACATCTGTTCTTGGCTGACAGTTGTCGAAACCAGTCAGAATGGATGTTGGCCAGTAGAAACTGAGGATGCTCCTTGATAAAGCAACATTTCAAGAAACTGGATGAAAGAACTATGTGCCACAATAATTAACACAAGAAGGAGATTATTGGAACATAGACTGAAATTTATTCTTGAAGAAAAGCAGGATTGCACAAGATTGTCTTTATCAAGGTAGCAAGAACAAAGAATGAGGAATTTTCCTTGGATTTCTCCATTCCTAATATCCCACATCTAATATATCAGCAAGTCTTAATGATGTTAACCATTTCTCAGGCCTGTCTATCTCTCTCCATCTCCACCACTATTACCCCAGCCCAAGCTCCCATTGCTTAACCCCCCGGAATGCTGTGGTAGCCTTCTGCTGATCTCCTTCCTTCTACTATTAAATCCCTATGATCTATTTTTATTACAGCAATTGGAGTGACCTTTCAAAAAATATATATAACCAGATCACACCCTCACGCTATTTGAAGCCTTCTAATAATAGCATGGAGAAGAAATATGTGCATTTGTTAATCCTTATGTGACCCAGTCTCTGCTTACCAGTCTGACTTCATTTCATATCACTTTCCCTGTCATCCACTGCTCTCCAGCCACTCTCACTGTGAGCACAGCCAGACTAGCTGGCTTTCCCTAGTCCCTGAGATCTCAGTTCAGATGCCACCTCCTCAAAGAGGCATTCCCTGACCATTTAATCAAGAGACACCAAGCCACACTCAATCATAGCATCCTATTTTGATTCTCTGTAGAGTACTCATTTCCGTTTGATATTATCCATGCATATTTATTTAGAGGTGCGGCAGACAGACTTCAAGGTAGCCCCCATTATCCCCGTCTCCTGGTATTTACGCCCTTGTATGATCTCCTCCCCTTGGGTGTGGGCAGGACCTCTGACTTGCTTCTAACCAATAGAATATGACAAAGATGATGGGATGTCGCTCCCAGAATTAGGTTACATTGTATTGCAAAGAGGATGGGATGCCACCCCTGTGATTAGGGTGGCATCCCATCCTTATAAAAGACTCCATTTCACTAGCAGACGTGCTCTACAGACTTTCTTCTTTGCTGGTTTTGAAGAAGCAAGCTGCCATGCTTTGAGAGGCCCCCATGGAGAGGGTCATGTGACAAGGAACTGCAGGCAGCTTCTAGCAGCTGAACAAAACTCCGAAGCTCACAGTTCTATATCTGCAAGAACTAAATGCTGCCAACAAACACGGGAGCTTGGAAGAGCCCTGAGCCTGGTCCATACCTGATTGCAACCTTGTGAGACCCTAATCAGAGGACCCAGTTAAGCTGTGTTTGGACTTCTGAATCACAGAAACTATGAGATAATCCACGTGTGTTGTTTTGAGTTGCTAAGTTAGTAGTGATTTGTTACACAGCAAGACAAAATGACCCAGTTTATTGTATCTCTCTCCAGCTAGATTGTAAACTCCAGTGTTCTGAAGAGTGCCTGCCACATAGTAAGTGTTTAATAAATATTTGCTGAAGGATTGAATTTAAGTAATTAGATTATGAAACATTTTAAATGACAACTAAATTCTCAGGATAGTTTAGTATATGAAAATTGAAAATACAATAATGGATCAATGTAGCGGGGAGATAGTATGCACCAACGGTGGTCAAAGTATGGCCTTGGAATTGAGCATACCTGGATTTCAACACCAGGTGTGGTTAGATTATAACTCTGAGCAAGGAATTTTACTTCTGATCTGTTACCTTCTCATCTCTTAAATGGTGATAATAATACCTAGATACATCATATACGAACTAGGTCATGGTAAGGATTAAACAAGATAATAGTATTTAAAGTGTCAAACTTGGCATGTCAGATGAAGATACTGAAGTGACACTGGTGTATCACTGAAGAAACCGTAGCTATAGCACAAGTTCTGCCTACCTATTTGTTTTAAATTTTTTTCCTCAAATCCAAATAGAAATTCTAAATATCCTTTGACCCATGACGTTTTCAGCATTCCTTTGGTAAGGATTTTGTAACTGAAGAGAAGGAAGTCACCTTTGCTATAAAGAGGAAGCACTGAGGACTGCTTCTGGAGTATGAGGCCATAACTTAGAAGGACATAAAACAACCAAACGCAATAAAGATTAGATTAAGATTTTAAACAATACAGGGACTTAAACTCTATCATAAAAGTAGTTAACATTTATTGAGAGCTTATGGCAGGCACTCTGCTCAGTGCTTTAAATGCATAATGTAAGGTTTACATAATTTAATGTGATGCTTATTCTACAAGTGAAAAATATGAAAAAATTCAAAGATGCTAAGTAGCCCATTTTTTCTCAGATCTCTATTTCCTGCCCTTTCCTTACTCTACATCACAGAGAATTACATTTCCCAGGCTTCCCTGCCCTCTCACTTCTGGGATGATCTGGCCAATGGGAGGCGTTTGTGGAAGATCACAGGGTGGGAGAAGGGGAGAAGTTAGAATATTTCTCCTCTTGTTTTTCTGCTTCCTGGGGCATCTCCGGGCTCAGCCGCTTTTCTTCCTTGGTTCTAGCTGCCACCAGATGAGCCTCTTTCCAAGATCTCAGCTCTACCGGCAGAGCGTCCATGGTTCTAGCTTCAACCAGGCTTCTGGGTCCTTGGAAACACCATCCTCTCCCTGTGGTCCCTCAGCCATGGAGGAGAGAGCTGCTTCCTATTGTTGCTAATCTCTAAACAGCCTTGCAGATTGACATCTCAGCTCTTCCATCATTTGAGTAACTTTCTTATTTAATTTCTTTTTTTTGGGAAGACTTAAAGTGGTTTATTTTTCCTGGCTTTATCCTGATGGGTTGAAATTTCAAATATAAAATTCAAACCTGAAATTCAGATAGTCTCCAAAGACTGTGCTCTTAACAGCTAATCTATAATGCTGTTAGGAAGAGAAATCATCCACTTCAAGGGCTGAAAAATTGAATGTGATTTATGCAACTGTCCATGATAAGACCACAGTATAATTATATAGCATTTATTATATAAAATAATATCTGAGACTATCAAGAATCAACAGTATATTATTTAGCAAGTATTATATTTCATGTATAATATTAATGCTTAATTTGTTAACAATAATTAACCATTTTATTTGGAACTACCATTTATAGCCACAATATAATGCATTTTATTCCATGTATAACATGAATTGGATTTTGTTGAATAAATATTTAAATACGTAAAAAGGAATAATTCAAAGCTGCAATTCTACAAATTCTAAGTATTACTTCTCCTTCTATAAAGTAAAAATGTAAAATTGGAAACACCATATTGTCAATTGACAATTGACTCTAATTTATTTTTAGGGTTGAGTTATGGTTTGATAAAAGAAGAAAGGAAAATAATCTTTCTTTCAATGATTCAATTGGACTGCTCCAGACAAATTGATAAAGATTTTTCTCTACATGCTATATTTATTTTATTGTCATATCTATTTATATGTGGACTCTTAAATCTATACTTGCCTTTGTGGAGGTATCCTTTATTTTAAAAAAACAAATTCTTATCTGAAATTGCTAGGAACTAGTCTAGATTTTAAAAAGCCGGGTTTGGAAGGCAAATTTACAGAAGTAGAATCATTTGCCTCTTCTATTAAAACAATAAACACCACCAACAACAAAAACTGCATTTTGGAAGGTGATTTTGAAATAGATTGATGGTATAAAAAAGAATAGAAGTGGAAATAATCAGAAAGACTTTTGTTTCCAATAATGTTGGCTTAGGTAATAATTTTAGGTAATAAGGTTTCTTTGTCCCCAAAGCCATCAATCTTAGACAATATGTTAAATAAGATGTATTACCACTGTAATATAAAATATTGCATTTGACATCTATACAGGCCCAAACTCAAGTCTAATCATAGCCTCAAATTTAACTGAAATTTCACCTAGTTGTTTTCACATACTTCAAAATCATTTCCTAGAAAGTTAGAAATCAACAGTGCATGTGTAGATTTATTTTCACTTATTCAGTTAAGCACTAGCAATCTGAGGATTCACTTTTTGTTCCAGTTCTGAAAAATTCTTAGCTATTTCTTCACCCAGAATTCCTATCATTGAATATTGGGGCTTCTCAAACTGTTCTTGATTCTTAACTGTTCTGTCACATGTCTTACTACTCCTTTATCTCTAGGTGTTGCATTCAGGTGAAAGCATACAATTCTCTCTCTTAATTTACCAACCTGTCTCTTCGACTAAGTCCAGTTATAGAATATCTCATCTGCTGAGTTTTTTAGAAAATTTCATCATTGAGCATATTTTGATTTTTAGAATCTCTAGTTTGTTCTTTTACATATACTTCTGTTCTTGTTTCATTTCTGCCACATTTGGTTTCATGATCTCTTACTCTACCAGGAATTTCTTTTATCTTTTTGAGAATCCTAATCATATTTATTTTAAAGTTATTTACAGATTGCTCTTACATTTTCATTTTGTCTAGAGTAATTACATTTCTGATCGTTGATTTTGATTTGTAAACTTGCCTAATTGTTTATTTATTCTCTCTCTCTCTCTTGCTATTCATCCTGCTCTGTCTTTGCAGTTTTGAGATAACTTGGAGAGTTTCAGGCCAAATCAGGTCTCATATTCACAGTTTATGGCTCTTCTGTTGTTCTTGGCAACATGTTGATCTATGCCTCAGCCCAGTTACTGACTGTTTGTTCTCTCAACTTCCCCAGTGACTTTGTATAAGTCTTCTCTCTAGGCAATAATGTGAGCTTTTTAAGCCTCATTTTAAAGGTGGTGGGTATTTCTACCATAGCATCCAAATTTAAGCAATTACCCAGGCTCTAGTATTCTAACTCATATGGGGTACTTCTAGAAGCAAGAGTTATATATGTGTTATTTTAGTATTGATCTTTAAATTTTAAAACACCATACACACATCTTTTTTCTAAGAAAGTCTAGAGTTATTTAGTATTTCTGTTCTTCTCCAAGATAAGGCAAGGACTCTACTACACCTTAGCTGCCTGTTAAACAGTGTCCCTATTAAAAAAAGAGAGAGAGAGAGAGAGAGAGAGTAGTAAATATTTTCCATTTGAATATTTCTTTTCCTTTTTTTTTTTTTTTTTAGGGAGATTAGCCCTGAGCTAACTACTGCCAATCCTCCTCTTTTTGCTGAGGAAGACTGGCCCTGAGCTAACATCCATGCCCATCTTCCTCTACTTTATACATGGGACACCTACCACAGCATGGCTTTTTGCCAAGCAGTGCCATGTCTGCACCTAGGATCTGAACTGGTGAACCCTGGGCTGCCAAGAAGTAGAACGTGCGCACTTAACCACTGAGCCACTGGGCTGGTCCCATTACTCAATATTCTCCCTTTCCTTGCTATGACTAATTTGGTTTATATATAAATATATCTGGAAATTTGGTGATGCCCCTTCAATGTATTCATATTGGAAAACTATGCAATTACATATTATACATTGTTGCTATACCTCACAGTATTTTAAGACTCCTCTGGAATTAATTTCAAAGCTTGCACCAAAGTTTCTGGTGACAAATTTCTGTCCTTGGAGGTGGGTTTGATTTTTAGCAACAACCAAAAGTCATTCAGAAACAAGTTCCTGGATTAGTTCTTTTATTTAAGCTAAGGGATGCACTTTTAGATTATAAGCAAACACTTTAGAATAAAAACTATAAAACAAGTCTCTTTTTGTGACTTATAAATTAGGTCTACAAATAGTTTTAAAAGAAGTGCTTTAAAAAATGTTCCATGTCATTATTCCAGCTTTCTGAAGCAATTACTTTGATGCAAATGCTCATTAAATAGTACATTCTGGTATATTTGTTGGAAAATCCATAAAATTACCTAATTTTCATGCCTTAAGAAGTGGAAAGGAACCTACAAGTCATGATGCTTGAGTTTTTATCTCTAGCTCCTCCATGAAATAACTCTGGTTCTTAAGCAAACAGCTTCACCTCTCTGGGCACAAGGTGCCCGGTTGTCAAACAGTGATTGGTGTTGGGTGTCTTGATCTGGATTGGGAAAAAAAGAATCTAAAATTTCCTCTCGTGCTATATGTATGACATTCACATCCTTTTATATATTCCAAGCAGTTCCTGTCATTTGTTAACTTTTGCTTTTCTCAGTGAAATAATGAAGATATATTTTATAATTCTACGTTGGATAGCATTTTCCCAAACCTTTAATTATTTGCTAATTTCTTCATTTTAAAGTCTCATTAATCAAACTAGATGCTAAAGAACCCAACTGACACATAGTATAACAGAGATTTGCCTCCAGGCTTTTGTTTGACTCTTTTGTGTCTGTTTCCCTGAGTCGTGTTGACTGGTTCACGACAGTTTTGGGGAATCATTCAGCATGTGGAAAACCGGGACACCCTCCTCTCCTCCTCTCCAACCTCGCAGGCTTTTAACACCAGGGTTTAGAGCCACATCATTACAAGTCCCTGAAATGTGGTGTAATTTCTTTAATTTTTATTCTAGAAACTGATTTTTTTCGATAAATAGTAAAACACCACCTATCATCACAAGAGAAAGAAAAACAAAAATGTGACTAAAAATGTTCTTTTGTTTCTTGCTATTTTTTACCTTAACAATAATAAGCATAACAACACCTTCAGAGCCAAATTTAATGTAGGAATTATTGAGATGGAACTAGTGTCTCTATCTAGTGAGCCCAGTAGAATATGGATTGGATAATCATAAATCAGTTCGGGAAAGATAAGTTAGCAAAAAGTTAATATGAAGGACTTTAAATTTTAGATTTGAGGAAACTGCCATCTCAAAATTCTAGTGAAAAAAGTGATTTCTTAGATAATGTGTGGGATTTCAGTTAAAGTCTAGGGAATGGTATTGGTAATGTGATTGGGAAAAATAGATTTTTTTTTTTCCTACTATGATTCTTTGGTGATTCACTTTTTCTTTTAAAGGTATGCTTTTCAGTAAAGAAGTTTGGCCCTGAGCTAACATCTGTTGCTAATCTTCCTCTTTTTTTAAATTTTTTTTATTTCCCAAAGCCTCAGTACATAGTTGCATATCTTAGTCGTAGGTCCTTCTAGTTCTTCCATGTGGGGTGCTGCCACAGCATGGCTTGATGAGCAGTGGGTAGGTCTGTGCCCAGGATCTGAACTGGTGAACCCTGGGCAACCAAAGTGGAGCCAGCCCCAATGATTCCTTTTTAATTGTATTTTAATAATCTCTTTAAGAAAAATAAGGCAAAACAATGGTCTGTGACTTCAGCAACCTTAGTTTTACTTTATTAACATGGCCCTTTCATTCCAAAGACACAGTGCCTCAAATTTCCTTATGCCACTTACTGCAGCTGATCAGTGCAGACAGCAACTATCCTGGGGCTTCAAGCAAGTCTGTGACTTTTGGAGCAGACAGATAGGAATAGAGAAGACTGTGGTTTTATGTATTTTTGAAGGAATTCAAAGACAAGCTTGTTAGATTTCCCGCCAGTTGATGATAGCAAGGGAATCATTTTTAGTTGAGATTTGTAGATTGTAGAATTATCTATCAGTTCAGAATTCTAATTTTGATCAATTGACCCCTAAGCTTTTGAAAATATGTTTTAGGCACTGCCTTGGTTCCATCAATTTTTGAATTTCCTGAGTTTATATCCAGAGGCTCATCTATACATATTCCTGTTTCAATCATGAGAACTAAATCTGACCTCAGTTGAGAGGGATTGAAGAAATTGCTTTTAAGTCATTTTTGTTTTGTTTATCTTGTGCTGAAGTAGGAAAATTGGGCTTCTGATTTGTTCCCATGATAAAGCAACCTGTTTGGTACCTTTCTGCTTGCTCTCTCCCTGGACCCATCTCCCCAACCTTACCCTACACATTTCACTCCAAAGCCCAACACTATATCATTTAAAGAACACGTGTGACCAAAAATTCCTAGCATCATCTGAATTCCTTCTTATACTAAATAGCAGGTTTATCTTAGCACACACCATCTATATATAATACAACCAATGGAAGTGGAAATAATTTTTACTCCATCAATAGATCATTCAGTGTGATGAATGATGATCCCTAAAGTGTTGGTGATACACGTCTTAACATATTCCTGGGCTCACCGATGAAGTGGTAACATCCTAATGATATTGATAGTATAGTGGCTTAGTTTCAGATACACATTTTGGTAAACAAGCATAGCTTTCTAAAACTAAAGCATCCCTCAACATACACACACACACACACACACACATACACACCCCAAATATGTGTATTAATTTGATACTTAGAGTGAAGAATAAACAACTATATGATCCATTAATTTTGCTTGAGAAAAGTATGAGTTAGCATTCAGAATAGTAATGTGCATAATCTATACCACTGATAATACTGTCTGAGAGAAAGCTGAATGAGATAATGTGCAAAAGATGCACTGGTATTTATTATTATTTTTACTATCAGTATTAGCTATAGTGCTTCTACCTTAGATGACGTGATTTGAAAGAGAAGTAAGACCATTAGAACCGTTTGTAGGAACTTACATATTGTTGGAGGTTTCAGTTAACATTTTGAAGGAGCAGCTGCTCATTTGTAATGCATTGGTCATACTGCTAGAGAATATTTAGGGTATACTGCTAGAGAATGTTTAGGGTAGACCAGATTAACATTTTGATTTTGCATGTTTTCTTCGGCAAGGATGAGTATCAAATATCTCTGTTTAAAAAAATAGAAAATAGGAAAACAATAACGGTAGTCGACACTTACACAATCCTCCTTTCCCCCTGCCAGTTTGAGAATAAATGTTTAACTGAATAAAACAGAAGTGGAAGTAAGCTTAGAAAGGTATATCGCCACTATTATACAATTGCTATACATGCTCAGAGAATTTGGTGTGTTTGTTACTACAGGAGATCTGAGGGCCTCATTTGTTGCACCTGCTCTTTATGGGGCAGGAAACAATAAGAAAGGTGTTTAAATGTTTGGCTTCGCAAAGCTCACTATGGGGAGACTGTCTCTAGTATTGAGGTCACTTCTCACCTCAGGGGTTGTTGGTTTGTCTCCACACCCATGAAATCTCCTTCTCTCTCCTGACACCGCCAATTTAAATTCACTTTATGTGTGATGTAGACAGATGTCTGCTAGGAGCTGGACTGAGTCCACTCACACTTCACAGTGGGAGGTGGTTTAATACCTACATGGTAGTTAGCAGTTCTGACTCTTCGCCCTAACTTTACCACTGCCTGGTAAACTTGACTAGTATTTAGTACACAGACTAATTTCTTTAGAACCTTTTTCTGTCATGAGCAAGAGACAAAAACTAAGAAGTGTTCCTTAGTTGACTTGTCTTAAAGGTGGCTAAATTAACTATTAATTTAGAATAGGACTCTCTCTCTGCCAAGAGAGGGATGATGACGTATATTGTCAATGCTGTTATAGCACTTACCTTTATTCCATATTCTACTCATTTTCCAGAGGAATTACTTTCACAGAATATTTCCAAGTGGCTGACTTCTCATTTTTATGCTCCTTAGGGCATACAGGGTAAGCAGTAGTCCACAAAGATATATTTAAAATCTTAATGAACAACAAATTTTATATACAATTATAACTGTAAAGATTCATAATTTCTGTGGAGTGTAGTCTACGAAGCCTGTTTCTTTCACACAGTCCTTTTGGCTCTTTGTTTCTGCCTGGGGCTTTCAGGTGAGGCTCATCCTTTTGAGTGATCTCTCAGCTTTCCTGAATGAGTTGTCTTGGAGAAAAATCCTCTCAGCTAACCTCCTGGGCTTACAAGCGCCTCTCCTCTTCTAATTCTTGCTGGCTTTGCCTCTGGCAACTGTGGTCAACATGGCTTTACTTCCTGCTTTCTAGTCAAACTGTGGCAGCTGGCTGACTCATCTGGTGTGTCCCCGAGGCACAGCCCTCAACAAAATTTACTCTCTCTGAGCCATCCTTTCTCTGGGGGTAGTCATCTTGTCTCCTACTTCCTATTTTCTCTGTCCTACTTAGAACAATTTCTAATGGATCTTCCAGCTTCCATTCTGTCCTCTAAGCTTCTTCTGAACAGTCCACCTGCTACCTGTGTTTCACTGTCCAAGTCGGGTTTGGGACCATTGTGGCTAACAAATCAATAGCAGCCACTTGCCTTGAGATAATCAGTGAACAGGACCAGTGAATTGGTTTCTAAAATATCCCACAATGTAGAGAGAAGTCTCAAAGTTTGGTAATGAGATGTTCTCTGCATTAGCAGCAGTGTCAGGTCTTATTTTGGAATAAAAGTTTTGGATTCCAGCATCTCAGGAAATACTTAAACTATTTAAATGTTAGGACATTTACCCAAGGCACAAACTAAACTCAAGCTAAAAATATTAAGAAGTAGGAACTAACAAGTTTGAACATTGATAGGCTCTTAAGACTGAAGGCATTATGGGATTTTTTTCTTTTTTATTTGTGGGGAAATTTGTTCTTGAGCTAACGTCTATTGCCAATCTTCCTCTTTTTGCTTGAGGAAGATTGTTGCTGAGCTAACATCCATGCCAATCTTCCTCTATTTTATGTGGGATGCCGTCACAGCTTGGCTTGAAGAACAGCGCTAGGTCCGTGCCTGGGATCCAAACCTGTGAACCCTGGGCCGCCAAAGCGGAGCACACAAACTTAACCACTACACTGCTGGGCTGGCCTGGGGATTTTTTTTTTTTAATAAAATATGGAAATAAAAAGAATTTGAAATTCTTTTTTAAATGACAGGGTTTAAACTGACAGGACAAAAATTAGTTAGCCATAGAAATGAAATAAACATAAGCTAAACGTTTACCAAGGCCAAAAGAGGCCCTGTTTTTTTTTGCTTAGAATCTAATTTGCCAAAGTCAGAGTGTGAAAGAAGGAAATGAAAAGATCTGTCACGGGCTGACTAAGCACCACTGGCCTTCCCTGCGGAAGAGCTTCTTGCTGTTTCCTGAGGGAGGAGTGAGGCTCCCAAACCTCGTATTTTGATTTCCCATGTCGTCTCCTACCATTTTAATAAGTTTTAAAAAATAATGCATTGCAATTTCAGATTGAATCATATAAAACCCAAGCTGTTAGTTTACTGGGGAGAAAAAGTTCATGTACTTGATTTAAAATGTTTAAGCCATATTTCAGATATGTGGGGCTGATTAATGTTGAATTTTGATAATTAAAAAAAATCCTTTTTCCGCCTGCAAATATGCATTTGTCAGACTGCTGAGGGAGCGACAGTTTACATTACAGCCATCAGAATCTTTTCTATACCAAGAGAACAGAAGGTAAGCAGTGCTTCACATCTGAATTTTGGGCAGTTACAGATTATTTGGCTTTTTTCTTTTGCTTCCCTGTATTTTTCAAAATTTCTATCATAGTATATATATTTTCTAAGTGGTGTAAAGGAAAATAATGTTTAATTTTCAAGTGCTTTCTGGCAACTTTTATAGATAAAGATAAAAGACTGAAGCCAGGTTGTTTTTGTTTTTTAACTCTCTTAACATAGATTTCTTTTAAAAACTTGCTGTGCTTGATCGGGCAGGATGCATCAAAGAAGGGAGTGTTCTAGATGTTGGCAGTGAAGCCTGTCATTGTTTGACAAACTGAAGTGTAATCTGAGATTCAGCATTTTCCTTTCCACTTTAGAAAGCTGCATTGTAAATGACAAGTTAAATCATGAGTGTAAAAGAGATGAGAGATTTGTGTAAGAAATTAAGTGTAAGTTGGAGACACTGACCGAGACACTCTCTTCTTGTCATTTGTTAGACTCTGCTGTGAGATGGACCGGTACTCAAAATGCTCTACTTTCCCATTGTCATTTTATTTCAGATATTTTTGCATCCCAGCCCCTCACAGATTATACTGCTGCTAGGCAAACTGCATATGGTGTTGGCTTTCAGAAATGTGGTTCCTGGGGCTGGCCCTGTGGCCGAGTGATTAAGTTTGTGCACTCTGCTTCAGGGGCCTGGGGTTCACTGATTCAGATCCTGGTACAGACCTAGCACCATTCATCAAGCCATGCTGAGGTGGTGTCCCACATAGAAGAACTAGAGGAACCTACTGCTAGGATATGCAACAGTGTACTGAGGGACTTTGGGGAGAAAAAAAAAGAGGAAGATTGGCAACAGATGTTAGCTCAGGGCCAATCTTTCTCACCAAAAAAAAAAAAAAAAAGGTGGTTCCTGGTTCTGTTTGTTGTTCCACTTCCTATTTTCTCAGTCCTGCCATATTGCTTCAGCCACAAGACTAGCCAAAAGCTAGCTAAGACTGTGAGGTTCAGGATATCACTGCCTTTCTTTACTGCAATGGCTTTCTCAGGGAGGTTAGTCTGATTACCTCCATTTCCAGTTATTTTCTAAAGCTCATATCTCAAAAGCTGGGATGCTGAATTCAAACATGCTATTACTAGGCCAGTCCAGAGTTCAGACTCTGTTAAGTGTCCCATGTGCAATATGCAAGAAAAGGCCAGCACAGTTCTTTGAATGTTATGGAGCATTGTCATAGCCAAATTATTTCTTGTTTAACCCTCACAGAACCTCTAGGAATTGGATATCATCCCCATGTTACAGAGACTCAGCCAGATTTAGGACTGGCAATGGCCAATATCAAACTCGTATCTTCAGACTTCATTCCAGTGCAAATGGAGTTTGTTTGTATTTTGTTTCTTTGTTTTCCAGGGTATCTTTATTATAACACATTCTTCAAAGGACAAGAAAAAATGGAAGGAAGAGAGGAAAAAGGGCTTTCCTGATTAATGGCAAATTTAAGGTGCTGATAGTATGAAGACAGATTTGAATTGAAAATATGTTTCCCATACCTGTTAGAAGCATTCTTGGAGGGCTTTCCTGTACCCTGAAAACACCTACTTTGCGCGGCCAGTCTCCTTGATGTGGGGAGAGAGTAAGCCCCAGGAACATGTCGGGGAGGCTGCTGTAGCTCACCACTTGGGACAGTGTGATCTCAACTCTCTCTGGCCTATGGTTGGGTGATTCCAGCACCGCTCCTAGCTGCAGAAACTACCTCTGTTGTGTGGGATTTCCCCTGTCCTGCCTTACTTGGATGGGTGTACAGTGTTAACAATAACAAATGATCCCATCTGCTCTTCCTGACCATGCTTTCTGTGCCAAGTTTAAATAAGGAGTCTTACCTGGTAACCACAATGCCCAGTGTGAGGTCTTCACACCCCTCTGAGATCACACTCCAAATCTAGTTTCCCATTTGCTCGATTCTATTGGAAGTTACTTATCTGAATCAATAAGTGTTAATACTTTGGGCTGATCAAATGAATTCAGGTTAGTGTAATCAGATATTTTAGAAGTCAAGTCAGTCCATAGGCTTACTGGCTAAAGACAGTAAGGAAATAAGGAAGCCTTTGAGTGGCTTTCAAAATGAATTGCTTACAGAATCTCACACTTAGAGACAACTAGAATATAAATTTGTAAATTGTTGTCTGGGGCCCTCAGCACACACCAGAATTTCCAAAGGAACTATTGTGAGGACTGTAAATGTTTTAGGACTCTGGTTGTGTATTCTTGGTGTTTGCCACAATCTCCTGTGGAACCTTTAAAACGTGTATTTGTAAAGCACTCAACAGTTGATTCTGATAGTCAAAGCCTCCTTTCAAGAAAGTCTGTTGATTTCTATTTGGAGAAAAAGAAGAAATTAAAAAGGACAAAACCAAAAACAGGGACATCTTGGGAGAATTGAGTCTTTGTTTCTCTCCCCTGTGGTGTCTGCATAGCAGTTATTACTTTGAAAATCACTGATTTTTTGCTTGTTTCTTCTCACCCATTCACCCATTGTATATGCTGTCCGAGACCAGAAACATTGTCTCTTACTTTGCACTAAATAAAGATTGTGGAATAAATAAAAACAACTTCAGAGAGCACCTTTATCCACTCTACTCTTTATATATTAAAACAGTAAGACCCAGTACATGTAAGTGATTTAAAAATTTTCAAAACCAGGATTGAATGAATCCAGATAAGAACTCAGGTCTCCTCATACCTCCTCTTCTCTGTGTGTTGGTTTCTTTCAAGTGGTCACCTACCCAAGTACATTCATCCAAGTAGTATTTATTGAGTGACTGCCAATGTGTCAGCACCTCATCAGGTGTTGTGATGAATACAGAAAGTGCAATAACATTGTTCTTGACGAAAGGAATTTATTACCTAGTAAGAACAGTAAACTATATCTACTGAAACTGCTCCCTTGAGTGATTACTCCTCCAATGTCAATAAAACCACTGAATCTTTGCCATATCCATCAATGACACAGGAATTTGGCACAACAAATTTTGGTAAAAAGTCAATTATATTGCAAAGTACATAAATACCCATTACAAAATTCATCTACCTGTGTTTCTGGTATTGAAGATTTGTCAGTTACTCTGGACACATGGTTAGAGAGTTTATGGTTCTTCATATGGAATTATTGGATGCTTCTAGGTGCCAACACCATACCATCTTTTGTCACACAATTCACTGATCCCCTGACAGCCTGAGGAAGGGGTAAGAGGGGGACTGGAATGAACGATGAGTTAAGTTTTCATTCTCGGCTCTTAACTAGGCCCGGATTTGTCTGTCTAATGACCCGAGAAGTATACTTGTTAACACAGGGCAGGCAAAAATTCCATGTTGTCAGCAAAACTTTGATGGTATCAAAATAAGTGAGTCATGTAATTTCAGCTTTTGAAGGTGGGGTTTGAGGAACCAGAAAGGAGGCTTTCTTGATTGGCGGGGCTGAGATGGCAGCAGCCCGGGGGCAAGGAACAGAGGACCTCACCACCACACAGCACAATTGCCACCACCACCAGGGTGCCCAAGGCTGATGCATTCAAACAAAGGAAGAATTTCCTTTTTCTGGTCAGTATTCAGATGTACCATGAAACAAACCCCTCTGCTGTGAACCCTGCAGTCTCAGACACATCAAAGATTTAAAGAGGAGGTGTTGCCGGACAGTTTCATTGCTCAGGGCTAATTATTCATCTGAGAATCCACCCAAGAAAGTTGCTCAGCTGGTTTGCCGGCTGTTTGGTGGAGACTTTTAAAGAGACATTGCCACATTTGAATAGAGAATTTTATTTTATAGAAAAATTATACATAGAGAGAACAGGGAAAAGACAAGTAACAATGTCAAAGTAAATGGGACTGTTTTTATTTTCCATCCTTAAAAACTGTGTTTAAAAATGAACCGAAGAGCATGGCCTAACTGTTTGTGAAACATCCTGTTCAAAAGGCAGATTTAAAGTTTCTTTATGTGTAGTATTTTTAAGCTACCAATGAACGGAAATAGGTGGGAAACAGGCTGTATATTACTATAGAAAAATCATGACAAAATGTTACTCACTAAAAGTTGGTTTAGAGACTCTATGCACGTGTGCACACGTACACGCCCAAAACAACCTTTCTTAGATTGTAAAAACCAAAGAATAGCCATACTTGATTCCATAATTATTATTATTTTTGAGTAAAATTTCCTTAGGTGAAAAAGAGTTGAGTAACTAATCTTTTACAACCACCATTTTCACACAGTTTTCTGGGAACTTGGATTGTACAGAAGGTCTGTGCTCCCAAGTACTTCTTCCCCAAATGTTAAAGGGAGAGATATAATTTTAAAAATGCAACTAAGTTAACAACTTGGAAATGATGCAGGGTTGGAAAGCCAAGGAGTCGAAAGAAAGATTTCTTGGACTCTCAAGCTCTGGCAGTACTGCTCTTTTATTTAGAGAATAGTGTGAAATAGCATGGGGACAGGACCCACGGGCAGGAGGAGCTGCTGCTGTCAACATGGGTTGATAGTAGGGCTAAATTTAAGGCATAGGTATGTGTTTATGATGAGGATTATTTTAGGCTTGTTACTTTTAAAAACTGCAGATGAGAAGGAGGCTCTGAGGAGTGGAATTTGCTTGCCCTTTGATGAGAGACATTTGCATTTGTGAAGGAAGTCTCCATCTGTGGGGGGTGTCTCCCTCTCTGCACCAGGAGGAAGGGGGATGGCCTTATCTCTGGAAACTCTTAATTGGGAAGGCAAGGACTTAAGTTGTTTACTGCCTGGTAACCTCATGTAACTGACTGCCCACCCCAACATCCTCCTTTGTCTTTAGCTGAGGATAATATTCAAGGTGGTGGCTTCTGCCATTTACTTGATCCGGTTTGATTCTTATCTAAAAGTTATAGGACCAGCCAATAACCAGACCCCACCTGCACTGATACCATTTTAACAACTTTTTTACATATTCTTTCCTTTGTCTTGTAAAGAGATAGCTCACATACCTATGCCTTAAATTTAGCCCTACTCTCAACCCATGTTTGCAGCAGCAGCTCTTTACTGCCCATGGGTCCTGTCGCCATGCTATTTCACACTATTCTCTAAATAAAACAGCACTACTGCCAGACCTTGAGAGTCCAAGAAATCTTTCTTTCGACTCCTCAGCTCACCGACCCCACATCAACATGATTTAAAGACTCTTGGCTTAGCCCCTCTCCAACAGGATTGGATGCTCCCTCTTTATGTCTTTATAGCTCTTGGTGTCTTTTTTATCTGTATCAAGAACGCAGCATGGTGTCTGAACCAGGAGGTGCCCAGTGAACAGTGGTTGAATGAATTGCTAATTACATCTAAGGCTATTTTCTATTTTTGTCTTTTTGGGGTTTTTTTGAGGAAAATGAGCCCTGAGCTAACATCTGCTGCCAATCCTCCTTTTTTTGCTGAGGAAGACTGGCCCTGAGCTAACATCTGTGCCCATCTTCCTCTACTTTATATGTGGGACACCTGCCACAGCATGGTTTGACAAGCAGTGTGTAGGTCTGCATCCAGGATCCAAACCGGCAGACCCTGGGCTGCTGAAGTGGAACGCGAGAACTTAACTGCTGTGCCACCAGGCTGGCCCCTATTTTCTATTTTAATGAAGCACGTCTCAAGTTGAATTTAGTACTTGACAATCTCTGTGTGTTTCTGAATATAGCTGAAGGGCCTATGGTAGAGTGAGAAGTAGAGTTATTTGAATGATCTAATGAGGACTTCAATACTTCACATTAAAACACTGCCAATTTGAGATTCAGGTGTGTAAACAAATTTCTTCTTTAACACGCTTAAATACTGTCATAGACTCAAATAGGAAGATAGCTAACATTTATTTGTAATCCAGTATGTCCAGGCACTATACTTTGCATAAATATTATCATATATAATTGTCACAATAGATCTGTGAGGTGTTATTCTGCCCATTTTACAGAGATGAAGAAACTGAGGTTCAGAGAAACTCCCTAGTCAGTAAATGAGACAAAAGACAGGGTTCAAGCTTAGATCTGTCTGACTCTAAAGACAGTGCCTTTTATACATACCTATTAGAATTTTTTGTCATTCACATCTTAGTATGAATTATTTTATTCTGATTTATTTCCTGCTGGATACAAATATCAGTCTCCCTGAGAAAACGAGGGTTTGAGAAAAAGGAAGAGGGGTGGATAATTTTAAAGGGGAGGCAAGAGGAGAAATCTGGGGTGCTTTGCTGATTCCTTGTAAACAGAGCGTGAGATTTAAAGGTGCTTGATGTGTTTGTGCTTCTATTGAGGTTAAGGGGGGCATCTTGCGGGAAAGAGAGGAAACACTGAGGGGAAGAGAGGGTGCTAAAGGCATTCTCTTAGAATGTTGACAGATCTGGTTTTAATCATGGGAAATGGAACAGCATATTTTTAAATAGTGAAGTGATGCTGAGTGCATCCTTATTTGGGAAATTCTGTTTTATAGAGTAGCTTAAAGAGATATAGCTTTGCTTCTTCAAAATTTATTTCATCTGTTAGGGTATACATGAGGAAATACAAGATGATTAAGAAGAATATGAGTGGAAAAAATGTCAGGTTTGGAACAGAGGACTAGAATTTTCTCTGCATGGGGCCAAGGGCAAGATATGGCCCCACTTCTTCAACTGCAGTAACTTGGGTTTTGGAAATGAGAAAGGCGGGTTCATTCACTCATACAGTAGTCATGTGGGGCGTAATACAATGCCTAGATCTGTTTTGTGCACATCTGTTTATGAAGTGTCTCCATTACTAAGTCCTGCTCTGTTTCTGCAGAACAAATCATAATATAGGGGCTGAACATATAGAGCCAGCCCTGGTGGTCTGGTGGTTAAGATTCAGCACTCTTACTGCTGTGAACCAGGTTTGCTTCCTGGTCAGGGAACCACACCACCTGTCTGTCGGTGGTCACACTGTGGTGGCTACATGTTGCTGTGATGCAGAAAGCTGTGCCACTGGTATTTTGAACACTAGCAGAGTCACCAACAGTGGACAGGTTTCAGAGGAGTCTTCCAGACTAGACAGACTAGGAAGAAGGACTTGGCCACCCACATCCAAAAAAATTGGCCATGAAAACCTTATGGATAGCAACAGGCATTGTGCCATATAGCTCAGAAAGGTGAAAAGATGGTGCAAAAAGACTGGCAGGGTTCTGCTCTGCTATACACAGGGTCACCAAGAGTTGGAATCCACTCAAGGGCACTAACAACAACAACAACTAAAGATATAGGCCAGCTGTTGACAGATTAGACTCCTTTCCTATAACTATTAGCCTCTGTCTTTTATTAGAGACCCGAAAGTGTTAATGTAGGCAGAGAATGGCTGTGCTTGTAGGCAGCCCATCAATGATTAAGAACTCTGGAAGAAAAGCCTGCCCAGTTCAAATAAGGCTGTGCCATTTACTGGTTGTCTGACTTTAAGCAAGTTGTTCAGTGTATCCAAGTACCTCGAGTACCTCGCCTGTGACATGGGGTAATAATTTTACCAAACTCATGAGATTGTCGTGAAGATTAAAAAGGATGATCCAGGTAATATGCTCGATGTAGTGCCTAGCATGTAGCAAGCTCTCAGTAAGTATTAACTTTTTCCCTCATCAATGGATTTTAAGGTTCCAAGTGATTTTCAGTTCAATTCTAGTTAATTCTCCTCAGTAACAATCCTTCTGTATTTCTGCTTCTTCTAAAATCCAAGGCTTAACCTGAAACCTATACAGGCTTGTAGGACAAATTTGACAGCCAAACACGAAAAGTTAAGTCTGGAAGTAAATAAGAAGTCGACCAAATTGGAATCACTTTCCAACCTTATGTGCTTTTGGAAATTCACTTGCTGCTCTATGGATCTCCAGGAATGAAGAAAGAATTGGACAAACCTGTAGAATTAGGTTTAAATATACTTCATCCCAGGTGATTGAAGGTTGGGAAATTCTAATAAAGGGAGGAAATTGTCCTCCAGAGAATTAATACCCAGAGATATTGCGGTTGATCTTGATATAGACTCCTGTTAATAAAACATATATGAGTCTTTAAATACACAGAAAAATGACAATCTCCATTCTATATTTATTCTTCTTCTAAAATATGCCAGAAAGTTCTCTGGCCTGGGGCCCTCTGCACATGCACGTCTGGTGTGAGAAGACTTCCCCAAACAAAAAAAGCGGGGGACCATGAGGACATCCTTGTGTTCAGCTGAAGATTTTGTGATCTCTAGTCAAAGCTGTAGGCATCATTCATAATCCTTGCAGACACTAAAATGGGCTTGTTGCTCCATTGCCTATCCCATTTAAATGCAGTATTCACAGGTCTTAACCAACTGTTAAAATGTATTTTAATTAAATAATTTTGTCATACGACGCCAAGTATGTTGTTTCAAGTGTTGTTGCTAGCTTGGAATTTAATGTTTTATTTATTTTTGTTGTCTCTCTTTAATTGTCATGTATGTTATTCATGCATGTTTCATTGCTTACGCATTCAAGCAATGATGATCCTCTTTCTGCCATTAACACCAACACATCACTATTTGCCCCAATGGAAGTAGGTAAGAAGATGGCAAATCCAAAATTCTTTACTAGATGACATTTGATCACAATATTATGGTACATTTTACTTGCTAAATAAAGGTTATTTATGCCAATATTAAATTATTATATATTGTCTCATCAAGCATTGGTAAAATAATGGAAAAAAGCACACGGGGCAGAGGGGTAGAGCCTGTGTGTGTGTTGGGGGTGGGTGAGTGCGTGGTGTATGTGTGTCTGAATGCTAGGAATAATCCTCATGGTGGGTTTTTTGTTGAAAATAATACCACTGCAGATATTTTATGATCATTAGAAATAACATGATTATTCTGAGGTGTACCATTATCTAACATCACCACTTTCTATTTTTTCTCACACACTAAGGTAAATTAGATGCTAAAGTAATTTTTTTTCCCCCTGAGGAAGATTCACCCTGAGCTAACACCCATGCTATCTTTCTCGATTTTGTATGTGGGTTGCCACCACAGCATGGTGTAGGTCCTTGCCTGGCATCTGAGCCTGCCAACCCATGCTGCCGAGGTGGAGCATGCTGAACTTAATCACTACACCATGGTGCTGGCCCCTAAAATAATTTGTATTATTCATTAGCCATTGAATACTCTTCTCAGAAAAAAAAAAAAACTTGTAAAATTAGAAATTGACCAAGAAAAGTCCAGAAAAATAAAAATCTATCAAATTTTACATTTTCTTTCCAGGGCCTTCATGATAATTGAATTAAGAAAGAAAAAAAGGTTAAAAGAACACCAAAATGGAAATTATCAGCTATTTAGAAATGAAATGCAATCATATACTTTGGGAAATAAATAAAAATGTATAGACTTAAATGAAATTATTAGAAAGCAAAAAGAATAAAAAGCATCAAACTCAAAGTATTAGAAAAAATAAACACAAAGATAATAGAAGTAAATTTGATTAATAATATAATAAAAAAGCAAATGTTTTGAAATAAATGACAAAATAGAAAAAAATGACAAAGTATCTGCATATTTTCTTCTTTTTATCAACCCCCTCCCTCAGAATTCTCTTGCCAAAAGTATTGAGGTTATAAGTACAAAATGATTTGAGGATATAAAATAATATGAAATAGAGGAAGACCGATCATTTGAAATGATTTAAAAAAATATTGAGGACCAAGCAAACAAATAATGGCCTTAAACAAACAAACAAACAAAGACAATGAAAAACACAAGATCATGATGAGATCGTGTGATGTGCGCACAACAGTCAAAGCTGAGGTAGAGCAAGCTGTTAAGTCATCAAACCTCTTTCGGGGAGAGACTATTTATTTTTCTTATTTCGGTGACAATGAGATGCAGCACATATTTCACAATAGCTTCAGAATTTTAATAGACATCAGAACTTCAGCACAGTCCCCTAAGGCATCCTCTATCAACATAGCGTGTGATGTTAGAATTAATGGAAGCTACATAGAGGTACCTAATTTAAATTCTAGAGTATGCTCATTGGTGTAGGAAAAGGTTTTTAAAAGGAACAAATACTTCCACTGTGTTCAGTACTCTAGACAGCTCCATAATTTGATTAATCTGCACTTAAAATAAATCTTTTGAATTTACCTAATAAGTGTGCTCACAAATACGCCCCATCATTGTGAGCTCCCTGAAGCACTGACTGAAAAGTGCCTGGTACAGATAGTAAGCCACTGATATTACTATTTGTTGAACAAAAAGTAAATGAAGGAGCTTCCAATTACACAGGTAAAGACTGAGCTAAGTTTGTGGAAGGAATGAACCAATAAAAAGCAATATACCTGTGTTGTATATTTCACTTTTTATTTTATTATTGATCGTGATTTAGTTCATCTAGAAACAGCTGTAAAATGAAGCAGACATTTTAGCACACATTTGTATTATTCCTGTATTGCTACTGAAAACATCTCTTTTTTCCTTAATAATCATTTGGATTATAAAAAATACCTGCTTTGAAGTACATTTAGACAGAAATTTTGATTTTGGACATTTTAAAACAATAGATGCTTAGTAAAGACGGACAAAAAGACCAAAATCCTTTTTCAAATATTTCTATAAACCAGATGGTATTCAACCCTTGTGTGAGTAAAATGAGTTATTTTCCAAACATGAATTCAACATTTTTCCCAAATCAAAATATGACTTTTACATATTCCTTTTTACAAAAGTTTGTGGTTTTTTAACAACTAGACTCTTATGGTTTAGAAAAGACCTTTTCTTCTTTTCCCTAAATGCCTGGTTTGTTAATTGGAGAAGAATATTTTCCTTTTAGTTTTTGGTGATGGTTGAAATCGACACAAATATTTGCTATTATGAGGTATTGTTTTCGTGGAATAGTTGGAACCAAGTACAACATTAAGTATAGCCTTTACAGGTTTCACTGATCAAAAGTGCAACACTGTAGTTACTAGAGAAAATCTGGAGAAATAGCTTTAACAATTTCAGAAAATAGCCCACAGACTGTATTACTTGAGGAATTTAATGCCTAAACTTTAGTCCAAAGCTATCTTTAAAAAAATTTAATGGTCATTGAATATTTGTTAATGCATAATAGGATGAAAACTTCAAAAAACAAAGAAAATGCTACTTCAGATCAAGTCTTCTTTCCATCTATAATAAGCTCATATTTACAAATTGTGCTGTACCACTTTGGTCAAAAGTAATCCATCCTTCTTTTTTAAAATCTGTATGGAGATGGAGAGCAAATGAAAAATACAGCCAGATGGGACGTGTCGTTGATGGCAATCACTTTGGCTCAGTCCCTCCCCTCCTGCTGCCCTCTCGCCTCACTTCTGGAACTATCATTCAAGCTTGTGCTATCAACTCTCACTTCTATGCCAAAGACTCACGCAGACATCTCCTGTCATGTCCTCTTATCTTGCTGCTATTCTCATGTTTCCATCTTTCTACTGAATGTCACATTGTCACCCGCAGCACACTCTGTCCCAATCCAAGGTCAGCCATACTCAGAAGGAAAAACTGCGCTCACACCTCCCAGCTCCTCTGGCCATGAGACACCGTCAAGCACACTCAGGAGAGACGGCCCCAGACAGACATCCTGGTCTCAGTTAAGCACTCAGTGACCTCACACCTCCTCTAGCTATGCATGCAGGAAAGTGCAGAATCATTTGGATCCCTCTTTATCGGTCTTCTTCGTTTCCAAGACTTATCCAGTGTTCCCCTTATGTCAAGCTCTTCCTCTTTGTCCCCACTGCCAGAATCCAGCCCCAGCCTCCAAGGCTGCCCTGCTGTATTACAGGTTTCTTATTTCCTAGTTTCTCTCCAATTCAGTCCATCATGCAAAATGCTGTCAGACTTGTCCCGAGAAAGATTACCCATCCTGTCATTTTTCTGTCATATCCAGAGTAAACAGTAAATACAACATACAGAGGGCTCAAAGGCAGGTATGCAAAAAAGCAACTATTCTTTCTAATAGTTGCAGTCTCGAGTCCATATTCCACCTGAGAACAGAAAAAAAAAAGCTATTTAGAAACTTTCAGGTAAAAGCATTCAAATTCCACAATTTCTCAGTCAATGCAGGATTAAAATGCTGTCATATTAAGGATGAAGCCCCCTCTCATGCTCATTTTTCTTCCTCCGCAATGTGTGCATGAAAGAGAGAACTTTGAAGTGTATTGGTGTGTATGGGGTGGGTTGTACATTTTCCATCAGGGTGTGTACACACTGATTTCCACAGCGGCAATTCTTCGCGTCGGATCCCCAGGCCAACCTCTCTCCATAAGGACAGTGACAGAACATCTCTACAGAAAGGGTTGAGGGATAGCAACCTGATAGGGAAAGAAGTCCAGGCAATTTAGCTTATAACAAGAATATTGCTTTTACTTAGCAGCGTATATTTATTTGAGGTGGCTTGAAGTTACTTTGCAAAACAAACTTTTTTTTTTTTTGAGGAAGATTAGCTCTGAGCTAACTACTGCCAGTCCTCCTCTTTTTGCTGAGAAAGCCTGGTCTTGAGCTAACATCATGCCCATCTTCCTCTGTTTATATGTGAGATGCCTACCACAGCATGTTATGCCAAGTGGTGCCATGTCCGACCCGGGATCTGAACCGGAGAACCCCGGGCCGCCGAGAAGTGGAACGTGCAAACTTAACCACTGCGCCACCGGGCCGACCCCGCAAAACAAACTTTTTACTTACGTTGAAATGTATTAAGCTCTCTGCTGCGAATTTTTCTCGCCCCTGCCAAAAGAATCTACAGGCCCACTGTCCTCCATCTAGCAGCTTATTTTCATTCCTTTCCCAGGATCTTGTGCATTTCAGGGCTTTCTCTCTGAACCATTCAGAGGTAAGTATAGGGGTAATATAAAAAATATTTACCAGGGGCTGCCCTGGTGCCATAGTGGTTGACTTCGCATGCTCCGCTTTGGTGGTCTGGGGTTCACAGGCCCATATCCCGGGCACGGACCTAGCACCACTCATCAAGCCACGCTATGGAGGCGTCCCACATAAAACAGGAAGATTGGCACAGATGTTAGCTCAGGGCCTATATTCCTCATATATATATATATATATATATATATATATATATATATATATATTTATCATCCAACTGGACATGGGCACCGAGCAATTAACATGGATGCCAGCTGGAGAAGACTGGATGGGCTGTCCTCGCGCATCGTGGCTGCATGTCAGCCTGGGGTCTAGGTGACTCTGGAGCACTGTTTCAGGCTCAGAAGGCCCCACTACTCTACCATCTGGTGCCACACTAAGTGTGGGGCTTCTCTGCTCAAGTTAGATTCCATAGGCATGGAAATCAGAAACTCTGCACTGTGGCTCAGCAATCTGTATTTTCACAAACTCTCCAGGCGATTCCGATACATGCCAAAGTTTGAGAACCAAGGACCTAAGCTACGTGGGTTTTTTAAAAAAAATTATTTTTATTGAGATATTATTGACATACCACCATTGTATAAGTTTAAAGTATACATGTTGATTTGACACATTTATGTATTTCAATGTGATTACCACCATAGTGTTAGCTAATACCTCTATCATATCACAGAATTATCATATCTTTTTTGTTATGGAGCAATTAAGATATAGTCTTTCAGCAACTTTGAAGTTTATAATGCAGTATTGTTGTCTATAATCGCTATGCTGTGCATTAGATCTCCAGGGCTTACTTATCTACTGGTTGCAAGTTTGTACCCTGAACAACATCTCCCCGCTTCCCTCACCCTCGTCCTCCAGCCCCTGGTAACCACCATTCTATTCTCTGTCTTTATGAGTTCAGCTTTTTTAGATTCTACATATGCCATATCATATAGTATTTATTTTTCTGTGTCTAACTTATCTCATTTAGCAGAATGCCCTCAAAGTCCTTCTATGTTGTCACAAATGGAAGGATTACCTTCTTTCTCATGGCTGAATATTGTATTGTATTGAATTGTATTGTATTGAATATTGTATATTGTATCTCTCTCTCTGTCTATATATATATACACCACTGTATATTGTATATATACATATGTATACATATATCTTCTTTTATCCATTTGTCATTGATAGACCCTTAGGTTGTTTCCATATCTTGGCTATTGTGAATAATGCTGCAATAAACATAGGAGTGCATATATCTGTTAGAGATCCTGTTTTCATTTCCTTTGGATACATACCTGGGAATGGAATTCCTGGCTCATATGATAGTTCTATTTTTAATTTTTTGAGGAACCTCCATATTGTTTTCCATAGTAGCTGAACCAACTTGCATTCCCACCAGCAGTGTACAATGGTTCCCTTTTCTTCACATCCTTGCCAACACTTGTTATCTCTTGTCTTCTTCATGATAGCCATTCTAACAGTTGTGAGGTGATATCTCATTGTAGTTTTGATTTGCATTTCCCTGATGATTAGTGATATTGAGCATCTTTTCATGCTCCTGTTGGCCATTTGGATATCTTCTTTGGAGAAATATCTATTTAGCTCCTCTGCCCATTTTTTAATCAGATTGTTTGGATTTCTTTTGGTATTGAGTTGTATGGGTTCTTTATATATTTTGGATATCAACCCCTTATTCTATATATGGTTGGAAATATATACCTGTTCTATAGGTTGCCTTTTCATTTTGTTGATTGTTTATTTTGCTGTGCAGAAGCTTTTTAGTTTGATGTAGTCCCACTTGTTGATTTTTGCTTTTGTTGCTTGTGCTTTTGGTGGTATATCTAAAACATCATTGCCAAGATCAATGTCAAAGAGCTTCTTACTTACGTTTCCTTCTAGGCGTGTTACAGTATCGGGTCTTATGTTTAAGTCTTTAATCCATTTCTAGTTAATTTTTGTGAGTACTATAAGTTAGAAGTCCAATTTTATTTTTCTGCATGTGGTTATCCAGTTTTCCCAACACCATTTGTTGAAGAGACTTTTCCCGTTGAATATTCTTGGCTCCCTTGTCAAATATTAGTTGACTGCAAAAGTGGGGGCTTATTTCTGGGCTCTCTATTCAATTCCGTTAGTCTGTGTGTCTATTTTATGCCAGTAAAATTACTGTTTTAATTACTATAGCTTTGTAGTATAGTTTGAACTCAGAAAGTTTGATACCTCTGACTGTGTTCTTTCTTATGATTGCTTTCGCTATTTGGGGTCTTTTGTGGTTCCATACAAAGTTTAGGATTCTTTTTTATATTTCTGTGAAAAATGTTCATTGGAATTTTGATGGAGATTGCATTGAACCTATAGATGGCTTTGGGTAGTATGGACATTTTAACAATATTAATTCTTCTGATCCATGACCATGGATATCTTCCCATTTGTTTGTGTCTTCTTCAATTTCTTTCATCAAAGTCTTGTAGTTTTCATTGCACAGATCTTTCACTTCCTTGGGTAAATTTATTCTTATTTATTGTTTTTTGATGCTATTATGAATAGGATAGTTTTCTTTATTTCTGGTTTGGACATTTTGTTGTTAGTGTATAGAAGTGCAAATGATTTCCATATGTTGGTTTTATGTCCCGAAACTTTATTCATTGATTAGTCCCAACGGTTTTTTGGTTGATTCTTCACAGATTTTTCTCTATATAAGATCATGTCATCTACAAATAAGGACAATTTTACTTCTTCCTTTCTTATTTAGATGCCTTTTTATTTGTTTGTCTTGCCTAATTGTTCTAACTAGGACTTCCCGTACTGTTTAGTAGGAGTGTTGAGAGTGGGCACCCTTGTCTTGTTCCTGATCTTAGAGGAAAAGCTTTCAATTTTTCACCATTGAGTATGTTAGCTGTGGTTTTGTCATATATGGCTTTTATTATGTTGAGGTATGTTCCTTCAATACTCAATTTCTTGAAAATTTTTTCCATGAAAGGATGTTATATTTTGTCAAATGCTTTCTCCCCATCTATTGAAATGATCATATGATTTTTATCTATTTTATTAATGTGATGTGTCACATTTATTGATTTGCATATGTTTATCCATCTTTGCATCCCAGGGATAAACCCCAGTTGGTCATGGTGTATAATCCTTTTCATGTGCTGTTGAATTTGGTTTGCTAATTTTTGGGGGGGGTTTTGCTGGAAAAGATTCACCCTGAACTAACATCTGTTGACAATCTTCATCTTTCTTTTTTCCTCCCCAAAGCCCCAGTATATACTTGTATATTCTAGTTGTAAGTCCTTCTAGTCTTCTATGTGAGCCACCGCCACAGCATGGCTGCTGACAGATGAGTGGTGTGGTTTTGTGCCTGGGAACCCAACTTGGGCCTCCAAAGGAGAATGCGCTGAACTTTAACCACTAGGCCATCAGGCCTGGCTCATGGTTTGCTAATATTTAGTTGAGAATTTTTGCATTTATATTAATCAGGGATATTGGTCTATGGTTTTCTTTTCTTGTAGTATCCTTATCTGGCTTTGGTACCATAGTAATGTGGGCCACGTAAAATGAATTTAGAAGAATTTCCTCTTTAACATTTTGGAAGAATTTGAGAAGGATTGGCATTAATTCTTCTTTAAATGTTTAGTGGGATGTGCCAGTGAAGCCATTTGGTCCTCGAGTTTTCTGTGTTGAGAGGTTTTTCATTACTGATTCAATCTCCTTAATCATTATTGTTCTGTTCACATATCTTATTTCTTCCTTATTCAGTCTTAGTAGATGGATGTTTCTAGGAATTCATCCATTGCTTCTAGGCTATCCAATTTGTTGGTATATAATTGTTCATAGTAGCCTCATGATCTTTTGTATTTTTGTAGTATCAGTTGTAATGTCTCCTCTTTAATGTGTGATTTTATTTATTTAAGTCTTCTCTCCTTTTTTCTTAGTTAGCTAAAGGTTTGTAATTTTGCTTATCGTTTTGAAAAAGCAACTTCTAGTTTCATTGATTTTTTTCCTGTTGTTTTCCTGACCTCTGTTTCATTTATTTCTGCTCTGATCTTTGTTATTTCCCTTCTTCTGCTAACTTTGAGCTTAGTATGTTCTTCTTTTTCTAGTTCCTTGAGGTGTAAAGCTAGGTTGTTTATTTGAGATCTTTCTATTTTCTTAATATATACATTTTTTGCTATAAGCTTCCCTATCAGAACTGATTTTGCAGCATCCCATAGGTTTTAGTATGTTGTGTTTTCATTTTCATTTGTTTTGAGAAATTTTTTTGATTTTTCTTTTGATTTCTTCTTTGACTCATTGCTTATTCAGGAGTAAGTTATTTAATTTCCACATATTTGTAGATTTTCTGGTTTTTCCTCTTGTCGTTGATATCTAGTATCATACCATTGTGGTCAGAAAAGATGCTTGATATGATTTCAATCTTCTTAAATTTTCTAACACTTATTTTGTGTCCTATCATATGGTCTATCCTGGAGAATGTTCCTTGTGCACTTGAAAGGAATGTATATTCTGCCTCTGTTAGATGTAATGTTCTATAAACGCCTGTTAGGTCCATTTGGTCTAATATACAGTTTAATTCCAATGTTGCTTTGTTGATTTTCTGTCTGAACAATCTATCCATTGCTGAAACTAGGGTATTGAGGTCCTCTGCTCTTATTGTATTGTTGTCTGCTTCTCCCTTCACATCTGTTAGGACTTGCTTAATATATTTTAGGTGCTCCAATGTTGGGTGTGTATATATTTACTATTGTTATATCTTCTTAATGAATTAACCCCTTTATTATTGTACATTGACCTTCTTTGTCTTTTGTTACTATTTTTGGCTTAAAGTCTATTTTGTCATTGTGGGCTTTTTCTCATTCTCCCCACTTTGCTCTTATAATTTAGCCTAAGGAATTATGGTGTTTGGGGCAGGCAGTTTGCAGGGGCCCTTTGTTTTCTCTCTCAGTCTCCAGTGGGTTTTTTTCCTAGAGGAATGGGGATAAATTGGCTAACAACACCTTGTGAAAACAGCAGTAAAATAGAATGACTATTATTGGTTTCAATAATATACTTCTAACAACCATTGTGAAACACTTTACTAGTTGTACAGTTATTTCTATTCAATATGGTGATAGTTTAATTGTACAACCTTAGGTCCACAGACTAACATTGTAGGTTTCAGTTTTTTAATTCATTGCATGAATACAGTGGGAAAACAGTTTATGTTCTGTTTTTCATTTGTATAATTTTGACAATTTGATTATTTGCAAAAGAGAACTGTTTAACATACAAGGATATAGTATATAAAAGGAGCAGATTTTAGTAAGGTTCAATTTTCATATGGAAATCAGAAATTCAAATTAAAAATATTATCTGAAAATCTTGAAAAAGGTACATTGCACTCTCCCTTTCTTCTTAACATTATTTCCCCTTTTGTTAATAATTCAAGATCAACATTATGAGCAATCATTGTTCTATTTATAGGTACTTAAATCTCTCTCCTACTTGGCTATTTCTAGTCATCACTGAATTTGAAATCAAATTAATAAAGCTTATTTAAAAGCATGCAAAGTAAAAGTGAACAGTTTCTGACAGAGGATCCAAAGAAATTTTCAGTGCATAAAGTGCATGAGCTTTAAGTCCATTGATTTCATGACCTCCATTCAATAGCTTCCTTATTGATCTTATCAATTCTTGTTAAGTAACGATTGTGATAGAAAAAAAATTAAATAATAATATAGGGAAAGTCTTTTGTTTGTTTGTTTTTAGGGGGAAGCTTTTTAAATTGAATCTATTTAGATAGAAGTAGGCTTAATTCTTTAGAAAAAATGTATTATTTTCCCTGACTTTCAAAACAGCTTTACTTATAATCTGACATTTCATAAAACTGTAATCTGTGAATCACTCTAAATTTGACATTCTGTCAAATTAGGCTAACCAGAATAAGGCTGTATATGTAGTCCAAAAGTAAACCACTAAATGTACTTTGAAGAACTTAGTGTTCATTTGGCAATTAAATGTCTCACCTAATACAAAACTTAATTTAGCTAACCAAGGTAGGTTGCTTTTTCCTTTCTCAGAGAAGTAAAATAAAGCCTGTATTATTCCCACATATTCACTGCACTATTCTGGGGTGTCTTTGGCTATATATGACTCGCTGAACAGAGAGGGCCATCTTTCACTACTGAAAAGAAGACTTGTTTAAACAAAACATTGTTAATCCTATTTAGTTGAAACAGGAGGCCACCTGGATGACTCTTCTGCTATTTTTTACAATACATTCATGCCCATGAGTCATATGTAGGTGTTACAGCATGGGAGCATGGGATCATTATACAATCAAAAATGTAAAAAATAAAAACAAAAACAACCAAAATGAAGTGGGAAATAATTTCACAATGATCACAAAGGGATATAATATTTTAAGCAATGCATTGTTATTTATTATGGACTATACTGCAAGAGTATTTTAAATCTCACAAGCTCTACACAGCACAGTATTAGTGTAGTAGTAGATGGATGTTTCTAGGAATTGTCAAATGCTTTTTGTAATGTTAGGCAAATGAGTTAACTCTTGGAGGTAGTTTTGTCTCACAATCAAACTGTAGATTTTGGTAAAGAGACTTGAGTTAGAATATCTTTTCCATACCTCTTTGTTATCATTACTTTTTCTACATCTTCAAGTTTCACTTTGGCCAGAAAGGAGATATTGTAACATTTGTTTGTCTTGTTCCAGGAAATTCTTAGAAAGAGGATTCTTCATGCATATAAAATGATCAAAAATTCTTCACATGTGGTAACTGGTCAAGTAGACCAATAGGTAGATCCTATTGTAAACAAAGCAAAGAAACTGCTAAGATGCAGCAGAGTTAGAAGGAAGCTGGCCATTCACTGTTGACCTGACTAAGTATTTGACATATAAGATACCTTTATTTCTATTCTTCAAGTGCAACACTATCTGCCTGGTGAGATTATTGTGATCACTAATCATAAATTAAAAAGTTATCACAATAAAGCAATAATCAAAGAAGCAATAGAAGAAAACAATTTACAGACTTTTTTAAAAAATTGGGGTATAATTGGCATAGCATTATCATTAGTTTCAGATATATAATGTAGTGATTTGATATTTGTATATATTGCAAAATGATCACCACAATAAATCCAGGTAACAACCATCACCATACATAGTTACAAATTTTTTTCCTTGTGATGAGAACTTTCAAGATCTACTCTCCTAGCTACTTTCAAATATGCAATATGGTGTTATTAACTATAGTCACCATACTGTACATTACATTCCCATGACTTATTCATTTTATAACTGGAAGTTTGTACCTTTTGACCCCATTCATCCATTTCACCCACCCCCTACCCCCTGCCTCAGGCAACCACCAATCTGTTCTCTATGTTATATCCATGAGCTTAGTTTTTGGTGGGCTTTTAAATTTTTTTTTTTTTAGATTCCACATATAAGTTAGATCATATGGTATTTATCTTTCTCTGTCTGACTTTTCACTTAGCATAATACCCTCAAGTTCCGTCCATAGTGTCACAACTGGTGAGATTTTATCATTTTTTATGGCTGAATAATGTTCCATCATGTGTGTGTGTGTGTCTGTATATATATATGTATGTATACAATATATATATACACACATGTATGTATTGTATACATACATATGTGTATTGTATGTGTGTATATATATATATACACACACACACACACACACACACACAGACTCTACATTTTCTTTATCCATTTATCCATCAATGGACATTTAGGTTGTTTTCCACGTCTTGGCTATTGTAAATAATGCTGCAATGAACATAGAGGTGCATATATCTTTCTGAATTAATATTTTTACTTTCTTTTGATAAATTCCCAGAACTAAAATTGCCAGATCATATTGAAGTTCTAATTTTAATTTTTTTGATGAGCCTACATACTGTTTTCCATAGTGGCTGCACCAATTTACATCTTCACCAACAGTGCACAAGGTTTCCTTTTCCTCCCTCCACGTCTTCATCAACATTTGTTATTTTTTGTTATAGATATTTTAGAATGTCATACAGTGTCACTCAAAATTAATGATGGAAAAAAACACCTGGCCATATACTAGTAAAATATTACTAATTATCTGGTATATATTATCTTTTAAAGTTTTTAAAGGATATTAATTAAATGCTGTGTATATTCACTGTGTTATGTCTCACTCCCAGTAATAGAATTAAATAAATATATATATAATTTATGTGACACGATAAATCAGTAGGAAAAAGAAGGATTTATTTATTTAATCAACAAAAATGTATTGCATGTATAATGGATGCCAGGAACTAGGACCAATACAATTCTTGCCCTCACATTAGGTTTTGTTAGCTAGAAGAAACACTGTGCAGGGGGAAAATTAAGTAATAGCTTGGAACAATTTTTTTATAACTAGTTTAGGAAAACACCAGACTGTGGGTGGAGTGAATTAGGAAAGAAAGTGGGGGAAACAAAAGCATTCTAAAGATTTCTTTTGTGGTGTTAGAGATGAATGGATAAATTATTGAGGGGAGTATAAGAATTATCTAATTTAAATTAACAGTAGAGAAATATTTATTTATTTAAACATAGAAAGGTAACCATAGAGGATAACAGAAAAGTACCATAGACTTTCCAGTTAAAAAGCAGGAAAAGAAAAAGAATGAACATTCTCTACTTCTGGAGCTTAAGAGGGGCATGCCTGCATGAAATTAGAGACTGCCTACTTGTGGTCACGTGACTAAGTTATTGCCAGTAGATTGTGAGTGGAAGTAATATGTTAAATTTCGTCTATAATTTAAAGAAAAATTGCCTACCTTGATTTTCCTATTCTTGTAAACTGAATACAAACATGTTCACATGGCAGCTTTGGCCATAAAGTTAAGAATAAAGCCTGAGATGTGACAAAACAAAATGGAAGGAACCTGGATACCTGGGTAGCTATGTGGAGCAGAGTCACCCTGGAAACCTGAATTGCTCATCTGGGGACCGTTATGTATGAGAGAAATAAGTGTTTATTGTAGTAAAGCCACTGTATTTTGAGATCTCTTTGTTGCTATAGCTTGGTCTTGGTCATAACATTAGAGAAATTAGTACTGGAAGTGGGGTGCAGCCATCACAAAAACAGAAAAGATCTGACTTTGGCTTAAAGATTGGGTAATATACAGCAAGGACAAAAATATAGTAGACTGGGAAGATGATTGCTCTTATTCATATGTTGTAAACACTTGGTAAAAACATTACATGTGATGATTTGCGAGACAAATTTCCCATTGAGCTTGTACTTCAAGGTGAAATAATTGAAAATTTCCAAAAGACAAAGTGAGAATGATGGTTACAGCATAGAAGTCAGAAAACAGATATGCTTAGGACTAAAAGAACAAAAACAAAAAACTGGGGGTGTGGTACTGGAACGTGCGATAGACTATAAGCAAATAAACCTGCAGATGACTATGTTTTTAAAGAATCATGTTACTAAATTAGCCATCAACGTACCCTGCAAAAGCAAAATTGTGAGGCCTGAAGCAGTCCTCAAGGAATGCATACTCTCCAACATCCACTTAAGAGTTCATCTGGTATATTAGAGCTATGAAACAGCTCACAGCAGGCAACACCGGAGGCCAGTGAGGACCGTGGACAAAGGAGTCCCTCTCAGAGAGCAGAGTCAGGGACAGCCAGATGGACCAACCAAGGATTTACTCCACTGTCAGCACAGACAGATGAACAACTCTTGCCCAGCAGAGTGAAAATTGCTCTAGATCATGCTCTCCAGTATGTTTCTCATACTTTCCTGTTCCAAATTGGCGATTCCATTGCAGTTGCCCTGTTCCTGCTCCACTACTGTTTATTTAGGGAATGCAGGTGTGGGAGGGAGACAACATATTGACTCGATGAAGAGGACTGTACTTCAACCAGAGATCCTGAACTTTGAGCTGGGTGAAATAACTGAATTGGACTTTGGATTATTTCCCTCGGAAAGGGGATAAGTATGTTCTGTTTGGGGAAAGAAATTTACATCTAAATAGTTGAGTGGCTAGAGCCAAGTATTGTGTCAGAGACTGCTAACTGTCCACCAGATTCCATTCTCCTTTCTTCTGTAGCAATACAGTGGCAGCTGAGCATATGGCTTCCCTGGTCAAGACTACATTTCCCAGAGTCCTTACAGATGTAATGTAATGTAATGTGACTGCATTCTTGCCAGTGCCTTGTGTAAAATGGCTAGGGACAATTCCTGCCCCACTTGTTTAAAGATAAGTAATTGCTCTGATTTCCTGTCTCTTTTTCCTGCTCCTTTGAGTTGGAATATAGATGTGCCCATGAGCCAGTTTCAACCATGTAGGAGCAGAGAGTGCACTAGAGAGCTGCAGAAAAACAAGAGGGAAGAAGCCCAGTTTTCTCAAAAACCATATAGAGCAGAGATGCTCCGATGAACTAGGACCACTCTTCACAGGACTCTTAGGTGATACAGAGAGAAATTTCTGTCTTTAAGCTACTGTATTTTTCAGGTCTCTTTAGTAGCTTAGCCTTTACCCTAACTAACATAAATGAATATTCAAGGAGAAGTAGCAAAAGTAAAAAGACAAAAAGGAAACAACAGAAAATATAATAAGTAATAACATCACATTGGCTGAGCAAATAAGATCAAGTATATCAGTTATTTCACTAAATGTGAAAGTACTGGATTCAACCAGCAAAAAAGCAGAAATAATCGCGTATTAATTAAACAACAAAATCTAATTGTTTTTTGCTCAAAAGAAATGTGCATTAAAAAGGTGACAAAGAAAGGTAGACACATAAAGAATAACTAAAAATACACCAGGCAAATACAAACCAAGAGGCGGAATGGCAATATTAGTAATAAGCAAAGGAGAATTCAAAATTCAAAGCATTAAATATGATGGAAAAAGATACAACCCGTGAAAAATTTATGAATACATATATAACAAATAACAAAGAGGCTAAAATCTGCAGACTTTAGGAGACTATGATAAAATCAGAACTATGGCAGGAGTTTTACTAAATGAAATTTTCATATACTTCAGAACAAGTAAACAAAAAATAATGAAAGATAGAAGATCTGACTAGTTGAAAAACAAACATGTTTTAATAGTCCAGTAACTTACAAACCAAGAATGTGCATTCAATTCTCACATCCCTGGAACATTTAGAAAAACCAGTCATGCGCTTGGCTATGCGTAAAATGTTTAAAAAATTCTCACCCACATTATATAATCACAGTCCAATAACTACAAAGTAAAACAAACAAGATTAAAAACTCACAGAACTTAATTACTTCCCATTAAAAAAGTCTCTATAAAAATCCATCTGAATCTAAAGGAAAATCAAAATAGAATTTTAAGCTATTGGAAAAGGTACTTATCTATAAAACAAAATCAAAACGCAAATAGTAGACCTAACGAAATATTCGCAATGTGCATGAAGTATGAACAGAATTAATAAAGAGAGTTCATTCAATAAATTTTTAAAAAGGAAAAATAACTCAATATAATGGATAAATAAAATGAAGAGATGGTTCGTCAAAGAAGAAATGCAAATTACCAATAAATATTTGGAAAATATCTCAACCTCCATGCTAGTTAAGGAAACAAAAATTAAAGCAACAATGAGATGTCATTTTCATCTATCAGATGGGTAAAAATTTTAAAGAATAGTAACTTCGTGTCTTGCAACTAAAAAAAGGATGGATTTATGGAATACTACCTTCTCTTTGGAAAGTATCCTGGCAATATCTATTAAAATTTCTTAAATACACCATCCTTTGACACAGGAATCTAACTTCTTGAATGTGAATCTGTTAGGAAAGCCTGGGTTGTATTGAATATACAAACGAATTGCAGAAGCTTAAGGCAATAGAGGTTTATTTGTGCTAATAGCAGTACGGACCGACTATAAGAGATTGCTGATTGTAGTCGCTTCAGGACCAGGCTGAGAGAGGACCCATCTCCACAGGGGCTTCCACAATCACTCTGAAGGGGGGACAGGATGCGGCAATCCTGCATTGACCTTAAAACAGCTCTCAGAAGGGACATCCATCACCTCTGCTCACATTTCATAGGCTAAAGCATGCCATGTGGCTATACCTAACCTGAAAAGATCCAGGAAAGGCAATGCTTCTATGTGCCCAAGAGAAGAGAAGAGAACATTGATGGTGATACTATGAGAATCCATTTTATAGAAATAAAAGCACCAATATGTAAAGATATTAGTACAATTATATATCACCATATTATTATTATTATGTTTTTTTTGGTGAGGAGGATTCACCCTGAGCTAACATCATTGCCAAACTTCTGCTTTTTTTTTTTTGGCTTGAGGAAGATTAGCCCTGAGCTAAGCTCTGTGCCAATCTTCCTCCACTTTGTTTGTGGGATGCCTCCACAGCATGGCTGATGAGTGGAGTAGGTCCATGCCCGGGATCCAAACCCGCAAACCCTGGCCCCCAAAGCAGAGCATGTGGGACTTTAGCCACTTGGCCATGGGGCCAGCCCTTCGCAATATTATTTTCAATCACAAAAAGCTAGTAACAATCTGAATATCCATCAAAAAGAAATGCTTATACAGATATTAAGGAAGATTGTATTAAATATATTTGTGTTGGATGCTTGTGCACGATGTGTTATTATATGACAAAAAAGATGATGCAGATTATACACAGTATGAAGCTAATATTGTAAAAATGCACAACACTGACAAAAAGTTCTATGTATCTGTATATATGTTTATATGTGCATGGAGAAAGCAATGGAAGAATATATGCTACATAACCTTAATATGTATACATATGTGGAATATATATATATATATATATGTATATGTGTAAATATCAGAAAATACCAGCAGGGGCACCCATGGTGAATAGGTTTCTGCAGAGCTTCTAGATTAAGACAGACTGGCCATCCACTTCTGAAAAAATTGGCCATGAAAACCCTGTGAATAGCAGTGGAACACCGTCTAATATAGCACCAGAAGGTGACAAGATGGCGCAAAGAGACCAGGCAGGCTTCCACTTTGCTGTCCAAATGGTCGCAAGGAGTCAGAAATCACTTGACAGTACCAACAACAAAACTGTGTGTATATATGCATAAACTGGTGTGGTGCATCCATGAAGTATGTGTCAAATTTCAGGAGTGAGCATCACTTAGCTTTCTATTTATTCATTGTTAGATTTTTTTACAACTAGCATTTCATATTTTGTAATTTTAAAATTAGTAAATTTTACAATATACATTATAAATAGAACACTACTATTTTATATTATAAATAGAAATAGAAAAATACTCATTTACTTTAAAGAAATATGGTGACATTTAGGTGCATAATTCGTTCAACATGAGTCTAATATATGCAATTTATTCTTCTCTTTACATTTTTCAATTATCCATATATATTAAGTATCAGACATTAGAGATAGAATGGCAAATAAGATAGAGAAAAATTCCTACCCTGTTGAGCTTGTATTACATTAAGGAGATAGACAATAATAAAATCACAAATCAATATATAATGTAAACTTAAGTAGTAAAAAGTACTTTAAATAAAAATAGAGTAGGTTAATAGAGTGTGTTGGGAAGGCAATATTCTAAATAAGGTGGTCAAAAACATTCAAGAACATTTTCTCAGTAGAATTGACATTATAGATAAGCAGAAATAAAGTGAGGGAGTGATCCTGTAAAAACTGAGGGAATAGAGCACTCACTTTCCTCTAAGTAGAGGAAAGTGTGAGGGCAAAGACCCTGAGGTGGGAACAATGTGTGTCTGTGAACGATACATAAGATCAGAGTGACTGGAGTGGAACAGGTCAGAGAGGTAGGCATGGGCCAGACCAATCCGTGGTACAGAGCTTGGATTTTATTCTGCAAGAAATGACTGGGCTGAGTAATTATACGATTTAATTTACATATCTTAAAAGAGAGCTGACCATATTTGAGCAGGGAGAACATCTCAGACGATATTATAAGAGCCCAGGTAAGTGACAAAGGTGGCTTAGTTAAGGATAGTGGCAGTGAGGGAGGACAATAAGTTCATATTCTGGATATATCTTGAATTATGACCCCCATAAGACATGCTGGTGGATTAGATGTGGAGCAAAAGGAAGCGGAGTCAACTCAGGTGATTCCTAGTGTTTGGACCAAAAAATTGGATGGATGGAAAGATTGTGGGAGGAGCAGGTTTGGGATGTGGTAAGAAACCAAGAGTTTTGTTTTAGATATGTTCAGTTTTATCTACTAGATATCCAAGTAGAAATAACAAGTAGGTGGTTGCATATCTGGGCCTCATTAGCGTAAGGATGATATCTAAACCTGAGAGCCTGAATGAGACCACCAAATATATCTGTGTATAGATAATGAATAGGAGAGAGTCACACACTTAGTGTACACAAAATTGAGAGGCCAGGAGGAGAGAAAGACTAACTCTTGAAGTAACAGAAGAGGAAGTATTCTGGAAGTTCAGTGAGGAAAGTGTTTTCAGAATGAGACAGTGAGAGACTATATTAAATGCTTCTGTTCATCTGGGCTGTTGCTTGCCCTGTTGCTCTTTTATTATTTGTAAAGAGAAAAAAGAAAAAAGTATGACTCACACAGCCAAGTTCATATCGAAAATTCTTATAGGGTATTGTTGTTAGAAAAGAAAAAATAATACTATTTATAATCCCCACCTGCCTTATATGAAGGTTTGATGCTGTTAAATGAAGAGTCCTTTATTCTGCTGAGTACCTTGAATGGTTTGGTTATATATATTTGCATCTTAGTGTTGTGAAAGCTTGAACTGATCACATGATAGAAGGAACGTAGGCAGGACTTTCAGCTATACAGGATTGAGGAGACTGACAAATCCACTCCCTGAAAACAACTATAAAACTGACAAAAGTGTGAAAAAAAATCATTTCAGGTCTCTGGAAATCTACCAAATGTGAACAACAAAGTGAGAGACACAGATTCAGAGAAAAACTGCTAAACTTTGGGTAATACAGTGGGAGTCTGTGGCATTCTAGCCTGGGGCTGTCTACCTGCCCCATCCCAATTCAGATGACACAGTAGTTCTTCTGGAACTGGCTGGCTGTGAAAACCAGCACCTGCCCTGCTAGAGAGGGCTGACTTTACTTGGAGTGGAGGCTGGGAAAATCTCAACCAGCAGCAAAAGGGAAAACCCTGCAACAATCCTAGCCTGAAGTTGCAGTCCTGGCTGGAGCAAGTAGCACACCATAAGACTAGGAAGATATTTAGCAGGGAGATAGTAGTTGAGGGACTTGGGAATCATTCCACATATCCCTGACTGTCTGGGGGCCTGTGTGCATTTGTGGTGGTGACCTGAGAAGGGCCAACAGAAAGTAACAGTCAGACTGACTTGAAAACTGCCCAGACTTTGAATGTGCTCTTCAAACCAAACACAGATTCAAGAGCAGAGGGGAGAAGCCTTATGGGAACTAAGTGTTTGAGCACAACTTTTGTTCAATCATTAACTGACCATTAAGTTATGCATACCCAGGGGTCACTCCTAGAAAGCTCAGTTAAAAAATGCAAATATTAATTAAAAAGCTGAGCAGACACATCAGCAGCCTCACATCACAGGGGTGACAAATCCCTCAGATTAAATCGAGGTAGATTACTTAAGAAAAAACAACAAGAGCAAAAAACTTTGAGAAAAAAAGAAAATCATAATCCAGAGTTGCTAGAATATATTATCTAAAATGCCTAGTTTACTACAAAAATTTACAAAACATGCAAACAAAACAAAACAAGACAAAACAACCCCAAAACCCAGGAAAGTTTGAAGCATGCTCAGGTAAAAATCAGTCAGTAGAAATTGTCTCCTGAGTGGGCCCATAGGTTGGATTTAGCAAAAACTTCAAATTAGATGTTATGAATGTATTTGAAGAATTCAAGGGTGCTCACTTCGGCAGCACGTATACTACAATTGGAACAATACAGAGAAGATTAGCATGGTCCCTGCTCATGGATGACACATAAATTTGTGAAGCATTCCATATTTTTCTTTTATACAAATCTCATGGTAACCACTACACAAAAAATCAGAGCAGAACCACAATTCACAAAAAGAGAGAAAACTGAGACAACCTCCTCAGAAAACCACCAAAATGAAATGGCAGAAAGAAATACAAAGGAAGAGAAACAATAAAAATAGAACAACCAGAAAACAAGAGCTAAAATGGCAATATTAAGCCCTCATATGTCAATAATCACTCTAAATGTAAATGTATTGAATTCTCCAATCAAAAGACACAGAGTAGCTGGATGGATTAAAAAACAATACCCAACAATATGCTGCCTCCAGGAAACCATCTCAGCTCTAAAGACAAACATAGGCTTAGAGCGAAGGGATGGAAGAAAATACTCCAAGCTAACAGCAAACAAAAGAAAGCAAGTGTTGCCATACTTATATCAGACAAAGCAGACTTCAAGTTAAAAAAGACAATGAGAGACAAAGGGGGCAGTATATGATGATAAAAGGGACACATCACCAGAGGACATAACACTTATTAATATATATGCACCTAACACAGGGGCACCAAAGTACATAAATCAATTATTAACAAACCTAAAGGGAGAAGTTAACAGCAATACAATAATAGTAGGGGACCTCAACACCCCACTTACATCAATGGACAGATCATCCAGACAAAAAGTCAGCAAGGAAATAGTAGATTTAAATGAAACACTTGATCAGATGGACTTAATAGATATATAGAGATCATTCCATCCAAAAACAGCAGAATACCATTCTCCTCAAGTGCACATGGATCGTTCTCAAAGATAGACCATATGTTGGGGAACAAGGCAAGCCTCAGTATATTTAAGAAGATTGAAATCATCTCAACCATCTTTTCCAAACACAATGCTATGAAACTAGAAATCAACTACAAGAAACAAACTGGGAAAGTGAGAAATATGTGAAGATTAAACAACATGCTACTGAACAACCATTGGACCAATGAAGAAATCAAAGGAGAAATTAAAAAATAGACACATGAAAATACAACATAACAACTCTTATGGGATGCAGCAAAAGTGGTCATAAGAGGGAAGTTCATAACAATATAGGGCCACCTCAACAAACAAGAGAAGTCTCAAGTAAGTAATCTTAAACTGAACCTAACAGAACTAGAAAAAGAAGAGCAAACAAAGCCCAAAGTCAGCAGAAGGAGGGAAATAATAAAAATCAGAGCAGAAATAAATGACATAGAGACTAAAGAAACAGTAGAAGGGATTAATGAAACTAAGAGCTGGTTCTTTGAGAAGATAAGCAAAATTGACAAACTCTTAGCCAGACTCACCAAGAAAAAAAGAGAAGGCTCAAATAGATAAAATTAGAAATGAAAGAGGAGAAATTACAACAGATACTGCAGAAATACAAGGGATTATAAGAGAATACTATGAAAAACTATACACCCACAAATTGGGTAACCTAGAAGAAATTGGTAAATTCTTAGACTCATACAACCTCCCAAACTGTATCAAGAAGAAATAGGGAATCTGAATAGACCAATCATAAATAAAGAGATTGAAACAGTAATCAAAACCTCCCAAAAAACAAAAGTCCAGGACCAGATGGCTTCTCTGGAGAATTCTACCAAACATTCAGAGAAGATTTATTATCTGTTCTTCTCAAACTATTCCAAAAAATTGAGGAAGATGGAAATATTCCTAACACATTCTACAAGGCCAACATCACCCTGATACCAAAGCCAGACAAGGACGACACGGAGAAAGAAAATTACAGGCCAATATCGCTGGTGAACATAGATGCAAAAATCCTCAACAAAATATTGGCAAACCAAATACAGCAATACATCAAAAGGATCATACACCATGATCAAGCGGGATTTATACCAGGGACACAAGGATAGTTCAACATCCGCAAATCAATCAATGTGATACACCACATTAACAAAATGAGGAATAAAAACCACATGACCATCTCAATAGATGCAGAGAAAGCATTTGAAAAGATCCAACATCCATTTATGATAAAAACTCTCAATAAAATGGGTGTAGAAGGAAAGTACCTCAACATAATAAAGGCCATATATGACACACCTACAGCCAACATCATACTTAAAGGTGAAAAACTGTAAGCCATCCCTCTAACACAGGAACAGGACAAGGGTGCCCACTCTAGCCACTCCTATTCAACATAGTACTGGAGGTTTTGGCCAGAGCAACTAGGCAAGAAAAAGAAAGAAAAGGAATCCAAATTGGAAAGAAAGAAGTGAAACTCTCAGTGTTTGCAAATGACAGGATTCTATATATAGAAAACCCTAAAGAATCCATCAGAAAACTATTAGAAATAATCAACAACTACAGCAAAGTTGCAGGGTACAAAATCAACTTGAAAGAATCAGTTGCGTTTCTATACACTAACAACGAACTAGCAGAAAGAGAAACCAGGAATACAACTCCATTTACAACTGCAACAAAAAGAATAAAATATCTAGGAATAAACTTAACCAAAGAGGTGAATGACCTGTACACTGAAAACTAAAGATATTGTTGAGAGAAATTGAAGAAGATATCCACAACTAGAAGGAACTACAACTATGATATACAGCTATGTACTGGGGTAGGGGGGCTTTGGGGAGAAGAAGAAGAAGAAGAAAAAAAGAAGGCATAATGAAATGGAAAGATATTCTATGCTCATGGGTCAGAAGAATAAACATAGTTAAATGTCCATACTACCTAGAGCAATCTACAGATTCAATGCAATCCCAATCAGAATCTCAATGTTACTTTTCACAGAAATAAAACAAAGAATTCTGAATTTTATATGGAACAACAAAAGACCCCAAATAGCCAAAGCAATCCTGAGAAAAAGGAACAAAGCTGGAGGCATCACAATCCCTGACTTCAAAATATACTACAGGGGCTGGCCCTGTGCCCAGTGGTTAAGTTTGCACACTTCCCTGTGGCAGCATAGGGTTTTGCTCGTTCGGATCCTGGGTGCAGACATGGCACCACTCATCAGGCCACGCTGAGGTGGTATCCCACATGCCACAACTAGAAGGACCCACAACTAAAATATACAACTATGTACTGGGGGGATTTGGGGAGAAAAAGGGGAAAGAAAAAAATATATGTATACTACAAAGCTATAGTAATCAAAACAGCATGGTACTGGCACAAAAACAGACATATAGATCAGTAGAACAGAATTGAAAGGCCAGAAATAAAGCCACACATCCATGCACAGTTAATCTTTGACAAAGGAGCCTAGAACATACAATTAAGAAAGGAAATCTCTTCAATAAATGGTCCTGGGAAAACAGGAGAGCCACATGTAAAAGAATGAAAATAGATCATTATCTTGCACCATACACAAAAATTAACTCAAAATGGCTTAATGACTTGAATGTAAGACCTGAAACCATAAAACTCCTAGAAGAAAATATAGGCGGTACACTATTTGACATTGGTTTTAGCAGCATCTTTTTAAATATCATGTCTACAGGCGGTACACTATTTGACATTGGTTTTAGCAGCATCTTTTTAAATATCATGTCTACTCAGGCAAGAGAAACAAAAGAAAAAGTTAACAAATGGGATTACAGCAGACTAAAAACCTTCTACAAAGCAGAAGAAACCATAAACAAAAGGAAAAGACAACCCACCAACTTGGAGAAAACATTTGCTAATCATATATCCGACAAGGAGTTGATCTCCAAAATATATAAAGAACTCTTACAACTCAACAACAAAAAAACAAACAGCCTGATCAAAAAATGGGCAGAGGATATGAACAGACATTTTTCCAAAGAAGATATACAGGTAGCCTACAGACACATGAAACGATGTTAAACATCACTAATTATTAGCGAAATGCAAATCAAAACTACAACGATACACCACCTTACACCAGTCAGAATGTCTATAATTACCAAGCCAAAAAACAACAAACATTGGAGAGGATGTGGAGAAAAGGGAATGTCATACACTGCTGATGGGAATGCAAACTGGCACAGCCATTATGGAAAACAGTATGGAGATTTCTCAAAAAATTAAAAATAGAAATACCATATGACCCAGCTATCCCACTACTGGGTATTTATACAAAGAACTTGAAATCAATCATCTAAAGAGGTATAGACACCCCTATGTTCATTACAGCATTATTCACAATAGCCAAGATGTGGAAGCAACCCAAGTTCCCTTCTAGGGATGAATGGATAAAAAAGATGTGGTATATATAAATATGCAATGGAATACTACTCAGCCATAAAAAAGACAAAATCATCCCAGTTGCAACAATATTGATGGACCTTGAGGGTATGATGTTAAGCAAAATAAGCCAGACAGAGAAAGACAAATACTGCATGATTTCACTCATACGTGGAAGATAACAAATACATGGATAAAGAGAACAGATTAGTGGTTACTAGAGGGGAAGAGCATTGGGGGGTGGGTGAAAGGTGTAAAGGGGTATATATGTGTGGTGATGGACAAAAATTAGACTGCTGGTGGTGAGCACAATGAAGTCTATTCAGAAACTGATAAATAATAATGCACACCCGAAATGACACAATGTAATAAACCATTATGATCTCAATAAAATTACTGGAAAAAAAAGAATTCATGGAATTAGTATACATACATTTAAGAACTAAAGGAAAATATGTTGACAATGGCTCAAAAATAGGGACTATTAATAGAGAAAAATAATCTAATAGAAAGAAGTAAGTGGAAATTCCAGAGTTGAAAAGATGCAAATGTCCATTGGGGAATTTTTTGTAAGAGCAAAAAACTGGAAGCAATCCAATTATCCATCAATTGACCAATGACTATACAAGATGTGGTATATCTACACAATTGAATACTATTCAGCAATGAAAAGGAATAAACTTCTGAAACACACTACAACATAGATGAACTTTAACATTATGTCAACTGAAAGAAGCCAGACACAGACAATATATTGTATAATTCCATTTATATCAAACATCCAGAAAATGAATATGTATAGGGACAGAAAGAGGAGCAGTGGCTGCCTAGGCCTGGAGTTGGAGTGGGGATTGACTGCAAATGAGCACGAGGGAAGTTTTCAGAGTGATGGAAATGTTTTAAAATTGGATTGGGTGATGATTGCACAACCCTATAAATTTTCTAAAAGAATTGTTGAACTCTATATTTACAATGGGCAAGTGTTATGGGATGTAAATTATACACCAATAAATCAATTTAAAAATAGAGGAAAAATATGTAGGTATACAGATCACGAGGGGATCTTGTAGGAGGTGCAGAAGGAAGACATCACAGAAGTGATATACAGCTGCATGGCCCATATGACTTCTCTTCATTATCTGGCCAATGAAAGCGATGTGTAGCACTTCCAGATGGAAGCTTAAGAATCATCATTTGATTTGCCATGTTGGGTTTTTTTCTGCTTTAATCACTGACCTACAATACAGTTGGGGGCTCCTCTGTTAGCCTTGGTCTTAGAGAAGGACAGACACAGAATAGAGTCCCAGTTTATCTGTAATGAATGTGTAGCATAAACAAGAAATAAATCCTGTTATTTTAAATCACTATTTTTGGATTGTTTGTTATCACAGCTTAATGTCACCCATCCTGATGTGTACACATTCTCTAAAAGATACTCCAAACACACAATTGTTTAAACCTCTTTGCCTGTATTTGCTCATTCTTGTAGGGTATTAACCTACAAGTAATATTGACTGTCATTTTTCTTTTCTAAGGCTAAGTTTTAAAAAATTCTCTTTATCTGTGATGCATATAGTTGAGTGACTGGTAGTGAACTGATGTCTTATCTAATGAGTCTGTTCTCAAATCATCTCCATTTACCTGTGATGGGCTGACTAGAACAATCAGAGTCTGGAGATAGAGCCATCTGCTTGGGTGTGGTAGGTATTAGGAAATAGACACAGTTGTAGGTGTTGAAAGAAAGTCTAGTCAGTGACAGAACATGTCTGTTGAAGCAAATTCCTAACTGGTATTAAGTGATGAGTTACAGAAGGGTTGATAAAAATTATCTTAACACTCAGGACTTCCAGGTTAGACCTGAGAAGGCTGGAGTTTCTGGGCTGATTATGTCTGTTCATCAGCGATTTTATCTACTTGCTCTGTTTTTCTATTAAAGTATGGTCACGTTAGATGTGTGCCATGATGTGAAAGAGACTGAGAAACATAGCTCTAAAGGGTAAAAATCATATTTTAACAAAGCAGTTTTGAGGAGAGGAAAATGGAGCCAGAGGAAAATAGAGGTAGGTATTAATTAAGGGAGCACAGTGTCTCAATACATGAGTCCTTTTAGAGAATGATTTAGCAGCAATTGAGCAGCTGCGACCAGCCTTAGCATTTCAGTTCATATGTAATCATATTTAGTCTTTATTACTGTGAGGAAATCATTGCTAGTAACATTTTAAAGATGAGGAACCTGGAGCTCAGAGAGAAAATAAGTTAGCTTGAATCATGAGTTTGCGAATGAGGACACTGGGATTTGAATCAAGCTGTGGGACTAGAAAGCTCAGTCATGGGATCCAGGAGCAGGTGATAGTATGGAGAGCACGCAGGCAATTTGGCTGCCAATATCAGTGAAACCTGCCCTCTGGCAACAAGACCCAGCCACTGGGTTTGGTGTTGGTATGAGTTCTTCAGTTCCTAGCCAGGGAAGAGAGGAATTGGCATGAATAAAACAGGGTCACCAATTCTAGAGAGATTAGCACATAAAACTGGAGCTTGGTCACAAGGGAAAAGGCAGAAGCTATTGTCAGAACCTCAGTTTAAGATCAAGATCAGAATTGCAGCTGAGGGAAGTGTTGTTAATCTTGGAGTGTTAGGTTAAAAGTTCTCAGGATGAAGTGGAGGAATTAGGAGACCGATGAGCCCTCAACTGTGGGTGAAGATGGAAGAGCCCAGGAATCATCCAGCACCAACACAGGGGACTTGAGGCTATGTTAAGATTCGTTTTATAGTTTTGTCCACATTCATTATCCTGACCTTTGGGAGAGCCTGTGCTGACTTCTGTGAATGCCTTACTCATATTAAGCTCAACTCTGTAATGGTTGACTATGGGCATTTTCAAGACCACACTATAATTAGTCTTTAAAACGTGGTTAATGACCCCGGTGATCTAGTAGCAATTTCCAAATCTGAAAATGCACCAGAGTAACGTAGGGAGTGTGTTAAAATAGACTTCTTGGGCCTAGCTGATTAAATGAGAGAGAATATCTGGTAGGGTAGGGATCTGGAATCTGTATTTTTAAGAGATTCCCCAAAAGGAATGATGCAACCACAAAATGAGAGCAGACTCTCTAATGTTATTAAAAACTATAAATTAACCAAGTATTCTTTTGGCTTTTGGTTGTTATTCTCCAACCATGTGCCTTCTACTTTTTGAATTGGCCTAAATTTATCAACGTCATTCCTTTTTAACTTTCTCAGTTCTTTCTATTATTCTCTTTAAAATCAAAATAAAGCACACTTCATCAAGCAGAAATAAATGTTCTATTTAGAAAAGATTTTTTTTTTTTAAATGAGACGTGAAAAGGAGGAAAATATGTACTGTCATTTAGTACTTGTCATTTAGTCCTAAAGATTTTCTTTAGGACAACAACTTGAAATTACTGATCCAAGAATACAAGGGCCAACACACAATTTCTTGATAAGAATAGTCCTTTCCCAAAACTCTAGTACCATGGTATAGTCTTAGTTTTCCTTAATGTTGAATGAATTTTTAAAAAGTCCCAGATATTAAGCTCCAACTAGGACACTTGCAAATGTCAGTCAACCTTCCTCCGCTGCTATCCTCAAAGAGAGAAAGTCACGTGCCTGGCCTCAGTTTGATTTTCAGCCATGGTTTGGGAAGACTTTTAAATATTGTCTGTTCAGCTCTAACAGACTCTGTGCTAGACCATTTACATCTTTATTTTAAAATAACTGTATAATATTTTATTTTGTCATTTTCACTTTATATATGAGAAAACTGAGGCTTAGAAAAAGTAATTTGCCCAAGGTATATAGAATATCAAAGTGGTGGAGTAAGATTTTAACCTAGGCAGTTTCACTCCCAGATTTGCTGGATTAAATACTGTGCTGTAGACTCGTTACTCTGGCGAAACTTCATGGTAATAACTAAACATAATGAGACAGTTGAGTTATTAACACAAAAAGATTAAAAATAACAGATTATTTCAAAAATTATTACAGAAGAAAAGATTATAAAGGCCATCTGCCCTGACTTCCTGATTTGAGAAAGCTGCGATCAAAAGACATTAAAATTAAGCTCAGAGTCATACTGTTAGCAAGAGACTAGATAAACCAGTTCTTCTGACTGCCGCTGTAGTGTGCTGTGGTTTCAGCCCAGCAACTCAGATGTGTACAAGGGTAATGAGGGTTTCATAGGGATAAAATGGATCGAACTCGTGAAGAACTTTTGGCCGTAAAAATGAAGTTTGGTCTACATGTTAGTGAACAAAAGCAGATGTTTAAGGCTAATGTGCTGTTTAAGGCTAACGTATTGAAGGGTGAGGGCAGTAATCCTAAATGCTTGTGACGACTCAAAAAGATGTGAAGACTTCCAGTTTTCTCTTGGGATGTTGACAACTGGAAAGGGCATTACTCTCATCCTTATAACAGTGACACAAAAATTCAGACAAACTACAAATCCCTAGCTTTACTTTGAACCCATGAGAGGACTGAGGTCATAGTGCAACTAAGTAACCTAAAAGATAAAAAGAGAAAAATGCCTGCAGGAAGAGAGGGATGTGAGCACTTGTTTACCTGGGGCAGATGTGACCAGGCAAACTAAGAAGAATCCAGCTAAGGAATTAAAGGAATTGGTGGAAGCCAAGAGTGACCTGGTGAGAGTGTGGAGCCCCGGGGGGCTATAGATATAAGGGCCATTCACACCTTCTTGCAGACTCTTCTCCAGGAACCTCATCTGGTTCTCAAAAAAAAGATTGACGAGAGTCTTGAGAAAGCAATTTGATGGTACAAGCCTGGAGGAGGGGAATAGTAGTCTCTGTAGTAAAGGCAGGAAGCCCTGTGCAGACCTCCTTCCTTATCTCTCCTATGGAATACGTGCCTGAAACTGCAGGCAGAGGAATAACACACACTGCTGTACTTTTGGCTCTGGGGAAAACCATTCTAGCTGTGTGTAGGGAACAGAAAAAACTCTCTAGCCTTGCAGGACAAAGTAGGAATATGTGTGGAGTCCAGAACTACAGCTTGTAGGTGGGGCAGGAGCACTAAGAAGGCCGCATCCTCAAGATCCAGGGACATCGCGTTTGCGTAAGACTGACGCTTAATCAAAATAATAGACCCCTCCTCTTGCTTCCCTCCCACCAAGGTAACAGGCATTAAGCAACAGATAACAGTGAAATAATGCTGGGAGGGTTACAAGAGTGTGGAGAGGGATGCCCTTTCTGAGGCATGGCAGAAAGGGGAGACCTCAAGCTAAAGGTAAAGCAGATATTGAGAAAAAACTCCGCAAATCAGTCCCCACCCTAACTGCAAGCTATCTCTAGAAGAATTTGAATGCCGTGCGTGGTATACTGATTGTAACCATAGCAACAAGAAAACCAAGACCCAATTCAACCCCTTCCTAGATTGACAATTCCCCACAATAAGGGTCTAGTATGATGAAAGGCGCATGCACACATAGAAGCTGTTTGCCTCAGTTTCTATTCCTACACAAGATATCCAACTTTCAACAAAAAACTGTGGAGCACACCACAAGGCAAGAAAAAGTAGTACACTACCAAGAGAAAAGCAATCAATGGAACCAAATTCAGATATGATAGAGAGAAGAGAACTATCAGAAAAGAAATTTAAAATAACTGTGATTAATATGTTAAAGGTGCTAAAGGAAAAGATTGACAACATACAAGAACAGATAAGCAATTTCAGCAGAAAGATGGAAACTATAAGATGGAATAAAATAGAAATGTTAGAAATGAAAAATATAGTAACAGAGATGAAGAATATTATTATAAGCCTCTTTAGAAGACTTGATACAACTGAGGAAATAATTAGTCAATAGGCTAATTGCATTAGGTCAGTAGGCATTACCCAAACTAAAACACAAAGAGATCCAAACTGTATTTCTTATTTATTGTTAGTGAGAATGCAAAATGGTATAACCACTTTGGAAAAAATTTTCTCCTTTCTTATAAAGTTAAGCATATGCTTACCATATGATCCAGGAACCCACTCTGAATAATTACCCTAGAGAAATAAATAATGCATGTTCACATAAAAACCTATATGTAAATATTTATAATAACTTTAGTCATAATTGTTAAAAATTATAAAAACCTCAAATGTCTTTCAATGAGTGACTGGATAAACAAACTATGGCACATTCATACAATGAAATACTACTCAGCCATAAAAAGAAACAGAGTTTATACTCATAAGTAACATGGTTGAATCTTGAAGCATTTGCTAAATGAAAGAAGTCAAACCAAAAAAACCCCTCCATACCATAGGATTTCATTATATGACATTTGGGAAAAGGCAGAACTACAAGATGGAAGAACTTATCAGTGGTTGACAAGCTGGAGTCGGGGGAGTAGCTTACTATGAAGGGGCAACATGAGGAAATTTGGAGGGGTGATGGAACTCTTTTCTATGATAATTTTGATGGTAGATTTATAACTCAATGTATTTGTCAAAATGCTTAGAACTCAACACCACAAAGAGTAAATTTTACTGTAAGTTAAAAAATACATTTAAAAAAGAGAGGTGAATTGTTTGTGTTTCTGTACACAGAATTTGGAATTGGAGTAGTTTTTAGGGCTGGTGATCTTTAGCAAATATACTATAAATATAATTCAAATTTATTCTGACTCCTTTAAATGTCTGAGTGATTCCAGTGTGAAATCTCAAGAGAGTGTTTCTCAAACAGTCCTCCCTCACAGAGAACACTGACTTAGAACTTGAATGAGCTTCTCTCTTGTTCTGTGACTCAGCCAGATTCAACATAATGCACATTATAACATGTACTAATTTAAAAACTAATTGTTTGCTTCTTAACTAGTTAACATTCTGATTAATCTTTTTCTTCCTCACAAATATGCATTGTCAGTCTCTCCTCACCATCTTATGAGGCATCAAATTGTTCACTCACTAAAGAATGCTTGTGGGTGTGCTAAAGAACTATGAGGTATGTTGGAGACATGTTTTCTTTACCTAAGTATGTTCCAAGTAACCATCCACTGCTAAATGATTTACGTAAATTATATGGCTTATTTATTCAATTTATATTGCCTTGCTCTCCAAAAGAATGGTGATGGTAATTTATAATTATGATCAGCTTTGTTCACATTTCTAAAAATCCTTTGACTTCTTCCTCTATTGTTTGAATAATTGCACTTACATACAAAAAGAATGAATAAAATGATGGGAATTTTAAGCACTGTGGGAGCTGTTCTTCAAAAAGTGTTCATTTTGGGATTTGTTATTCATAAATAGAGTTGCCCTAATATCGTTGATCAATAGCCTTGAAATAGTTTTGGTCACTAACCTAAGTTCGCCAATCTAGATATATTAATGCAAATGTTCATTTAAAGTGCGGAGGAGGTTAATGACAGAAGACTGAGGTGGGATTCTTTCTTTTCCACTTCATTACATATTAATGTTACCAATAAGCTTTGGGGGAAAATCTTCTAGCTACTATTTAAAGCCAAAGGAAATCATAGAAATTAACTACAAAAAGGGATCCTGACAACGCCGATGAGTTTCTGACTGACTGAAGCATAACACAGTTCTCTCTTTCATACAGAATCTAGGATTTAGTCTTTGTAATCAGCATGCGATTTTGAAAGATGAGACAATTCTTTGATGATTAAGGCAAAAATTTGTATTTGCTTAATTCATTTTGTTAGGTGTACCAGGTCATGTCAGTAGCAACAAAAGTTCATCATCACAAGGTTAGGATAAATTGGGTTACAGTTGTATGTCCAAAGCAGAATTCCTGTCTTTCTAGATCAAATGCCCTCTTTACTGTTTCCTCTTTGTCTTACAGGGACCTTCTAATTCACTTAAACTCAAAACTGCACCCTCTTTGACTCATTCTTTTCCCTACTTCCTTCAACACTACCCCTATTTGCCATTAAACTGTATCAGTCCTGTATCTCCTGAGTGAATCCATTCCTTGTGAATGCTCTTCCTGCCACAATATTTCTGGCCCTCAATATTTATCACCTCTTTGCATGAAGCTTTGCCTCGGTTTCCTACGAACCAAGTGTCTCTTCTGGAATCAGTGTCCTTCTACACATCTTAGTCCCAATCTTAAATCTGTTTGTGTGGTTCATCTCTGTTCCCAAACCACCCTTGTGATATTCTATGATCACTTAAGATAAATATGACAACACATAGACTGGACCTCATTTTATAAAGGGGTTTTTTTTTTTAATGCTGGGATGAGAATCTTTACCCAAGTAGGAGTAGAAAGATAATGAATTTTTTCTTTTTAAATAGGAGGCATATGCAGCAGTATAAAGACTGGATTTGTAGAGAGAGAGAGAGAGACAGTATGACCAATCAGAAGGGCATTGTGATAGTTTAGGAGAAAGGTACTGAAAGCTGGAACTAGAGTGGTTGCAATGAGAAGGGAGAAGAAAAAGACAGACTGAAAAACTGTTAAATAAATAAAATCTACAAGATTCTAGCAAGGAATTATTTAAGGAGAGTGATGAGTAAGGAGGGACCACCAATGACTATGAGGTTTCTAGTCTTTGTGATGAAGAGGATGGATGTGCCAGTGACAGATGGAGGGAAGAGCAGATGCCGGAGGCATCAGGAAGCATGGGCAGACTTTACATTTAGAGAGGTTGTATTTTAACCTAGTTCTAGTACTTCAGTCCCTTTGACAACAAACAAGTGTCAGTTTCTTTCTGTCTTAATTTACATGTCTGTGTACTAGGGTAAAAATACCTACCTAAACAGGATGGTTATGAGGATTGAATGAGCAACTGAATGAAATGCACCTGCCACGCAGTGAGTTCTGGACCAATAAATGGAATTTATTATTATTCTTTGTATTATTATGATTACTCTAAGGAAATAAGCACCATCTAAGTTGTTAATCAGTAGTTAGTGATTGTCTCTCTACACTAAAATGGACATGATGCAGCATTTATATGAGGCATGCCTCACGACTCAGGAGGTGACTTGACTCATGGGACTCCAGCAGTCCATTCATATAAGATGATCTGTCTTTGAGAAGAGTCTTCCAGGAGGTTTACTCAGCTAATCTGCTTTTGCTTGTGGTTTGAAGTAATTTGGAAAGGATCCATTAAATGAAATGGGAAATGCAGGAAGACAGGCTGAGGAATCTAGGTGGGAGCTGTCTGCGGAGGAGTCAGGGAGGGGACATAAATGAAAGGCTTCATTAAGGTAGAAGCTGAGGGATTGAGGGCTGGGACAAAGAGGATCTGCTGGAGCCAGAGCTGTACAGTAGACAGGGTGTGGTGTGTGAGCTGTTAGCTGGAGAGGTGCAATCACCATAAAAAGAGGGAGGTGCCTGGGAAGGGCAGGCAGGAGGAGGGTGGAGACGTGGGAGGGGCAGGATTGGGAAGGGACAAATGGGAAATTGCTGGGCCTAGTGGGGTGGGGCTCTCCCAATAAATCATTTACACTTGCTGGAACTGGCTTGAATGTCTTCCTTTACATTGTGGCTCTCCTAGAAGGACACTGCTCCCTTTCTTTGTTGGCTCTATGTTCGTCACTCTATGACTCAGCCAAGGCAGCCGGAAGGCTTCATGTCACTCTGGGAGTGAGAGGCACGGAGCAGTTGGGTCTGTTTCACTTGAGCAAGCACAAGCAGGATTGCACATCTCTAGAACACGGAAGATAGTATCAGGAACGGGACAAACATAATATCAGGGTGGGACAGAATTATTGCTTGAATTAATTATATTGCAAAAATGTGTTGCTCATGAAATTATGTGCATGATACATACATAAGTATGTATTTAGGTTTTTGTGATTAAAAATATTTTTTTATTCAGTGTTTTAAATTATAACCTGCAGCACTATGTGCAACTGTGGTTGCTATGTGAAAAAGAGGGAGGAAGAGGAGGATGTCCACTGGAGCGTTGAGTATGGCTTTAGTATAAGCCAGAACGAGGTTCAAATCTCAGCTCTGCCACTTGGATGTGTGGCTTTAGGCAAGTTAGTTAACCTCTCTAGGTCTTATTTTCTTCACCTGTAGAGAGTGAAAAGTAATACCTATGAAAGGGGTGTATGGGGATTAAATAAGCAATGTAGCCAGACATAGTACGTACTTAACAAACGGCAGTTCTTATCACTTATTAAGTTTTACGTTAGGAGCTTTTCCTTGTAGTTATCTCACATATCTTTTCAAAGCCATCGAAGCACAAGTGTGATCCCACTTTCGCAGGAGAAGGGAACTCAGCTACACTGGCTAAGCTATTTGCTGGAATCACAGAAATGATAGGTAGTAGAGCTGGCATTAAAGTTCAGGTCTTTTGACTTCCAAGCTCCATGTCCTTTCTATACATGAAGTAAAGACACAATGAAGCAGGAATCAAGGCCTCCATTCAGCATTTATTCAGTTCAGGGCTTCTTTTCACGGTGCAATGCGAAAAACACCACATATTGTACTTCTATGAAGTGGGGTGATTGATGCTAGGTTGGGGGTTGCATTTTGGCTTGAGAAACTTTTTAGAGATGCTCTCAAACCTGTAGCACTGAACACCCAGAACAGAACAGTTCCACTGCTTCACTTGCAAAGAGGGGGGTTGCCTCGGGAGACGGGTATACAGTAGATATGGCCAAAGATGCACGACAGTGGGAGGAAGTATGGGCAGGTTGAAGATGTTGCAGCCTCTCTTGCTGCAGTCAATGACTGCTTTGGAAAGCAGATGCTTGCCTATAAGGATGCTTTTCATTTTTACCTGTGAAATGGCTGTATTGACCATAATCGTGTACTCTAACAAAGAGAGGCAACATAGAAGGATGCCAGGCAGTTTAGTGAAGCCTCTGCAGATATGGAAGCATAATCTACTCTAAGAAATTTGACATCAAAGTGGACATTAGTGGTTTCTAAATGTCTCTCCTACACCAGTTATGTTGTAGTGGCTCAAACCTATTGCCGTTAGAAGAAAGCCCACATTTTCAAGTATTGCTAGAAAAACCCCATGAAAGCTGCTTTTTCTTTAGCTCATTTTCCTCATTTCTTGGTACTCTCTACCTCAAGCTCTATGCTCACACCAGATCAAACTTCCCTCCATTTCTTATATAGCTTTCCTGTTGACCTTCATACATGCTGTTTCCTTGACTCTTCCCCTTTACTTGGTAATTCTTATCCTTCAGAGAGTAGCTTGAAGGTCATTCCCACCAACTAGCCTTGCTGACTCCCCTCTGTGATGTCTGTGTTGGAAACCTTGGTGTGTGCTCCCAACGCCCACTGCCCTTTCCCTGCCATGGCCCCTTTGCATGCACCACAGTGCTGTTTACTTATCTGCCCCCTCCCACAAGACCTCTGCCCCCAAGGGCAGGGCTCACAGCTCTCCACTTCGCCAGTGTATCCCCTGGGCCGAACTCCGTGCCTGGCACACAGCAGAGCAGGCTCTCCATAAATATTTGTTGAATGAGTAAAGACATGCATAAAGGTATAATTCTACAGTTTGTGAAATGAGCTTCTCGGGAAGAACATGGAGTTTATGAGCAGAGCTTTCCAGCAAGTTGTATTCAGTCAAAATACTACAAACATGCATATTATTAGCTCTATATTTCTTGGTTTTGAATGATAATAATTATTTCTGCAAGTTCTGAGTATTTGCATCAATTTATGAACTGCACGTAATATTAAACATGACAGTAGATGGCTCCTGTTTAAAAGTTATATTAGTAATATTCTGGAATTAAAGAGATTGATTGGGCACAACTATTTTAAAAACAATAGACTTTTCCCCCCAAAATACACACAGTTTGTCTTATTTGTAGATAATTTTGCTTCAGAAAAGTATATTTTTAAGTCAATGTATCTGAAATATTACATCCTTACAATGTCTGGGGCCCGTGCGAGTTAAGCAGGTCCTTAGTCTCATTTCTACATCACAAATCAGCAACATGAGGCCTGTAGAACATAAGGAAGGGGAGAATACAAGCATGAATTGATAGAATGACATGGTGGAGGTGCTTTCATATTCATTTTATCCTCTCGACAACCCTGCATAGGGTACCACGCTTATTTTTCACTTTACAGAAAAGAACACTGCAACACGGAATGGTCAGGCAGTTTGCTCAGGATCACAAAGTGAGTCTGTGACAGTCAGGTTGCCTGAAACCCTCATGCTCTTTCTAACACACCAAAGATACGGCAACTGCCTCTGTGTTAAGTGAGCCCAGCTCCTGAGCCCTGGCTTAGTATTCCACGTGACAGACTGTGTCTGCTTATTCAAGTAGGTACAGGTGTGTCCCCAAGGAAAGCTGACTGTCAGCAACATTTATCAGAATGGCATATTTCTGGGAGCAAAATGTCTCAGTCTCAATTCTGGCTCCATCTTTCCCTAACTGTGTGAACGAAGCAAATTACTTAACCTCTTTCTGCCTTTCGGGTTCCTCACTGTGAAACAGGTATTAACTAACTCATTGGGTTCTTCTGAGGATTAAACCTCATAATGCATGGAAGTTGTTAAACCCTGTATTCAGCACGTAGTAAATGTACCTCAAAATCAGACATTTTTAATATAATGCTTAGGCATGTGTTTTATTTATCCATTATTAATAATTTACTATAATTATATTAAAACAATATTTTATTAAAGAACTAATGGATTTAAACATGCAATCGGCTTACTAAATTACATAACATGGGTCTGAAACATCTGGTCCCTTGATTCAGAACCATTAATTGGCTACTGATACTTTAGAATCTGCAAAATATACGTAACACATTTGTCATCTTCACGATTTGGAAGTGAATTTTCATATAAGGGGTAGTAAGATTAAAAAAAATTTAAGACCATAGTGTCCTACTTCTTGCATTCTTTTCACCTTTGATTCCTATTCTCTAGTGGAAGCAAACGAAAGTAAATGTTTTCTCATCTTACTTGAGCTACTTTTTTTGACTGTTTATGATTTGATAATCTTAATTCTGGTACTAAAATATACAGCTATTAACTTGAGCCTGCATTATAGTAATTTCTGCGGTTGGTTCTACTTCTCATAGAGTTTTCACGTATATGAACCTTTCACAATGCTATGCTGCTTATTAGGAAATTTAAAGGTAAAAGATAAGACACTATTTTTCTATTCCTCTCAGTTGAATTTTTGTATAATCTTTTTACAGTTTTGTTAGATCAACTCAAAGAAATCTTATTTTATGGTTGAACACATAACTTAAGCCAGCTGAGGGGCCGGCCCCATGGCCGAGTGGTTAAGTTCACGCACTCTGCTTCAGGGGCCCAGGGTTCGCCGGTTCGAATCCTGGGCACAGACATGGCACCGCTCAGCAAGCCATGCTGAGGCAGCATCCCACATGCCACAACTAGAAGGACCCACAACTAAAAATATGCAACTATGTACTGGGGGGCTTTGGGAGAAAAAGGAAAAATAAAATTAAAAAAAAGGCAGCTGAGTACAGATGCAAATACTTCCCCTCTCTCCTGTATCACCTGCAAAATTCAGATTGTTCTGGAAAGAGCAAAGTTGGAGATTTTAAATAACTGTAGTCTAATTTCATTTTTAAGTGAAGTAAACTTATGTAGTTTAATGCCTAGTTTTGCCACAAATAAGGTAACAAGGCTGGGTGAATTTGCTATCCATTTTTAAGTTAAATTATGTCATGCCTTCCTAAACCCCATTCTCAGATTCTAAAACAGTTTGCATCTGATGCTAGTAAAAGAATGAGTATTGACTCCTGGGTTCCATGGCCTTGCTTTCTACCTGGAGAAAGTCTAGCCACAGCTATTCCTTCCCCCACACCCCCCCCCAACGCTGTCAGTCTTTCCCAATTCAAGTTTCAAAATATTTCATAATACCTATCTGACTGGGGGCAGCTCAGATATTCATAAGCTAGAGGAACACCACAAATTTAAAATGAGAACAACAAAAAACTCACTAAAATAAAAATGATAGAAAGGCCTAGTTTTGTTTTTAATTTTCATATTAAACTTAAAAAAGTTTATATATGTGTATTCCTTTAATAGGACACTTACTTCTAACACACAGAGAATCCATGGCAAAAGTGCCCAGAAGTTTCTTGAAGCAGTGAAAGAGTTACTAATAGAGAGAGCTTCAACACTAGCTTCTCTTGCTGTGTATTTCACATTTTTATAATATCTAGCATTCTTATATAAGATCTATTTCCTCCAGGAGGCAATAAAGGAACTTTTCTCTGCTAACCTATGGGTCAAGGCTAACGTAAACAGAGCTGTCAAACTCTCATAACAAGAGACTTCCTGAAGTTCACAGAGTTTGAACTTTTAAGTCAAATGCAATAGTGTCAAGATAACAGGAGGGTTTTTGATATGGAGACCAATCTCCAGGAAAGGCATTATGGGATCCCTCAGTTATAACAATTAAACTGCCACCACTGCCCAGCTGAGAAGTTGCGAAATGGAATCAAATGATTCCAGATTATCTCAGCCAGCAATCAGGACTTTCGCCTGGCTTTAGTCTGACCTCAGAAGACGAATGGGGCAAGTCTCACCGTGGAGGAGCTATGGGTTTGGATGCAAGGCTGGAGAATTTAACATAGATGGGTGCACAGAAACCATCACTAACAGGACACCTGGGAGAGACCTGGAGTCTGCTGTGACAGCTTGATTGCCGCTTCGCTCCTCAGAAAATGGGCATTGGCAGCAGCCCACAAATATAATCTGCATTCCTCTACATGAATGTTAATCACACACCTAAATCTTGCATTTTATTTTTAAACTTTGACACATGCACTCTATACACGTATCAGATATTTTAGCTTTCATACAGTCTAAAAGTTTTGCTTTTGGAGGGATTTTTACAATGTCAGGTATGTTTAGTAAATGTGCATTTTTATTTTGACCAAACTACTGGCCCCACACCTCAAAATGGGTTTGAATGCACCAACAGAATGTTTTTTGCTAGGTGAGAGAGGTGGCCTGGTTCTCTGACCTGGCAAGCCTGGACTTGTCACCACTCTGCGAGCGTCATAATGAAGTCAATCATTGATGAAAGGAGCATCAAAAGTCAGTTGGAATTTTTGGAAGAAAATCAAGTTTTATCTGCTTGTACATATCTAAAATTCAGTGTCAGATTGCTTAGCTCTTTAAAGAAGGGAGATATCTAAACTTGAAGAATAAAAACCCAAGAGAGGAAAGGAGGAACTGGTGATACCAGAGCTTCTCTGATGTCGCAAGAAGAAATCTTAGATCTGTACAGCATGATGAATGGGCAGGAAAGAACACTTTCAATGTGGTTGTCTTATTTAAAGCAGTTTATTTCCAAGGTCCAAAGTTAAATTTGCAGTAAGGAATCTGATTCTTATTGAATGACTCAAAAGGAAGGGCCTTTGCCTCTCATTAGAAGTAAATGAAAAGTAGAGACAAATAACCAACATTTTGTAGAATTTGCTTAGATGAAGCTATTTACCCTAAATAAAACACATGACAATTTCTCTTCTCCATTGTGGGATCATATCTTTATAATAACAGTAGGAGGGGAATGGAACTATGGTACTGCAACAGAATAAAGACAAAAATAATCTCAAAAGTTTAAGAAATGATTTGTAATATTGCCACATGAAATTCTAGCAATCACTATTTAATACTTAATTCACGATCATTTCTCAATGGGACAAGAAGTACATATGCTTACAGTACTGTTTAAGAATAAAAACTTAAGAGAGCAATGCAAATATGTAGAGCCTTTCATCATAGATAATATTTTTAGGTTGAAGTTAATCCAACCAATATAAGGTTCTGGGAAGTTAGATGTGCCTCCCAAATGGAATATTTCTTTTGAGAAGTAATATCTTAATCTATAGTTTGTGAATTTTTTTCCATGATGATAAGTAAGAGAGAGACCAAAGAGAGAAAGGCAAATGTGCGTTTCAGTTGAGAGTAGGCCAAGTACACAGTGACTCACAGCGTCCTAATCAGACAGGCGTGACAGCTCACTGAAAAAGAAGTTCACCCCACCCACCCCGCAAAGTGTTCTTTCCCAAGCTCAGCACACTGACAGCTACTTTCTAGACATGTCACCATGCTTATTCTGGATTATCTAGGAAATTATACCACCATGCTGACCGAGGCCGGTTAAATCATTATGTGACTCTAATGCTGGCCTCTCAGATACATTCAGCTGTGAGCATGGATTTGATTCAGGAGCTGATCTCATTTATTTATGGCTTTTTGATTTGCTTTACATTTTTCCAGCATTTTATAGGACCCATATACTTTTGAGGGAAATTATAATAAACATTTCTACTCACATTTCTTGTTCACATCCAACTCTATAGGATTACATAAATGAAATAAATTTATGACTTAAAGGAACTTTAAAAATCATCTCATCTAAATCTCTCATTTTATAGATGAGAAAAATATAGGCTTTACCTACCGTTACATAGGATTTTTTTTTTGCTGGGATGAAAATCCAGTCTCCTTTACTAATACTCTGATTTTTAAGAACAGAGTTATTTCATGAGTTATATAGCATGAATACACTTTGCAAATTATTGCTAGTGAGATCTGCAGAAAGATTAGGCATTTGAGTTTAAATTCATGATTTCTTGACATGGTGGTGCATTGGAATCACTTGGGAAATTAAAAAAACAAACCAACAAAATAAAACAGTGGAAAGACCCAACATGGACCTATTGACTCAGAATTTGGTAAGGTTGGACCCAATCATTAGTATATTTTAAAAAACTCTCCAGGTGCTTCTAACACAGTATGTGTGGATCAGTGTTTGAGAATACTCAAGAGTATTTAACACTTAGCTGGATGTTAAACAGGTACACGTTTGCTTTCCAAAATGGTTCCACAGAAAGTAGGTTAAAGTATCCAGCTAAAGTAGATAAAGTATCTAGCTACTTAAAGAATGCAATTATAAAATTTTAGCTTGAGGAAATCCCAATAATCTTCAATTTCATGCTGGTTGTTTCCAGGCTCTCTGTTGTCACTATTTCATTTATGGCACATGTTAGAAAACCTCTGAGTTTTATTAAAAGGCATGTCCACTGAATTTTATTTAGGAATTTATAACTGACGCCAGGACCAAAATGAATGTTGGAAGATTGTAAAATGAGAATTCGATGTTTTGACTAAATCCTGAATAAACGTGCAATAGGAATTTACGAAGGCTACATTTTTTTATTACTAATATAAGGATGTCTGTAGTTGATTGGTGTCCAAGAATAACATAAAAGACAGAAATCGCAGCATCTTAGGCCATGCTGTTGATCAAATGGCATCATGGGTATCAGGCCAAATCACAGGCCAAGCTTGATATATCGAGGACCCATTTCATGTAGGGATTTTATAAAAAACAATATTCAAAGATCATTTCTATTCTCTTTCTAATTGTGCCCCTACCCATCACTTCAACAAGCTACATAATTAAAAGACTAAGAAAAGATGTTTCTGAAGGTGTCACTTTTTGATGTCCCACGTAGGCCAGAGACAGACACCTTAGACATCTTGGCGCCCAAGGACATTCTTTAGGTGTAGAGGACAACTGTAGTGTTCTCTTCTTAACACTCCTCTATTCTCCTGGGAGCAACACTTCTCTTCCTTTGGGAATCCACCTTCCTTTCCTTTTAAGCCCATATTTTCAGAGGGAGGTCTTAATCACAATAGTCCTCTCATCTGGCCACAAGAGTGGCACATGACCTATGAAGATCTGCACCAGGTCTTCTTGGGATCAAGGAAAATGGTGCTTAAAAGAAAAAAGCCCTCTCTTCTCTGCTGGTGAAGGCACAAGACAATCTCCTGTAGAAGAAAGTGAAGGCGAATGAAGAGACAAAATAAGGTAAGGTAGAGAGTCCTGGCTGTGCCAGGGTCCCTGTCCTATCATCCTGTGATCCTCCTACCTCTCCGCCCCGCCTCAATCCTTTGTTTTTGTCAATCTATAAGCTTTTCTTTTTGGTCTCAGTTAGTTTGGGCAGGGTTTCTATAACTCAAAACCAAAAGAGTTTTAATTCAATAAAAATTCAAAATGCCCTTAGATTTCATAGACCATTTAGGGAAAATTCACATGATTTGACTTTCTCACATAATGCACTCCTTGGGGAGAGGGGATGGCAGAGGCAATTTCATTGCTGGCTAGTCTCACATAAATTTTCATTGCTGGCTGTTCTGTGGAAAAACAGAAAGCTGAAAACAGCAGCAACAACAAAAATCTCATAGAAAATGTAGAATTAAGTCAAAAGAGGGACAATAGAGAAGAGAGCGGATTTCAATAGTTATTACTAAATATATTTTGTATTTATCATTTGCATAAACACAAATACTTGCACATCTCAAATTCTTATAGACTAAATTTAATATTTTAAGTTCAAAATATCATTAATTTTGGAAAAAGCTTCCCAAGTAAGCTAAATTTTTATTCATACATTTGTAAGTTCTGATAGTATGTTAGATATGGTTTTCTTCAATTTAAGTAGATTTTATCTACTGGTTAATTTAATTACATTAACAAAAACTTCTAAGTGATTTGAAATGATCAATGTTCTTGCCAGAATATGTCACTTTCATCCCATTTTATCTATAATCTTAGTTTTGGTTTTAATTTGACTTAACATATTAAACATTTTCAAACAATAGAATATCCCAAGATGTCTTATGTTCTGAACAACAATTATATTATTTTCAATGTATTTGTACTTTTTTATTAGTTGATCAGGCTTCACTTGCAATATGTACTGTAATGTTTAAGCATATTGTGCTTTTATTCACCATCAGCCTAGTTGACACAGCTTTTGTAATTTCAGTTTCTACAGTCAAAAGTTTGAGTCATACTCAAAGGGCCAATGGATTTTTTGAGTTTGCTGAATGCCATGTTTCTTGCTTCATGTGAAGACATGAAAAATGTGTTGCATGGCCACAAGTGATGCCGAGTATGTGTCAATTTGTGTTTATGACAGGCATGGGAAAATCTCTGCAGGAATGTGCTTGTATTTCTAGTCAGTAAGTACTTACTGAGTGTCCACTATATGTCTGAGCTGGGAATTGTGGAACTGTCAAAATGAGTGTAGGGCATGGTCCCTTTGAATTAATGTGCATAACAACATGAGAAAACAACAAGGACTAAATTATGCTTTTCATGAGAAGTTCAGAAAACGAAACATATAGGCCAGATGCGTTTTCTTGGAAAATGTGGGACCTGTACAGGACCAAAATCAGTGACAAGCATAGACAGAAAAAAGAGAAGAAGACATGCCCAGTACTGGGCTAACCTCCCCTGGAAGTGGAAACCTCATGTACAATATCCTGATCAAAAGATTAACCCACCCGTATTTGTCCTCATGAGTGGCAAGGAACTCGGTAACTTGTGGGGATACTCATCCCATCCTAGATAGTTTAATTAAGTTTCTTTCTTATGTTTAAATGCAATTAATCTGGATTAAAAGTTTTGGCCTCATCTGGTAGTTGGGCTCCTACAATCTGTAGGCTGGTCACCCAACTTTGTCAGGAGGAACTGAGCTCCCATCTTCTCCTCTTACATTCCTTCGAAAAAGGAGTGTTAGGAACCTAGAGCCTTCCTGGAACTGCATGAAAATTTCTGCGGCACTGAGGACTCTACAAGGAGAAGGAGATGCTTTAACTCTCTGACATTTCTTTGAAACAACAGGATCCATCTTATATTTTTCTTTTGGGGTGATAAAGGGAAAAGAGAATTGAATAGATGGAGACTTGAACTTCTTGAGAGCTTACTGTGTTATAGGCCCTTGGGGTGTGTGTGTGTGTGTGTGTGTGTGTGTGTGAGTGTGTGTAGTGGAGGGGTACTTTACTTATATTACTGCATTTAATCCTCATAACTACACTATAAAGCAGGTGTCATTATCCACATTGCTTAAGAGACACGTACAGCTTAGAGGATCTCTGCTCATCCTCTCTTCACTCACTGCGACTTTCTATTTCTTTTCTTTTAAAGAAAGGTCTTTATAGAGCTACGCATTTAAGTTAAGGTGATCTTAGTGTTCGTATACAGTCTCACTTTTGAGATTGATGGAGATCAATGTTATAATTATGTCCCAATAAAAGGTGTAAACTTGGACCATCTGGGCAAACCTGAACCTCAGGTTACCATAACTTGAGGCCACTCCTAAGCCACCAGGAGGTCCTAGCCAGAAACACTGTAGCTTAGAGACTTGATCATAGTAATTGCACCTTTTGTTTCTAACACTCATGGCTCCTGTCTCTATGCACAGTATGAGAAAGTATATATCCACTTCTTATATCAACATCCACTCAAGAAGTTAAGCTTTCTTGTTTTTATAAGGAATACATTCTCACCTAAATTCACTTGAGTTCCTGACAAAATTCCAAACAACAAATGACTTCTCTAAATCTCCTAGGACAACAGCTGAGGCGGAGTTCTGTCTTGCGTGGCACTGTGGCTGCTGACAGGGCAGCTCATTTTTGGCCTCCTGTCCACTCAGTTTCTCAAGGGTTGAACAGGTTGGAGCTGTTCTCCAGCTCTCTTTGCTCAGGTCTGTGCAGTAGCCATCCAGACCTATCTCAGGAAAGGGTGAAATTAGTGTTGTAGAATCCCTTTGAGATCCCTGATGAAAGATGGTTTGATAGTATAAGATATTATTATCATAAACAGACCCTGGGATTGTGTCCTTGGGGTTATAAGTGATACTCACTCAATGTGAACACCGTATAAAGAAATGAACTTCAAACATCCACTTGGTAGTATCTTCTAATGACTTTCATTATTTTGGATCAGCAAATGTTTAGTCAATCCACAGTGAGAAATGCTCTGTGAGATCATTACTTAACAAGAAACTAAAACTTGTTTAACACGCACAGATAGACTGAATCATATTTTGAGGTGAGATAAGCACTATTAATACAGGTAGAAACTTGTTCAAATTATATGCCTTGGAAGAGCCAACTACCAAACAGAAGAAGACTCTATTTTGTCAGCATTATCCAAAATGATTCAAGATTAGATAAAGCCAAATTAACAGAATCTTGTCCAGTTTTACTTTACTATCTCAAAAATTGCAAGTCTTAAAAGGAATTCTAATTGTCATTTTATGTTAAACCAAGAATGAAGAAGTTGAAGCTGACTAAATTCTATTGAATAAATTATTATGCAATTTAAAGATTTAAAGTTATGAAATTCAGTGTGGAAAATGATTTGACTATTCAATTTATCTCTTTTTCTTAAGTCCCATCAACTTACAGATTTAGGACATCAATTTTTTTGGCTCTGTTATATTTTGGGTGATCTGAAGTGATAAGTGGTAGAATTATATTACTTAATTTAGCAACAGATTTACACATAGGAATACTTTTTACAGTTTTGCATTTGAAAATATTTTTTAAACCACAAAGCCTGCTTCAGAAACAAAATACTTGATTCCAAGGATGCGAGATGCTTACATAAACATTTCTTACACAAATGAAGAAAGAAACTGTAGAGCACCTAGAAATATTATGAGTAGACTGGTGGACTTTTGATTTTGTAAAGCTGTCTGCCTATAGATTTACTAGGGCTAGGTTAGTCATAGCAACTTTATGAGGTTTAACTTTGGCTCCCTTTCACAAGGAAAGAGATTTCTGCATTTTCCAATCTGCTTGTTTGTCACATCAAAGGAAAATTCGAGCTCTAAGGTAAGCAAGCTCACTATTGATGTTGCTGTTCTGGTCCCCAGGAATGTAGAATCCAGGTGAAGAGAATCACTTTGCAGTTATTTCAGTGCTACAGGCCAACACGAGCAAGGCACGTGCAGAAAAGTTGTAAAGCAGTAGTTTTCAAACTTTAGCGTGCGTAGAAACGACCTGTGGTTCTTGCTAAACATGCATTTTCCTTGATCCCTCCCTTCCCCCATCCCAGGACAGATTCATTTGGTCTGGAATAGATCAGGAATTTCAGGTTTACTAAGCACCTGGGTGTTTCCCAATGTTTGTAATCCAGACGCCACTCTGAGAACGCTCCTCCAAGTTATTAGGGACTAGAACAACGGCTGGGAATTTAAGACAGGTGTGGTAATAGAATGTTTCTTATAGCATGATCCAGGGTGGTAAAAAGGCGTGGTTAGAACCAAACTTATGAAATTTTATTTTCTGCCATTTCTCTTCCTTTCTTATCAGCTCCTCCCCAAATCCACTCTCCACCCCATATGCCTTTTAGATTAGACCTGATTTCTCCTCATCTTTCTAGGATGATAACTGATATGAGTTTACAATGAGTCACTTTCAAAGGGGGTGTTTTCACTATAATAGGGTACCCTTGAAATATATTCCTCATCAACAGCTCCTCTAATTATTAGAGAAGAAGTTTAGTCTAGTGGTTAAAGCCAGGCTACCTGGATTCAAATTCCACCTGTATTATTTCCTTGCGATGTGCCCTGAGACAGTCACTTTATACTTTATGTTTGTTATCTTTAAAAAGAGTAGTAATAATAGTGTCTATGTCATAGGATTGTTGTAAGGAATAAATAGACTAACTGATATAAAACACTTAGAACAGCGTGAAAAAATGTTACAGTTGTATAAATGTTGTTATTTATTATATGTTGTGTTTAAGCCAGTGGATCAGTTATCTGGGCCTTTATCTGGGTCCTTAGACTTCGTGTGAAACTGGAGCAAGATTTTGAGTCTCAGATTTAGGGAAATGAAGAGTATTCTTTTTACTAATCTTCAGGAACCATTGGCTTCTCTATGTAAACATAAATAAAGACGTAAGTAGGCATAGTAACCAACTTAAAGAAGCAATGGGAGAACTGAGATAACAAGAAGTGGGATATTTGTGAATGAAGCTGAGTCTCATATCAATGCATAAAACAGTAATAAAAATCATTTCAAAAAGGCATTTGACACAATTTGACAGCCATTCCTAATAACACTATTGTTATTTTTTTAAGCCTAGGAAGAGGGGGCTGGCCCTGTGGCCGAGTGGTTAAGTTCATGCACTCTGCTTCAGTGGCCCCGGGTTTCACTGGTTTGGATCCTGGACTCAGACCTAGCATCGCTCCTCAAGCCATCCTGAAGCAGTGTCCCAAATAGCAGGCCCAGAAGGACCTACAACTAGAATATATAACTATATACTGGGGACATTCGGGTAGAAAAAGAAAAAAGAAATTTGGCAACAGATGTTAGCTCAGGTGCCAATCTTTAAAAAAAAAATCTAGGTAGAGAAGTACATTGTCTTAACATTAACAAAGTTCTATCAGCCTAACAGGCAAGCTCACACTTACCTTCCTGACTAATCAGGGTCCTGCTAGGTGTTTGAAAGCTGTGATGAGGTTACCTTAGCACCTGGCACCAGAGCTTTGCTTGAGGAGAGAAATATCATTGGTTAGGGAAATACCTTTTATCCTAAATATCTTAGGGAAAATAAGTTTTTTGGTGATAATAAAGTGAGGACTGGAAGTAAGGACTCCAAGGAAATAAGGAAACAAAGAAATAGATCAACCACTCTACATTACAAATAAACATGAATTTAGAGGAGAATAGAGAAAAGAGCAGAGCAGAGAGTAGAAGCTACTCAGAAATTCCTGGCATGTGATTAGGTAAATTATGGTATTTTAAGAAGTGTTTCTAATATTATAACATTTTGTTTTATTGTTTTTGCTTCCTAGTTTCTACCATGCACTTGCACATATCTCTAAACCTCCCATGAAGCCTGATATGCCCATATATTTCTGTTGGGTGGTGTTGTGAATAAAGGGCTAAAACTATAAAAGAAAATGCGGTTCACTGGACACTGACATAAAGAGAGGTCAGGGAATTCCATGTGGTGAATTGCAGGAAAGCCAATGACAGGCTATGGCAGAACTGAGAGTGGCATAGAAAACCACCTGCAGGGTACACATTTTATCACTTAAGCTTCCCAAGAATCTATCAGGTAAAGCCTATTATTATTATGCCCTTTATATAGATAGGAAAACCCAGGTGGGAGGCTTGAATCAAGATGGTAGAGTAGGAAAATCCTTAGCTCACCTCCTCCCATGAACATGCCAAAACTACCACTACATATAGAAAAACTATTGCTAAGAATGACCTGAAGACTAGCAGAAAAGATTTTCCACAACTAAGGAAATAAAGAAAAAGCCACCTTTAGAAGGGCTGAAGGAGCAGAGATACCGTCTAGACAGCACCCACATCCCTGGAACAGGAATGCACAAGTGGGAGGGATACCACAACCAGTGAGGTTCTCCCAGATAAGAGAGGGGCCCGAGCCCCACATTGAACTCCCCAGCCTGGGGGACCTGCATAGGAATATGGGCTCCCATAATATCTGACTTTGAAAACCAGTAGAGCTTATGCCCAGGAAAGCCACGGGGCTACAGGAAACTGAGACTCCACTCCTAAAGAGCACATGCACAAACTCACTTGCTCCAAGTCCCAGTACAGAGGCAGCAGTTTGAAAAGAGCCCAGGTTATACATGAAAGAGATTTATTAACTAATTTTAGGGCATGTGCTGGAGGGGCAGGGACGTGTTGGAACTTTCTCTGAGGACGGAAGCACTGGCAGGCACCTTTTTTTTTTTTTGGTTCTCCTTCTACTCAACTGGTCCAGCTCCGGGAGGCACCATTTCTAACAGTCTCCACCTACCTTGCTAGCAGCCACTCACCCTCCCCTGACGTTCCTTTGCAGACCTGCCCCAGCCAGTGCACCTCTAAAACGGATCCTGCACTACCTCACCTGATGGGTGAACCTGGCCAGCACTGGAGCACCTCCAAAGCAGCTCTTGCCTCACCCCACTCAGTGGGTGGCCCCGGTGGGCATTAGAGTTCCTCCAAAGTGGTTCCCACCCTGCAGGGCCAGCCCCATACACTAGTGCACCTTCTGTAATTGTGGCCCAGGCACAATAGGAGGTTCACATGCAGCCTACCTGGGGAACACACCTGGAGCACCTGGCTCTGGCGACTAGGGGGGATTACGCTATTAGTCCCCACAGGTCACCATCTACATAAGTCCACTCCTTCAAGACTGCGAGATAACAGCTGATCTACTTAATATCTAGAAACAAACACAGAGAGCTAGGCAAAAATGAGGAAACATAGGAATATGTTCCAAATAAAAGAAAAAGACAAAACCTCATAAAAAGAACTAAACAAAACAGAAATAAGCAATCTACCAGATAAAGAGTGTTTGAAGTAATGGTCATAAAGATGCTCACCAAACTCAGGCAAAGAATAGGTGAACATAGTGATAACTTCAACAGAGAGATAGAAAATATAAGAAAAAACCAATCAGAACTGAAGAATATAATAACTGAAATGAAAAATACAGTAGAGTGAATCAACAACACAATAGATGATGCAGAAGAACAGATCAGTGATCTAGAAGACAGCTAGTAGAAATCAGCCAATCAGACCAACAACAAAAAGAATTAAACAAACAAACATAGCTTAAGGGAACTCTAGGACAACATCAAGTGTACTAACATTTGCATTATAGAGGTGCCAGAAGAGGAAGAGAGACAGAAAGGGATAGAAAACCTATTTGAAGAAATACTGGCTGAAAACTTCCCCGACCTGGTGAAGGAAACAGATATCCAAGTCCAGGAAGCACAGAGAGTCCCAAATAAGATGAAGGCAAAGAGACCCACAAGAACATACTTACAGGCCAGAAACTTTACAGACCAGAAAGGAGTGGAACAATATATTCAAAGTGCCCATTTACAGTTGCATCAAAAAGAGTAAAATACCTAGGAATAAATTTAACCATGGAGGTGAAAGACCTGTACTCTGAAAACTCTAAGACATTGATGAAAGAAATAAAGACAACACAAATAAATGGAAAAATATATCATGCTCATGGATTGGAACAATTACTATTGTTAAAATGCCCATACTACCCAAAGAAATCTACAAATTCAATGCAATCCCTACCAAAATATCAATGGCACTTTTCACAGAACTAGAACAAATAATCCTAAAATTTCTATGGAATCACAAAAGACCTTGAATAGCCAAAGCAATATTGAGAAAGAAGAACAAAGCTGAAGGTATCATGCTTCCTAATTTCAAACTATACTACAAAATATTAGTAATCAGAACTGTATGGTGCTGGCACAAAACAGACACATAGATGAATGGAACAGAATAGAGAGCCCAGAAACAAACCCATGCTTATATGATCAATTAATCTATGACAAAGGAGGCAAGAATATACAATGGGGAAAAGACACTCTCTTCAGTAAATTATGTTGGGAAGTTTGGACAGCTACATGCAAAAGAATGAAATTGGGCCATTTTCTTACACCATATACGGAAATAAACTCAAAATGGATTAAAGACTTAAATGTAAGACTGAAACCATAAAACTCCTAGAAGAAAACATAAGGCAGTCAGCTCTTTGACTCAGTCTTAGCAATATTTTTTTGGATCTGTCGCCTCAGGCAAAGGCAACAAAAGCAAAAATAAACAAATGGGACTGCATCAAACTAAAAAGCTTTCACACAGCAAAGGAAAACATCAACAAGGTGAAAGGGCAACCTACTGAATGGCAGAAGATATTTGCAAATGACGTATTCAATAAGGGATTAATATCCAAAATATATAAAGAACCCATGTGACTCAATATCAAAAAAACAATCTGATTGAAAAATGGGCAGAGAACTTGAATAGACATTTTTCCTAAGAAGACATACAAATGGACAACAGAAACATGAAAAGATGCTCCACATCACTAATCATCAAGGAAATACAAATCCAAGCCACAATGAGATATCACCTCACACCTGTTAAAATGGTTATTATCAAAAAGACAACAAGTGTTGATGAGGATGTGGAGAAAAGGGAACCCGTCTCCACTGTTAGTGGGAATGAAAATTGGTGCAGCCACAATGCAAAGCAGTACAGAGAATCCTCAAAAAATTAAAAATAGAGCTCTATATGATCCAGCAATTCCACTTCTGGGTATTTATCTAAAGAAAAGGAAAATACTAACTCAAAAAGATATCTGCACCCCATGTTCATTGCAGCATTTTGCAGCATTATTTACAATAAGCGAGATATGGAGGCAACCTAAATGTCTATTGATAGATGAACAGATACAGAAGTTGTGGTATATGATATATATGTATACGCACAATGGAATATTGCTCAGCTATAAAAAAGAATGAAATCTTGCCACTTGTGACAACATGGATAAACCTAGAGGGTATTAAGCTAAGTGAAATTAGTCAGACAGAGAAAGACAAATACCTTATGATTTCACTTATATGTAGAATCTAAAAAATGAACTCAGAAAACAAAACAGAAACAAGCTCATAGATACAAAGAACAAACTGGTAGTCATCAGAAGGGAGGACAGTGGGGGGATCAGTGAAACAGGTGAAGGAGATTAAAAGGTACAAATGTCCGGTTATAAAATACACAAGTCGTGGGGATGTGATGTACAGCATAGGGAATATAGTCAATAATCTCATAACTTTGTATGGTGACAGTTGGTTACTGGACTTATCATGGTGATCATTTCATAATGTATATTGATGCTGAATCACTATGTTGTACATCTGAAACTAATATAATATTGTATGTCAACTATACTTCAATAAAATAAATAAATAAATAATGGGGGAAAAATTAAAGCATAGACAGGCTAACTCACTTGTCCAAGATCATACAGCCAACAACTGGCAGAACTAGGTTGTAAAAAAAGGCCGCCAGATATAGAGCACAATATAACACCCTTCACCACAACATTGTAATGCTGGTTGACTTTGGAGATGGAAGGATGATAGCTAAGTCATGCATGAGAGCAGGAGAGTCAAAAGTTCAATGGGATGACCTGAGAGTGGGAACCTAAATAATAGGTGTAAACAGGAGGGCCTGAGCTGGGTGCTCAGAGCTAGTGATGACAGGAAACAGGGAGCGCCTGAGATAGATGGGGCTCTGGCTGAGAGCTAGGATTTTGCTGCTCACTGCGGCATGATGTGTTTGCAGGCCAGCTCCGTTTAAAGCACGTAAAGGTAGACTAGAAAATATTTAAAGGTGAGACATGACTGTTCCAATTAAATTCAGAAATGAAAGAAAAATGCTTCATCTCACTGTTGCTTAACATTATGCTGACAAGTGTAATAAGACCTACAACAGAAAAAGAGAAAATGGGAAAGGATTGGAAAAGAATGGAGAAAAATTGTTGCTATTTGCACGTAACATTTTAGTCAGCAGATTACTGGGCATGAAATTAGTAAACAACTAGTAGAGGGTTGTTCATGCTTCACAGGAACCTTTGTGAAACACATCGTTACAGTTTATTTTATAGAGACATTTATAGAAAGCTGACTACAGTCCTGATTACAAAAGGTAGGTTTATTCATTCTTATAAATTCTTTGCCTTCTTTATAAGGTTGTGAGTTTAACCCTTTAGGTATTGTTAACTGTAAATACAAGGTCTTGACAAATCAAAATATTGATACTCCAAAACTAAGCAGCACCAGCTAGTATTTCTGTCCCAGGGGACCCTTGTTCTGAGCACATGGTTTTAGTGGAAAAGGAATAATTAAAAATACAGTTTGTTAAAATGGATAAAAAGGAAAAGAAATATGTAAAAATCAACATATTTTAAAACACAAATATTACCAGATTAAAATCTCTCTCTCTGTTTCTGTTTCTCTCTCACACTCACACACACATGTACACACGCACACAACATACATATAGGATGTGAGGTCCAGGAGGTGCCTTTGTGTGAAAATAGAAAAAGAAGCTCTTCCTTCTGGCAGATACAGCTTCAGGCCAGGGCACACAGCTGATGTGGAGGACTGTGGCTGGATTTCATCTCCAGCTCACCCCTCCCCAGGTAGCCTTACTCAGGGCACAACCCGAAGAAACATATGCAGTAGATTTGTGGAAAGAGATCTTTTTAGCAACAGCAACAATAAAATATAGTATAGTTAGAAATGACCTAACAAGTTAAAGAAAATTGCAAAAATTTACTGATAAATATAAAATAATAAATTGAGAGTCAGCGTGTGCTTGAATTGGAAGTTTAAATATTTTACAATATTTCGAATTTGGAAACTCCAGCTAAAATACTGTTTTCTGTAGTAGAGGCCGGGGGGATCCAAAGGGTGTTTCTTAGATCATAAAACTCATTTACTGACCACAACACAACCCCACAGATATACATGTCCTCTTCAACTCTCCAAGTGTGTATAAACAACATTGGCTCCCAAATGGAGAAACCTTATAGGCAATAAGGAAAGGAAAGGGGAAGAAAGCTGAGAGGCTGAGCATTTATTACAAACAGACTGACGTTGTTCAGATGATGAGATGGAACTAATAGTAGCAGATAGGTAATATCACTGTTTATTTTCACCCCTGCTGTCACCAACACCACCACCCTTTATCCCAAATTTCCCTCATCTTTTAATCTTGTTTCTTTGAGGACCCTGTCCAACTAGCCTAACCATTCATCGCTGCCAAGAATTCATGAATATCCATAATTCAGGTCACTTCTTCCTCCATACAAAGTGAAAGACCAAGTGTAATGTTTTTGGCTTTACCCATTGGGAGAATTTGCCTTCCCCACCAGCGCCACCCCTGAGTAGGGCTATAATATAGCAGCAGTCCACTTATAATTAGTTCCAACATATTGTGCTGACTTATTGTGAGCCAGGAGTAAGTTTTGTTTCTCTTTTTGTTTCTTTCCCCCTACTTCATCAGTTGATCATAATTAACCCCTATGAGGTTATGTGTGTTAACCGGAAAAGAGACATGAATACAAAAGAAATAGGTGCCATGAGAATCTGGGCCATTTGGTCATATAAATTACTTGTGCCTTCTGGGCCTTCTCAAGCCCAATCCCAAATTATAATGTCCATCATCTAATGAAGTTTTCATGTTCTCAAAAATGAGACCAAAGTCTTCTGTCTTGGAGGATTTTATTATACCCAGATCATGATGGAAAGACTCAGTTGCGTTACAGGGTCCTTGCTCAAGGATTCTCAATTTACCCTTCAGTCAATAGACTGGGTCTGTAAACTCACTTACCTCTGGAAGCTGGATGAGGAACCATGAATTTTCTATCATGATGACTATTAGGCTTTTGCTCACCACCTCTTGATAAAGCAATGCCCTGATGGCTGACAATCTATCTCAACTCTTACAACACCACAATCTGTTATCCATCACCACAGATACTAGTGGGTTCAGGCAGCTTAATTGCCACTCCAGCCTTGCTTCTCATTGTAATAACTGTGTCAAACTTACATCTGGCCTCTGTCATTCTGGAACCTCATTATCCCCATCACCAGTAGGAAGTTGAGGCAACATCTTTTAGAGTAAACTCCAGCCTATAAGGACAACTACTATCAATCTCCTGAAAGATGCCATTGTCCCTGCACCAGTACAGTCCTCATTTCCTTAGTTTAAGTAGTGCCTTCCAGGCCCTCTCATTGAGCATAATACTGTCTCACATAATAAATTCATTAAAATACTCCCACCTCCCGAATCTTCTTGCTCCCAAATTTCGACATCTCCAATTCATTTACTGTAGACCATTTCCGCGTCCAAATTTCAAGGAATGAGATTCTCAGCAGCATTTTAGGAGTGGCTCCAAGTGTTCTTGTGAGAATTAAATCTTTACTCACAGAAGAGTGTTCTCATATCAAAAAATTCTCCCTTATCCAGTTTTATAGTCTACCTTCTATAGTCAAACACCAACTTCCACATGTGATCTCATAGTTCCTACCAGTACAAGTGGACTAGCACTTTCAATTCCTTTGGTGTATAAGCTATTTCTCTCCAGAGCACAGATTGTATTTCCCTGTAAGGCTGTGTTGAGGCCTGTAATGCTTAATCTTATGTGTCAACTTGGCTACCATGTCAGCTATTTGGTCAAGCATCAGTCTAGATGTTGCTGTGAAGGAATTTTTCAGTTGTGATTAGTCAGTAGACTTTAAGTAAAGCAGATTACCCTCCATAATATGGGTAGGCCTCATCCAAACAGTTGAAAGCCTTAAAAGCAAAGACAGAGTTTCCCTGAAGTAGAAGGATTTCTCAAGACTACAACATAAAAATCCTGCCTGAGTTTTTAGACTGCTGCCCTGTGGAATTTGAACTCAAGACAGTGTGAACTCTTACCTGAATTTCCAGCCTGCTGACCTGCTCTATGGACTTTGAACTTGCCAGCCTCCACAATCGCATGAGCCACTTCCTTAAAATAAATCTCTCTCTCTCAATCTGCACACCCACACACACATACCACACATGTATCGTTCCTATTGGATGTATATTGGTTCTCTTGGTTTTGATCCTGTGGAAAACTCTGACTAACACGAGACCCAAATTTGATTATAGGCCTGAAGGTAATGAGAAGACATAGGGGTAGATATTGAAAGAGGCTGCTCACTTCCAGCAAGGAGCATTCCATCCTGAGGGTTTGCCTTCTAGGACTACTTCCTATTGTCTTGGCCTGGGTTGTCCTAGAAGCAGAGCCTGAGGCAAGGTAAAACCTTCAGTGCAGGTTGTCTATTTGGGAAGCAGGGAGCAGGAGTGAAGGGCAGGGGAGAGAAAAATGGGAGAACGAAGAGCCAGTACACAGTAGGTGCATTACTGAGTCGGTCACCACCGCAGGTGACTGATGCTCGATCCCATGTCAACTTCTAAGGAGTCTTATGAAATGTCTCTGAGAACTCTATGGCCGGGAGATAAAAGGGAGAATTACTTATCTATTCAGCTTGCACCCTCCATTGTTCAAGATTGTGCTTTGTATTGTGCATACATGGGTACTACATGGATTCACTACTTACGTAATGAACCTTGAAATTTGTCACCCAGAACTACTTGAGGGGTAAAACAGTAAAACCAAACACTCTATTCTCTATCACCCATATCCTATAATTCAGTCTCTCACTTGCATACTTTTATTTTACTTTCTTTCCAGTGCCTAATCTTTGATTCCTACCTTTTGTCCCATTCACAGTGCCCTACTGGTTTCTAGTAGGTTCAGATCTTGTCTCTGCCACTTACCAGCTCTCTGACCTTAGGGAAGTTACTTCAACTCTCTAGGCCTCAGTTTTCTTGTCTATAAAACGGGATAATAACAGTACTAACTTTATGGAGTTGTTGTGAACATGATTTGAGATAATGCATTTAAGGCACTTAGCATCTGATATATGGAAACCAGTCAATAAATGATAGCTATTATGACTATGATAGTGGTTACAACAACAATGATGATATTTGTTTGGCTCAGGTACTACAATTCATCATCTACTCTCTTATCTTTTGATCTTTGGGTTTCTGCTGGTCCTGACCAATAAACTACAAATCCAAATTTATGGTCTCTTCACCTTAGTTGGACTGTTGGAGCAGAGTTAGCTATAATTACCAAAAAAGAGAAGATGAGGACTCATATCTATTCATATTCCTAGCTTTAGCTAGAATAACACTACTGTTTTTCACACAGTGGTTATTGAAAGGCTTGCTATCTCACTTTTTTGGAGTGATGTCCTTGCTTATTCTGAGCAAAAATTGAAATCAAGACAAGGAACACCTCAAAACCACCCTCCACTCCCTGCTTATATAGATACACACACTTGGGCATCTCCATCTTTCACCCCCTCCTTTTGTCATTTCTCAGAAGATGCTTTGTACCATTATCTAAATCTAAGAATTCAACATTTGTCCTTACTTCATCAAATCAACAAACCTATTGTTACCTCGATATGCTAGTCAAGGTGTGAGACTCTGACTTAAAAGAGTTCTGGAACCTGACTGCCTCACTTTCAATATTTGCTCTGCCATTATCTAGCAGTGTAGCATTTGAGAAGTCATTTAGCCCTTGAACTTCTCAGCATAACCTCTGCTAAAATGGAAAATAAGAATACTTATCGTATAGTGTGGGTTGTGAGGGTAAGTTAATGTGTGTGAAGTGCTTAGAACAAGGCCTAGACTCTAAGGGTTGTATAAGAAATAGCAATTACTTTTCTTCTTCATGTAGAGGATACACTGGTTGAGAGACTTAGGGAGAAGCAGAGCAAAAGGGAGAGATCCTCTCTCCCTGCCCTCTGGCATCTTGAGCTAAGATATTACATCCTTTCTCCCAGGGATTTGATACTTGAGCAGAGGAACCAAAGCTTGAAGGACAGATGAGAAGAACATTCAAGCCTGTATCAGGGGCTTTGAGAGCTTATGTGGATGGCAATGTCAAGTGTCCTCTGGTGGTGTTGTCAGTGGTGGCATCCTAGGTAGAAGCTTCCTGTGACAGGAACTTCAGTGTGCTTTCTTATAGCAGTTTTCTGAGCCTTGTTCATCAGCTTTTCTGTTGATTTTTTGATGTGTCTATGACTATTTCATTAAATTCCTTTCTGTTATGTTAGCTGGTGTCCACTTCTCTTGTCTGAGGCCAGGAATCCTGATGATTACAGTGACCACTACTGATTCTTAAAGTTCTCTCTTTCCTTGGGGGTCATCATTCCCTTATTCCTACTGCTCCTCAGAGTCATACTTTCCTGATTTTTATGCCAAATCCTTTGACCCTATATGTTGTCACTGTTCCCTTCATGGATTTTCTTTTTCTCTCATTCTGTACACTCTTTCTGATTGAGCTCATTCATGTCTCCAACTCCTTCAACTTTAATGTAAATGGTTCTTACATCTATTTTTTTCACCTAAGTCTTCAGTCCCAAATTCCAGATGCAATATTTTACTTTCTACTTATTATATGATCTAAATAAACTGATTAAATCATCTTCCATGTCGGAATTAGCTCATACCCCTGGACTCTCTTATTATACTAGCCAAAATTACGCAAAGTCATCTTGACTCTTCCCATATCTCCTATTCTCTTCTCCTGTTGCTCACTGCTTCATTTATGATCTCTCTTCTTTAGGCTGAAGAACTGCAAGGCCTTCCAAACTTGTGCTTTTTAAAGTGAGATCTGATATTGGTCTTCTGCTCAACGGTTTCAGAGTTCTTTGTTTTCCTCATATACACAAAGTAATTCTAGTCGAATTATTTCAATTCAAAATTAATCAGCTCAAGGACCATTTTGGAGGCCTTAATATAAGCTGTGAAGTACTAGAAATGCAAAGATACGTACAAATGATTCCTTACTCTTAGAGAGGTCAATGTCTTCTGGGAAAGGAAAATGCAATGCATTGAGAGCAACTTATGATCCACTTCAGTTCTCTCAGCCTTGCTCTTCTCTTTCTCTCCCAGATCTGCATGGTTCCTGGCTGATGTAACACAGGCACAAAGACAGCATCTTGCCTCTCCTCACAGAGTGCCTTGTCACTTCGCTTCCATATTCCCATCACCACACAGGTTTGTAGTGAAATTAAGTCCTGAATAAATGATTGTTCCGGAAATGTCATTTTAATTTTATATTTAAAACACACTAGCATTGATTATAAGCAAAACCTAAATAAGAACAACTCCATGTTGTTCTATCCATGGAGGATAATCGGGGATTTATACCTTATTTTTTTGATATTGTCTTTAATAGACTTCTAGCTTATAAGAGTGGGAGGCATCTTCATAGAGAAAATTCTCCCAACAAACCTAGCAGCTTCTTTATTGGAATGATTACACCAAATAAGTAAATATCCTCAGAATATTATTTAATTCTATTTATTAATGAGATTCTACTAAGTCATTAAGCTAAAGCTAGAGTTTAACATGTAATACCCTTAATAAAATAAAAAGAAGTCAAATGATTTTTATTAAAATGTTCTCTCTCTTACAAATGAAGGGGTAAAAACAACAAAAAAATAACCTCTTCTACCTTATATCAGAAGATATTTGCTGTGAAATGTACTTACTTTTTAGGATCATCCATGAATGTTCGCTGAAGATATCAAAATGTCTCGATTATTTGACTTGTGTACTAACAATTCAAAAAACACAAGGCATTTGTCTCAGTATTTATTGGCTTTGCTTTTGATTTTTGAAATCTTGTATTGTGAGATAAATTCAGATTTACGTAAGTTGCACAAATAGTACAGAGAGTTCTCCTATATTCTGTACCCAGCTTTCCCTTATATTAACATCTTACATAACTATAGAACAAATTGAAACCAAGAAATTTATCTTGGTACAATAATAATTAAACCACAGAATTTGGGGGATGGGAGGGTTCACCAATTTCTTCACTAAAGTCCTTTTCCAGGATCCAATCCAAGATACTGTGTTGCATTTAATTGTCCTGTCACCTGATTCCTCCCATCTGTAACAGTTCCTTAGTCTTTCTTTGTCTTTCATTGCTTTAACATTTTGAGGAGTACTGGTCAATTATTTTGTAGAATATCCCTCAATTTAGGTTTGTCTGATGTTTTCTCATGATTAGATTGAGTTTCTGCATTTTTGAAGGATACCACAGAGGTGGTAGTCCCCTCTCAGTACATCATATCGCAAGGGACATGGAGTTGATATGCATTATTGATGATGTTAATCTTGATCATGCGATGAAGGTGGTCTCTAACAAGCTTCTCTATAAAGTCATAATTTTTCTTTTTATCATTAATATTTTGAGGGAGATACTTTGAGACAACTCAAAATATGCCATTTATGCTTAAACTTTTATCAACACATTTTAGCATCGATGGGTGGATCTTGCCTGTGGCAATTACTATTGTGGTATTCTAAAGGTGATTTTCTATTTCCCTCTTTCACTCTACATTTACTAATTGGAGTTCATCTGTAAAGGAGAATTTTATTTATCTATTTATCTCCATTGATGGACTTGTAATGTTTATTTTATTCTTTGGGTTATAGTCCAATAATATGTAACGATTTTGTTGCTCACGGTATTCTAACTTTGGCCATTAGGGGCTCTTTCAGATTGGCTCCTGCACCCTTTTGGCTTGTCTCTATGTCCCCCCTGCCCTCCTTTTTTTTTTTAAGCATTTCCTTACTTTCTGACATCAAGAGATGCTCTAGATACCTTGTATTTTTCCTGCCCTAGACCTGCAATCAATCAGTTTCCAAGGATTTCTGGATTCTTTTATTGGAGATATAGAAACCAAGATCTGGGCACCAGTTATGCTCATTGCTACTGGGGCATCAGAGGTTACAGAAAAAAGAGAGATACAAAAAAAACAAAACTGGCAAAGGAAATTTGAAGAGAAGTCTCAGCACAGAAACTGTGTGGAGGGCCTAGCACTCCACAAGGCCAGCTTGGGGCAGGAGGGCAGAGATACTCAGGAAGAATGCCTGTAAGACAGAAATAGGACTCAGCAACTCTGACCTCATTGACAGTCATAATAATGTAGAAATTGAACAGTGACTTAATCAGAATTTGTGAAGGAAGTGGGGTGGGAGGTAGAGAACTATGGATGGGGGTTGTAAGAGAGCTAAATACTCGTATTTCCTGTAGTAGAAAATCAGCAAATAACTGTCTAAATTTTAACAATAACAGTTTCTGTATAAGCACATTATTTAGCAATATGGTGGCAAAGAGCAGAAGAAATAGCTTAAAAAGTTGAATGTAGTTGCTTCTAAAGAGTGAGAATTGGGAATTCAGAGAAGGCAAAAACTACCTTTTTTTAATGAGTGTATTTGATCTTTACATGCATTTTTGGTATCAACAAAAATTAAATTTAAAAAGAGAAGAAGAAGGCATCACAATCCCTGACTTCAAAACTTACTACAAAGCTACAGTAATCAAAACAGCATGGTACTGGTACAAAAACAGGTGCACAGATCAATGGAACGAATTGAAAGCCCAGAAATAAAACCACACATCTATGGACAGCTTATCTTCGACAAAGGAGCTGAGTGCATACAATGGAGAAAAGAAAGTCTTTTCAACAAATGGTGCTGGGAAAACCGGAAAGCCATATGTAAAAGAATGAAAATTGACCATTCTTTTTCACCATTCACCAAAATAAACTCAAAATGGATCAAAGACCCAAAGGTGAGACCTGAAACCATAAGGCTTCTAGAAGAAAACGTAGGCAGTACACTCTTTGACATGAGTATTAAAAGGACCTTTTCGGACACCATGTCTTCTCAGAGAAGGGAAACAATAGAAAGAATAAACAAATGGGACTTCATCAGACTAAAGAGCTTCTTCAAGGCAAATGAAAACAGGATTGAAACAAAAAAACAACCCTCTAACTGGGAAAAAATATTTGCAAGTCATATATCTGACAAAGGCTTAATATCCATAATATATAAAGAACACTCACAACTCAACAACAAAAAATCAAACAACCTGATCAAAAAACAGGCTGGAGACATGAACAGACATTTCTCCAAAGAAGATATACTGATGGCCAATAGGCACATGAAAAGATGCTCATCATCGCTGATCATCAGGGAAATGCAAATCAAAACTAAGATATCACCTTAAACCCATTAGAATGACAAAAATATCTAAATCTAATAGTAAATGTTGGAGAGGTTGTGGAGAGAATGGAACCCTCATACACTGCTGGTGGGAATGCAAACTAGTGCAGCCACTATGGAAAACAGTATGGAGATTCCTCAAAAAATTAAAAATAGAACTACCATACGATCCAGCCATTCCACTACTGGGTATCTATCCAAAGAGCTTGAAGTCAGCAATTCCAAAAGTCCTATGCACCCCAATGTTCATTGCAGCATTATTTACAATAGCCAAGACATGGGAGCAACCTAAGTGCCCATCAACAGATGAATGGATAAAGAAGTTGTGGTATATATATATACAATGGAATACTACTCAGCTGCAAAACAGACCAAAATCATCCCATTTGCAACAACATGGATGGACCTCGAGGGAATTATGTTAAGTGAAATAACATATTATCCAGCTAGATTATCCAGCTAGAGAAGGATAATCTCTGTATGACTCCACTCATATGAGGAATTTAAAAATGTGGACAAAGAGAACAGATTAGTGGCTACCAGAGGAAAGGTGGGGTGGGGGGGTGGGCACAAAGGGTGAAGTGGTGCACCTACAAGACGAATGACAAACATTAATGTACAACTGAAATCACACAAGATTGTAACCTATCATTAACTCAATAAAAAAAAAAAGAATGGACTTAAAAAAAAAAAGAGAGAAGAAGAGCACAGCCACAAAAGTTACAATAGGTAAGAGTTGATGGAGCTGCCTCTATTCCATGTGAAATAAATACAAGGAGATTCACACCTAGAGATATATTTTTTAATATATCACCTAGATGTATATTTGATCATAATTATATATATATTTATAATTATAATTTATATAATATATAATTATATAATTATATATTTATTATTTATATATATTATTTATGTTATTAACAGAAGATAAAACAAAAGTTTTGGGAAAAATAAATGCTGTTACCGAAGAACATTGTATTCTAACAAATTGTGTACCTTGTATAAAGTCAATGGAACTTCAGTTTTAAATATTTTCAAGTTAACAAAACATGCACCTACTGAAAACAAAATGTATTTTCATGTTTAATCCAGTTGACAGCTCATTTCACAGATTAGGTAACTGATTTGCAGGGACGTTTTATAACATACTCTAAATTCTTAAGCGTAAGAAGCAGAACTAGCATTAAACTCAGGTCTGTTTGACTTACCTGTTATGTTAGGTGGGAGCATTATTCCAGGAGCTTGACAATATTCCCTCTTCCTACTCTTCCTCCTTTTTCTTCTCTTTCTCTCTCTTTTTGCTGCTTGAGAAAATTTTTAAAAAACCAAAAAATCCTCAACAACAAAGTTTTGAGCCAGGAGTTCCAAACTCAGAATACAGATGTCTGTTAATTTTTCCTAAAAGGAGGAGGAGAGAAATAATCTATTCGTTATCAATTTTTTGCCAGTGGAACCACAGCAGCAGTGAAAGGGACAAAATCTGTGTGCTGGACACTGTGCTGGATTGTGGGGGTACAACGATGAACAAGACTGATGTGGCCCTGCCCGAATGGAGGGCACATTCTAATGGGGAAGATAGACAGAGACGGAAAAAAACGTAAGTAAAACACAGTATTGGCTTGTAATAACTGCCAAGAAGGAAACAAAGAAGGTGCTGGCAGAGGAAATAACGGGGACCATGTGATCTACTCTAAAGTGGGTGGCCAGGAGAAACTCTGAGAATATGATTTACCCTGATTCACGGTAGTTGAGAATGAGCTAGCCATGCGCTAGCTGGTGAGGAGGCGTTCCAGACAGAAGGACAGGAAGTGACCAAGTCAAGACAAGAATGACTACTGAAGTGTATGGACTCGTGTGGACAAATTAGGCATTTTCTCATTATGATTGCATTGGTTCCTGTTTTAGAGTAGTATTCTGTTAGTTTTTTATTTAGGTAGGCCAGTCGTTGTCATTCTTGGAAGCACATTAAAATCAGCTGGAAAGGTTTTTTTAAAAAATACATGTGCCTGAGCTCCAATCCCAGGGAGTCTGATTTAATTGGTCTGGGGTGGGGCCCAGACATCAGTATTTTTCTTAAAACTCTACAACTGATTGAAGTGTGTGGACAAAGTTGAGGACCTCTGGTCTAGTCAGTGGCTACTCATCAGAATCACCTGGGGTACTTGTTAAAAATATAGATTCCTAGTCCACTGCCTCAAGAATCTGATTGTGTAAGTCTGAGATAGACCAAGGAAATCTGTACTTTTGACAAGTACCCTGGGTGCCTCTGATAATTAGCCAAGTTTGAGTAACATTGGGGGCATCCAATAAAAATGAGAAACAAACTAGACTGGTCTGTTTCTTGCTTGATGACACATTTCCTCAAACTCATCCTACTGCTGCCTCTTGTTGAGAAAAAATTTCCTTCTAAAATTTCCTACTTTTTCTGTGTGTGAGTGTGTGTGTATGTGTGTTTGTGTATGTGTATTTGGTTTAGCTATTGACTAATCCTTTTCAGAGCATTCAAGTGCCAATTTTCAATATTTATTTTATGTACACACTTTCACACATGCTCACAATATAAAAAACACAACAAACTGTATAGTGGTAAAATACTTGTGTATATTTAATCACTCTAAACACTAAAAAGACTTTTTTAATTGCTATTTTTCTTTGGGGGGCATTTCTTCTTTTACAGTCAGATGCTACTTTCCTCACCAATTCTGAATCACCTTGTTCTATCCAAATGAATTTGGGATTCTTAAATGGCATTCTCAGAGTCTGACAGCACTGGGTCTAGAATATAATCAAGCACATTGTCTCCAATTTCCTTCACGTCTTCCCTGCCAGAACACCTCACCCTCATCCTCATTGAGGAGATAACACCACTAATTGGAGGTGGGAAGGGAGCTCCATTCTGCTGACCAGCCTTTTTCAAGTGACTCTGCCCAATGAGACTCTGTACAAAACTGTTTCTTGTTAGACAGGTGTCTTTCCACCAGGGATCACGTTGCAACTACTAAGTGTAGGTGGGTGGTGTAGGGATGAAGGAACTCCTTCTTTATTTTCATAATTTAAGTATTATATGCAGCATTCTAATTTACAGTATCTGCTGCATACGTTCGTACCTCTTAAATCAGCAGGGAGTCCTAGAAATACACATTTCACATAGAAGGATCTCTTTGCAACTTATCTTCAGGAAATAAATATCAAGTTGCTGCTCCAGACGTAGAAGAATTTCCACATTTAACGAACCAGCAAAACAAATAACCAAAAATGAATAAAACAGCAGCAGCATCAACAACAATAACAAAATAACACATTTGGGGACAATAACCCTTGGTTCTCTTTATTTTCCTTCTTCACTATACTCTTCCCTTCTTACCAGTGGCTACTTTTCACTTAGATCTTCAAACTCTCTGCAGTTAGAGTTTTTAACTTAGGCTCAACATGTTTATTCTGTTTTAATTTTCCTACAACAAAGTGAAATATATCGATTTTTTCTTTTACTTGCACTTGGAAATAGAACAAGATTTTCCAGGTCTAAAAACAGAACAAAATAGAATAAACAATGAATGTTATACTTGTTGGTGAATAACCAACTCTCCAGAAAAAATAAAAATTAAAAAAAACCCTCTGATTTAGAACATGTGACATTTGCCATGGTGGAAATACCCCCACCATAGCTGATTTCAAGCTGCCAACGTGGTGTCTGTGAGTGCAGATTTTGGAAGAGATGTACACAGTTGGCTCTAGAGAACCAGGACATACAGCTTCAGCACACCCTGGTGAGAACTTTATGGATATTTGTTCATTTAATTTCCATTATATTGCAGCGAAGTAGAAGGAGAAGCACTAAATTTATTCAGGACAATTGGGTTTGAGTCTGGGCCTAGCTACTTACTACCCTTGTGAACTCAGGCCAGTAATGTCATTCTCTCTGATCCTGAGTCCTTCTACCTAAAGTATTTAAATCTTTCTCTTTAATTATCTCCTTTTGAATGTTTTCAGCTTGTTAGCATGTTTCAAAACAATTGTAAAGTCAGTCATGTTGACAGTATGTGCCCTTGATGTGATGAAAATGGCATTTTACTCCAATCCAGTCATGAGAAAAATATCAGACAAATCCCAGTAGGACACACAATGAGAGACTATTACAGTCAAGAGGAACCTAAGAAGACATATCTACTAAATGTAATGTGGTATCAGGGATGGGATGCTGGAACAGAAAAAGAACATTAGGCAAAAACCAAAGAAATCTGAATAAAGTATGGAGTTTAGCTGTTAATAATATATCAATCTTGGCTCATAATTGTAACAAATGTGCCGTACTAATGTAAGATATTAATGATAGAGGAAAGTGAGTACAAAGTGTGTGGCAATTCTCTGTACTGTCTTTACAATTTTTCTGTAAATCTGAAACTGTTCTAAAACATAAAAACAAGAACAACCAAAAAACGAAGTATAAGGTTTCCTCTATGTGATAAATACTTGAAAACGACTATTATATAATATCAACATGGAAGCGTCTCTTGTGTAGGATAAAAGTTGTGAGTTTCTTTAACCATTCTTTGCATGATACAGCTTCAAGTTCTGCCTCCATCCTGGGAGTTTCTGATTATTTCCTGCGTAAGTATTGTTCTTTCGTGATTTTTGGTTTTGTTTATACACTTCTCTGCCAATTGTCCGTCCTTTGGACCCCTTTATCTCATTGGCTTCAACTCATTTTTCAAGAGCCACTAAAATAGCACCTCCTCCCTTGTGACACACTAAATCTAAAAACGTTACTTTCCCTATTCACCATGCTGAATGACTTTGTCTCTTCTCTCATGGCGTTTGTTCATAGTTGTTATGTCACCATGCTGTGTATAATATCTTTTCTCATCTGTTTCTTTTATCACACTGAGACAAGAGGCCATGTCTATGTCCTGAAAATGTAGAAAAGAACCAGACGCATAGAAGTGGCATGCTAAGTTGATACAGTTGGTCCATCCTGGGCTAGCTTTTCCCTTCAATCCATTTTGGTCAGTTCCCTCTTCATATATTCTTGTGCCTCTCTTATTTCATATGTTCTCCATACTCTTTCTGCTTATCTAATTCCTGTCCACCTTTCAAATCTCCTTTTATAGGATATACTAATCTCTTTCTGAACCTCAGTTTCTAGTTAGCAAAACACCACTAATTTGTCTCTCCTTGTTTCAATGTGCTTGTAGTTTGTCTGAGCTCAGGACCCTTGTCTTCATGCCGTGCTTGATGCTTGTATTCCTCACAGGTCACCTAGTATTTTGCTAAGATGTGCTGATGGTCTGGTTTTCTGAATATCCTGCTCTTCATGGAATGTCCTTCCTCTGAGTACTGGAGGCACTAAATTTCTGTACCAATATTTAGCATGTGATTGTATATTTCCTGTTCTGTTCTGTCTTTGGTGCATATACATTTTGTCTGCTTAACAACGTTGTAAGCATTTTTAGGGCGTAGTTGCTCCCCCCAATTCATTTTCTTTTTCTCACATTTTCAAGCAGTGTGCTAGACACATTACAGATACTTATTAATAAGTGCTGAACTTATTTCATATAAAGACTCACTCTCTCTGAGGACCTGGAAAAATATTAGGCCCATTCCAATTTGAATCCAGACCCTGTGAATGGAATCTGGGAGTTCCTAAACTCAGCATTTTCTAGACTCACTTTCCCTAAATTACCCCACTGCAGGAGAATTGTCTGTTACCAACTGATTGCAGAAGCACCTATAATGCAATGATAATTTGAGCCCAGTGGCTAATTGAGGCTATTTCATAAAGGGAGTATGCTTTAAGGGGTGTAGTTTCTTTTGTTTAGTGTTAATTACTCTTAATCTATTTACATAAAAGAAACCACAGCTAACACAAATGTATAGTATAGAAGTGTATTTTTAATGTAGTTTAGTCTAAAAATATTCATCGGTTACTATTTTCCCTTTCTCCATCCCATAACTATTTTATACATTACACACTATTTCCAAAAGTTAAAAGTTCTTATGTACTTTATTAATGAAAACAGAAATACAGATGTCTAAGAAAATATTTCTTTCTATTCTATGTTTTGTCTACTTGTTGTATGATACAACTGATTAATATTAAAGATTTTCCCAATATTTGCCATTTCTTTTAACTGAAATTCACTAAAAGATTTGCAGAATTTAGAAATCTGAATAATATGCTGAGATCATAAAACACCTAACATCCAATTCTAGAAATTATAATTATGAAAAGAACCCTTATCTTACAGCTTTAGTTTTTTTTTATTTTTCACTAATTTACTATTCAAATCAGTAAGCCAGATCTATGGACTTATAGGCAAAAGACCTAAATCTGCCCGTAGCCAAGACTAATGGTGTAACCTTGGGCACACCCTTTTTCTCTCAATTTTCTCATTTGGAAATCGAGGATTCAATGAGACAATGTGTATGAAAGGTTTCGATAAACTCTAAGATGGCATTTTAGTACTTTTAAGAAGACACTTATTCCAAGTTATAAAATTTGAAAATAAAAAAGTAAAACCTGATCAGGTAATAACCTTAAGAGCTCCAGGGACCTAGAAAATCAATTTAATAAAATTGCCCGTCCTTATTGGTGAAGGCAATTTTTTCATTCAGACTTCCCCACTTAGGTCAAGACATACGTAGGGTGCATAGCTCAAAAGAATTATTCCAAGTTGGTTTACTGCATTTGTTCTAATCAGTCCTGAAATAAACATTTGCTTTTGCGTCTCCCGTTGCTTTAGCCATGCAGAGCTGCTTTGATCGTGTTGTAGATCTTGCACATCTCTCTCCTTTGTGCCATTATTTATTGTGCTGTCCACGTGGAATAGCTTTCCGCCTTTCCTCCTTTACTGACAAATTCCTACATATCCTTCAAGACTCATTTGAAACATCATGGTTCTGGAAAGATCTCCCTGCCCCTTCTGCTCTGACTTGGTTAATTATCATGCCTTTGTGCCCCCATCAGACAGTGAACTTATTGTAGTCATCTCACTTTTCACTCTGTGTGTGTGTGTGTGTGGGAAGGATTGGCCCTGAGCTAACATCTGTGGCCAATCTTCCTCTTTTTGCTTGAGGAAGATTGTCCCTGAGTGAACATCTCTGCTAATCTTCCTCTATTTTATGTGGGATGCTGCCACAGCATGGCTTGGTGAGCAGTGCTGAGTCCTTGCCCAGGATCTGAACCTGTGAACCCCAGGCCACCAAAGCAAATCATGCGAACTTAGCCACTATGCCACTGGGCCGGCCCCACTTTTCGCTTTTATTTGAGTAAATCCTGATCTAGCCCATGGTGCATAATAAGCATTCAATAAAACTAGTTGAATCAGTCATTCTTCTATCCTTTTCTATCTTTTCTTATGTCTTCTTTTTCTTTCTCCTGGTCTTTCATCTCCTATGCATTTTTAATATTTTTGTCAAGCATATTATTTTAAAATTTACAAACTTGGGTATTTTCTGTTAATTTTTTACTATCACTACTGTCTCTAATTTTGTGCCACAGAACTTAAAAATCCTGAATGTTGTGGTTTTGATACATTGAGATGTATGCAATTATTTCATTTCATTTGAAAAAGACTAGAATTGTAGAATGCCCTATATTGCATTTTTTAAATAGTACAACTCAATTATCCCCTCAAGTTATATTTATTCTTTAGTATCCATTTTCTAGTACATTCAGTGAACAGGGTATTTGCCAGGCTACCCATTAGCCAAACTATTCATTGGTTCTACTTCCTAGCCTGGCCCAATATCCTGTCTCTAGTTGTTCATGGTGTGAGTCTGTATATCCTTCCTGTTCATTAAGGTCAATAGCCACCCTCCTCCACTCACCAGAACAGTCCACAGTGGTACAGCAATCCAGTCCCTAGAATCGAATTATTTGGTTTAATGTAACACCACCAGGGCTTCAGCAAAACATGGCATAATGTGCTTCTCTTTCAGAATAGTGATGAAATAGCAAAAGACTAAGCATAACAGTCTAGGCTAAGCTGAGGTAAAGCTGAGCTTTTTCACTATACCTGAGTCCTCTGATCTGTCTTAGGAGAAAGTGTGCAGGCACTCACGTACATCTTCAAAGTATAGGCAAAATGTCGAAAAACATTCTAGTTCAAATTGATGTAGGGAAACTTTTACCAAAAGACAACATAATTTACAAAGTGTTTCTCTATCCACACAGGAGAAAGTGTTTTGTTTGATTGTGCATAGCAGTTTCTGTTTCCCATTCCCATCTTTCTAATTATCTTCCAGTACTTAAGAAATAGCAGTGGTTCATAACAGCCATTATAAAGACCAGCAACCTAATCTCTTGTCTTCATCCTTATACCTGCAAAGCAGCAGCAGGACCATAGAGACAACAGTCTGTTTTCTCAATTAACCTTAGGTAGGAACAAATTCCTAGGGGCATTTCATGAAACACTATACAGAATCTGATCAATAGACATTTATTTTTGTTACCTCCAAAACATGCTGCAAGATCCTTGGAGAATGGGTTTTATTTTTAGTTCTACAACAAGGAAATTAGAGATGGTTCCTTTGGGTATGTATCACATTTGCTATAGAAATGACAATGCTTACATTTCAATCTAGCCAACGAATCAATTTATAAAGCTCTGGGTGAGTTTTGTGGCTGTTACTTCAGAAAATACCAGCAGTTTCTCAGGGACGATTAGCATTTCAATAGACTGATAAGGCAAAAGTACATTTGCACCGTCATCAGATTCAACACAAAGATAGAAAAGGCTAGAAACTAAAAGTTTAACAACCTTCTTATCTCAAAATAAGCTCCATTGAACAGAAAGTTTTAATTATTAACTTGTTTGGTTTATTTTGAATTTGCCAGTTTCCTCATAGTTCCAAATAAATGCCAATATATTAAAAGAGCATATACATCATAAAAAAATGCAATGGCTTGGTAGTTGTGAAAATTGCTCAACATCTTAACCAGGTAAATAATTCAGATTAAAATTATAATGTCTTACTTATCAATATAGCAGGATTTGTAATGAAATGATAATATTCAGTCTTGGCTGGGATATTTATTGTTGCATTCATCGTCAGTAAGAATGTATATTTGTACTCTGCTTTTGATATGCAAGTTGGCTTTATATATCAAGAGCCATTAAATCCCATATTTTTTTACCTAGAACTTCTACTTGTGGGACTCTATCTCAAGAAATGATCCCAAATTCAGAAAAGGGTTATGTATGAAGATAGTCTTTATAATAAAGAAAAGTTGGAAACAACTTAAATATCTAATAGGGAGTGGTTAAATCAATAGTAATGCATTTATTTGAAGGAATTTAATAGTCACTAACATATCTATATAGGATTTGTTGTGACATAGGACAAATGTTTGTTTATATTATTAAGGGGAAAATGCATACTACAAAATTATGTTTATAGCACAGTCTAACAATGTTAAAAATTCTATACACAGAAACTAGGCTGGAAGATATAAACTGGAAGATTACTTTTAGATCATGGGTGAAGTTTTCCCTCCTAATTTTCCATCTTAACAAAGTTTAGGTAGTGAGTATATATTCTTATATTTAAAAGTAAACAGTTAATGATATGAATTTTATATATAAGATAAATAATTGACAATAGGCTTCCATCTACTTTTCAAACATTTATTTTGAAGGCCACCAAAGAAAATAATAATTGAAGAAAATAATCAGGAAATGAATAAAATTCTAAAATGTTCATTTCACCAGGATTTTAATCCTGACCCTATCTTATGAATACTTTAACTAATTTTCAAAACATGTAGTAGATTGTAAGCTCTTTTAGAGCAGAGATCACATCTTCTTCAGCTTTCTATCATCAGCACCATGGGTAGGACTTAGAGTATAGAAGGTGTTAGTAAATGATTGATGGAAACTTGACTAGTATTATTGAAATGACAATAAAGAAAAGGCCAGTTTGGCGGACATCTCTTGATTTGCCTGTCTAGCCACTATTCCTCCTTTTTCTGTCAACAGCCCACAGTCATCTTTGGGCAACAACCTCTCTGCCACTTTTTGCCCACGAAATCTGGCCCACTCTTTGTCTTTAGGTTTATGGGCAAGATTTGGCCAGTGGGATTGTATTTTGCTTCAACTATTATATACAAGACTTGGCTTTCGACTATGGATTATGAAACCAATAGGGTGTAATCTTGTAGCTCCTGTAGCCATCTTTGTCTCCACACTGAGAAAACTGAATGATAATGAAACCAACACAAAGAAAGGCAGAGCTAAGAGATGGAGAGAACCAATATCTTGGGGACATGATTTGATCACTTGGCTTGAGCTATTCCTGAATCTAGGATATCCCTGGACTTTCCAATTACATGACCTAACAAATCCCTTTATCCTCAACAATTTTGTTTGTTTTATTTTTCTGAAGCCAATTCGAGTTAGATGTGTGCTGAATAGAGAGTTCTAAATTATATAGACCTGTATGCTGGCGTTTCTTTTCATAAGTCTGCCAACAGTTTTGATAATAGTGAGAAGTGGTCATTTTATGTAAAATTAACCAGTATTCTATGGAAAGAGTTAAGAAATATTTGCTAGTAGTTATCAGTACCTATGAGTCACTTCTAATTTTTAATAATCTTTCACCCAGATAAAAGTCTGTGAGTCCAGTGGAATTGAAGGGGCTTCCCACTGCCGTATATTGAACTCATGGGATCCAAGATGTCTTCTATAACTAAGACTTCTTTTTTCTTTGTTTATACACTTCTACTTTCCCATATTAAGATCACACACTCTGTTTTACCCCTGTAGTTTCTTTTCTCTTTGGTCATGTGTACTTAGCACAAAGTGCCTTGTTATGGCTTCATCAATGTATACAGCATTCTTACTGGTCCAGAGTCTCTTAGAATAAACTGAGTCACCAGACAGAGATAATAATTCAATCAGTAAGTGGTTATTTTAAGGCCTTGAATTTGTTCATAACCAGCACTTTCTGCAAATTGGCTGTGCATGAACATCTCTTACGAAATTTTTCATTGTATTTCCATCCTTTGAAATTCATAGGAAAGCATATTTCTTGACATGCCGTAAGCTAACAACTGAAGACCTGCAAGGGTCATGTGGGTCTTCGGACTTAAATTTTTCTCTGTATGGCCATGAATCTGTGGTGGAAAACAAATTATGCAATGTTTATATACTTAGAAATTCTTTTCTTATACAGGAGTCTCTACACTAATTATTGTCTATTCTTAATTTCTCTAACTTGCTAAGATATTGAATATCTGCTACAGCGTCTCTTTACCTTCTATTTTGAACTGGAAAGAGAACTACGTTTGTGTTTTCCTTTACAAAGTGTGCCTTTCTTTTTAAATAATAAGATTTCAGTCTTCTTTTTTCTGTATATGGTACTCATCTCCTAGCAGAGGTCAGAGCCCAGTATATGGATCCTTGAATATTTGTTCAATGAATAAATCCATTTGTATATCTTTAGATAGCTTTTACATAAGAGACCTTGGATTTTTGATAATTTTATGTTTGTTTCATTTGAAATTCAGTCTCTTTAACTTTTTATTGCACACCTAGGCAATTATATTGTGTAAAATAGGAGCATTTGTTATGAGCCAGACACTCTTCAAAGTACTTTCTATGTAATATCACATTTATCCTCACAATAACCTATAAATTAGTAGCTATTATTATCCCTATTTTATAGACGAAGAAACTGAGGCACAGAAGGGTTAAGCAACTTGCCTAATGATATATTGCTAATAAGTAGTAAAGCTGGGAGTTGAACCCAGGAAATCTAGCTGCAGAGTCTAAACTTTTAACCACTGTACCACACTGTCAATCAATCAGTTAGGCTGTTAACTTACACATAGATTAAAACAAAAAAATACAACAAACATACACATAAAATTAAAATAGAGTTCTTTCTGAATAACCTGATGGCATAAAATTGGAAGAGATAAATTTTGTTTTCACTTAACTTGATTTTAAGGTGGTCAATTTTATTATAATAAATTGTTTTCCTATAAGTACTTATATTTTAAAAGAAAACTTTGTGTATAAGTAGCAAATATAGGAGAAATACTATTGATGTGACCGATTTGCAATGGTTTGGAGTTTTGTACACATTTTTGTATTCCTTTTGAGAAAGAGAGATAATGGGAGAAGAAAACATGTAGTAGACAGCTAAACGAAGTGAGATGAAGAAAATCAGTTTTCCAGAACCACGGAGAGTATTCTGGATTCACCTGAAGCTCGCAATGCCTTGCATGTCTTCAACAGGCCAATACATGCTAATGTTTTCAGTATCATCAATTTAATTTTTTTAATGTTTTCTTTCCCATTTCAAAGGAGGATGTCAAAATTTAGGAAGATGTAATGATGACTTCATTAGCTGGAAAAGGTATTACCACTTTCCAGGACTGGAGAACTGGAGAACTTGAGTATAGAATTTTTTAAGTTACAGGAAGATATATATATATATATACACACATACATAAGATATATATATATATGTACAGATATATATGTATTAGAATACACACTTAGATAATTATGCTTAAACATACACAGACAGAATTACACTTGAATCTACACATATACACTTAGGCAATTATTCCTGTTTCTCTATTTCAATTCTTTTTTCTTTCTCCCAAAATATCAAATAGAAAAATATCCAATTAAAGTGATTTTATATTCTTATTGAGAAGTCAAATTCCAATGCAGACACAAATATATTTATTAGTGGCTATACGTTTGGCAATAAAATACTACAGGATATCTTTTAGTTCTTGTTCCAGGGTCTTTTATTTCCCAAATCTGCCTGGCCTCTAATTCCAAAGGAGCAGTTATATTATTATTTCCACCTCTACATGTAAGAAGCAATTGCTCCCACTGTCAAATATGCAAAAGAAAATCTTTCATCTTTCCTTTCTTGGCAGCATGGGTATTGAGCTGTACTTTTACTTTTCAGTTAAACATGAGGTAGAAATGTAAGTAGGAAGAGGAGGAAGAGGCAATTCACACATAAAAATTTATAAAGGAAGTCGTTTTACAGCCATTTTCCTTGACTATAGAATGACTCCTACAAAAGAGGCCAGATGCCCACAGTATTCTAGAATGATTGGCTGTTATTAAGTGGTGTAGGTTATAACTGCTTCTGAATACATTTTACTTATCTCAGATTGGCTTATTGTTCAGCAAGACAGAATTCTTACATACCTGATCATCATTTTCTGCTGCTTTTCAATATATTGGTGTATATTTGTCATCGAAATAGCATGAGAGAGTGAAAAGAATAGCACTTTGGTGGCAGTCAGACCTGGGTTCAAATGTTTACTTCTCCATTGTCTGTGGCTTAATGGGCAAAAGATAGTTTCTTACGTTCTCGTGGTTTCACCATCTGAAAGGAGTCCTCATTGGGTTGTGTGGGAGGATTCAATAAAATGCTTGTCATGGTTCCTGGTTCTTAGCAGTGGCTCAGTGAGTATGAATTTTATTTCCCTCTCTATATCCCAAATTAAGCAATTACCATTTGAAAATATTTACTCTCCTTCCCTAACTTCCGTCACTGCTGTTGAGTGCAATTGATATTGCACTCACTGACTTATGACGGGAGAAATGATGCTACAGTCCTCATTGCAAGGGTCATTAGAGTTTAAAAAACTAAATTTGATGGAATATTGTACTTTTAGGCTAGGATATCCTGCATGTAATGTACAAATAATTAGGATGAATGAAGTGATTTTAAAGAGAGTTGGTCTCAGATTGTAGTTGTTCTCGGAAAAAAGATAGGGGAAAAAAATATCACCTCATGAGTAACAAAAAGAACTCAATAAGAAAATTATATCCCTGATCTTTCTTTATTCTATTACTTTTATGAGGTCTATATACACTCCAGTAAATTCTTTGTGACATCTAGAGGATCAAACCACAGTGGACAGACAATAATAGGGAGTGGACACCTATGAAGTTGCTGCTCTAGACTGGAGTATGAGATCTTTGGCAGAACTGCAACGCTGTATGTGACAGACTACACCTAAATGCTTAGATAAGGAGATAACTTCTGATGATTGTGATTACACATGCAAATGTCCCCTGATTTGCCAATGGTAGCTGAGGAAGCATCCCTTACTTGCACGGAGTTTGTGCACAAGTTATGTTTGTACCCAGGGGCAAGACAGGTTAATAAGGCAAAGAAGGAGGGGAGGATGTGGGAGTGGGTAATAACTGGGGAGGACTTCAGAGCATCAACCTGGGGGGAAAGGGAGGAGGGCTGAGGCTCGAGGGTGTTCCCTCTTGCTTCTGCCTGTGTGTTAAGTGGCAGAAGAAATTTTGAAAGCTGCGAGGAGGAGCTAGTGACTAGGTTTTGGGATGTTTTGTACCCCACCCTCCCCACTTGTAGGAAAACCTCTTCAGATCCAGAGGTAACTGAATTGGAAGGAGGAAGACTGATCCGGGAATAGGAGGAAAGTAATTCTCCCACCGCGCCTCCTCCTCCTATCATTTATCACTTGCCTCCTGACTCTCCTCCAAACCAAGCTGCTCTGTGCCAAGGCGGCAGCAGAATCCCCTGCACGAGTGCCAGCCACTGGGAATCTGCTTAAGCCGCCCTGTGCATCCCAAGCTGCCCTATATCCGGTCGCCATCCCTGACCATTGGGACCACTTCTGATGGCTGTGGCCTCTGCTGCCGCAGGGAGCATCTTCCGTAAGCAGCTCCTTTTCTCTCTCTTGGTGAGTAACAACCAAAGTATCAGGGAATTCAAGCATGTTACTATGCGCTTTCTCCCTCCAGTTTGGGCTTGAAGGAGAGTAGAGATGGGAATGGAAGGCAGAGAAGATAGACTGGGAAAACAAAAACAGATTTGACAAAAATACAAGGAAGAGTTGAGAGACTTGTGACCTGGAATCGCTGGTGTTTTGCTTAATCTTAAATGCCCACTGCTAGGAAGTTAAAGTTTTTCAAGGGACTCTCCTGTTCAATCTTGCTGTAGTGTTTTTCTAAGGAGCAGTGGAATGAATTCTATCTGCAGGCATTGGCCCAGAAGGTTCTGAGGGTTGCTTTAGCTACTAGTCATTAAATAAACTGTAGTTATTTAACATGCTTAGCTCCACTGAGCTGCGAGAAGAGGAAAACGATTCTTGGTGAAGATGCGAATTATCCAAGACTTTCTTAATTTTACCCAGGAAGAGCTAAGAGAAGGGCAGAGCTCTTCGTTCAAGCAAGGGGTTTCACTTGAGAAAAATATTAAAGAAAAGCGTGACAGTCATTGAAAAAATGCCATTGACTTGGCTTCCACCTAGGTTTTTAATAACTTTGTAACTGTGTACTCAGGTGCTAATTTTTCTTTGGTAAATGGGGGGAGGGGGAGGCAGCCTACATCTACATCTTGCATTTCTGAGCACTGAATTCCCTTCTTTCTTAATTTTAGCAAAGTATTTTAACTTCAAATTATATTTTCAGAATGTAAAGATTTTAGCGTATGGGCATAAACACTTTCTCCATGTACGTAGTACAGGATGTAGGGTTGCTGGGCACATTCGCATCCTGTAACTGCCTGGGGCAGTGGGGCGGGAGGCGGGAGGGTGGGCGATGGATCTCAGAGACCTTCTTAAGTTAGTGTTAGGTAAAATGTGAAAGCTTCCCAAAGATTCACCCAGATTTATTTTACTTTTGATTTCCGGTTCGTCTCCTGCACATCAATCCCTAACCCCAATAATGACTAAAAGGGTGTCTGACCTCAGCTCCCTCCAAATCACTAAGCTGCCAATTTGACCTGAAGATTGGAATAGTACTTCTGGAAACCTCCATTGGCTCTGCCTGCAGAGGCAGAGCCAATGAAGTGGGGGTCTTAGGGCAGGAAAAAAAAGAAGATGGGGGTAGGAATGGAAATGTGGATGCATTCTATCAAGTAATGTATGTGTATATATATACATATATATGTATGTGTATATATATGTATACATATGTATGTATGTATATTTGTATATGTATGCATATTTCTAATTACAAAATGTTCCTTCCACATTACATATTTAGACCATTACTAATAGAATTCTTTATGTTCAGAAAGTTTTTAAGTGTAATTTAGTTCATTCCTTGGCATTAAAAATGAAAATATTAAAAAGTCAAATAAATAAAAACATCTCATGTTTTAAAAGATGGTTATTTAAATTAAAACTGAATACAAAAGTGACTTTTTAAATTCTAATTTTTGGTATAATCTGCCTAACAGAGCTTTTGTAAAATTGCAAGCTATTTAAATAGGCTGATATAATATATCCAATAGATTTGAGTTGAGTTGGAAAAAGAGTATACATCCATAATATGGCTGATAATCTTCTTTCCTTCTCCCAAATAATGGATCTTTTAGCTCTAGAAATACAGCTTCAGAGAAAAATTGATCATAAAATTGACCTATCTGTTTCAGGGAAATCCAGCTCTGCTCTATTTTATACTTACATAATTAAAGATCATCATTTTGATAAACACAAAGAGGAAGCAAGTAAACAGAAAATGCCAAGAAAAAGAAGCAAAATAGGTTTTGGACTGATAGACACTTTTAAACTGATAGATTTTCTTTTATTTTTCATACAGTCTCTATCTCCTTTCTTGAACCACTTAGCTTTTTAAAATAATGCTTGTGTCTTGAATTTAACTAAAAGTCTTTATCCTGTTGAAGGCCACTCTCTATATTTTGAAATATATTTCTTTTTAGACGAGACTTGTGAATGAGGTCATTTAGGCTTTGAAGTTTATGCCAAGCCAGACGAAGGAGTGATTTGAGATAGGTGAATATTTGTGGGTGTTGTTCTTTAGGAGGATCTAAAAAAATCCTGAAATATTTTCTAGACTTAATGAACTACACCCTCAAGTTGTTTGGGGCTATGAAAAAGATGATTTGTATACAAATACGTGATTATTATATTTCAGAGCTAAGTGTTTTCTTCACACTAGAAAATCAGAATGACATTTATGAATGGCCTTAGAGATGATAACCTCTATATAAAATCAATGATTTGTAACACATTTTCTTGAGATTCACTTTAGTTTCTTCATTGGTACTAAATGACTGTGGTGCCCCAAAGCCACTTTCTTTGCTGTTTCCTTTTTCAAAGAATATGAAAAATATCGAAGGATTAGAAGATTAATTTGTTTCTGAAATTGACAGTATTTTTATCAATAAGACAAAACTGTAATGTGAAAGTTTGTGATCAAATGTAATTCTGGATTTTTTTCTTTTTTTTGAGGTTTTAATATTATTTTGCGATGCATGTCAGAAAATTTCTCTTCAAGTTCCTTCTCATCTTCAGGCTGAAACGCTTGTGGGCAAAGGTGAGAAATGGTATTAGGAATTTTATAGTTTGAACTGCTGCATTAGCTTCAGGCTGCTCTCATAAAGTCTGGGATAAAAGCCATATAGTCTCCACTTGGCATTAAAATTCGACTTAAAATGAAAGACAAACCACTTGTTTCTTGGTAGTGGTTAGAAACAATTAAAGCACCAAGTTATTTATATACTTTTCTTGCCAGAAAAATTAGCAAACATAGAGGGCTAAGTTATCTTAGTTTAGTGCAAACAAAACAAGGCACCCAAACCAGAAGCAGATTTTAATTTATATCAACCAATCTGCTGCCAAAATTCCAAACAAGTTTCTTTGATTGATTAGATATAAAAGAGATGTGTCAAAATAAAATTGGTGCTTGAGGATGATTACAATGAACCAGTACCCAGTAAGAATTGATGTGATCTATTTCACAGAATAGCTGTGAAAGTCAAGTAAAATTTCAACTGATCTTATTATCACAGTCATACCTGAAGCATGGGTTGGTTGGTCTGAGTCCAAGGTTGACATTCCTTTCATCATTGGCCTTAAGTTTACACTTAGAAAAATACACCTTGAATGTAGAAGTGGTATGCTTTCCAAGATAGACATTGCTTTGACCAGTGCTTTGACATTTTAAATTAATCCCTTATATCTTTTAAAAATACTCTTCTTTTAAATAAAAATACTTAAAAGATATATAGTCTATACTCTAAAGACACAGTAAATATGCTAACTGTATTAAATATGAATCTATAAAGAATTATTTTGATAACCATAATATATACTAAGCATTGGGTTTATTAAATCTCCAAAAGATACTGCAGAATGATTATTTGCAATATTACTGAGAAATATTCCCTAAGTATAGACCAGTTTCCTTATTTCTTGCAAGAGTTTTAACAAAGATTATTGCAAACAAGTTCAAAATCTACCGATGTCACACAACTATCCTACATATGATGTAAAACTACAAACTTGTATATATATGTACAAACCCATAAATGAAAGTTAAAGTGGAAACTACAGATTTGGTGATGAAAATATTTTATGTCTATTCATAAATTAATTTACAATGGAAGCAATGGAAACTGTGACTCCATTAATTTAATTATTTAATTTTCATGGCCCCTAATTTTTAAAATAGTCGGTACTTAACAGATTTCAAGTGTAACCTCCCTCTTTCTGCTTCTCATGCACTAACTTGTAGTTGTCATTCCTGTAAAACTTGTTCTATGCCTGTTTCATCCTACAAATTACTGTGAAATTTCTTCCCTCTAGTGAATCTGAAGGAGTGTCTCCAGTCGGCCAGCCTAGTCCTGTCAAGTGATCCTGACTTCAGGATTCTAGAAGATGGCTCAATTTACACAACACATGACCTCATTTTGTCTTCTGAAAGGAAGAGTTTTTCCATCTTTGTTTTGGACAGTCAGAGAAAGGAACAGAAAGAGATTGAAATTGTACTGGCAGCAGGAGGAAACAAGGTACATTAGGCAAAGACTTAACCTTATTGATCTGTTTATGAGTCCTTCATTTCATAGACTTCCTTCCACATTAAAATCATTATTCTTGAATGCTCACTTGTCTATTCCACTGGTAATTACCATATGGAAAGACTAGACTGTTTTAAGGAGTGGTAGAGTTATTTACAAAATGATGTAAAAACGAACAACTGTAGCCAGGGAGCAAAGTCAGAATACCAAAGGTTTCGGATAGTGTTTTGAGGTGTGGCAATAATTAGAACAACTAACCTGAAGAACAAGGCAGGGATGGGTCTACAACTCAGCGAGAATTGATTGAGGCTGGAGGTGGGGCACTCCACCCTGACTAGCTCTCTCCCAAGTGACTATGCATTTCAGCCTCTCTTTAAAGAGGAGAAGAGATTGTCTAAAGCTTACTCCTATCCTAATCAAAAATCCCATGGAGTCCTTCTCTTTGGAGAATGGGATGGTCAGTCCACAGGACTGGTTTGAGTGTTTTGACTCTAGGCTCATTTTCTTGCAGTGAGTAGTGGTGATCAGGGAGTGGGAAGGAAGAAGATTACTGGAATTCACATAAATCTCACGTTAAGCAAACTCTGCACAATGAATTTGGCCTTATAAAATCATTTATTAATAAGTGGTTCAATATATAAGAGATTTTCCTGGATAAATTCCTTTTGATTACAGGAATTCCTCTTCATCAAATTTAGAATATGTTTAAGTCTTACAATATATTATTTTATACCCAAATTGTAAAGAGTCCCTACATCACATAAAATAAAACATACTTGAACAAATGCTGACCTGTATCTTTATAACGGTATACGAATGCTTTGAAATGCAGCTAGTGTTTTAACAAATTTTGGTTGCTCCACTTTTGGTGGAATAAAATGTATTCCCAAATAATTGTTAATAGATTTTCTATTTTTAGGGAGTCTATACTTCTCAGGATGGCCTCTTTCCCCAATGGCCTGTAAACTTCTTCTTGATTAACTGGTTAAATCAAGAAATAGGTCAAACTGGCTCTTAATTCTTGTGTAAGTGTGTGTGTTTATCTTATTAATAAAAACAGAAGTGGTTTTGGGGTTATCCATGATATTGTTTTGTATACCCTTTATTTGTTTTCTTCATGTTGATGTAACGTGAAAATCACAGTTCCTAGAATGATAAGTGATGCTGTATTTCTTCATCTCTCATCAAATATAGACTCCTAAGAAGAGACATACCAAAGACACAGTCCTCAAGCGCAGCAAGAGACGGTGGGCTCCTATTCCATGTTCACTGATGGAGAACTCGTTAGGTCCATTTCCACAACATGTTCAGCAGGTACACTTCATTTTGTTTGAGTTTATATGTTAGAGGATTTTTGTTTGTTTTGAAAACTTTCCATTTGAACTGCACAGTATATTGAACCAAGGCTTTAACCTATTGGTACTAATAAAGACTATCTATTCACCAGATCTAGGGTCCTACAGAAGTGAGTCAGTGTATTTTATCACTTCCTTCTAGAAATCATATTTAGTATTTAGAAACAAGTTTCATATTTTGAGTCTCTGATGCTCTTAGGTCTCCGTTGAGATTCTCCTGAATATTCTACCAGACTTCAGCGTTCACGTACAAAAGACACGCCTACAGAGTTTGCATAATTCACCTCTCAATTTGATTAACACTTACCTTCACAAGAAAAGGCCAGTGTTTCTGTTTACCAAAAAGGTGGTGTCACTGCCACATAGCTAGTGTGTAAACATAAGCCAGCTTTGAAATTATGCACTTCTTGAAGAATTCATTGTGAGAGGAAAATTGCATTACTTTACTTTTTTATCAGAAAACGTTTTATTCCAAATAATTCAAAATCACTGAAACTGTTAACTATTCTTCACATAGGAATAGGAATAAGTAATATGAATTGTAAAGATATCCAACTCCATGAATTTTTTATAAATATGCGGACAACACAAAAGAATTTGAGATCAAATAGGTGACAGAGTTTGTGGCTTTGTACATTGCAGAATATGAATAAGAATTTGAAAAATATGAGAGATGGTGGATAGATAAGCAGAGGAAAGAAAGGATGGGTTGAGTAAGAAAGAGAGCAAGTGATAAAAACTAAGCCATCACAAGAGTTTAGGTTGAAGATATTTATTATCCTAAATTGTCACTTATTGTTACAGGTCCAATCTGATGCTGCACAGAACTACACCATCTTTTACTCCGTCAGTGGACCAGGAGTGGACAAAGAGCCCTTCAATTTGTTCTTTATAGATAAAGACACTGGGGATATCTTTTGTACACGAAGCATAGACCGTGAGCAATATGACCAGTTTCCGGTAAGATTATTTATTCAGAATTATGTTTTTTATTACAGGTTTAATATTTTCAATGCTGGTTGTTTGCATATTAGAAGAATCAATTATTTGATATTTTAAATGCTGTTAATGTGTAATGTAAACTTCAAATTTCTATGGGTGCCATTGATGAAGAAAGACAACAGATATCATGAGGGAAGGAAAGGGAGGAAAAGGTATAGAAAATATAAGGGCAGAATTTTAAGGACAGGTTTGATTTGGGATAATGACAATGAATTTTGTTGAGTTTGAAGTTCCCTATAATAACATTGCTCAATTATTCTCAAACCTGATTGTACATTATAAATCACATTAGAACTTTTTAAATATACTGATGCTCGGGTCCATTGCCAGAAATTCTGATTTAATTGTTCTGGGGTGGGTCCCAGGCAATTGAAAATTCAAAGTCATCCAAGGTGATCCTAAACACACCCTAGGTTTGAGATCTGCTGCTTTAGCCTTCTGCATATCATCGTGCTTCTTTTCTTCTCTTCTTCCCTCTGACTGTCCTTCAGCAACAAGAATCTTGAGTATCATTTTATTTCCTTAGTAATCCAGAAAAAATTTACCAACTCTTCTTATTCAATTTAATCTTACCCAAATAAAAGTTCTAACTCTTCTGAAAATTAAATCCTTTTTTTGTTTCTGTTTCAAACTTCACATACCTCCTTAGTGTCCTGATGTCCAATCTGACGTATAAGAGAAATTCATAGTGAGTTTCGGGGGGATGGTGAATGACTTTGTTTAAGCACTTGGTGTCTTGAATTATAAGAGAGTATAGTAAAGGAGTTCTTTGCTAAAGGAGTACAGAAAAGGGAAATTCATCTCATACTTAGGTAGTCCAGAAAGTAATATCTTAGCAGACACTCAAGAGATGAGTAGGAATTGGTGGTTACATAACGGTAGCCATGAATGAAGGTAGCAGTTGGGGGGGGGGGGCGGGCAGCAAGGGGACAAGAGGAGGAGTGGGTAGCTAAGTGTTCTAGGCAGAGGCATCAGCAATATAAGACCCATTGGTTAAGAAGAAAACAACCAGAACAACAGCAAACCCTGGCTGGAGTGTTGTTTACAGCTAAGGAAGAGTGTGAAATTACTCTCTACTTACTAGAGCAGTAATGAAAGACTAGAGTGTGAAGGACCTTATAATTCATGCTAAGGGCCCTATCCTATGGATATCAAAGCACTATACAAGGTAGTGAAATTTTTAAAACAACATAAATGTTGGACTTTATGGATTTCATAATTAAATAAAATGTTTGGATTAGAATGACATTTTTTTATACTTTTATGCTCCCACTCAAATTCTTTGGAATAAACATACTCATAAAAATGTCAAATTGTTACTTTAAAAAGTAGCTTACATAGGCTCTTACAGGAGAGGTATGCTAAGCACTATTGCAAACATTTTGCTCTTTCTATCAAATAGCCAAATAAATAATTGATAGGTAAATGTATATACATATATATTTATCTATCTATATCTATATATATCTATATAGAAAGATACATATATATATACAGGTAGGTACTCTGCTGCTCTTATATTTCCTTCACAAGAAGAGAAGATCTAACACTAGTAGCCATTCTTGAGGAGAAATAAGCAGCTGCCTACTCTGTATGTCTCCATGAGCACTTCGTTTCTTATTCTACTGATAACATCCTGTTTATGGATTTTTGAGGTCTTCAGCCGCTTCTCACTGGTCAACCTGCTGTCTATATTGGCTTCTTATTGGGATCATTGCTAGAGAGAAGGAGGACAGACTAGTTTAAAATTAAACATAAGTTACTTTGCTATTTTTTGACACCTTTTAAAGGACAAAAGAATAAAATAGTTTGGAATTTATACTCAAAGTTGGGCTTTTGAATAATTTTTCCTTCAGAATTACCCATGTTTCTCTAGTTTCCATTAACATGATTGAGATTGAGTTGATCTTAAGAAACACCACTTGCAAATCAGTAAAATTCATAAAAGTATGATAATCAGTTGTAAACATGATGCAAGTTATAAAATCACTTGAGGCAATATAGAATGGAAGCCTTCTCTGTCAACGTAGAGCTTAAAATAAAAATAATATTTCTTTGCTTTTCCATCAAATCAATTTCACTTATTGTTTTATACTGGAAAGCTTATTTCTCTGGAAATTAGTAGCACTTCAGTATTTACCATTTTTCCTTTTAGCCTTGGACAGGTCACAACCCCAAGAATCTGTCTTCTTCTCTGATATATGGGCCACTGATGATTGTCTTACCTACCTCAGAGCTGTTGTGATCATTGAATGCTCTAATGTTGGTGAAATCAGCATATAAACTGTAAAAATCTTTAAAAATATTCTAATGGTAGATCAAACAACATATATGCTCCAGAATTTTGTTCTCAAACCTGGGGATTTTGATGGGATTTCCCAATTCTTTGCTTTTATCTAACCTATATAAATGTTATGTATTAATAAATTATTTAAAATTATTTGATTTCATTGACTATTGAGAAGAGTAGCCATGGGTCTAATTCAATACATATCCTTTTTGTGCTTCTGTTCTCTCTTGCCCTATGTTGTGTAGCTTAATCTTGGCTTCTAAAGGTTTTTCTGGGTAAGTCACACCATTATTGCAGCTTGAGGAATTTGTCTTAAACATTAAATTCATCTATCCTTTCAGGGAGTTTTATAATGCCATTTTTCTGAGTTTTCCAAAGAAGAGTTACATAAGAAGGGACTTTTCTTCAATAACTCCAAGTTATTCTCTGAAAAAAAAGCAGTTGCAAATACCCTTCTTCTTTGAGTGTTGAGGCAAATCTGAATTATAAACCCTTAGAGAAAAATTGGCTCTAGAACAATCTGGTGCCTTCTTCCTGTCCACCCAGAGCCTTACTATTTTGTACCACATGGAGTTTTTTTCCAGACATATGCTTACCCATTGTCTTTATATTTGTGTTGCTAATCACATTCTGTACCCGCTGAGCTTTCGTGTCATTGCTTTCCCTCTTCCTCTGCCCTGTGTACACTGGATATCTCTCTTTATAAGGCCAAACTCAAGTCCCAGCTCTGTGTATCTTCCAAAACTGTTTGCATCTTCCCAAAGATGAGAGTGATCTGAGCAAATTGAAGTGCAAAAGGGCTAAAAGAGAGGAGATTCTTCAAGCTACGGAATAATTCAAGAGGAAAATGATATGAAACACATATGAAATTTAAATAATACTCTTCTAACTCAACTAAAAATATGACTACTTTTAAAGTATAATATTCTATATTATACTTATTATAACAATATTTAAGTATATTGTTTTTAATACAGAATAATGGGAGCTGGACTGCAAAACTACTACTTTTATTAAGTTTTTTGAAATGTTTGCTTTAATGACTAAATAAGAAAGTGTTTATAATTAGTTTCTCTATTACATGAACATGAGTGGATTCTCCTAGGGAGCTAGGCTATGCTTTAAAGTTTAGCTACGTTCCTAGCTTGGATCATTCTCTTTACAATAATGATTCAATTTTGATTTATTTTGTAGATACTTATCTCATTATTCGCAAAAAATAAAAACCAGCACCCTGAAATAGTACCTTAAATAAAATCACCACATCTGAATCAGTGGAATGTGAAATGATAGTATTTATTTATAGTTGAGTGTCATGAAATATTATTTCAAACTACAAGTGATTATATGGTGGGAAATAGATGATCCTCATTTTTGTTGAAGAGGAAAACTAGCAAAAATTGGTGTAAATTACAGCAGGATGGACTTAGGTTAGATAGGGAGATATTTTAATGCCAATGTGATGAGGTAGAAGGATTCATTACAAGTCATTCCACAGAATGTTTACGACAGTCTTTACAGAGGGCACACTTAAAGGATGGTTTGTCTTCCTAAAAAGGAAAGATGGATGGAATTGAATGCAAAATGCTATTTACTGAAGAATTACCCAATCTAAGGTACTATGTTAGGTGCTTCAGGAACACGAATATCCATAAGTCTCAGGCTTCATCCCTGAGGACAATTGTAACCTAATAGAGACATAAAACAATTTCATAGTTTTCTCTAGCTAAAAATCTCAAAATGGCAGCAGTTTAAAGAAAGAAAAATTCACCTCAAATATGGGGGGGAAGGGAGAGATTGGTAGAAAGGCTGAATAGTGTGACATCTGGATGTGATGGTGGCGGTGATGATGATGGTGTGACAGCAGTGGTGGTGGTGAAGTAGTGATGACACACCCCTGCATTCCACTCCTGAGTTCAGAAGTTATTGAGAATAAGATGTAGCAGTCAAACTGATGGAAATCAAAGTATAAGTTTTATTACTGAAAAAGCCCACCTGAGGGATGGCTGGGAAAAAGTGAATAAGGCAACAGAGAGAACACAGGTGCTTATCTCAATGACTCCCATGTCAGAGATTGGAGTAGAAATTCCTTCCCCTCCAGGTCTGCATGAACAGTGAAGATGAAATGTTGCCTTTTAACACAATAGTGAGGATTTTGTGATTACTTTGGTAAATGATACACAAATCACTGAAGAGTCTGATTAGAGAACGTCATGATTAAAATTGTGCTTAATGAAAATGATCTGACTTCTAAGTGCTACATAGATTGAAGAAGGTCAGTTAGGACAATTGCAGGAAAGTTGGGAGGACAACATGTAGGATCCATCTGGAGTCACATGAGAATGTTGGCATTGGGAATAGAAAAGACGATGGATGATAGAGACACAGACATGCCACAATCTCTAGAATTTGGCAACTGACTAGTAAGGCTAACGAAAGAAAGGGAGGAGTTAGATATCTGGGATTTTAATCCTGGTTCGTTTGGAAGATGGTTACAGTAGGGAAGTCAGGAAGACCCAATTGTGGTGAAGAACTGAGTTAATACAGAGTTCACTTTGGGCAGGTGCAGTTGGTCCTATGAGTGAAGAAAATCTGCCTAACTCAACAACCATTTATTGAATACTTGCTATGCATAACTTTTATAAGAAAAGTGAAGAAATAATTTGATGATGTTGAAAGGAAAAGGACATTAAATCCTGGCATTTGGGGCCATGATATATCATTTTGAGGTGGAGTTTGGATTTTGTAAATGATTTCTTTAGCATGTTTATTACACAAGAAATACACATTTATGATAGAAAAGTCAGAAAATGCAGGTAAATAGAGAAAAGAATCCATAACTGAGTCACCCAGCTATAGTTGATATGTATTTATATGTATATACAAATCTGTAAATAAATAGAATCATATTTTTTGTAAACTTTTAAGAAATACTTGTTATTAGCACAACTGGGGAAGTCCACATGCGTTCTAACAAGTAGAACAGCATGCAGTTAATTCAGGGAATGGAATAGGCTTATTCAGCTGGAGTGCTTGGCACTTGGTGGGAGAATAGTGAGAACGGTGCAAGAGGATTGAAGCCATACGGCAGGTGGAGACTGTGCTGGTTTGTTGTCTTTCCATGGCATAAGTTCTCAGCTACAAATACCTTTATGGATGATTTCTTTAAACATTACATCTTTCCCCTAACTGCTAGGTTTAATTTGTGCATAATTTGTTATTTACGAATAAGCTCAGGGTGTTTGTCTACTTTTCAGCTATATGCCTATGCAACAACTGCAGATGGTTATGCCCCAGAGTACCCACTCCCCTTAGTATTCAAAGTTGAAGATGATAACGATAATGCCCCATATTTTGAAAACAAAGTGACTGTCTTTAACGTGCCTGAAAATTGCCGATCTGGTAAGTTCGCATTTTAGGAAAACACTAGATTTTTGCATCAGTTGAATTCTTCATTAATATTTTAAACATGATTATGTAAAACATTTTTAAATGCTTGACTTTCAAGGATATTCTACATAAAACTTTGTAATCTTAGAAAATCATATACTCTTCAAAGGCAAACCTTTTTGTGCTCATTTTGCTATGCATGTATATAGGGCAGCTAGTTGATACATAAAGTTACTAACTGTTAGATTAATCCACAATGAATAGGAATGTGCGACAGACAAATGCACTTTATGTTCTCTATCTTGACCATGTACTTATGTGTCACAGGTGTATTTATAAAACAATAAGTAATTCGAATCTTTATAAAGACTCAATACATTTTCAAGGACCCAGAAATATATCATGACATGGAAATGCTGATCTGACTTAGAACGACATATACATTGCTTTACTTGGCATATTTTCCTAACAAATTGAAAAAAATTTTTAACTGGTTTGATGCTATAGGCAGCCAAGATTGTGACTTTGGCATACCTAGGGGCATAAGACTGTCTAGTTGTAAAAAAAATTTGCACGAAAGGTTGTTAACTTTATGCCTTCTCCATTCTGTTGCCATTATGGATGTATATTTAATACTGTTCTCTCATAATAAGTGGTTTGCTAAAGCAACATTTCCAAAGGATATGCAAATGATACTCAGACATGTACATAATGTTTATGTCTTACATATATTATTTGCATATATTAATAATTAAGCACATTTATTAGAATGTAAAAGCATAAATTCTTTGTTGTCATAGGCAAAGTTTTGATACTCCTCTAATTAACATAATCAAATTTAGCTATAAAGGACATGAGATATACAGAGAAGATCCCATCTAAAAATGGCCCATGAACTAAGGTGATGGCTTTAGGGGAAGAATCTGAGAACCGCTGTTACCAAGGTGGGGTGGGTGTTCTCGCATAGGTAGAATACAAACCATGGTATTCACAGTAGCCACATAACTAAAGTTTCCAAGCAAGGGAGACTTGAAGTTTAGAGAACATTTAGACACTCCTCCACTTATCTGTAAAATTAATCTACTTGTGGTTTGGGGAAGAATATGCTATAACAATGCCTTGATTTACTTTTTGTTTGTAATTCAATTATATCACTATTTTAAATTGTTGACAATATTGGATTTGCCTAAACAGGTACTTCAGTGGGACAAGTGACTGCCATAGACCTTGATGAACCTGACACTCTACATACTCGTCTGAAGTATAAAATCTTACAGCAAATCCCAGACCATCCAAAGCATTTCTCCATACATCCAGATACAGGCGTCATCACCACAACCACACCTTTACTGGATAGAGAAGTAATGAATTGATTCATTAATTTCACTGTTACTAAACTATATTTAAACAGAGAACGAATTCCCAGAGAAGTCACAGTAAGGCCCGTCTGGCCACCTCTCCAAGCATGTTTCCATCTAGGCTGTGGTTAGGGCTTCTCTGGACACTTCCTTTGCCCCTACTGAGATTTTGGGAAGGTATAACTTATTAAGAGAGGTCTCAGCTGAGATCATTGCCCTGATTTGATGTGTGGATGCTAAAATAGCTTTAAATTGTGAAATGTTATATTAGACACATCAGCTTTCCATTGTACTGACTGACCAACGTCTTGTTCTATATTTGTATTTATGGTGGCTCTTTTTGAAAAAGAAATCGAAAAATAATATTTGTAAAATAATCAGAGCCTGAACAGTGGCTATGAGAATTGCACGTTATACCAAATAGAAGTATTCATCAATGTACCTTTTTCCTTTTTTTTCAGAAATGTGATACATACACGTTAGTAATGGAAGTGCGAGACATGGGGGGGCAACCTTTTGGTTTATTTAATACAGGAACAATTACTATTTCACTCGAGGATGAAAATGACAATGCACCCTATTTTGCAGAAACTTCGGTGAGTATATCTCTGTATTCATTTATCTAAGTTCATTTACTTTTTCAAAAAAACAAATATGGAATTTGGGGGCTCTGTGAGATTACACATTTTGGTTTTAATAGCTACCACATACAAATAACAAAAGCAGAAAAATATGACTTCTGTAAAAATAATTGAAGTGCCAGTTATTTCTGGATGCTAGGGAAATAACTATTCTCTTGGTCATCTAAGAGGTTCTTAGCCAATGAAGCCATTCATGTATTCAATGTTTTCTTGGATACTAAGCTCTGGTATCAGATTCCTTGGATTTAAATTCTTTTTATAGGATGAAACAGAAGAGGCTTTCTCCCTGTATCCTTTACACTTTAACTTCTTAAGATGACAAAGGGACTAGCTTTACATCCTCTGCTTTGTTGGGGAGTCAATAGTACAGGCTGCCCCACCACCATCTGTATGCAGGCTCTTCCTGTATCTTGTACGAGCAAACTTTCCCTTAGGAAGTACACAGTGCAAGAAATACACACAGAACAGTACTTCCAGAAAATGGATCTTCTTTCTTGAACTTTTAGTGTGTAATCTTTATTTTTCCATTAATCTATACCAGAGTATAAGTCAAAGAAGAGAAAACCTGCAGTGATAGGCACATTCGTATTATTTTTTTACATTAATCTCTACAACTTATAAGGATATATTTTATGCCATATTTAATATGAGGAAGTGGAAGCTCAGTTAAGTAACTTGCACATGATCTCATACATACAGACCATGTAAGACAAAAAACTGGGATTAGAACCTAGATCTGTGATGCTCCAGTGCCTAGCAGGCTATCATCCTTGTATGAATTCATCTTACATCTCTAGAAGATTCTGATTTACTATATTTTTAAGTTTTTTAATATCATATGCTTCCATAACCATATTTCTTTTTTGGGGAGGTGTAGAGAGGAGAAACTATGATTTAATTTCTCAAAGAAGGGAAAACATTTTCCTTAAAGTGTTTGCTAGTGAATCAAAAGTAAATAATAAAAAAGAAGATTGGCATATTAACAAGTCATCCAGGAATAATAAGAAATCAGTGCAGGTTATAATTATCTAGAACTATTGAGGGCTTAATATATTAATATAAAGCATTTTATGTCTAAAAAAGGAGCAATAGACTGTAAATATTGTTGAGGTTCAGAAGAGAGACAAACCTAAGGGTTTGAATGATTAGAAAAATCACCTCAGAGAAGTTGAGAAGTTAAGACCTGAGAATAGATAAGATTTCAAAAAGCATTTTAGTGAAGAAAGAAGTCAGCTATGCATTAAATGTGTAAATTCTTCCCAATATATGATTGCATATTTCCATATCACTTTGTTTTCTTTTTCTTTAAATATAAGTTTTAGAGTAAAAAATTGTTGTCAAAGCTTTGAATTTATAATAACAAGAGGGAATTGTTTCAGTATTTTGCAGAAGTAGAGGAAAACAGAATTGACGTTGAGATTTTACGAATGGCGATACATGACCAGGATTTGCCAAACACTCCTCACTCCCAGGCTGTGTACACGATCCTACAGGGAAATGAAAACGGACACTTCAAAATTAGCACCGACCCAAAGACAAATGAAGCAGTCTTGTGTGTTGTCAAGGTAAACAATAACAACAACAACACAGATATATATATGTGTATATATATATATAGGAATTCCTGAATGTATATAACTAGAGTATTGCAATGCAATGCTGAAATGACTTACACTGGTTTACATAAACTTTTATAGTTATTATGATTATTTTACCCTCTTTTTCTCTCTTAGAGGACAGGCATGGCAGGTGCAAAACTCATTGTTCTACATACGAGGAAAATGGAGGCAGAGAAATGTTGAGTTAGTAATCAGATATTAGCCTTAGAAGGGGTCTTGGATGCCCATTTGTCCAGATCCCTTATTTTGTCTAACACAAAACAGGAAGAAATGGAAGAGTCACTGAAATCAAACCTCTTGACTTTTCACTTCTGCTTATGCTCATGTTGTACTTTTACCTCTCTGTAACGTATTTTATAAGACAGATCATTTACTAAATATTCAGTAGCTATTCCCATTAACCCCCCTATATTTGAGGTAGCTGGTGTTTGGGGAGTTTTAAAATTGCAATTACTGGCACCTATCATGATTACTTTAACTGAACCTGGTTCCTTTCTGAGTCCGTCTGCCCACAGCCCTCACTAAACTCTTACGTATCTTCCCTCATTAATTTCCTGGAGACAGTGTATTTTCTTAGAAGCAATATACATAAATTGTGCTTTCCTCATAAGATTTTTAGAAAATGTCTTTTACTTATTCTATTACCTATTCTTTCTCTTTTTCTCTCTCTTTCTATCCTTTTTCTGGCTTCTAGATTTCTCTTGCTTTCCATTTTTTGTTATCTTGATAGATTTTAGGCCCTAATTATTAAACTATTGTTTTGGGATTCTTTCTAATTATTCAGTTCAGGACTGAGCACTTTGATTGGGAATTAAGCAAATTCAAATATAATGTGCTTTGGAAAGTTGTGTCTAGATAAAATGATCTCTCTTGACTCATATACTCAGAGTAACACTCCATTATAGCCAAATCCCGTGTCCTCATAGTCTGTCTAATTATTTCACATACTTAGCCTGGAGGGACTTCTGCTGTCTTAGTTATCACTGTTATCCCATTTGATAAGTAATGAAATATTGAGAAATAATAGTCTATTTGAATTTATTCAAATACTTATTCTGTATTTCCATTAATATTTAAACTTGTGATGAAAAAATGAAGACAGGATCTTCCGAAAGAAAAGTGAGAAGAAAAAATTGGTTGAACCTTAAAATCAACAATTTTGCATTTGATAGTGTTTGTCATTACAGGAAGCTAATTATTAGCCAGTAACTACGTTAGCACCAACTTTTGGTGATATTTTATACACAAAAATGGTGTTCCCTGGGAACAAACTGATATTCCCTTTTGTGCGAAAACTTGGAATCATAATTACGTCTTCCATATACAGTGTTATCTATTGACTGATTAAAGTATGTTTTTTGAACAGCCATTGAACTATGAAGTCAATCGCCAAATTGTTTTGCAAATTGGTGTACTTAATGAAGCACAATTCTCTAAAGCAGCAAACTCACAAACTCCTCCTACTATGTGCACTACAACTGTCACTGTTAAAGTAAAGGACAGTGATGAGGGCCCTGAATGCCAACCGCCAGTAAAAGTTATTCAGAGTAAAGATGGCCTCCCAGCTGGCAAAGAACTCCTTGGATACAAAGCGTCAGATCCAGAAACGCGCAATGGGGAAGGCCTAAGGTAATGTCTTTTTCAAAAAGTTTCTTAGTTTTAATTGCGATGTAAATTGAGTTCTAACTTAGGAAAGTTCTATGTATTTTTCAAATTGATAGATTTTGAGATTATGCCCATTCTTGGAGTATTTACATTTTTTTCTAAAAATTAGGTATAAGAAGATAGGAGACGACGATGGTTGGTTTGACATTAATGAATACACTGGTGACTTGAAAACTTTAAAAGTGCTAGATAGAGAATCAAAATTTGTAAAAAATGACCAATACAATGTTTCCGTGGTTGCAATGGATGCAGGTGAGTGCCATTTTCTAGAAATAAAATATAAATATAGGATATATTTTTAAGGAAATCTTGGGGTGAAATCTGTTTATTTCCATGTGAAAATTTAATGCAAATAATGTTTGCATTATGATTTTTCAATTTATTGGAGACCACCAAATTTAGGCCCGGCGCATCAGTAATGGAAAATAAGGGCAATGAATGGTCCAAGTCTAAATTTCAAGGTCCGTATTACTTGATCTCTGCCATGGATATGGTGACATCCTCAAGGATCTCCATTTTTTTCAGGAATACAGATTTAGGTTATTATGATTTGAGCTTGCTGAAAGGGTTCAACTCACCTAAAACAGTTGAGTTCAAGGTAGGTTTGTTCTGAGCCTCCCTTCATGGGGAACAAAACGTTTTTCCTGTATCCTAAAGCAATGATCAAATATGACTCAAGTCTTTCGCTGTGCTTTGCAATCCTTGTCTAAGGTTAATTTTAGAACCTATCTTGTGAAGAAATGCCCTTCAAATGTCATAAATTAGTGATCTCAAAACTCTGTTTGAACATACACTCCTACAGTAAGCTATTTTTGGATTTTGTAGCATTGTAGTGTAAGCCCTGACAGTTGGCTTTTCTTTTTGAAATGAGAGTACCTGACTTAAGCTTTGATTGCTGAGGCATGCACTTCAAAGAAGCATTTACTTCAAAGATGGCTATCTGGAATAAACACATTGCCAGCCTCAGAATTAGATAAAGAGTCAGGCTGCCATCCTACCCCACTCTACCCCTAACCCCAGGCTCCTTTGTTTTAGAGATCTTGGTTCATTTCCATAACTGACCATTTAGGCCACTTGTTTCTTCTCCCTCCCCACCCACCTCACCCTATCCCCTCCACTTTAAATTCCCAATCTGTTTTAAATTCACCAATAAAGAATAAGCCTACAAAACCCTAGGTTTCCACCTTTGACCCCAATAAAAGCACAACTCCTGGAGCTCTCTCGCGATCTCTCCTCTCCCCCTCCTTCTCTCTCCCCTTCCCTCTCTCCCCTTCTCCCTGTGATCTCGCTGTGTGGCACAGGACTCATAAGTAATAAACCTTTTTTTTCCATGTTTCCTGATGGTATGGCTGAGGGGATGTTGCAATCATAATAAGAGCCACAAGGCCTGGTTGAGTGACAACATTGGTCGTCGATAGACTGAGACCAGCATACCACAACCTCCATATATTTACTAGTATGTTTATTTATCTATATGTACTATGTATACTTAGTAATGCTAATGTATACATCATAAAAATATACTAAATAGATATTAAAAGAGGATGATAAAAAATATAAATAGAAATTACAATGTTACATCCCATTACACTAATTATAGACTCACTCATTTGGGGTAAATTTCCAGAAAGATGAATGAACTTATACTTTTATGATAGAGCCTATGCTTTTGACTATCTGCCTAATCCAAGGTGGTTTCCACTATTTTTATGGTTAGCATATTTTTATATACTAGATGTTCAAAACAAACAAGCTGATACAGCAATGCTGTGGTCTTTTTCTGTAGAATCATTGAATTTCTTTAGAAGGAATAGGTGAGTGTATGAATAAATATATATAAAATCCCACGGAAATTAACAAAAGTTGAAAATAGGTCATGAAATGGTTCATGTTAATTCATTTTGCCCCTTGATATTTTGATAATAAAATAAAGACAAATGTTTCTCATATGTTATATCCCTACTCTTTTCTATAGCTTTACAATAAAAGCCACGTCTACTAAAAGATGATTCTCTGACAAGACACAAAGATTACAATAATGAAGATGCTGGCTGCTTCTAATTTATATGGGAAGGGCAAGACCATTCATACACATCTGCACTATTCAGATTTTTTCTTTCTTCCTCACTCAGCCTTGTTCTATTCCTGTTGCCTTTGAGGAAAATACTGTGTTGCACATCATAATCAGTGACCAAGCAGTTTTAAAGAACTATTGCCATGAGCTAAAAAATATTTAGGTTGAAAAATCTGACAGAAAATCTAAATGTGAATATTGTTATTTAACCATCTTCATATGATCTTTTCCTCTTGATACCTCTCACACATACTTTTAATGTAGTTCTTTCAGTATAGGTAGAAAGAAAAACTACTTAAGAGTGGAGAAGACTTTAGTTGAGAAATATAGCTAATGTTGCCACTACTCTGTAATCCTGGGTGATTTGCTGCTCCTATATAAGTAAAAGTGAAATCTGAATGGTTCAAGAATACCATTATGATGTCAAGCAAGGATTTATGTTTACTCATTTATTCCACAATGTCCATTGTCTAGGAGTTCCAAATAGTAATAGAATAGTAATAGTAATCCAAATAGTAGTTCCAAATTCTCACATGATATCTGTTAAAGGATTATTATATTCTTATAAGAGGTTGGTTCTTTGGCATGAAAATTTTCCCCCTAAGAGTATGTATGGATCTCTTAAGAAGTGGAAGTCAGTTAAGAGCAGCCCAGATTAAAGGATAAAGGGAGGAGATTTCACAGAAATGCAGAAGCTTGGCGATAGGAAAATGAAATACCATTTGGAGAGCAGGCAAATATAGAGAACAGAAATATAAGAAATTAACTATGTCTTTTGATGCTAAAAGACAATGTCTGTAAGCACAGTGATCATAGTACAAGGAAGTAAAATGTCAAGTCTGAACCGTACAAGTCTATGTCCCAGGCTCATGGATAACCTGGGTGTGCTCAAGAAGAAGTAAAGATAAGGATGTTATAAATTTTAGTGGAAGGCCATACGGTGACATGAAGGATTTTGTTGCTTTGAACTTTAATCCATCGATATATCCTTCCAAGAGCCCAATAATTACATTTGCCCCTCTGAATCAGGGGGACTAGTTCCAGAACCCCCACCGTTGCCAAAGTCCAAGGATGCTCAAGTCTCTAATGTAAAACGGTATAATATTTGCTTATAACCTATGAGCATCCTCTCATATACTTTAAATCATCTCTAGATTACTTATAATATCTAATACAATGGGGATGCTATGTAAATAGTGGTTATACTATATTGTTTAGGGAATAATGACAAGAAAAGTGTGTACATGTTGAGCACAGACACAACCATTGTAGGCCTTTCATCCATGGTTGGTTGAATCTGTGGATGTGGAACCTGAGATATGGAGGGCCGACTGTACTTACATTTCCACATTTAGTTTTGATGTTCATAAATATTTCAGGATGATGATCTAGGTATTCTTCTAGCTTTCTTAGAATCCACTTTCTTCCTTTGTATTTCCTGTGTCAATCCTCTTTGTCAGTCAAGCTGGTTTCCCTACTGCCATTCTAGAAAACACTGTTTTATACACCCTCTGCCTAGAATCGTTCTATGCTCTCCTGTTTGAAATTAAGATCTCAACTTCAAATGAATCACACTGACAGCTTCTGCGATTGTTCCCATTGTTTTGTTAAGGTCTTCTCTTAACACTTTTTAAGCCCTCCTTCCCTGGAATAATATGTTATCACAGGTCAGGTGTCTTCTCTATGAAAAGGGTGTTTCATTGCTTCTCATGTATATTCTATTCCTCTAACTGGATTGATTGTGAGCTCAATTTCTCATAAGGAGGCTTTTTCTTGCAAAATCATCCCTTTACCAAGCACCTGGCAGAGATTTTGGCATATGTTTGCTTAATGCAGGTACTGATAGTTGTCATTCTGCTGTTGTTTGAGTTTCATGAACCTCCAGGTCCAGGTTGTCAATTTCACTACCAAGAGCTTTGCTACTCCCGGCGCATAATTGGTACTTGGAACAATTAGTTTTAATATAAAAAATTGAGTTCAAACGTTTACAAAATGCTTTGTTATATTTGGCTGTAAAAATTTTTTCTTAAAATAACAAATATTTAAGGGTTGTCATGTAGAAGAGGTAAACATTGTGTGTGTATAGTCCAAAAAGAACACGAACAAGTTGTTGGAAATGATTAGGAGACATATTGTAGCTTAATAAGACAGAACCTAAAAACTCTCCAACAATTAAAGAGTTCTGTGCCTGGAGTGGACTGATTCGTAATGCAGTGAACTTCTAGTTCCTGAAAACATTTCAGTGGCAATGGGAAACCATTGCTTGTCGGACTCCATGTGGTTGACATGTGTAAGTTTAGATTTCAGTTAACCCAAGATGTACTTTCCAGCCCTGAGACTGGGATGTTCCTTACTCGCTGATACTTGGCATTTCCTTATGTGCTTAATTTAAGCATTATACCCACTTAATTAACTTTTCACAACCTTCAGCCATACTCAACAATTACTTATTTTTGGCTCTATTTCCCAGAAGTAAGGTGAAAACATATCAATCATTTGTAGTTTTAGAAGACTTCTAGGACTTCATTTTCAGCTCTGGTTTTGACTACCACCCATTTTGTTAATTTCAAGCATTCGTTTTTAACAACATGCTTAAAACAGAGACTGTGATGGAAAACAATCTTATGTGATAAATGCTGGCTGAATAGAGGATGAAATGAGTCTTGATTTGCTTTCCATTTGGTGCTCTACTTCTTTATTTGATTTTTAAAGTGTGATTTCTTTTTATCGTTCCATAAAGAGAAACTGCTCTTTGCTTAAATTTTAAAAAGTAAAATCATAGCACTCATGTTGACTCACAGGTAATGCCTCTAACTACATTTTTTTTTTAAATTTAAAAAGACCTTCTTTTTCCTGTTACTCACTTTTTTGTTAGTTTGCTGATTTTGAAGTTGTTACTTATATTCATATTTTTACAATTACCTGGCAGTCTCAAAATGTTTATATGCTGTTGCAGATTTCTTTTTATTTCTAGATATTTTAAAAACTTGTTCAAATAGAATAGTTTTCAAATAGATATATGCAGTAGTTACCTTATGTAAGTCATTAATTTAAAAGTCCCTTTGAATAAATTAATTTTGTAGTTGTTCAACAGAAAAAAGTTTGACTGAGATATACCACATGATATGGCTTAAATGTTATTTCGAACGAAAAATAAAAAAGATTATATTTGCATATGACATATAGTAGTCTTTATGATAAATTCAACATATATGCTCCAAAATTTAGACCAGTATTCAAAGCACAAAAATGAGAAATTTTATCAATTCTTTGTTTATTTCAATCTTTAAAGTTTACTGTTTATTATAGTTTATTTTTCACAAACAGTAAAATTTGAACATGTTTTCTGAACTTCATTATCTCTTAAACACAAATAATAGGCTCTATTTTAATAAAAAATATTGAGACTTATGTGTAAAGCATTAGGCCAATAATAGTGCTGATCTATAGAATAGAGATGAGTAGGAGTTCCTATTCTCAAGAACATATTAATTGGACTAAGGTGGGGGTGCAAACTTATTTTAATGGTTTATTCAATTAGTTTTTTTACAAAATGTAAAAATAGTAAGCACATTATGTTCACTGTGTAGTATTAAGTTATAAATTAGCTGAGAAATACTCGGCAGAGCACTAGGCTTTCAAGATGAGTACAGCTTAGTTCTTACTATGAACATGTTCCCAGTTCAGTGTGTGAGCCAATGATGACTCAAGTAGTGTCTTGAGAAATCAAAGGACAATATGGCTACCATTGTCCACAGAAGCCACAGCAAATTTCGTGAGGAGGATTCTTAAAGGATAATAGGAATTTTTCAGGCAAAGAGGAGGATAAAAGTATTTCTGTCAGTGGCAACAGAATGTACCAAACAGACATGAAGGAGCGCACTTAGTGGGTTTGATAAAAGAAACGGTTAGGAGAGGAAGCCAAGGAGGTGATTGATGACCAAATGTAAAACCTTTGTATTCTAAGGATAAATATACGCTCTTTATGTAAGAAATCAATTTTATTTTCAACTGGATATTCTGTAGTGACATTACTCATAATCTCATACCTTTTAGTTTTGAAAAACACCTCAACTTATCATCTGATACAGTCACCAATCTTCACGGAAGAATGACAAACCACTATTTTGTCCTTGTAGCAATGGTATTTGTGATCTTGGAAGTGTGTCTGCTAATTCAAGTTCACACAACTAGCAGAAAGCAGATGTTAACTGTGTATCATAAAGATTGCTGAAATAAATTTTTAAGTGAAGACATAACCTATTTTTGATTTTTCTTAGATGGCAGATCTTGCACTGGAACATTAGTAGTTCTTTTGGAAGATGATAATGACCACCCACCACAACTTGAAAAAGAAGCGACAATTTGTCGACATAATAAAGAGTATGCTGTTCTAGAACCTGTAGATCCAGATGGACCTGAAAATGGTCCACCTTTTCAATTCTTTCTGGATAATTCTGCCAGCAAACTTTGGACTATAGAAACAAAGGATGGTGTGTAATTATATTAAATCTTGTAATCAATAGGAACTCAAGATGGCTGATGGTCTTGACTTTCACCTTAGTTCATTATACTAAATAAATACTCATGTTAGGAAATTATTTTATTGATCCTAAAAAAAAGGAAAATGGCTTTCTTTTAATAAAGCAATGAATAATATATTTATGTTAAGTTCAGACTCTTGTTCCAAATATCTTTTAAGAAAATATATACATCTATTTTAAGATAATATTTGAATAACATGTTAAGTATAGATTATTCTAATATAAATGTAGAGCAATATCAATTATTGTTTCTGGTTTCTTGAGAAATCAAAATAATTTTTAAGAAGAAAAATGAATCACTAGAATTCTTTTCTAAGCTAAATTACCACCTTCCCCCCAGGAATAACAATTGGGAAAAATATAGCTACTGAAATGTCATATCAATATATATTCTATCTTTTTCTCCTAGGTAAAACTGCCATTCTTCGTGAACGGCAAAATCTTGATTATAACTACTATACTGTGCCTATCGAAATAAAAGATAGACATGGTTTGGTTGGAAAACACATGTTATCAGTGAGAGTATGTGACTGTACAACTCCATCTGACTGTAGAATGAATATTGTCGATGAGAGAGATGTTAAGTTATCAAATGTAATACTTGGAAAATGGGCTATTCTTGCCATGGTGTTGGGCTCTGCATTGTTGTTATGTAAGTATAACTATCTAGAATGTGTCAGCTGAAGTTTTATCTAATATTTTTTGAAAATGTATATGGCAATTCTTTATATCAATGACATTTATAGCCTTTGGTAAATGTATCCTTTTAAAAATCTTGTACATACTATATGACTTGGCGTCCTGAGCCACAGAAGAAGCATATGAGGGAGAGCAGATTAAATTGAAAGCAAATTTCAGAGGTGTAGCCTTAGTTCTTCCAACACTTAGCTGTAAGACACTGGATAAAAAATTTCCTCTTCTTTGAGCTCATTTTTTCCATGTGTAAAATGAAGAGGTTGGATAAAATTATTATTAAGATATCCTTCCATACAAAATATTATAGTCTTTCAACCAGCCAAATATACATAGTGAATGCACCAAAAGAACTAGTGATAACAGAGTAGTTCCAAAATTTACTTAAATGTTACTAATGAAGCGATGTAGCATACATCTTAAGACTCCAATGAGTGGAAAATTGTCTTATGGTGAACCACTGAGGAAAAGTAATGTGTACAGAGGATGCTAAGATTTTGCCTTCTGCAGACTGTGTTTTGGAGATACAAAAGTGGCAGAAATCATTGCCCACACTTCCTTCATTCCTTCTTTTCTTTCTTCCTCTCTCCATCCCTTTCTTCCTTCCTTCCTTCCTTCCTTGCTTCCTTCTCCTCTTTCTTTTTTAACAGTCTATTGGACTACACACAACCTCTTTGCATTTACAGACTTTTCCCATAGTCTTTGCTGTGTGCTAATTCATTGATTTGAGTTTCAGATTAAGCTGGATGTTCCTCTTAGCACTATATTAGTTGATGCACACTTTCAAAACTGGGCACTGAGTTTATATAATTGCCTTTCTTGTTTGTACTTATGCCAAATGCTCTTTGTTTTGTGGTTCTAAGCCCTTTGAGTGTGTTCTATATGGATTTTAAATATCAATAATACTAGCTTAAATTTCAATTAAATGAAGTTACTATTTCAGTGTGGAGGAAATAAGAGAAACTTTAAATTAATTCTTGATCTGGGAAGAAAGCTATTACTAAACTATGCTCACTTGATCCTTCTTAATTTTTATTGATTTATTTCTTACGTAGCCTAATAATATAACCTCACTAAGACAAAGATGGTCTATATAACAATACATTTGTTAATATTCTGTTTTAAATTTTATGACCCAAAGAGATAATTTCTGGAACAAATCTTTTAAAATTCTGTGAAGAAACTTTTAGAAAAATCATATGATTCAAATGATTTAATATATACTCAGCATGAAAAAAATACTCTTTTACTTAAATATTTTCATTTTTTAGGTATTCTGTTTACGTGTTTCTGTGTCACTGCTAAGAAAACAGTAAAGAAATGTTTTCCAGAAGATGTAGCCCAGCAAAATTTAATTGTATCAAATACTGAAGGACCTGGAGAAGAAGTAATGGTAAATCAGACTTCACTTTCCTTTGAATTGTATGGTGATCCGATGATGACAATTGATTACTACATAATAGTAATAATAATAATAATAATAGCTAATGTTTATTGAGCATTTACCATGCCAAGCAGAGTTCCAAGTGCCCTGCACATGTTAATTCATTTAAACTCCACAGTTGTATTGCATTAGTTTCCTAGGGTTGCCATGACAAAGTACCACAAACTGAGTGACTTAAACAATAGCAATGTATTGTCTCAGTTCCAGAGGCGACAAGTTGGAGATCAAGATGTTGGCAGAGCCATTCTCCCCCTGAAGGTGCTAGGGAACGATCTGTTGTTCCAGGCCTCTCTCTAGCTTCTGGTGGTACCCGGGCTTATGGCAAGATAAATCAGATCTTCATGTTGCATTCTCGCTGTGTGCCAGTCTGTGTCCACATTTCCCCTTTTCTTGTAAGGGCACCATCATTTTGGATTAGGGACCAACACTAATTGAGTTTGAACTTATCTTAATTTAACTAATTACACCTGTAATCTACAATGTCTCTATCTTCAAGTAAGATCACATTCTGAGGCACTAAGGGTTAAGACCTCAACATATGAACTTTGGAGGCGACACAGTTCGACCCATAACACCCATGATATGGGTACAATTATTATCTTGACTTTCTGTATGAGGAACTGAGAGGCACAACAAGTAAGTGGTTTGCCTATGGTGGGAAGGAAATGAAAGCAAACTGTTAGTTTCAATTTGCTTCATCATTTTATATGTCTGATTTTATTTATAGGAGGCAAATATTAGACTCCCCATTCAGACATCCAACATTTGCGATACAAGCATGTCTGGTGGCACCCTTGGTGGCCAGGGAGTCAAAACACAGCAAAATTTTGAGATGGTCAAAGGTGGATACACTTTGGATTCCAGCAAAGGAGGTGGACATCAGACCTTGGAATCCGTCAAGGGGGTAGGACAAGGAGTAACGGATACTGGCCGATTCACATACACCGACTGGCACAGCTTCACCCAACCTCGGCTTGGTGAAGTAAGTGCCAAAGTCTTTAAGCTCATATTACATGAAAGTTAAACACTATTTATAAATCAGGATTTCCTGAAAATTTTCCTCCTTACACCTGGAACTCTTCGCCTTTTTAACGTTGAATTATCACAGATATGGATGTCAGGTTCAAACCCAGAAAGAAAAACGATCTTTTAAAATTCAATTTTTAAAATGAGGTTTACAAAACTTTCTCTAAGAGTGGCATATGTAGATATGTTTAGGAAGTATGAAAAGACTGATAGCTTCTTCCCTAAAAGTTACCAGGAAAATCACCTGGAGTGAAATATTTGCTATAGAGTAATGCACAGATCATAAATTAGAAACATCTTTCAGTGTGTTGAATCCTTCACGTGGTTATGAAGTCCTGGCTATCAACATCATCCAGATAGACTGTTAAGCTTTTATTTGGGGTTTTAGTTCCTTATTTTATGTTTAGATTAATCAATATAGGTTAATACTAGCCAGTTTAATGTAGTACCTTATTATAGCTATATGATAGCGTATAAACATAAGAATCATAGACTATATTGGTTTCAGAGATACAAAGAAGCTACAGAGGTATATTTCAACTATACAAATCTTATGTTCAAATGGGAAATTGTTAGTTGTATGATATATGCATAGCTTTAATTTTTATAAATGTGTTCACTAGGAGCATCTATATATTTGCTACATTTTAAGAATGAATATAATTCAGACCAATCATGTGCATTTTTTATATGTAGGAATCCATTAGAGGACACACTCTGATTAAAAATTAAACAGTAAAAGGTAAATCAAAGACATTATTTTTATGTTAGTATGTTTAGGTGTTTTAAAAGAAATAATAAAATGTGTTCTTTTGTGATACAGAAGGTGTATCTGTGTGGACAAGATGAGGAGCATAAACATTCTGAAGACTACGTGCGCTCGTACAACTATGAAGGAAAAGGGTCCATGGCCGGCTCGGTAGGCTGCTGCAGTGATCGGCAGGAAGAAGAAGGACTTGAGTTTTTAGATCATCTGGAACCCAAATTTAGGACGCTAGCGAAGACGTGTATAAAGAATTAAATGTGCCTTTAATAGAGTACCATCTACAAATGCCTATGTAGGAGTGTATTGAATATCAGATGGTAGCAGCATCTGCTAATGTGTTTATTGGAGGTAAACTTTGAGTCATGTATAGATAAGGATACTATAAATATGAAGCTCCCCTAAATTCTGCTTGTCTGATATGACTTCCATGTTCTCTAGAAATACAAGTTTCACTTGTTAATTTTCTTTTATATGCTTGTATATATTGCCCTTTCTGGAATGTACTATGTACTTTCTTGCATCTTCTATTTGAAAACTTGTTACTTCGTACGCTATGGAAGAGTAGGTGGGAGAGCTGGGTGTTGTGGAGGCTAATGAAAAATGAATTTTTATTTTAGATGAAAATTAAATATTTTCTCCAAAATCTTGGGGAGAACTATTTAGAAATATTGTCTTTGGTGACAGAGAATTGCTTCCTCTACCCAAGTGGCTATGTATGGAAGGATTTTTAAGTATTCTTTGGTGCAGTCTTCAATTTGGTAAATAAAAGCTCATTTCTCCCTACAATTTTAACTTGTGGAGGTGTACCCAGTACTGTTTTCTTTCAGGAGGCTTCAGAGCTTTGTCCTTGGGTCTCTGACTATGTGAATGTGTTATCAGGTTCCTACAGCTTCTAGGATTGTTGGAAAGGCATGGATTAGAACAAGCTCACAGCAGTTTGAGCCACAGAGATTTCATAAGGCTCATATGAAAGAATTTCCATGAAAGAATTGCAGCCTTAATACCAATGGGTTGACTCAGACCCACAAATATGTTTTGTTTTTACATAATGAGCTATTACCTTTTAAAAATACAAATACTTGGCAAGAACATGCACTCTCTAGTTTGACACAGGGCCACCATCTTCAAGCATTTGTGGAACTAGCCCAGCAGGTATGAGGCTTGCAACCCTGATACGCAGTGCTTAGGCCTTTGAACATGCTAAAAATTGAATGGCCATCCATATTGGAACCTAAAGCTCAATCTACATTAATTTACTTTAAGAAAATCAGAAATAAAGAGTTTGGCATATATATGTTAAAAAATTAAAATCTCTTAAAATTACATTTACCAAACATTTGTTGAATGATGGATAAATGAGTGAACACATAAGTTCATAAATTATTTTGAATGCATAATATTTTAATAGGATATTATATTTTATTCCTTTAGAAAAAAGCCGTGTATTTAAATAATATTTTAATAGTCTTTTGTGCCAAACTCTATAGATTTATAAACAATAACAATATATATCACATGGAAATTTCTCATTCAGACAAAAACTTTTTTTAATCTATTAACTAGTTAACTATTGAGAAAATGAGCAGTTGATTTTTAAAACTTTTGTGATTAGCCTCCTCATTCTCAGTTACAGTTTCTAATTAAAGGTGTTACTTGATACGACATTGGATATTAGAGCAGAGGAAAAAAGTTTGAGTAAGTAAGATTTTATTTTATAAGGTGTCCACAATGTATGCTTTTCATAGCCTTTGTGAGTAAAATAATTTTAGGGGGTAATACAATTCTGTTGTCTGATGTACTCGTTACTCTAACAATGACACCAGTTTTAAAATTTTAAAATATAATCTTATATTTCAGATATAATTTTATAGAAATTTTTATAGAAATTTTAAAATATATATTATATTTTGAAATTTTAAAATATATCATTAAAAATTTAGAAGTATATTGTGCTAAGTTATATTCGTGAATATAAGTGCAGAATGTTTTCTGAGCAATTAAAAATCATTAGCCAAACATTAACTTTTGTGTTTGTTTATGTATTCATATTTCTTCCATTTGTTTAATTATGAAAGAGAGAATTTATATCTGAACATAAAGTACAATTAAAGGCCAGTGGAAGATTTCTTGGTTAGCAAGAGAGGACACTCTAAGAGTGCTACCAGAATTATTAGAAAGTGTGGGAAATGAATCTGCATTAAGCAGTTTTGGCTAATTAAATGATTTCAAAATATCATTAAAATTTATCTCACAGAGGAACTATGACTGTTTTATGATATACTTAGGAATTTCAAAGTTATTCTCTGTTTACACTCAAAATTAAATGTTAATTTTATGATTGATGAAATTCACAAAACTCCACTGGACTATTTACAAGTTTAGTTTTGTAACAAAACTTTGTACTTTATGGATTGTTTTATATAAGTTAATTGTCGGTAAATTCATTGTCACTTAGTTAATCATGAATTTTTTTTATAATTAAATCTATAGTTAGGGAAAATATACAATTACATTTTCCTTATCTTGATTCAGATCTCAAACTATTTCATGTGAAAAAATTCCATGGAAGCACCAAGATAGACAAAAATTGGCATAACTGTTATAAATGAGCTTTGTTAAACAGTTTCTTAACTTTACTGAGCTTTTCATTCCTCCTGAGTTTATTAAAAATATTTTATAAAACGATATCAACGCATATGTTTACTTTTAGAAAATGGAATATGCTATGCTATTTGGAAAATATTCACAATATATGTTTTAGAGTTGAGGATTTTTATTTTCATAGAAAAGAAAAACTAACTCAGTTTTTGCAGTGTGTTAGTTATGAGTTCTGTACTAGCTGAAAATCCTAAATTAGATTAGGGTAATGAAACAAACAAACCATGTATATTGCTGCATCTCTCTGGTCTCTTTTATTTGCTTTTCTAATAAATCCGAAGGAACATTGCATTTGGCCAGATACTGCATTTGTTTTTCTACTTATGTAGGAAAAAGAAAATAGAACACAGCAGAACATAGCATTGCTAAGAATCGATAGACCCTTATGTATTTTGTAGGGCCCAATAAAAGTAAGCACGCATAATTTTTAAAAACTCTTTGAAAGGATGGTGTTGCATAAAAAATAAAAACCACACTTAAATCACCTCAAATCCTAACCACTAACAATAAAATAACTATTTTCAAATATATGGAGTAATTTAGTATATAAGGAGCATTAAAAAACAAATGTGTGAAGTACATTCATAATACACATTTTGTGATGATAGATCAAATTATTTTAAAATGTCTACTTCTTAAAGTAGGTATTTTTATTGATAGGAATAAAGTGTGCTTTGATAAAACCAAGCTATAGAGTTAGAAGTTTTTTATTTCCTAACTTTAGAGAAAAAAAAAACAATTAAAAACAAGTGTGGCCTTCCCCCATATTTGGCCTGAGAATACATAGGATTTCAAAATTTTTCATATTTAGTTGTCAGTATGTAACAATTAATGCCTGAAATTGTGGTGTTTTTGTTTGCCCATGTTTAGGGACCTTTAAATGCTATAACATGGAATTATTAACATTAAAAAGAAACTTCAAGGCTTTCTTTGAGATATCTGAGGTTTTATCTAGAATTCATACCCAAAAATTCATGTAGAATTATTTTGTCAAGTATAATTCGAGAAAAACTAAAAGGAACCCTATAGTTCAAAGTGGGAATGAAACAAATTCCTTGTTTTAGCTTTACCTCTCCTAAATATATAGAAAACTGAGGAATTAATGGGTGGACGACATTTATATAGTTCATTTATATAAAACTTAAGACCCAGGTTCACAAGGACATTTCGTCCGCAGTAGGCGTTCTACAACAGGGAGAGGTTGCTGTTCTACACGCACTCTATTTCTCTCCTCTGAGATCCCCACTGAGATTCTAAATCAGTGGTTCTTGAAGTGTGATTCCTGGACCAGCAGCATCAGCATCCCCTGGAAGCTTGTTAGAAATGCTAATTCTTGGATCCCTCCTCAGATCCATTAAATCGGAGACTCTGAGGGTGAGACCCTGCAGGTGTTCCTAACGTGCTATCAAGTTCACCTCAGTACTAGCTCCTTGCTACTCTGAGTTGTTCACATGACCTGAGAGCTTGGGAGGAAACTGGATTCAGGCCCCACCCCAAACCTGTTAGATCAGAGTCCGAGTTTTGACAAGATCCCTACGCACATGAAACATTGATATCACTGCATAGATGATCCTTTGAGACGAAACCTGCAAAAACTAATAGGTGAACAACACAATTAGTCAATTAGAGTGAGTGACACAGGGGGCCTCAGGCAGTAGGTCTACAGCTGACATGTGGTAGGGAAATTTGTCCCAGCTTACCTGGTGACCCAAATTCAAGATCACCTTGCCTCTTATCACAAAGCAGAACCCCCCACTCTGTGTTTTTATGTACCTGGATAATTGATTTTCCATGAAGTTTGTGGCTAACAGTGCCGTATATGAGAGGATATACAGTGACACAGAAGGTAACCAAGTTTAGGTTAATGAAATGTTGTTACCGAACCAGGTTTGTTTTGCCCACTGCACAGTATGCCAATCACTGAGACGACAAATTTTGCAGCAGAGAAAGGGTTTATTCATAAGGCAGCCAAGTGAGGAGACAGAACAAGTCTCAAATCCACCTCCCTGAAAATAGGAATCGGGGAAATTTATGGGATAAAGGGGCAGGGCGGTCTGAAGCGTGGGGGTAGACGATCGGAGATAAGGAACAGTGAGGTATTTGACGATCTGCACAAGCACGGTCAAGCTTCACAGCTCTTAATAGATGGGTGTTCACAAAGTGGTGGTATTAGCATAATGTCAGGGTGAAGTTTTGGGGCCCCCTGACATCAAAGGGGTACCTATCAGACATTTGAGCAGGTCCACTTGATGGGTCAGTGGTCTCTACTGGCCTGAACTGGACAAGGAGTCCACTTTCAGTTCAGGAAAAACAACTTAAGCACCCGTTACCATGGTGACCCAAGCATCAGAGATGTTATCTTGTTACCGAACCTGAAGTGAGTTCGCTCACCCGTTGCACAGCAAGCCAATCTCTGACACCGGATGTGGTGGAAGAAAGTACGAATTTTATTTTTGCACAGCGCTGAACAAGGAGAAAGGGCAGCAAATGCTGAAATCCCAAACTCCCCAAAAAGCTGAAAGGAAGGGTTTTTATTTGGGGTTTTAGGTAGGGGAGGGGGAGCACATGGCCTTGCTGGTCGGAGTTTTCCCGCCAGCCTGTCTTTGGCCTTGAGACACTTGCAGAGAGGAGGGAGCCCGTGACCTTGCTGGTAAGCAGCTTTCCCACCAGCCTGTATCTCTTTGTGGGGAGGAGATGATCCAGGTGCTTGTCCTTGACGGTGTCTGTCTTCAGGGAGGATTGTGGATTCTGGAGCCAGGAAGCCAGAGAGTAAGCAGGAAATGAGTGTTTTGGTTTTAATCCCATATATGCTGAGTTTAATGTGGGGAAACTGATATTAGGTTTGGTATCAATCTATAAGGATCCCAGTGGGAGTGTGGGAATATATTGCTTTCTACCTGACTTTTAAGAAGCTGCAGCACAGCTAACAATGGATGGGGAAACCATGAAAGGCTACAGTTAATAACTGCCTGGAAAAAGAAACCAGTTACTAGCTAGCTAATCATTAATGGCTACCTTGCCACTGGTTTCAACGTTCATTGCCACTTTACTTAGCAAATTTATCTTGCTACCTCATAATTAAGAAAAAAATCACATTTTGACATTAATTTATTTTTGGTCAGGCCTATCCAACAAATTAACCAAATCACATTTAAAAACCAAACTGAATAACCCTGACAGTTTAAAACAACACACTTGCAGTCTCCTGAGATCATTTTGGGACATAGATGTCTTCATGTATTCTTTTCTTACTGAGCCAGTTTATCGCCATGTATGCTTTTAATGTTTTATTTTTCTGGGTGTAGCTGACTTTGAGTATCATAGATATGGCTAAGAAACTGTCAGGACCAGTTGTGTTAATATTAAGTAACCATATTCTGTCATGATTATTTCTACTTGTTTCAGACTGGGAAATCAGGCAGAAGAAAATTAAGACCAATTTTCAGAGTTGTTTAATTTTAATTTAATATTAATGTATTCTTAATAATAGATATAAAATAATATAAGTATATAATATACATAATTATGAAGCACGTTGAATATTAATATTAAATACTAATTTGATATTTATACTTAAATATACTTAAACATTAAAAGAACACTTGCCACTGACAAACACATGTCCCTTGGCATTCCTTGGGTGTCATAGCAGAGACTGCTGGCTGTCTGCCAACTATCTCCTAATCTAGTTCTTTCTTAGAGATGAAACTCTGATTTCATTTCGGGCTGCTGTTTGCCAACCCTCTTGAATGAAGTCTAACCTGTCCTAAATTGTGGGCAATGAGAAGTAAGTGAAATGCTGTGTAGGAGATATTCTGAGTAGGTGTCTTAAAGGAGCTGATTCACTTGAAAGATGTAGGGTTTTTCTTTTTGCTTCCCCCAATTGTATGTCATGATCTAGAATACAGATGTGATGCCTGGTGCTCAAGCAGCCATCTTGTGATGCTTCAAATAGGAAGCCATGAGCCATTTGTTGAGAATTGTGGAGCACAAAGATAGAAGGAGCCTGGATGACTTTGTGGAGCCTCCAAACCCGCCCTGGACTTCCTGCCTCTAGACTTATTCACTTGACTGAATAAATCTTTGTGTGTTTAAGCAATGAAATTTTAGGTTTTCTGTTAAATGTAGCTGAATCTAATCTGATAGAAGGAGAGAATGAAGACTGGATGGAATTAACTGATTTACCTAAGTCATAATTTAATAAACTTCATCTGCCTGGGTACTCATTTTCTTTTGGCTAAGATTTCAAAAATGGTTAGTCATAAAGATATTTCAGTGTTCTCTAAACAGACGGAAATGAAGTGAAGTATTAATTATTTCATGGAAATCAAAGAAGAGTGCCTTTTCCGGGTGACTTGAAAATACTCTTTTCCATGTTCTCTAAAGTCAGAAGCCTGCCTTTGTAGGAAGCCATAAATCTAGGGGTAAGGCAATCTGGATTCTTCTATACTGTTATATGGTCTTAGGAAGTCATCAAATCTCATTTACTTCAATCTCTTCAACTATAAAAAGGATTTTATTTATTGATTTTATCAGCTAAACTGTGATGTTCTTCAAAGCAAGGATGACATTTTATTCATTGTTGTATTCTTCCTTACACCTGTGCTCGACAAGGTGGGGGTTTTTTCATGTATATGTGGCATTTAATATTTAATTGATGCATTAACTTAAGAATTTAAATGAAAAAAATCTTCCCTAAAGACACACATTTTAAAATTTAGCATATTGTTTCCACTACTTCATCCTCTGTCTCTACGAATTGTGCGATCAAATCGGAGTGTTCCCTTGAGTCTGAAAGATTGGACATTTGGTTGCATTCTAATAGCCTGAGGCATATTCTCATTTTTCAGTTAATTAATACCTAGGCAAATAAAAGTAAATATCACTTATTTTCTTATTAATTAATCTAATGAATTTTCACCACAACTTAAAACTTTTTTTATGCCTACTTGAATAGACTTCAAAATGAGTAAAGGTGAGTTTAACAAACACAGGAAATTACAAAAGTTTCAGCATGTGACAAAGAAGACAATTTTACGGTTTTGCTGTATGACAAATGGTGATTCCAGATACTAATTGAGTTAGTTGAAATTGTGCTGTTCCACATTAGAGGCTATATAAAAAGATATTTTTTAAGTGATCTCAGTGAATTGGCTAGAACTGGCATTAGACTACCTGGTAACAGAAAGAAATGTGGCTTAAACAAGGGAAAAGTTTATTTTCTCTAGTGTAAAACAGGTTCAGAATCTTGGTCTCATACGGAGGTTTCTTAATGTCATCAATGTCCCGGCAGCTTTCTCTTTTCTGCTCAACCATACTCTGTACAAACTGCTTGAAATCACAAGACAACCGATGTAACTCGAGCTGTCGCGTCTGTATCTATAGCAGGAAAAAAGGGGAAAAAGGAAGCCTTTCATTTAAGGGAACATTTCCAAAAGTTCCTTCCAACAACTTCTGCCTACATACCCTTAGGAGAACTTAGTCACATGTCCATTTCTGTCTACAAAATAGAGTGAGAAATGTGGTTTTTCAGCTGAGCAAGTCAGTTGAGCAAAGTCAGGACACTGTAACTAAGGAGGATGCTGAATAATGATGTGAGATAATCTGGGAGCAAATATGCATAGGAGGAATACTATTTCTTCTTCTCTCTTTTTTTTTTTTTGGTGAGGGAGATTGGCCCTGAGCTAACATCTGTTGCCAATCTTCCTCCTTTTTTTTTTTTCTCCCCAAAGCCCCAGTACATAGCTGTATATCCTAGTTGTAGGTCATTCTAGTTCTTCCAAGCCGGAAGCTGCCACAGCATGGCCTAAGTGGTGTGTGGGTCTGTACCTGGGATCTGAACTGGCAAACCCGGGGCCACCGAAGCGGAGCATGCAAACTTAATCACTCGGCCACGGGGCCCTCCCCAAGGAATACTATTTCTTATTCATAACCAATGTAACCCTGCCCCAGGTCAATATGATTCTTAGCAAAATATTTCTTTCTTACATAACAGGTAACACACTGTGTAGTTACAGTGGAGAGACATCCTCTTTCATTTGCTAAGTTTTATAAAATATCACAGGACAAAAACTTATTTTAAAAGTCACATAAATAAAATATAAATAAAATAAAATAAAATGAAAGTCACATAAATAAAACTTCAATTTTCTTCACATAAGTAAAGCCTGATTGCATCCTCAGGTCAGATGTGGCCTGCAAATTTTTTGGCAGGGGAAGGTGAGGGGGAAAGATTTTACAGTTGAGAACAATTATGAATAATTGCTACATTAAAAATCAGGACATTTTGCCCAAAATGCAAATTTGTGACTTCTTTTGAAAAATTCTCAGGTCTGGTAACATTAAGTCCATTTTCCCAAAGGCCACCAATTGGCTGGAAGTGACAAGTGGCTTTCTCAGTGTCCTCTACCAGTGCCAGTGCCCTCTGAAGTTTATCACTGAGGTCTCAGGAAGGCTGTCAATTGTCGCTTATCATGATACTTGTACTGTTGTTTTCTGAAGGTAGATATGGGGGAAAAAAGAGACGTATTTTCTATACTCTTATCTTTCTCAAAAGCAGAATAATAAAAAGGGCTGGTCTTTTCAACCAACCTGACTTAGGTGTTATTATTCCTATTTACTAACAGGAATACTGAGGCTGAGAGAGGTTAGCTGACTTGGACAAGATCAGACTGCCAGGTTCTCATAGAGCCAAGATTTAAGTGAAGTCTGACCAGCGATTGCCCCCGAACATGTCTCTTCAAATGGCCTTCTCATGTCCGTAACACAATGAAAAACAATGTTTATAGCTTCTTAATCCTGAATGAAAGATATACTTCCTAGGAATTTGTGTTAAATATTTCATTCATTTACATCCTTCTAAAATGTAAATTTTGATCTCCAGCTGGGAAATTTCTGTGGGAAGGAGGGAGCCACAGCACAATCTTCCTCACATCAGAGCAATCATCTCCACACCAGAATCGATGGGTTAAGTAGACGGATGGCTTACATTTGGGGTTACCCTAACTATCCACATACTGATGATAATCAAGTTTCCATCTCCAGATTGGACATCTCTTTTGAATTCCACATCCACATCGCTCACAGAAATCTCAAACTCGCTATCTTCAACAGCAAATTATCTAACTCCACAAACTAGCACTTCCCTGCTGTCTCCATCTTTGTTACAAACAGTGTCATCCACTCTCTGTCCAAACGTGTGTCAAACTCAGAATTCTGCAATTATCTGAGCATATGAAGAATAGAAAATTAATGGACTCCAGAGAAGACAGATTTATAAAGCAAAGAACTACAATACTGTGGTGAGATAACAGATAACAGAGGCACATATCAGAGCCTGTATGCACACAGACGACTCTCCATGCTTTCCCCACGTGGGGAAGTCCGGGAAGGCTCCCTGAGCAAGGTGGAAGGAGGCACTGTAGGTGAAGTGGAAGGAAGGATCCCCAAACGAAACAAAGCCAAAAGCAAATAACCAAAAGCAAAACAAAACAAGCAGAAAACAAGAACTATTAGAGTTCCGAAAAAAACCAATTTGGAAACCACTATTATGGAGAGTGGGTTGGAGGGGTTGTAGAGCTGGAAGACCAGTGAAAATGGTCCAGATGACAGACGAGTGATCAAATACAGCAATAAAGCTGGAGATTGATGGAATGTGAGGGGGAGGCGAAGAGAGGGTGTCTAGGATGACTTCCTGGTTTCTTTCTTGAGTAAGTGGGAGAATCACAAAACCATTAACTATAACGAGAAGAAAAGCAAAGCGATTTTGTTATGGAAAGATAATGACTCAGTTTGGGACATTTTGAACTTGAGGTATTTGTGGGAGTTCCAGGAAGGTACTGCCTATCTCAAAGTTGGAAAGAAAGGACGTACTTGATGCTACCACCTCCACTCCCACTCTTTATTGCTTAATATCCATGTAATCCATCGCCAGATACTGGAAATTCATTTACAGCAGGGACCACTTTTTATTTAGCTTTATATCTAAGTGACTAGAGGTATAAAAACTTTTCTCTGTATGGATATTCAGAGCATCTTTTCTTTCCTCTGTTCCATGAGGACAACCTGGGCATTCCCCCTTATACCTCCTTCCTTCCCTCCCTCCCATTTCCCCCACACCTCAACCCCACTCTAGACTCTAGGGTTTTGTTAGGAAAATCAAGCTAGTCAGTAATATGCTAGTGAGGATTACTACTGAGTGCAACAAAATGAATGTGAGAAAGAAGGATGTGAATTATATCTCAATAAAGCGCTTTCAAAAAAAGAAAGAGGAGAGAAGAGAAAAAAAAGAGCTCAGAGGATAAGGCAGTGGTTGATTTTATTTTACGCGATGATGGTTTTGATGAGAAATAGAAAGAATAGAAATGGAAAGTATAGAAAGAGAAATAGGAAAAAGTTACATTTAAATTTTCAGGAAGCAGCAGCAAACTGTGTAAGGGATATGGAGAAGCTTAGCTATGGGAAGAAAAGATTTTAAAGATAGTTTCCGTGTATTAAGAATACCTCCTGAAAAGGTTAGAAATGGTGTGAAGTACTTGGACAGGATTCTGTTTTACTGACTGTGTTTACTAGAAAGCTCCCTCTGCTGAGAGTAGACCTGGGTAGGGGCAGGCAGGAACACTCACACAGCTAGCCTGGTAAATGTTTATCGAGTGGTTAGCTTGTTTGGTTTTTTTGAGTTTTATTGAGGTATATTGACAAACAAGATATATACATATAAAGTGTACAATGTGATGATTTAATATACATATGCTTCATGAAATGACTACCAGAATCGGGTTAATGAACACATCCAACAACTCATATAGTTAACTTTTTTGGTTTGTGCGTGTGATGAGAACACTTGAGTTCTGTTTTCTATGCACAGTTCCAGTACCCAACACAGTATCATTAACTAGAGTCACTGTGTCGCACTTAGATCCCCAGAGTTATTCATTTTATAGATGAAGGCTTGTATCCTTTGACCAGCGTCTCCAGTCTGCCCCACCTCCCAGACCCTGACACCACATTTTAATCTTCATCAGGATATCTCTCTATATCTATAGCTTGCTTGCTCTATCTATCTATCTATCGTCTGTCTATCATCTATCTCTCTGTCTATCTCTTTCTGTGTCTATCCATATCTGTTAACTGGCTTCCCCAAAACTGATGAGGTGAGCAAATTAACCATAGTTAAATAAATTAACCCCTGCTGTTACTTTCTCTGGAGCAAGCTAAGTAGAATTATCTATACGAAATGCAGCTTAATTGCAAATCAACGCTTGTAATTAGGAATTCTGGGACTTGTTATTTTCAGTTTGAGCCTCATGTTTATGGCCACTGTTTATTAATGCTTTGCATATGCTTTCTGCAACCAGAAACTGCATGAAACTCTCATGTCTCATTTTCAGCGGTTCTGAAGCATAACAGCGTCTGTATGGGGTTTCTTCTCAGAGGCTCGTGTGTAAATTTCAGGTTTGCTTATAACCAATATTCTACATGTGATTATCTTAAAGCCACATCATAATTTGTTAATCATTAGTCTGTGGATTACAGGTAGTTGGATAGCATATATATATTTATTCAACAAATATTTACTGAGGGCCTGCCTTGTGACAGGCACAGCTGTAGGGCCTGAAAGCAGAGACCAATCTAAGCCCTCATGAAAGTTACATTCTAACACAGAGACATGGATCAAGAAAGAAAAATAAGTAAAATGTGAGAGCTGGACGGCAGGATTGAGTAGTTTGTAGTAGACCAATGCTCCCACTGAGACTAACTAGGAGGCCTGGATAAAATGCAAAATCCATCTGTTGAGAGCTATCAGCAAGCTGCAGAATCAACAAGAACTGGAGAGGCTAGTATTCCAGAGAGGCGAGCACCAAAGAAAGGTGAATTTATCTTTTGTAAGATAACTTCACTTTTTTCCCAGGGAACATTTGAAGATACTGGACACAGGTTTGTTGCTGTTAGTGCTGTCCAGTCGATTCTGACTCCTAGTGACCCTGTGTACAGCAGAGCAGAGCCCTGCCTGGTCTTTTTAGGTCATCCTCTCACCTTCCAGTGCTTTATCAGACTATGCTCTGCTGCTATTCATAACGTTTTTGTGGCCAATTTTTTGGAAGTGGGTGGCCAGGTCCTTCTTCCTAGTCTATCGCATTCTAGAAGCTCCAGCTGAAACCCATCCACTGTGAATGATGGCATAGCTTTCAGCATCACAGCTGCCACAATGTGACAACTGACAGACAGGTGGCGTGTTTCCCTGATGGGGAAAGCAACCCTGGTGGAGGCAGTGAGAGCACTGAATCTTAACCTCTAGACCACCAGGGCTGGCAGCGAATCCAGGCTTGGCCAAAGCAGAAGGCCACTGCTTGGGAAGAGAGAAAGTAATGGAGATTTTAGCAATTGCGTGGGGCCAAAGTGACAAAATTAGAGACTGGAGAGATTTCTCTGACTTAAGGTTTCCCTTCAAGATATTTGTCGAGTCCTAAACCTTCATGGGACAGGAAGCTAACAAACTAAGCCAAACCTTCGTATAAACAGAAAGGAGTTTCCACAGTCTCAGGAAAAAAAGGTCTCTAGGGTGAAGGAGCCACAGTAAACTCACCAGGCTCTTAGTTAAAAACCCTAGAAAGTAATCAGAGCTTTGAAATTGTAATGGGAATGCCTAGAGAAGGCCTCACTGAGAAGGAGACATAAGAGTCAAAACCTAAAGGAGGTGAGGGAGCAGGCAGTGTGGCTGTTTTGGAGAAGAGTGGTCCATGTAGAGTGGAGGGCCAGAGGAGGAGTGTGCTTAGCTTGTTCAGGGAACAGCAAAGAGCCCAATGTGGCTGCAGCACAGTGTGTGAGGGAAGGGTAGGAAGAGTCGGGGTCACAGAGATCATGGTGGAGTGTGCAAGGCCATATGAACCACTGGAAAATCTTTGGATTTGATCTAAATGACCTAAGAAGACTCTATTTTAAAAATGTTTTCATTTTGGAATCATTCTGGAGGAGTCTGGGTAGACAAATGTCACGATCTGACTGCTGGATTAAAAAGAGACCAAAATGAGGAGTGTTGGCAGTTGAAAGACTAAGTAGGAGGTTTTGGTTTTTGTTTTGTTTTTTTGAGGAAGATTGGCCCTGAGCTAGCATCTGCTGCCAATTCTCCTCTTTTTGCTGAGGAAGACTGGCCCTGAGCTAACAACCATGCCCATCCTCCTCTACTTTATATGTGGGACGCCTGCCACAGCATGGCTTGCCCAGCAGTGCTATGTCCACACCAGGGATCTGAACCGGTGAACCCCAGGCTGCTGAAGCAGAACGTGCGGCTGTGCCACTGGGCCAGACCCCAATTAGGAGGTTTTTTGAGTAGCCCAGGCGAGAGTTGACAATGGATTGGACTGGGATGGAGATGGTGAGGAGGGGATGAATTCCAGGTATATTTTAAAGGTGGAGTTCATAGGACTTATTGACAGATTGGATTCAGAGTATAAGACAAAAAGAGGAGCCAAGGAAATCTACAAGATCTAAACAATTGAAAGGATGGAGTTGCCACTAATTGAAATGGAGTTGCCATTGTGGGGTGCGCATTTTTCGTGGAGAAGTTCAGGAGCCCAGAATTGGAAAGATTAACTTCGCATGTCTACTAGACGTCTAAGTTAAGATTTCATGTGGCAGTTGGAGCCTGGAGTTCAAGGGAGAGGGCTGGCATAGAGCTTTAGATATGCCAGTCACCAGCATGGAGATAGTGTTTAAAGCCAGAAGCCCAAACGAGATCAACAAGATAGCAAGAGTAGACGGAACCAAAAGAATGGTCCAACAACTGTGTCCTGGGGCCCTCCACTAGTAAGAGAGAATGGAGAGGAGGAGGAATCAATCGATGAGGCAGAGAAGAAAAACCAGAAACCAAGTGAAGAATGTGTTTCAAGGACGGGTGTACCAACTCCGTAACTAAGACAATTAGATGAACCTGAAAAACGCCACTAACTTTAGCAATACAAATGTCTCTGTAACCTTTGTAAGAATACTTTTAGTGAAGTGGTAGGAGGGAAAACCTGATTAGAAAGGGTTCAAGAGATAATGAGAAAAGAAACTGAACACAGTAAATATAGAACAGCTTTTCCCAGAATTTTTTCCATAAAGGAGAGCAGAGAAATGGGGTGTGATAGCTAGAGAGAGAAATAGGATATGGAAACGTACAGATTTCTGAGGGGTTTTTTGTTTGTTCTTTTAGTTGAGTGTAGTTCAGTTTATTTACCATTGGGGAAGACAGAGATGGATTAAACTGACAGTGCAGGAGAGAAGGAGCAGAGCTGCTAGAGCAACATCCTGGAGAAGGTGGGAGGAGATGGGAATGAAACCCAAACGGAGGAGTAGACAGTACCCACGAACAGAGGCACTTCTTCCACAGTATAGAAGAAAAGAACATGTATATGGTACAGATGCAGGCAGGTGGGTGGATGCCACGAAGCCTGTAGAAGTTCTCTTGATAATCTCTATTTTCTTTGTGAACTAGAAAGCTAAGTCAGTAATTGAAAGTGAGGATAAAAGAAGATGTATAGGAGGTTCGAGCAGAAATAAGGAAGTATGAAAATATTGCCAAGGAGAATGGGGAAGTGAATGGGTTAGGCAATTAGACTAAGACTGCGGGGCAGTACTCAGGGTTGCTTAAAGTAAAGATCATGACCTTAAAACGAAACTCTGGAACTTGTATATGAGTTTCTCTCTAGCCACATTCAATTGTGAGTGTGTAGCAGCTGGGAAGGTGGAGAGATACACTTAATGGGGGAGTGACTTTTTTTTAATAAAGATTGGCCCTGAGCTAACATCTGTTGCCAATCTTTTCTTTTTTCTTCTCCCCAAAGCCCCCCAGTACAAAGTTGTACATTCTAGTTGTAGGTCCTTCTGGTTGTGCTACACGGAACACCGCTTCAGCATGGCTTGATGAGCGGTGCCATGTCCACACCCACAATCCAAACCAGTGAAACCCTGGGCCTCCGAACCGGAGCTCGTGAACTTAACCACTTGGCCATGGAGCTGGACTCTGGGCAGTATCTTTGACTCCCCGGGGAGAATCAGCTTCCTAATTTTTGTCAGTCTGACGGGTGTATAAGGATATTTTATGATTTACATATACATTTCTGTTTCTTAAAATACACTTTGTAGGCTTTGAGATTCCTCTGTGGTAAAATTTCTGGTCACACTCTTTGCCCATTTTTTTCTATTGAGGTTCCTATCATGTTTCTATTGATGTTTAGAAGTTCCATTCATGTTCTAGATATTATTCCCTTGTCTGTTTTAGTCATAACTAATGTCTTCTCCCAATCTATCATCTATTAACTTTATTCATGGTGTCCTTTGTTGAATAGAAAGCCTGAATTTTAACATGATCAAATGTATCTTTTTTTAATTTGTTTATGGTTTATGCATTTTGGGTATTATTTCAAAAATCTTTCTCTACCCTGGGTCACATGGATGTTTTCCGATATTGTCTTCTGTTAACTTCATGTCTTTGTCCCTCAAAAAAGTTTAACCCATCTGGAGGCCACTTTGCACGTGGTGTTAAGTTGGGAATCAGTTTTGTTTTCCTCTAATAATAAGACAGTTTTCTTGATGCCACGACTAAATAACTTCCGCTTTTCTCAATGGTGTGCGTTAGCCCCACTTTTATGAGACATTCAGCTCCCATTTCGGCACTGGTCTCTTTCTGAAAGTTAAAACCCATTAGCCTATTTGCCCGTTCTGGTGCAAAAATCACACTAGAAATTCTTGGTAGGCCCATTTCACATTTTAATAAATGTACTGATACGTGTCCGTCAAGTTTGAGAACAGATTAGAAAATCCCACCCTGCTAAATTTGAACCAAGACATCACTTTAACATGCCAACAAATATTAAAAATAGAAAAAGAAGGGGCCAGCCTGGTGGCCTAGTGGTTAGGTTCATGCGCTCTGCTTTGGTGGTCTGGGTTCGCAGGTTTGGATCCTTGGTGTGGACCTAGCACTGCTCGTCAAGCCATGATGTGGAGGCATCCCACATAAAGTGGAGGAAGATGGGCACAGATGTTATCTCAGTGCCCATCTTCCTCAAGCAAAAAAGGGGAAGATTGGCAACAGATGTTAGCTCACGGCCAATCTTCCTTACAAAAAAAAAGTAGAAAAAGAAAAGCAAAAAACTATTTACCAAAAAAATGCTCAGGAATCATTCATTCATTTACTCACTCATCCAACAAATAGTTATTAGCTGTCTACCATGGGCCAGGATTCATGATGCATAGCGCTGGGGACACGGCATAAACCAAGAAACACAGGTCACTGCAGTCAGGAAAATGTACCGTCTTTGGTGAGAAGTATTAATCAAATAATTACTCAAATTTAATACTGTAATTATGACAAGTGCTTTAAAAAGAGGCAGCTGTTTAATCAGGAAGATTTGACCTGGTCAGAGAGGAATTGATCTGATAGGGGAGAAAATGAAAGTTGATATTTTTATGACAGGTGTGAATTAACCAGGCCAGAAAGACGGAAGAAAGTTCCAGATCGAGGAAAGAACATGTACAATGCGCCTGTGGTAGAAAGCTCCTCCTAAGTGTGAAGGTCTGAAAAAATAGAGGTGTGTTTGTGTGTGGCAATGTTTAGAAGTCAGAGGGAGCAGGAGGAGCCAGCCAACAAGAATGCATAGACACAGCCAGCAAGCGAAGACAACAGCAGATGCTGTTGTCAAAACCAAGATCAAACGTTCTAGATGAGGTTATCTCACAGAACGTGAGTTTCTCGTCTCTAGGCCTATCTAAGAAGAGGGTAACATTTCATAATCCACGAACAGATTTAACAAGTGTTTTTCTATTGGTGATTTTTCATCCTTATGGAATGCTGTTTATGTATCCTTTTGCACTTAACTTGAGATTAATCTCTTTTCTTTTACAAAGGAGTCAGCACGATGAAAATCTCAGATGGAGAGTGCCTCTTGTCCTACCCAGTTATTTTATACACCCTCAGGCAGTTCCTTGAGCACGTCCCCTTTCTGTCTTCTTTGCCACAGCATCTCAAAGCCAAGGACCATGCCTGAGACATAGTGGATGCTCAATAAATACTTGTTGCATTAGTTGATCAGTAAAGCAACAAATGGAAATTTTGTAGTTTTAAGGGTATCTTCATTCACAGCACTCCTAGGGGGCATATGTCAGTGGCATCTATGAGGCAGAGCAGACATTGTGAACCATCTCTGCTCATAGTCAACACAATTACCTCAGAATGCATTCATTGACTTCGTTTTATTGAAAGTCTATTAAGGGAAAAGTACTGTAATAAGAATTGATTTATAGTTTATTTCACCCTCTATCCCTTATTTATTTCAAAAATATACTTTGAAATGTCAGCACCAGCCCACTGGTGCAGCGGTTAAGCGCACACATTCTGCTTCGGTGGCCCGGGGTTCCCCAGTTCCGATCCCGGGTGTGGACATGGCACCACTTGGCAAGCCATGCTGTGGCAGGCGTCCCACATATAAAGTAGAGGAAGATGGGCACAGATGTTAGCTCAGGGCCAGTCTTCCTCAGCAAAAAGAGGAGTATTGGCGGCAGATGTTAGCTCAGGGCTAATCTTCCTCAAAAAAAATTAATTAATTAAAACAATAAAAAATATATACTTTGAAATGTAACGGAAATTGAGTTTGATTAGTACACTATGTTTTATTTGAAAAGGGAATTTCAAAGAAATAGGGACAATATTAAGAAATAAATATTGTATTTATTGGACAATGAAACATTTAAAAAACTTTTCTCCCATTATAAAAGGATTCTCATAAAAAAAAATTTGTCCCAATTTTCAAAAAGTACACAACTAGCACAAACCTTGGCACTTCATCCTAGTGTTGCATAGTTAATCCATTTGCATCAGACAAGGTCTGGGGGTTCATGTTGACAGGTGGGGGTTCCAGGATTTGGGAGTGGTGAGTGAGTTAACACTGGGGTTCAGCCCTATCCCTGGACCTGGGGAGAGATGATGGAAGAACAGGAACCAGGCAGCCATCCTGGGGATGAGGTGGGGTGGGGGATATGAGTGGGTTGTAGAGATATGGTAGCACAGTGGCAGGGGGGAGTGGGGTACCCATAGTAACTAACACTTAGGGAACGCTTAGCATATGCCAGGCTTTATTTTGCATGTCTTTCATGGATCATATCATTTAATTTTGCAACAACTCTGAGAGGTAAATAACAGTGCTCATTTTATTGGGGTTATCAGATGTTTTCCTCTCTATTCTCACCTATAAAGTAACTGGACAATGTCCTTTAGTCTTGTTTTTTTCCCTTAGGCCTGTATTTCTTTTGCTTTTGGCTTCCATCTTATGTCATACGCCATGCCGAGATAGATTCGCCCTAAAGATCAAGTGTCCGTGTGGACCCTGCTCCCCAGGCTCCGGCAGCTGGAGGACTGGCAGGAATCATGCCCAGAGCTCTCAGGGAGAACTGTCACCATGTACACATCAGTGAGTAAGAGGGGGTTTTTTTGTTGCCATTAATATGTTTAGTTTCTGGTTTCTGAAATTAGAAAACTGTGAAGCTCGGCTGCCCAGATGGGCTCCACGGGCCTTCCGCTGCTGTCTGTTCATCTCTTTAAGGACAACTGTGGTTCCGACTTTCTATCTGCAAATAAATACCCATTTCCAGCCAAGCTTCTCCAAAAATCCACCACAAGAAGTCTAAATGGTTTAATTTTAGAAGTGGAATATACCATAGACAGCATCCGGTATTACTTTAATTATCTTACTTAATGAATGGGAGTGCTGACACCTGAGAGGTTACTTGAGCAGCCCAAGACACAAAGGAGGTTGCTCCTGAGTTTGGGTCCCACGCACCCTTTAATATAGTACAACGGAAAACCGGTTCAAGTCAGCAGAATCATCTTCACAGCCAGAAGACATTCTTAAAATAACAAAATTCCTCTACTCATATTGCATTTCATGTTACACCTGTTGTTTCAAAATTGTATTACAGAGGAATCCATTTCAGTGACTACATTGTCTAGTCCAAACACATTGAATAAATTGAGATGCTTGTTTAGAATAAGTAGTTTATATTTCATTCCTTTGTTTAGAAAAATTTCATGATGAAACAAAAAAAAATCAACTTTTAATAGCCTCAATCAGTTACCTAGTGTGAAAAATGAAAATAAATATCTAAGATGAATTCTTTTCAAATTGCTCTTCCACCCTTTCCTGGAATGAGAAAAAACATGAGCCAGCCTTAAGGCATTAAAGGTTAAAGAGTAGGCAAGAGCATGGAAATGTCCTATTGTCAAGGACGATGATGATGGCCTGAGAAGATTTCCAGAACCTACAACCAGCTTGCTTCTCCATCCTCTGGAAAGCTTCATGCCAGAGATTATGATGTCATCATTAACAGGAGGAGGTGTGTTTATAAAATCATTGCTGGAAAAACATGAGGGTTAAAAAATATGGAAACAGAAGGATGTCAACTATAGCCTCATGCTGATGACCCAAGCTTATTTTACCAACAAAGGTTCAATGATAAATTTTGTGAATAGGGATATGAATAGAACAGCTCAGTGTGTGTCATTCACTGATAAAACAGAGCGTGGGCTTATTACATAGAATGTAAGGCATGTACCATTTGACATTACGTTTGACTTTAAATATATGGTCAATATTATACTAATTTTGGCTCTGTGTATAATGGCATTAGGATGGTAAATGTTCTCAAGAACTGAAATGGCGTGAGTGTCATGGTTGGCTCTTGAAACAGGTTTCTCCAAACACCCTGGAGGAGACAAAGCAAACCAAATGGAAGAGACAAGTTTCTCCTTTGTGGTCAGACTTCCCTGGTTTAAACCCGTAATTGAAAAGAAGTGGAAGATGAGTCAGAGTGCCCTGTCATTGCTTTCTGAAGAGCTGCAAGCACACTGCCTTTATATTGTAATCTTCCAGGGTAAGTGCTGCAATATTTCATCCAGTTTAAGTACACTTCAAACCAAAAGGTAAATTTTATCCCATTCTTTTTCTTTTCTTACCATGAACTCTGGTTTTGGTGGTAGGAAAGAAAGGGAGAAATTTCCACTCTATGTCCAGGAGTCCAATTTAGGAGATAAGTTATGACGGCCAATGGTTGGCTTTAATTGTGATAAGGGAGGGTCTTGGAGAAAATTAGTAGCCCATATTTAGTCAACATCGAGGACTCAAGAGATGCATTTTCCATAGTAATTCACACTTGATTTTGTTATTTTCTTTTAGCCCGGATTCCATTATTTATTTATTTACTATTCTCTTAACTTATGGTAATTTTCTCATATCTTTGTTATATTGGCCATGAAATTTCCAAAAAAAACCTCCCAAGACCCCAAAGAAAGGTGTGGCACAGATGAAAACCCCGTGTGAACTGCCCTAAGATGTCTGCAGTGAATTTACTCCAGCAAAAAGCGTGTAAAATAGTCTCCCTGGGGTCAACCCTCTAACAGTTGGGCTGTGGGCAGCCGTGACAGAAAATCCGGCCTCTCCAGCTCCCGGACGGCCTTTGCGGGTCTGTAGCTGCCCCCAGAGCGGGGCCCGCAGTCGGCCGAGAGGGCAGCGCGCAGGGCGGAGCCGGGGCCGGGCGCGCGCTCGGGGAGTGAGTCTTTGTACAGTCAGGGCTTCAGCTGGGCAGGGCCAGCTGTTAATCCTGCAGGCGGACACCGGGGCGGGGGGGCAGATGCGGCATATAGGTGGCGTCCGCTGGTGAGAAACACCTAGCGCAGGTAAAAGGGAGGCGGCGAAAGGGAGTTCCCACCTGTTGCGTTCTTAGAGAAATGAAGACTTGAGAAAATACCAAGGAGGGGCCGATCGGTGTCTTTCGGACGCGCCTGGAGCTCCACCCTCGGCCAGAGGGAAAGACCCTTGGGTGAGAGGCAGGAGCTTCAGAGAAATCGAGAAGAAAAGCGCCTCTCCTCGCGCTGCACCTCTTTCGCCTCACACTCTTGCGCACCAGCCTGTACCCGGCCGCGCGGCCCCTGTGCCCGCCGAGTCCTCGCATCCCGGCCTCCGGGTGCCTCGGCAGCCGACGTGTCCCCAAGTCCTCCCATGGCGGCAGCCCGACCCACGAGCTCCGGGAGCGGGGCCCTCTGCCGGCTAGTCCTGCTGACCCTCACGGTGAGTGGCTGCCCGGCCACCGGCCTCCGGGAGGGGGCTCCGACCTATTGTGGAGAAGGTGGAAACTTTGGGAGCGGGGGTGAGTGGGGGTAGCGGGCAAAGCGGGGGTTAATGGGCTGGCTGAAAAAATGGAATTGGTGGGGGTGGGGGAGGGAAGACAGAAAGAGGATGGCGACCTGGCGCCGCGATCCCCAAGGCAAGGCAAAGGGTGTCTCCGCAGATGGGATCAGCGCACCAGATAAGAGACAGAGGCACGAGTTGTAAACGCCCATCCAAAATCGTGGCCGCTGGGCACGAGCGGGCCAGCGCCGTGTGCCAGCGCTGCCCCTCCGCGCCTCTCGCAATTCCCGGGGAGGGTGCAGTCCAGCTCGGCCGCAGCGCGGGGTTCAGGCGCCGGAGAGGGGGAGCCGTTGGGCGGACGCGACGGGAAGCGCCTGTCCTCGGGGAAAAGAGAGGACTCCGGGCTTTAGGGAGGATTGCTGTGTGTGTGTGTGTGTGTGTGTGTGTGTGTGTGTGTGTGTGTTGGGGGGAGGTGGTCTCAACCCTCTGCGCGTGAAGATCGTAGGTGGGCGGGCCCTACGTGACCCTTTGTGTAAGTTCTGTTGTTTCTCACCACCTGAGGTTACTTTCTCCTTAATTTGTGGGGAAGTGATCATCCTGTTCTGCCTTCTGCTCCCCACTGTGGCTTCTTCCCCACCTTAAGGAACACAATATCAAAGACCCTGCCTACCCAGAGCTGGGAGCTCAAGCGGGTGGCCTTATTTGGGGCGGGACTACTGCCTCCCTGGCAGAAAAGACTGGGATCTCATTGGAGGATCAGAAGTTCCCCAGTAAAGGAATTCAGTACGAAGGAACAGCCCCTGGGAGAGTTTGGGATTAGAGGTCCCCCAGACTGGACGTCCTTGGTTCCCTGGAAGGAGAGAAGTTAAATACACTAGGTGCAACAGAGGCCTCAACTGGGTAGCGTCCTTTCATGTTGAGCCTCAGGTTTGGGGGCTCAAGTCGACCTTAAAGGACAAGGGACAAACCTGGAGAACAGACAGCAGTAAGATTCCTTCTGGGAAAGGTGGAACTGAGGGACTGAAATAGTCGGATAATTTTCCTTTCTCGACTGCTCTCATTTTACAGCAAATTCCTTACATTTTTAAGTCATGAAATTGTAATTGTTACTATCATTAGAATGTCTTAAGAAGCTGCACAGGCCAGAAGTGGGGTAGAGAGAAAAAGAGCGCTGCCTCTGGTTGCAGCCCGCATGCTGCGGCGTTCTAGCTGGAAGGCTTGGTGCGAGTCCCGCAAGTTGTTCTGACCCTCTTGTGCATATGTGTGCAAAGCCCTGCCAGTCTCAGCCTCAGATGGTTGTTGTGGTCGTGAGCCTCGAGTGTGATAGAAGATGTTATTAAATAAGAGTGACTTTGGGGGACACGCTTTACATTTCCTCCTCTCCACACACCCAAGTAATCCCTCACCGTTCCCCAAATCAGTTTCTCCCGCTTCCTCAAATTGCGTCACCTCGCACGTTTCTTAATTACTTGAACTCTGACCTCTGCCTAAACACCGAGTGAAGCTTCTGGAAGATCATCAGGGATCTCCATTGCTAATCCAAATCATACGGTTGCACCTTGTAGATTGTGCCTTTATTCTTGAAATTCACTCCTCTCTTCTTTTGCCCTTCCTGACCACCCAGAATTAGACTCCCTATTATAAGTCCTGTCACTCAAATATACAGGTGCCTACATTTACTAAATTTATGTCGCTAGCGTGCATGTGCTCATTGAACAATGGGCCTTTTATCTCTCTACTGTGAAGTGTGCCACAGCATTATCATCTTCCCAAACAATGTTGCTTTTCTTCTAGTGTCCGGTATTTCAATAAATGACGCTACCATGTACCTTGTTCCTCAAGTAGGAAGTTTGGAAGCTGTTTGTTTTACCTTCCTCACTGCTCCCCTCCCCAAATCCGCCATTAAATCCTACTAATCTGCATTCAGAAATATCTCATGGATAGCTTTACTTCCATCCAGCACCTCTGCTGTTACTTTTTGCTATTACAAATAATGTCACAATGAATAAACTTATATATATGTCATTTCATATATGGGCAGGTGTATCAATAGAACAGATTACCAGAAATAGGATTGCCGGATAAAAGTGTGAATGACTGTATAATTTTGTTAGTCATTACCAGCTCCCTCTCCTCTCCATAAAGGTCGTATGTGTTTACACAGAAAGCTATGTTATGACACATGGCATAGCACATCATTGAGGAGCATATATATATATACACATATAGCATATATATACATTAAGACATTATTTTAGATAGGAAAAGTCAACAATATATCAATTCTCACTAAGTTAAATTGTAAACTTTATGATCATATTATATATATATAGTGGGAGACTACTTGATCTAGGCAGTCATTTGGCAAAAGGTAAAGTTGAATTCATACCTCATGCAGCACACTACAGAAAACTCCAAATAGATGAAAGATTTAAATGTAACATATGATACTATACAGATAATAGAAGAAAACATGGTGAATTTCTATTTAAATTTGGAGCCAGGAAGTCCTATTTATGGCTCAGCTTTCAAAAGCCATTTATCAAAATTGAGAAAATCAGCTATGTTAAAGTGTGTGCACGCACACACACACACACACACACACGTCCGTGGCAAAAAACTAAACCAAACCAAACCAAAACGTCATAAGCGAAGTCAAAGGTAACTGATACACTGGAAAAAAGCTATTTGCAGATCATATTTTAAAAGGCTAATCTATTAATATATAAAGAGTTCCTGTATATCAAGAAGTCAGACATGAACATGGATGTGAGAAATTAGCATAAAGTAATAAAAATAGACCATAAAAACATTTTAGCCTCACTCATAATCATAAAAGATGAATTTAAAACTACATTGAAATCTCATTTCTCATTTGGCAAACATCCAAGAGTTTGGAGAAATAGAAACTCTCATAGATTGTTGGTGAGTGTAACAAAAAGTTACAACCTTTATGGACTATATAGAGTTATATAAGATGCAAATAGAAATTATTTTACTTCTTACTTTTTAGTTTGTGTGCATCTAATATCTTTATATCTATTCACATACCTGCATTGTTTTAGTTATTGAGACTTCATAGAATCTTTTAACATTTGCTAGGGCTAATATCCTTCTATTGCTTTTCTTTTTCCTAATTTTCCTATCTTAACTATATATTTTTCCTGATGACCTTTTAAATCAGCTTGTCTAGTTCCAGAAAAAACACTGTTGAGATTTTTATTGGGATCATAAAGTTTAAAATTTAACTTAATGAGAATTGATATATTTGTGTTGTTTATTTTTCCTATCCAAAATAATGATACGTCTTTCTTTTTGTGCAAGTCTACTTTTGGGTCCTTGAGAAATATTTTCAGATTTTTCTCAAATAGGCTTACATGTTTCTTGTTAAGTTTACTCCTTGGCATTTTCACTTTTTATTGCTTTTGAAAATGATTTCTTGTCTTCTATTATATTATTTAACTGGTTTTATTTATGTGTTGGAAGACTAATGATTTCTGTATTTTAGTAGTTATTTCTGCTCCTTTACCTAAATGATCTTATTATTTTGTGGTAATTTATTGATTGATTTGCTTGGATTTTCCAGATAAACAGTCATATCAAATGCAAATAGAGATTTTTTTTACCTCTTCCTTTCCAATTCATATGCCATCTAATATTTTCCTCTTGCCTGATATACCTTAATATAATGTTAACTATAAATGATGACCTTGGAAAGTCTACTTGCTTCTGAATTTAGTGGGGATGCCTCTAGTGGTTTCCCATTGATGTTGTTATTATAATATAATATAAAAATCATATTGAAGAAGTATTCATCGATTTCTGTATTTTGAGGCTTTTCAAAAATATGTAAATAGAGTTACTGAATTTGGTCAAAGGTCTTTCAGCATCTGTGGTAGTGATCACATGCCAGGCCTTCTTAAAACTAATTTAATGGCTTGAGGTTCCTAGACTAAGCAAGTGATGTAAATGTGGACCACAGATCCATGCTTGAGCTGGTTTACTTCTGACTCAACGTTACAATGAAAGTTTAGTATTTGAGGTCCCAGTGGGTGGCTCTTCTCTCAGATCTTATGTGGCCCACGCTTTGATTTCACTCTCAGAGGCCAACAAACCAGAGTCAAATCTTTTCAGATCAGAAGTTGTTTCTGGGCTCCTCATACCACTCTGTGTTCCAGTTTTATCCTCAGCTTTTGCCTAGCAATTCTTGCTAAATGGTTTAGGATGGTTAAAAACTGTATCCGTCATTTTTAGTTTTGGCATGGGAGTTTGTCTGAATGACCTAGTTGCCATTTTTTGAAATGAAAATTGTTACCCCCTGATCCGTTCTCCACACTGGCCAGACATACCTTATTCAAATAGAAAGATACTTAGGTAGTTTATCTGCTTAAAATGAATCTGTGTTTTCTTATTGTCTTTAGGAAAAAAAATCCTTATACTTTGTTAATGCTGTTCAAAATCTGTTCCATGCCTACTTCTCTGAATCCATGTTAGACTCCTGTCACCCTTGTGCTATATGCATCAGCCATTCCCGATTTCATTTTCAGCTCTGTGTCGTCTCTGGGCCTTCGAATGTGCTGTGCCTTTGTTTGGAACATGTCGACTCTGCCTCCTTTTGACATGGCTAATTTGTGGCCACTCTTCAGCTGACATCATCTGTCTCTTAAACAAGGCTTGTTCCCAATGCTCTCCCATAGCACCCTCTACTTCCCCATCACAGATTCATCTTACTTCATTGAAATGGCAAACAGGTCATACCCTTGAATTGAATGTTTCATGAGGATCATGTTTATTCTGTGTCTGGTGCGTAGTGGAGATTCAATAAATACTTGTTGAATGCAGAATGAATGGACGTCCAGGACACCGTTACCCAAAGTTTTGTCTTAATCTGGCCATTTCTCCCCTTCTCCACCATTTTTACCTTAGTCCAAGTCCCCGTCGTCCCCCTCTTAGATTCCTCCTGTAGCTTCCAAATTGGTCTCTTTGCTTCCACTCTTGCTCCTCTGTAGTCTGTTCTCACATAGCCACCAGAATGCTTCTATGTAAATGCTCTCCAGATTACGCCACTTCAAAGCTTCTAAACTACTGTTGCTTCTCTTCGCACTCAGAATAAAATCTGCACTCCTACTACAGCCTTTTAGACTCTACGTGATGTGCCCCTGCTTGTCTCTTTACTATCATCTCGCATCACTCTTCCCTCACTGTGCTCTCCCACTGTGACCTCCTTTTTGTTCCTCCAACACACCAGGTGAAGTCCCCCTCCAGGGCCTTTGTTCTGTTTTTGCTCCATCTGGAAGACTCCTCCACAGTCAGTGAAGTGCTTTGCTTCCTCATTTCCTTCAGGCTTCTGGTCTTCCCTTTGTCACTCTCTTTCCCTACTTTATTTTTGTCATGACATTTGTCTCTTGGCATTATGTGACCTTTGTCCATTTGCGTATTTTTTTTTGTCTCTCCTTCTAAAGTAATCTCCACGAGGTCAAGGACTTTGCTTTGTTCACTGCTGTAGCCTTTAAACACTGCCTAGCACCTAGTAAACAATGATTGCTAGTGGATGTATGCTTTCAGTCACCTGGAGCTGGCCTCCTCAGTTATCCGGTTCTACTGCTGTTCTCTCTCAACTCAGCAGCCAGTGAAATTCTTCTCATCTTTTAATTTCCAATCCAAATACAGTCTCTTCATTGAGTCCATCGGTAAATTCCAAATGAAATGTAATTTCTGCCTTGCCTGATCCTTCACATGTAATTTAAATCGCATAATTAAAGTTTCTTTCTTTCTTTCTTTGATTGGCCCTGAGCTAACATCTGTTGCCAGTCTTTCTCCTTTTTTTTCTTCTTCTCCCCAAAGCCCCCCAATACTTAGTTGTATATTCTAGTTGCAGGTCCTTCTAGTTCTGCTATGTGGGATGCTGCCTCAGCATGGCTTGATGAGCAGTGCTAGGTCCACGCCTAGGATCCGAACCTGCAAAACCTGGGGCCACCTAAGCAAAGCGAGTGAACTTAACCACTCGGCCATGGGGCCAGCCCCCAAAGGTTCTGTAATGAGTATTGGAAATGAAAATTTTCGTCCAAATTTTGATGATTTTAATGTATGTTTCTAGACTTTTTAAATAACAGTGTAAATACTAGTTAGCCACCTTGCTTTTGATCAAAGGCCTTTGCAAAACTGTAGAAAAACATTGTGATCTTTCAGACGTATCCAATGTAAAATTTCAGAGAGAACAAAATTAAATTTCAGTATATTCAAATGTTGTATTGGAGGTGGTTCACCATAAATCACTAACTCATTTAAGAAATTTTAAGTGAAATGTTTTCTAAAATGACCTTAACTCTCATTTGTGAGAAGATGCACCTTCAGATGGCATTCAGATTTAAAGTTATTTGCCTGTTTATAGGGTCATACATAATACTCTCCAAGTCATTCCAAGGCAATAAGTTAATGCTTCTCTTTAAAAGCATTGAGATTTTGTTTAGGATATTATTAATTTGGTACCATAGCTCATCCTCAATTGCAAATCAATTGAAACAATTTGCTGGTTCATCACATTTGTTTTTGTTTCACTTTTCTATTTACATAACTGGGCTGCCTTCCTAATGTTTTTTAACACTCTCACAATAGGTTGTCATTGGTTTCTCAGTATACCCACTGAGTCAGTCAATGGAGTGACTGTTAACTCCATTTTACAGAATAGAGAGCAAAGCCCAAGAGGGTGTGGAATTCCGAGTTGCTTTGTGAAGGGGGGAGCCATGGCTCTCAGTCTGTTGTTTTATTCTTCGCCTCCACACAATTTTTTCTGATTTCTTACTTACTCCAGTGTATGTTTTTTATTTTATTTTGCCAACTATATAAACTGCCTTATAATTATATAAATTTATAATTTATATAAACTATATACACATGAAAAGGAATTTTTATGCATAATATTCATTTGATATTTTAGATCTTAATATTTGCCTGTGATGCCTGCAAAAAAGTGACACTGCGTGTTCCCTCCAAACTAGACGCTGAGAAATTTGTTGGCAGAGGTAAGAAACTGCCAAAATATGTAGTAAATCCTAATTTGGTGTGATCTTGTAACATTAGTGTAAATTTTTAGAAAGATAACTGTATTGGAACTAATTGTTAAATCGAATATAATACATTACCATTTATAATACATATAGAGTCATTCCAATGAAAGGAAGTTTGGGTTTTATTGAAGAACATGATTATATGAAGCAGATAAAGTTTAGTTTGAGTAATAAAATTATTATTAATGTTTATCCTAGATGAAGGATATGGTGTATGTTATAATATGCTTCTATGAAATTGAGAAACAGTATTGAAGCTATTTCTTGAGTTATTGTTTGGGGATTCTCATCCTAAAACATTTTGGCATCTCATTGACATTTACTTGCACATATTATTTTTTATCAATTTTTTTTTCACGTAACTCAACTGTGAAAAGATCAGACCAATGAGAACAGAGAATGTGATGACTATTAACAATAGATGTAAAGAGTTCAGTAATATTTTGATTCAATAACTGCTGATTTTCATCCTCTAGATTCTGTTTAACTTCCTTCAAGTGTCCCTATGTGTTACTCTATGGCTGATTTCAGTTAATAAAGAAAAACTTTTTTTGGTGTCAGTTTAAATATTCAAACATTGGAGTTCACAAGCCTTTATTTCAAGACAAGTATCTCTTTTTTTTAAAGGTTGTAAAGTACGTATTATAAGTGATGTATTTAAATACAATTTAATTAACCATATGATTTCATATGTCCTTTTAAAAATGCAAAATTTATAAGTGTCAGTGTAATTAATTTTAAGTTTTTGGCTCCCTCACCAAATACATAGATTACTGTTAAAAGTCCATATTGTTTTATAGACTGTTTTTACCTTACAAATGATTTTTATGTATGTTTTCCACAGTTAACCTGAAGGAATGCTTTAAATCTGCAAATCTAATTCGTTCAAGTGATCCTGATTTCCAAATTTTAGAAGATGGTTCAGTCTATACAAAGAATGCTATTCTTTTGTCTTCAGAGAAGAGAAATTTTACCATATTACTTTCCAACACTGAGAACCAAGAAGAGAAGAAAATGGTTGTCCTTTTAGAGCATCAAACAAAGGTATACCAAACTAGAAAAATGAAATATAGTGAAATATTTTCTTCACGTGTAACTAAAATTACCAGGGAAGATGTGGAATCAGAAAGGATATGCAATAGTTTGCTTGAAGAAGAATGGAAAACATGACACAATTTAACAATGTTCAAATGGAAAAGGGTTGTGCAACATAGATTATTACAGGTTGTAATTCCTTTTCAGTTGGGACATAAAAGGAGAAACTGGGATATGTTACAGCATAAGAACTCGAGGGACACAAAGAAGTATTTCTTGATCTTTACTGTTGAATAGATTTCCAAAAAGAAACCTTGAAACTCTATCTCTGGAGGTCTCATGTATCTTAGACAGCACATTTTGTAATCTTAGAAAATAGATGACTATTTTAGGTTGAGGTTCAGACCTCATGCATGCTTATTATATTGTCACACTCAAGATCAAAATGACCTCTATTCAACCATTGGCCGTTACTCACTGCCACAGTTTGAGAGTTGTCACCATGTTTTTCTCCTCATTCTGACACAGATCTCTCTGTTGGCCCCCTGGCTCTTCCTAATTGCTGGTGAGTGGAAGATGCTTATGCTAATTTAGAAGAACACACACTCTATTTTCTTTACATATCTCTCCTCCCAAGTTTTTGCATGGCAATATGGCAACAGCAATTTTTATTTTCCCAGTTTTGCTTCTAGGCTTCCAATTCCATCTCTCTTCCTTCCATATTTCTACCAAGTTATTTTCTCAAGAGATTGCTGTGCTAACAGGGCAGTTATTTCTTCATTGTCTTTTTGCAGTGTTGATATTTAGTGTGGTTTTCAAGCACCACCATGGTTTTACACCTCCCCAGCTAATCCTCATGAGAGGAGAAAGATGCATCAGAGTTCTAATGTTTGAGAATAAAGTAGTCATTGACTTTATCATTGTTTTTCTGTCTTCTCAATTGAGGTACTAAAGAAAAGACATTCTAAGGAAAAAGTTCTAAGACGTGCCAAGAGAAGATGGGCTCCTATTCCTTGTTCAGTGCTAGAGAATTCCTTGGGTCCTTTCCCCCTTTTTCTGCAACAGGTACAATTTACTTTTCTTCCACTGTGAAAGTTTATGGGTTCCATCTTTTTTTTAATTTGGACAATGAGTATGCAGTTATTTAAAAAATAGTTGTGTATGAATATATGAATGAATGAGTAGGTGTATTATATGTTTCAATATATGGATATAAATATATATCTTTATACCTACGTATACTTTTTGAAGTTTTAGTCATGCAAAGGTCATTTATAAAACTGTAAAACTCATCTAGCACTCTCAAACACATGGTTTCTTAATGAATTTTCCTATCAGCAAGTGCATCACAGAACCTGGGCATAGTCTAGAAAACCCCCAAACGTCTTCCATAACAAAGGATGAAATCACTGATAAATGAACAAATGCCATAAAGGGCAAAGACACATACACCTTTCTGTTGCTTATGTCCAAGTCCACTGCTTAAATCACACCGGCTCCACATTTTCTCTCCTTTTTTAATTTTACTGGCAACCTACGCGAATCTTCTTGTCTTCTTCCACTGTCAGTGGCCAGTAACATTCAGTCTATGACTTGGGTTTCTTTTCCCTCAGTTCTTGAAATGGTGAGAGAGTATCTTCCTTTGTATCCCACCAACAAATTTAACGCAACTGAGAGAAGAGCATATTAAAGTTGAGAAAGAAATTGCTAGAAAATAATTGTTTTAGGCATCCTGATATAAGGGGATGAAAACAACTTGGAAAAAACTTGCTTTTTGAATCAAAATATCACACTTGCCAGGATAGTACACCATTTCTATTCTCATTTTTCCCCCCTCAGCTCTTAGAATAAAGAAGATGCTGACAAGTAACAAAAACTAATTAAGAAAGGCGTTTTCCAAGTTTTTGCTCCACAGACAATATACTTTAAACCCAGTGTCTTAAGTATTATGTTATATATAATAAAAATTCAGGTTTAAAAAAATTGAAAAAAGGAAATTTTACATGCTCAGAATACTTTGTTTTCTAAGACAGAAAAAGTCTTAAATGTTTGGTCCATATAGGCACCATTTCGCCTTTAAAGTTATTCTGGAAAACTAAGATGCTACTACATTATTTTCCTCAGGCCTGGCTCATGAAATTTCCTGATTATTAGGTTGCCTTATTTTATTGCTGCTTTTTATTCATATATAATAATAAATTAAAGAGAGTTATTACTCATTGCAATAAAAATGGCAATGTGATTGCATACGTTTATGCATGAAAGTTTTGCTGAAATAAAAAATTTGTCTCTTTTTATATAATGTATACTTTCTAGATTCAATCTGACACAGCCCAGAACTACACTATCTACTATTCCATAAGGGGGCCTGGAGTTGACCGAGAACCTAAAAATTTATTTTATGTAGAGAGAGATACTGGAAACCTGTATTGCACTCGTCCTGTGGATCGTGAGGAGTATGAATCTTTTGAGGTAAAGTCTAAAGTTTACATATTGTATAAGTAAGTATTAAGCTTGGCTGTTTCATCTCTCATTCTCAATTCATTTGCCTTCTGAGTTTGTCATCTCTGCTCTGGCTATTTCTGGTAGCACAGACTTAACTTGAAGCAAAAAGAATTTTATAGAATAAATAGTGTTAGGTTCTACTGGATTGTTCTTGGTATTGTAGTTTTACTATTTCTTTTCAAAAGAAGAAAAGAGCACCACTTTGAAGAGTAGGTATTTAGTTGGCAGAAAAGATCTGTGAACCTCCGTGTGGTACAGAGAGAGATCCCATAGGAGGTAAGTGAAGTGCAGAAGTTAAGCCTCAGTACTTTTCCAATGGGAGAAAGTTAACTTGTGGTGAGCAAATGAGGAGTATAGACAATGCTTAACTAAGATTATTCAGTCTTTTTATCAACTGATTAACTTCCCATGGTGGAATGAGTTAATATGTAAGAATTTAATCTAACATTGTGTTGATTTCCCAACAAGACCTGGTCATTTTCCTTAACTCAATTTTAATTATTTTACATCTATTTTGAATTAATTAATTATTCATCAGTAGACTAAGTTACCTGATTAGACATGCAAATTTTGAATGAAATATTTAGATTTCGAACTGCCACAACATGGCCTTCTAAGTACCTGTGATGTTCTGCTCTTTCTATGACAGCTGCTATTAGGAAAATTGGATTTGAAATTTTTCTTGTAAAATCAAAAGAAATAAATTGCTTTTCACATAACAATTTACAGCCATTCATCTGTTCTATTTCAGACTCCTCCTTTTTGAATTAAAAAATTCTTATGAAGAGAATTATATCAATTTAACCATCAATATGCCTTAAATCCTAATTAGTAGAACATAGGATAGTATTCCAGTTAACTGCACCTGGGGAATTTGGAATCCTCAGAATTTAACGTTAAATAAGATCCAGAAAGTTGTATTTTAAATCCATGCATGTAAAACTTTCAAACAAAATGAAACAAGATAATCCTCAAGACTGTTTTGGGAAAATAATAATAAAAACAATTGAACTCATGAACAACAATACAACAATGGTGAGGAAAGCAAAATTATCTGTTGTGATAGTAGATAAATTTAAACATGGAATGTTATACTATCCCATGAAATTAACCACCTCTGTGGCACTAGGGTTATGTCCACATCCCAAAACAATGACACGTGGTGAAACTCACACTGCAAATGCAGAACAGTCTCCAAATCAAAGCCAAAGCATGTTTGAACCATATTTCATTTTTCCTTTTTTTTTTCTTATTTTACTCTCTTCACAGCTAATTGCCTTTGCAACAACTCCGGATGGGTATACTCCAGAACTTCCACTGCCACTAGTAATCAAAATTGAGGATGAAAATGATAACTACCCAATTTTTACAGAAACAACTTACATGTTTACAGTTTCTGAAAATTCCAGAGTTGGTGAGCACCTACCTTGACAATATATGGCAGAATATCCTGCTAGCAAGAACAAGGGACTTGCCAGTCAGGCTGCTGTGGGTAGAATTGTACTCAGCCCTTCACTAGCTGTGCACGTGACCTTGGGCAATTTTCCTAGTGGATAAGCCTTAGTTTCCTTATCTGTAAAATGGGATGTCAATGTGCAAGATTGTTATGAAGATTACAGGAAGCATAACACATGGAATGCCAAGCACAGTGCCTGAAAAACAGGAGTTACTCAAGAAATGATACTTTGCTTTCCTGTGTGAGATAAAACAGATACTTTTAAGATACTGTACTCTAAAAAGAATGTCTTTGGGCAACTGAAGTCTTAATCTTGTAAGGTGTACTGGTGTTCAGTAGTGATTAAATGATTGACAGTATTCTGGGCATTATTACAAAGGTGGCTGAGAATAATACAAACGTTTTCTCAATCTTATGAAAATGGGCCATTTCAGCTGGAAGTCAGAATACAGTTTTCAAGTCTTCCTCTAGACAGATCTAACTAAAGGAAGAATTTTCAGAGAAAACTGACCCACACGATTAATTTACGTGCAGGCTTACAAAAAGAAAAAGATTAAAGAATAATTAGAATTCCTTAGTCTAGAAATACGAAGACCATGAAGGGATGTTATCAACATTTATAAAGTTATAAGTAAATATGTATGTGGTCACTAAATTTCAAATGTTAGAATGCTGGGATATTTAAGAGGAAGTGATACTTTATGTAGTAGCCTGCAAATTTATGAAAGCTATTACTCTGATATATAATTAAGTGCTCCAAATCTTTTTTGAGATAGATGGAGAGGAGTAAAATAAAAGGAAAGTTGAAAATGTATAAGTTTTGGAAGTTAAAGAGGATTTTTCAATATGTAGGTTCTACTGTGGGACAGGTGTGTGCAACTGACAAAGATGAACCTGACACGATGCATACGCGTCTGAGGTACTCCATCATCCAGCAGTTGCCAGCATCACCCACCCTATTTTCTATGCATCCAACTACAGGCATGATCACCACGTCATCATCTCAACTAGACAGAGAGGTAACATAAATATTAACAAGTAAAACTTGATTATCACATGACTATTTAGTAGTACCTGTATTTCGATGGAGTGCATTAACCTTGCAGTGCACCAATTTTGAACTCCTAATTTGTTCTCTCCTGAATTGAATGTTTTATTAAATCAAATTTCCTACTATAAACATATTTATAGTATACATACTTAGACTATAATGTATACACTTATACTACAGTATTTATAGTATAAATACTATATATTTATAGTAAAAACAAGAAATGTCAAATATGAAAGGTGAAACTTTTGGAAATGTGTGGAAATTTATTATCCACAGATAACAATGCATCTCCTGTCTGTGTCATCTCTTCCTTGACAATCTCATTTACATACCTCTCTTTACATAGACTAAGAGAAAGTTTATATCTCTTTGATCTCTGGTTTACCATTTTCAATTGCCTGCTAGAAATCCTTATTCAGATGTTTCACAGGTACCTAAAATGCAATACATCTAAAATTGAGTTTGTCTTTCCTTCTAAACATGCTGTCTCCTTCCCATGTCTTCTAGTTAGAATAACATTAATACATTCTTTTCTTATTAATAATTTTTCTATTGTTACCTTGGATTCATGTTCTCAAAATTGTATTTGATGCCTCCTCTTGCGCCCTAGATCAAATCTCTTTTTAAAGCATGTTGATGTTACTCCGAAATGATGTTACATTTATATTCTGCCCATTTCCATTGCAACTGTCCTGGTTTAGTAATTCATTCACTTGGTTATTCAGCTATTACTCCTCCACCAAGTGTTTATTCATCTGAATTCTTATAGCAGTTTATCTGCCCTACTTACTACATTTCTAATCCCTTATCTTAAAATATAGTGAAATGTGTTGGTCAGGTATTTCTTTAATTCCTAAAACGTCATATCAGATTCATTTCCTCTCACTCTCCCTATCCATTAGAGGTCCTCAAATTTTCTGGTCTCAGGACCCCTGTACACTCTTAAATATTATTGAGGATTCCAAAGATGTTTGTTTATATGGGTTATATTTATCAATATTTACTCTATTAGTATTCAAAACTGATGAATGTTTAAAGTATGCATTTATTTACCCATTTAAAATAGTAATAAATATATTACATGTTAACCTAAAGAACACTTTTATTGAATAAGCACATTTTTCAAAACAATAAATAATTTAGTGAGAAGAATGGAATTATTATGCATTTTTCCAAGTCTCTTTGATACCTGACGATCTAAGACTGATGGATTCTCGTAACTCCTTCTGCACTTGGTCTGTCATAATATGTAGTTTTAGCTGAGGTATATAAGGAAAATCCAACGTGATATGAAGTTAGAAAAGAGAGGAGTAATTTAATAGTAATGTCAAATCATTGTGGATATTATGGTTTGATACCACATCAAAAATTGACAAGTGGTAGCTTCTTAAATGTTTTTTGCTGTGTGCATTCTGAAGCCTTGTCAGTGAACTTTCGAACTTTGTTACATTGAAATCTATTGGTCTATCTTATATATTGAGTGAGTGCATAGATAGCCACATACAATTTTATAAGATTATGCATTGGTCATTTGGGAAATATTGGTTCACTGAGTTATGCAGAGCTTCCAAATATTGACACATTTCATTAAACAATATTGAAAAAAATGACCTCCTCACCTCCATTACTAGCACAATGGTTGATAGAAGCTTTCCAGAATTCTCATTTTAGCTTGAAAACTCCAGTTTATCAATGGCAACAAATAGTTGTTTTCCTCGAAGTGACAGAATCATTTTATGTGTGACAAACTGTCTTCAAAATACACTAGTCTGAATAAACATAGGAGTCTTTTACATAAAAATGGTATTCTATGAAAAGAACATTAGCTAGTTCAGCTCATAAGTCAAACAATCACACAAGTACGTTTTCTTGAGAAGAACATCATACTATGTTACGCAGCAGAAGTGTTTTATGCATAGCTGTCATTTCTTCACATAGACTATGGGTTGAAATTTAATAAAATTAGTCCTTTTACTGTGTCTACAGGATATTTCTAAGTGAAATTTTATTTTATTAAAATTTTATTTTGTTATTTATAAATTCATTTATTTTTACTGTTAGTGTGTGCCAGTGAGGAATATAATATCAATATCATTTGCTGAATAAATGAATGAATGAATTGCTGTTACAGCTCCTCAGTTATATAGATTCTTTATGGAACTTATGTGCTTAAGAAAAGCAGGTTATAAACTAAATCCTCTTTTATCATCAAGTCTCAAGTACATCCTTCCGATAAATCAGTTGCAAACATTCGACTAATGAAGGAGTCTTGGAGTACTTTACCCAAGAGTGCTCTGGAGCCACTTTGTGACCCCAGATTTCCAGTTCTCATCTGTTACCTTCAACCCTTTAAGTCTCTTAAACATCAGGATTTTTTTTCCATCTGAAGATATCATAAGCCAATATTTAGGTCCTCTAATCTTCATTTCTTTGTTCTGTCAGCCAATTGATTGTTTCCAATAAATCTTAGTTCACTACAAACAAAATATGTATTCTCTCCTAAAAGTACACTAGCACGAGGTTTTTAGAATTTTTAAATGAAATAAGACCATTATTTTTCAAGTCTTTATATGTGATTGGTTATGAGAGAAGAGTAAACTGGGAAAATTATGTATATAAAAAGCATAGAGATATAAAGAAATTTTAGTTCTATTTTAGGTAATGCATGAGGACAAGAAAGTCTAAGAGGTAATGGAATTAAGGGAAGAAGGTGGCAATGTGAGAGAAGAGTGACTATTTTAGGAAGACGGTTAGGATAGTTTTTCACATATTATTTTGTCTTATGAAAAGAGGTGAATTATTTAGGAAAGTTATCATTTTTTTATAGAAGAGGAAATCTAAGTAAAAAGAATTTTCCAACTTCCCTGAGATTACATTTGTTAATTTTGGAGTTGGGAATAGAACCGGAGTCTCCTAATGTTCAATCAAGAGGATATTATTAGTGTTGTTTTTAATCCTTCTGTATCTCAAGGACTTACGATAAATGAAACCGATACGAAGAGAAACACTTTTTTTTAACTAGTGATGAACCTTCTGTAATCTCTGATGAGTGGAAAGCCCTAATAGCCAGATTCTATATTCCACTGAGAGAAGAAATTACATAGCCCCAGACCTTTGTTTTCATGTGAATTTGATGATCTTTTTATAAATGTAAATATTTAAAATATATCTTTTTTACAGGAGCATATTTCACTTTATTGTTTTATTGTGAGATGGGTACAAGAGTCACTGCTATGTATTCTTGAGCAAAGAATGTTCTTTGGATAGGAGATAAAGATTTTGATATAGTTACTAGGTAATTTTAAATGTACTACGGCTACATCTTTTCTTTTTGTTGAGTAAAACTAAAACCAATTGATTCCATATTCTATGAGTTTCACTTTAAATTTGAGAAACTACTCTATTTTCGTAAATTAATTGAAAATTACTAGTATGAGAAAATTTTTCTTCTGCCAGTGTATGAAAGCTATGAAATTGAATAGCATACCTCTTAAATCTTTGATGCAAGGAAAATTATCAAGTGTAAATCAAGACTTCATTTATAATATTGCCTTCACTCAATAATTAAATTTTATTTTCTTTTCAGTTAGTTGATAGATACCAGTTGAAAATAAAAGTACAAGACATGGATGGTCAGTATTTTGGTTTGCAAACTACTTCAACTTGCATCATTGATATTAAAGACGTGAATGACAACTTGCCAACATTCACCCGTTCTTCTGTAAGTACAGGAAATTAGTAAAAGAAAAATGTGCACCCGGTGTTAATTGCTAAATATGCACATTTCCATCCATGCCCTGTGATTTCAAGTAAAGTACCCCCAAGACAGCAACTTGGACTTAGGGCTTAAAATTATGTCAACATAGTACTTTGGAATTAGAAGAATCGGGCTTACTTCACATGGTGTTCTGTTTTTATGAGCGTTATTAATTAAATTTTGTTTGTTTTTATTATTTTAGTATGTGGCATCAGTGGAAGAAAATACAGTTGATGTGGAAATCTTACGTGTTACCGTTGAAGATAAGGATTTAATTAACACTGCTAATTGGAGAGCTAATTATACCATTTTAAAGGGCAATGAAAATGGAAATTTTAAAATTGTAACAGATCTCAAAACCAATGAAGGAATTCTGTGTGTGGTTAAGGTAAGAATAAATTAGTAAATTAGTTATTTGTAGCTTATAATTTCACAGATCAGTATACTAGAGTTTAATGAAAAGAAAGGAATTCTGCTAAATGTAGGAATAAAATAGATATATAAGTGAATGTAATTGTTATATTCCTCATATATAATGGAATGAATATATTCATTCTGGGGAACCTTTTATAAAGGTATGATTTAAAAAATGTATATAGATTTATATATGTTCAATTAATATAGTATCCACTTTGTAACCAATATCTCTTAATTCAAAAACTAGCACAGCTTTGAAGCCGACAGGACAGTGTCAAACTTTCCTAGCCCATTTGTTTCTGTAGCTGGGTCAAGGAGCCTCCACTTATTTACTGAATTTCCCAAATGATGAGTTACTCCTGGTCAGACCCATGGGGAGGCTGTTTGTAAATTTGTCCATCTGTATCCAGTGTCCATTACATCCTTAGCTTCCCGGTTCAAAATAGGAATCCTCAACCATTCAAAGATGTCAATACTTCTAAAACCTCTTTCTAATCCTATTCTACAGCGTCTCAAAAGAATTCGCAGGTAATTCAGGAGCCAGAGTTAGTCCATAAAGTGATCTGAGCGCTTTTGCCTTTGGACAGAGTTAGAGGCTTATTTCTGCTTCATCCTTAACTAGAACATGATGCTTTTGTGAGTCTGTGGGGTTTCCCTCTTGTACATACTCACAAGGAGCATGGATCCAAAATGATGAATCTTTTTTTCTTACAACGATGAAAATTAGCTGCAGTTTGTGGGTTAATTTCTCTGTTTCAAAACAACAAAGAAATGTCCTTTAAATCTTGTCTGTGTCATCACTCAGCCCCTGCCCTAATCCTTGGTATTCTAAGAAAGAAATTTATCTCTGTGAAATCCAAGACCTAACAAAATTTCTGTCTTCTAGAAAATAGCTTCACCCGTTCTCATCACAACTACATATCAAGCAAAATGAAGTAACAACTTTCCATTAAACTTGATACTGCCAGTTCTTTAGAAAGTAACTGAGATAGAAGAGATAAAAAAGGAGAGTATAATGTCCATAAGCCTTCTATTTTCTTGTTGCTCCCCTCTTAAAAATATATTATAAAATTTGACCCATGTTTTCTACCCCAAACCAGGTATAAATAATTTTCTTCATCTCAGGAGAGTAGAATAAGCTGTCCCCAAATTAATGGAGTAACAAAATAACAGTTGGTTAGGGTATGGAGTCCCCAAAATAATATCTCAAGTGTTAACCTTGAAGCACCTTCATTAAATACTTTCTGAAGTTGTTATTAAGAGCTATGATATTACGTTTGCTAAATTTATCGTTGAGGAACAGGTTTTCTTGCTGGCTCCATGCAAATACTGAATCAGTTGAAGGATTTGCCTCCTTTCTATGTTTAACATTCTCATGACTATTCCAAACACGGCACTTACGTATTTCCAAGTTAGCATTGCCAAATATTAAATGTCTTGATCTGATTTTCAACACGCTTGCTTTTGTAGCCTCTGAATTATGAAGAAAGACAGCAGGTGAACCTGCAAATTGGTGTCGTTAATGAAGCTCCGTATTCGAATGAGGCTAGCTCAAGATCAGCCATGAGCACGGCGACCATTACTGTTAATGTGCAAAATCAGGATGAGGGCCCCGAGTGTAGCCCTGCACTGCAGACTGTTCGAATTAAAGAAAATACACAGCTGAGAACACCGAGCAATGGATATAAAGCATATGACCCAGAAGCAAGAAGCAGCAGAGGCATAAAGTATTTCTAATTCTGTTTCAGTTAACTCCAAATTTGCTATGTTTTTAAAATTTATAACTTATTTTGACACTGGTCTTATAATTTGGCTTATGATACATTTTGTTATTTTAATTCATCGTTATCAACAGGTATAGGAAATTAAATGATCCAAAACAGTGGGTCACTGTTGATGAAAACTCAGGATCAATCACAGTTATCAAGAGCCTGGACAGAGAGGCAGAGAACATCAGAAATGGCATATATAATATTACAGTGGTTGCATCAGACGAAGGTAAGAACTTTGTTTTTAAGATAGCTCCATACATCTTCAACTACATACATTTTCAGTTTTTAAACCAATAACACACATTTTTAGGTCTGCTGTATACATTCTCAAAATTTGTTTCTTGGAGATGACATATAGAGTAATTGAGAGGTTTGCTATAATTTGTTAACTCAGGTCTACTTTCTAATAGCACCCTCAGTTTTAGATGTAATTATACAATAGTTTAGTCATAGAAATACTTAAAACTGTAGCTCATTAAAATTAATCATTAAAAATTGAGAAGATTACTATAGAAGAAATTAGCTTCATTTTATCTAGTCGTATCTTTTAAAATATTCACTTTGGCAAGAAAATTCATTACAGAGAGAACATACTTATTACCCATAGTGCATGCCAAGAAAACAGTTCTATCTTTTTACAGGAAACTGGCAATATATTGGGGGGTTAGAATTCTGATTAAGGACATTATAAAAAATGAATCATAGTCATGATTAATAGCATGTTATAAAATTAGGAAGACAAGCACTATGAATCCATATAATCATATAAAATGTAAAATCATGTTCTGTGAGTCCTACAAAATTGAGAGAAATATGAGCACAATGATTATGTATGAGATCCACTTAGCGCATAAAATATAATTTTACTGTAACAAACATTTAAACTTTGTACTTCTGTAAAATAAACATGCTAACTACAATAATCATTAATTATTACTTTATAATTTGAAAAATTAAAATTTAGAAGTGATTTTGGAAGGTGTTTTCTATTTCAAGTCTCTAAATTAATGAGGAATGGCTCGTATCCATTGGTTGAATTGGTAAAGTTGTAATCATTATTAATTTAACTTCAGCCAATTAAAGACTGTCCTTTAAGTCCTCAGCTTCCTTTGTCCCTTTATCAAGACATGCTTTTTGGTCAAAGACAAATGAAAAGAAGAAAATATGAAAATTAAATCCATTATTTTTATATTTTTAACAGCACTTGGCAAATTGTTTCTTGATAGATGAGATAAAAATTACTCTCTGGAATTAGAGGTTTTTGTGTATAATATTATTCTACATCCTCCTCTGTTGAAGAGGAGATAAAATAATTGAGACATCAAATAGTTTTATGGAGTTTAGTTGAGGGGCACTTTTAATCATCATTGTGGTTTAGAATAAATATGTAATGGGGCCTTTCTCATTAATTTCTTTTGAAGAAAGTAGGGGATAAATAATTCCACATCATTTTATTTTATGAACTAAGATTATACAAAAGTATGTTTTTGTTTGTTTGTTTTTGTTTTTACCTTTTTCTAAAACCTATACTGGCTAATTTCATTGGGGCCCTCCCTGCTGCTTCCTAATGAAAAATGCTTTCTCCTTGTGAGCTCTGACTTCAAGCCCCATGCTCACGTCCCACCCTCCTACTTCTCTACTTATTTCCTCTTTTTAAGACTCTCTCCCAAAGCTTCTGTGTGTAAACTTTTCCACATGTTCCTTTCTTCTGTATATGCTTTCTGTTTTCCAACTTCCTCTCTGCTAAACATAGCTATTTCTTAAACTTTGAGTTCTGTTTCTCTTCTCAATCTCTTCTCAATCTCAACTCTGTTGGCTGTTTCACCCAGGTAGCTCCTCTCTATAGCTGAGTTTTAGGTGTTTATTTTTGTTGTATTATTCCATCTTTTAGGAGGAGTGATTTCAAATTTTTAAAAGGTTTGAGGGGCCGGCCCAGTATAGTGGTTGGGTTCGTGCCCTCAATTTCAGCAGCCTGGGGTTCAAGGATTCAGACCCTGGGTGTGGACCTGCACACCGCTCATCAAGCCATGCTGTGGCGGCATCCTACATACAAAACAGAGGAAGATTGGCACAGATGGTAGCTCAGAGACAACCTTCCTCAAGCAAAAAGAGGAAGATTGGCACAGATGTTAGCTCAGGGCCAATCTTCCTCACCAAAAAACCCAAAAAACATTTGATAGGAGTGAGCCATGCACATAAATCATGGAACCACCAGGAGTCCCCCTTCGTGACTGCATATTTAAAATTAGCACTTACCCATATAGCATTATATCAATATTAGAAGGTGAGATTTGCATGCATAAACTCCAATGAATCAGAGTTTTATTTGTGTAATCAAAAGATGAAAAACAGAACTGTGAAACACTGTGAATTAGATGTCTGAGATCTTTAGTTTACATGTCCTATACCAATACTAATCTGAATATGCAAAAAAAATAGAGTTTATTGAACAACTCGAAAAGTTTAAGGGAAGGGAAATTCAGGCACTTAGCACAGCAGTAGAACAGCACTGTAGAGGCCAATTCAAAGACAATACAGGTAACCAGGTTCAATCAGTCAGACATGTGCTTTCAACTCTGTGTATGGACCCAAATGTGAAGAAATGTTCAAGACATCCGGGAGTCCCAATTTTCAGAAAGAGCAAGAAAACACCACATAACATGGGAACAAGAGAGTTTGAGAGGTGAGGTTATTCTGCCCTAATAGAAAAGTATGCCAGGTAGATAACATACATATCTTCCTGCTTGCTTTCTTTTTTTTTTTTTAAGTTGTCCGAAGTGAGAGAGATTTGCATTGTTTCTTGCATCTCATTTCTTCTCTCCTTGTTCCCTTTTGTTCTTGCTGAAGTAGATCCTTTATTAGTTTTTTCCGTGGTGGGCGGTGGCTGATTGATAAACCCTCTCAGTTTTATTGTTCTGAAAAATATTTTAATATCGTTCTCATGCTTGATTTGACAATTTGACTTGGTTTAAAATTTTGAGTTAACTCCTTCTTTCCCTCAGCACTGTGCAGGTAGTACTCCATTATCTTCTGGCATCTGTTGTTGCTGATGCTTATTATTCTGCTGTCAACCTAGTTATTGTCTCTTTGTAGGTAATATGTCCAAGCAACTTTTCTGGTTCCCTAGGTTGCGTTCTACAGTTTTAATACAATGTTTATGCCGTGAATTTGTTTTTATTTACCTAGCACTGCAGTCAAAGTATGTTTTAAAATAGAACATCAATATTTTTCTTTAATTCTGGGATATTCTCAGCAATTATCTCTTTAAATATTGCTTCCCTGCCATTCTATTTATTCTCTTCTTTGGAGTCCTTATTAGATGAAAGTTGCTGTTTTAGTCCTAGTGGAGTTTAAGCTATAATTTCATTCTTATTTAAACAGTTACACTTTATGTCTTTAAAGATGCTAAATATACATGTTTCAGAGATGTCTCACGTAGAGTGAATTAATCTTCTGGTTGGTGATTTTGTTGACTTTCCTTTTCGCATTAATCTTGCTCCATCTGGAATTTTAATTTGCAAGCTTATATTAAATGGGAGGTGTTTGATCTGCTTTGGCTTTTTCCCCTCTCCCGCCTTACCGCCTAGCAGTCTTGTGCCACCAACTTGTCCTTTTCTGTGGCCCACGTTTCAGATCTGGTTCTTAACTTGGTGGGCTGTGGCTCCTGACCCACAATGGCACTGGAAATATCACAGGTCCTGTTGCCTTGGTCGAGGTTGTGACTGTGGCTGTGCCTGGTCTTCCAGCTTTCTTAGGATGGCAGTTTCATATAAGACATAGCGCTAGGCAGTGGGTGGCACAGATTTTTTTCACCCTTTTTTCCATCACTGATGTCCAAGTCCTCTTTATTAAGCAGAAAGTTTAATGATTTAGAGATAGAAGTCCTGAATTTGCATTCAGCTTCAGACTTCACAACTGTATCACTAATTTGTGACCTGAACCCATGACCACCTCATCTTTGAATCCCCCAGATTTTCCAGTAGAGTGTCCTGTACAAACTAGTTCTTCAGTAAGTTAGTATTCAATATATAGATAGATGAGTTCAAAAAGCTACACCCAGAGTGATTATTTTGGTTTGCAAGTGATTTTCCACTTCTGGAGTCTTTCACCTTTCAAACATTTCCACGTACTATTTTTGTTCTAACCTTCCAAATGCATATCTTCTACCTTTCAATTTCTCTGCCCTCAAACCTTAAGTACTTTCTATAAGTATATTCAACTCCAACCTCCCGAGGTTGACTTTCAAGAACCCTTGGCTCTTCTCTCCGGTGTCAGTTCCCACCAAGCTGCCTTCCCCTTCATTATTGCCAGAACACGGGCATGCATACTCTGCTTCCCACCCCCTTGAGTTTCCTCCTACTTTTAAATATACCAAAAATGCCCTTGTTTGTACTGTCTTCCTTTCTCCTTTTAAAAATCAGTCAAAACTCCTCCCCATAAAAATTTCCATGTCATTGCACCTAGTGATTGAATGACAAATTTAAATAACGGTTATTGTCTGTACAACCCATTTGACAGTGATAATCTTTTTCTTTTAACATTCTCTAAGAACATAGCCTGTGACCGTGCTTCTCACTGTCATTTATATCTTTCAAGTGCCTAATAAATTATTAAGTTTTTTTAATCTATAATTTCCTATTGACAACTCAAAACATTAAAAAATTGTATTTTTATATCCAATTTTCTAGATGGGAGATCATGTACTGGGACACTGGGGATTATACTAGAAGATGTGAACGACAATGGTCCCTCCATACCTAAACAGCAAGTGATAATCTGCAAACCTGTCACGTCGTCTGCGGAGATTGTTGCCGTTGATCCTGATGAACCAATAAACGGCCCACCCTTTCACTTCACTTTGGAGAGTACTTCTGATTCAGACGTACAGAGAAGGTGGATACTGACAGGAATTAATGGTATGTATTTCTAAACATTGTTATGTCCTTTTCAGCATCAGTGTATCTAAAATATTTTTTCTTGATGAAATAGAAGAATAATTCACTTTGGGAATGAGCAATGAAAGAAGGAAAGTGTCTCAGTTTTGCTGTGGTGGGAAATGAGCCTTTCTAGGGCTTATCTCTGATCAGTCCTGTGTCAGGATTCCCTTAGGTGTTGTGTGAATTCTCATTCCCACTCCAAACACACACACACATCCTTAGACTAGGTCTAATATAATCACTTCCTGACTTGAGTACCTCCCACCTACATAGATTCTTTACATGCTAATGGTTTCCTAGTTCATAAGGGAATCTCCATCTTTTGCTGGTCTGTTCCCCAGGAAGCAGACTCTTGAGACAGTTTCTCAGGTGGAATGTTGATTAAGGGGTTTGCTTGACTTCAGTAGCTGTGAAAGGAAGGGAAGGGGGACTGGGCAAAAAGAGAAGCCAAGTGGCAGCTCAGGCCAAGAACAGCCTTGGCTAAGCCCATGGGGAGTCTGAGCTGAGTGGCCCTTCAGAGTGGCCCCAAGTTGAGTCTCTCTCCTCACTCATTGCTCAATCAGTGGGTTGGACTACCCCGAGGGGCACTTTGGCAGGAAGGCACAATCACTGAAGATACTGACAGACCCCAAGCAGCTGGGACAGTAAGTCCTCAATTGTAGGGGATCTGTGTGTACATCACAGTGTCTGCTGTGCTCTCCCTCCTCTCTGCGCTGCATTGATCTCTGACCTTTTCTTGTCTATTGTTTTCTACTCAGGATTCTCCCCCAATTTGGTTCCTAGTCCGTACTTCTGACTTAGCTATGACAGGATCTATGGTGACAAGAATAGCAAAAGTGAAGGGGACCTCTCTTCATATCCCCATTGCATCCCTCCTACATCAGCTCCTAACTCCTCAGCACATTCTTTGTCTCCTGACTACACTACCTGTGGGCATGATGTCATGTCACTCCAGGTTTTGTGCCTCAAGAGCCACTGTAAACTGATGGGGCTTGCCTTTAAAATGTCCTTGAAGGGTTTTCATCCTCATGCTTCCAATGAATATTCCTCAATTTAAAAAGAAAGGTTGTGAGAGAAGGGAAAGGGAGAACAGAATGGGGGAAGAAAAGACCATATGGAAGCTATGATGGATTTTAAGGCACTATGTCCTGAATGCTGCTTTGTGAACTGACAAAATTTTCAATTTTTTTAACGACAATATTCCAGGGGGTGTGTGTGTGTGTGTGTGTGAGGTTATCAACTGTCCTTTCTTGGGAAGAATTAACTTTATATTTAGATTTTGTACTTTCTACTTATTTAGTGTTATATTTTTGAAAATAGTGTTGAAGGAGGTGCTAATTTTTAAAAATATAATAAATAATATTAATATTTAATAATTTAAAAAATTTTTAATATTTAGCAAAATGAAATGTTGGCAGGGTTATGTGGGTTAAAACTTTGTTATTTTAAGGATTTACTGGTATGAAATAACTCAAAAGCCTGGGAAACATGAAGTTAGGCCTTGAAATCAGATAGGCTTGATGATAAGTGCCAGCTCCGCTGTTTATTAGTTATGTAAATCTGACTGTGCTATTTATTCTCTTTGAGCATCAGTTTACTGGTGTAAAATGGGATGATTTGAGGGAGTAAATGAGATAGTGAATAAAATAGACCATGGCACATTATGAATCACAAATTTTGGTTTTATTAGTCATATTGTTCTTTCTTTCTTTCTTTTTTTTTTGGTGAGGAAGAATGGCCCTGAGCTAACATCTGTTGCCATTCTTCCTCATTTTGCTTGAGCAAGATTGTCGCTGAGCTAACATCTGTGCCAGTATGTCTCTATTTTATGTGGGATGCTGCCACAGCGTGGCTAGATGAGCCGTGCTAGGTCTGCGCCTGGGATCAGAACCTGCGAACCTCAGGCCACCAAAGCAGAGTGTGCAAACTTAACCACTACACCACTGGGCCAGCCCCTTGTTGTTATTTTTTATACATAGACTTACGAGGTTAACAATGCTTTCTTTTAAAATTGACTTAATTCAATGATTTCTTTTTTTCTTTTTAAGATTTTATTTTTTTCCCTTTTCTCTCAAAGTCCCCCGGTACATAGTTGTGTATTTTTTGTTTTTTTTCAGTTGTGGGTCCTTCTAGTTGTGGCACGTGGGATGCCGCCTCAGCATGGCTTCATGAGCAGTGCTGTGTCCGTATCCGGGAGTCGAACTGGCAAAACTCTGGGCTGCCAAAGCAGAGTGCGCCACGAACTTAACCACTGGGCCACAGGGCCTGCCCCTCAATGATTTCTTTACTCAAACATTCAGATTTATATTTAGAACTGCAAACAGCATAAAAATAAATGAAAACATCACACTGGGCCAGTTAGGTGGAGAAGGATTATCCCTGGGCATGGGCGTGTGAGATCTGCATTCGAAGTAGTGCCTATCTTTGGCTCTGTACCCAAGACTTTGTTGGATTTGGGCCTGGATATTTTCTACCCTTGACCTAAAAAAAATCCATAAAAATGAAAAAATACACAAGTGGTCCCAGTGTCCTGGGGGACCATGGGATGAAGTTCCAGCAGCTTGATTCCTGCCTACTAACACATTCAAGGTTAGCGATGTTCTAAGTTGTCAGAAATCAGTCTCTGACAATAAGTCAGAACTATTTATGCTTGTTTGGCACAATATATGAAACCAAAGTAAGGAGAAACATCCAGAACTTCAGACTGTTACTCTCTGATGAATCATGTATAAAAGAAAATATGTATTGACTAGTTATATGAAAAATTTTAAAGATGTGATAAAAACCAATCTCTTAACCAGTTTATTACTTTTGATTGGAAGGATTCATTTATGGACAGATAAAATATATTATTACAAAAGCCAAAAGACCTTTCTATAAGAGGCAGCATAGACAAACTTTTATATGCAGTATATTTGCAGTGACTGTCAATTAGAACTACTCAGTGCATTCACATTTACAACCTCGTGGCAGTGTGCCACCCCATGAGGGATATCCATTTGTAGAGAGATATAATGAATATCCTATCACTGCAGCCAGCCCTGGTGGTCCAATGGTTAAGATTCAGCCGAGGGCTGGGTTCATTTCCAGCTCGGGGAATCACACCACCCGTCTGTCATATTGTGGCCACTGTGTGTTGCTGTGATGCTGAAAGCTATGCCACCGGTATTTCAAATACCAGCAGGGTCACCCGTGGGGGACAGGTTTCAAGGGAGCTTCCAGACTAAGACAAACTAGGAAGAAGGTAGAAGGACCTGATCACCCACTTCTGAAAAAATTTGCCATGAAAACCCTATGCATAGCAGTGGAGCATTGTCTGAAATGGCACCAGAAGATGAGAGGATGGCTCAGAAAGACCCAGCGGGGTTCGGCTCTGCTGTACACAGAGTTGCTAGGAGTCGGAATCTATTGGAAGACACTAACACATCCTATCACTAGTTATTTATGCTCAGGAGAAATCAATGACATTCTATAACGTTTGGTTTTATTTTCTTTCAGATACAGCAACACGCCTTTCCTATCAGAATGACCTTCCATTTGGAACATACACAGTACCTATCAGAGTTGCAGATAGACTTGGCCAGTCACATATTACTCCATTAACCGTTATTTTATGTGACTGTATTATCGAAAATGACTGCACCTCTCGCGTAAGTCCAAGGACTGGCAACGGAGAAGTAAAACTTGGAACATGGGCCATTCTTGCGATATTGTTGGGCATAGCATTGCTATTTTGTAAGTCCTTTCATGAATTCAAATAATAGCCTTTAAAATAACTTTCAAGACACATTCTTAGAATCAACACTGTTTTCTATAGCTGTTCATTGGTCTATAGCTGCATTTCTATTTAACACACAAACTTAATTTCTGTATTGAAAGTGCGTTCATGTGCAGTTCTAGTGTTGTCTCAGCATAGACATAAAATTCAATTTAGAAATACAGCATATAGCATGTCTTTGTGGCCTAGCTGGAGGGCAGACTTTTGTATGCTACTTTGACACAAGCAATCATATTTATGTATTCTGGAAAGTCGTCCTGTATTTGTTAACATAAATTCATAACTTGACATTGTTTTATGATAAACTGAAGTTATTTGTCGCATCTTCCAGGTATCCTATTTACCTTAGTCTGTGGGGCTTCTAGGGCAACCAAGCAACCAAAAGTATTTCCTGATGATTTAGCCCAACAGAACCTCATTGTGTCAAACACGGAAGCTCCTGGGGACGACAAAGTGGTAAGTAGTTTGTCTTCTTAAAATAAATACAAAGGATCAATTGACCTAACCAACTAGAATTACCTTTTCTGAGCAAAGTTCTTTTGAGATCAGGTAACTTCCAATATATAAAATGTCATTGGTCCCATGGAACAGATAAAATGACATTGATTCCCACGGTGATACATAGCATTTCAGTTTGGCCATGCAGTGATAATAGTAAAAAGCCTTCAACGTGTCATTCTTATTTTCTACTTCAAATGTTTCATGGCTTTAACTTTAGGCTCAGTCTTTTTTATGTATTGAAACTGCTGTTGGTTCTGTAAAAATGTTTCATTTGATTACTTACAGATCATCAGCATAAGTGTTTTAATGTTTTTCTGGCAACAGCAATAAAATGACTACAAGCTTTGATCAGCATGGGAAGAACTTTAATGCAGTTCTTTCTGGCTCTAATAAGGATTAGAAAGAAGGCTGAGGCCAAGTACAAGAAACAGGAGTGCTAGCAAGTGACTACATTGCTCCATCTTTGATTTCTAGCTCAGTGTGTGGACAAGGAACAAGTGAATTTCCTATAAAAAGCATAATTAAAAATTAGAGAAGGAAAGATTTAGAGAACAGAAGGATGTTGGCATCTACGAAGGTATTGGAAAAAATAAAACTTAGAGTTTCCTACAAAAACACAGTATAAACAATGAGTAGCCAAAGATTTGTCATTAGTATTTTCCCTGCCTGATTTATTTTTATTTTTTTAGATCACAGGGATTTGTTGTTGCAGCTAAGATTTTTGTGAGAACTTTATTTCTATTGTTTTTGTTTTAGTTGAAGGGCAACTAGATGAGACACTGACTATAAACACTGATCGTTATTTCTGTCTCTGCCCTAGTCAGGTGAAGGGAATGAATTCAAACTAAGCAGGGTAAATACACGTAAGACAATAGTTTTGTAATCCTGATTGTGAGGAGTGAGATGCTGGACGGATTTAACAAATGAAAAAAGTTGCACAGTATTCTGAGAAGGTTTTGGAGAGGAAATATCCATTTAGCTTTCTGATTTGTCTCAAGGTAGAGGCCACTTAACATCTGCAATTTGCTCCTTGTATTAGACTCTACATGTAGTACTGGGGTTACTGTAGTTAGGCACTCAGAATTGCCAAGGCAGATTTAGTTCCTGCCCTCAGAAAGCTTACTTTCTAGCACAAAAATTCACTGCCTTGCCTGCATTGTTTGTTCTTTTCTTATTTTTTGGTTGCCTTCTGTATTTCCCCAATGCAAACTGTTTCATTTCAGTATTCCACAAATGGCTTTACAACACATACCGTGGGCAGTTCGGCTCAGGGAATTTGTGGCACCATGGGATCAGGAGTGAAAACTGGAAGGCAGGAGAACATTGAACTGGTGAAAGGACACCAGACCTTGGAATTGGACCGGGGAGATGGGCAGCGCACCCTGGATTCCTGCAGGGGAGGACACGTGGAGGTGGACAACCGCCAATACGCTTACACGGAGTGGCGTAATTTCACTCAGTCCCATCTTGGTGAAGTGAGTTTCCCTAAGTGTCCTACTAATCTGTTTGGGTTTCTTTTCAACTTTCTAAATGATTACAATTTAGTGGCCTGACCTTTATTTTCAATTAATTATTAATCTACTAATTAGAAAGTTGTTTTACCTTCATTTTAATTTAGATATGTTCAGATGTTAAGTGGATATTTACTTTTTCTCATATTTTGTTTGGTTTTTAATTCTTGCTGAAATAGTGTGTAATGATATTTAAATTATTTTTCTCATGACTTTGTGTTAATTGTTCCCATCTGACAAGTCATACCTTAGAAGCCAAAAGTGTGGTACAAGGCAATTCCAGCCTGCACAGTCACTATACCTTTCTAGAAAGATCTGAGCCCACGTCAACTTGGGTTCAGTTTAATGGATGCATTTCACGTTAGCCATAGTTTTGAAAAGCAGAGTAATGATTACTTAAAATGAACACTTGTAAACTTACTGCCACATGTGTGACTTTTAGAAACATGCTATATAGTGAATTTATAGTGTGATTTATGATAGAGACCAATCGTGTGCATTTTTTATATGTAGGAATCCATTAGAGGACAGACACTGACTAAAAATTAAACAATGAAAGGTAAATCAAAGCAATTATTTTTATGTTAGTAAGTTTTGGTGTTTAAAATAATAATAATAAAATGTGTTGTGTTTTTCTCTTTGGCAGAAGGTGCAGCTGTGTAACCAGCACGACAATCATAACCATGCTCAAGACTACGTCCTTACGTATAACTACGAAGGAAAAGGATCGATGGCCGGTTCCGTAGGTTGTTGCAGTGAACAACAAGATGAAGACGGGCTTGAATTTTTGGATCATTTGGAACCCAAATTTAGGACACTAGCAGCAGCATGCACAACAAGATGATTGTTTTCTTTTAAGTCTATAAAAGCCAGTGGCTTTTTCATCTCTTTTTTTTTTTAGTTCTCAGTTTTTAAAAATAGAAGATGCTTTGTTTGGGACTTTTCCCCCATTATTTTGATGGGATCTCCTTAGCCAAATGCACATTTACAGAGAGATACTGTAAATAAGTACACAAATTTCACAATTTTTCCATAGTTTTTAATTACTTGCCTTCCACCCAAGAGGACCTACAGAAAGAAAAATTAAGGAAGTCTGCATTATTGTTTACATTTGGGTATAATGACAACAGCCAATTTACAGTGCAATAAAGTGTAATTAATTCAAGTCTATATCATAGATTACTTGAAGTATAACCTGATAGCAAATTGTAGAGACATTGTTTTAACATTATCTTCAGTTAGCTAATTAATTAATTGTTTGTATGGTGCTTGAAAACTATTGTTCCCCTAAACATTATAAAGTGTGTATATTGCATTGTTATTGTTTTATTCTTATAACATGACCTTTCTTCATAACACAAAGAGAGAGTCCAACCAGGCACTGACTGTTATTACAATTCCATTTTGGTGGACTTTAGTTTCTAGGTTTTGTTCTGTGTAAAATCCTGCGCTGAATCCACATTTCCTGTTACCTACCTTGTCAGTGAACTTTAAGTTTAAAAAATGCTTTCAGAATGTATTTTTACACCTTCAAGGTTTTGGTCTTTCATCTCTCTCTTTCTCTTCTCTCTATTTTTAAAACTCCTATTTGGGTTGGAGAATCTAAATATTTTAAAAAGCTGTCTCTCCTCTCTTATAAAGTGAGTTATTCTGTTTCCATTTTATGTTTGTTTTTCTTAAAATCAATGTAATGTTAACGTTATTGTTTCAAATATCTTGGTTATTGCCTTGTTATCTCCTCAACAAAGAACCTTTAATTTTGCCATTGAAACTGTAAAGATATGTCATTCTTTTATTAGAGGCAACAGTCTATGTTAACAAAAGCAATAGTGTAATTAAAAGTGGGATATGGGATTTAGTATATAATAGCATATTTACAGTTCATATCTGGATATGATATATGCAAAGATATGATGCAAGGATATGGTTTATAAGTACAAAATAGTGATGGTTTTTGAAATACAGATCATGAAAGCTCTCTAGGAATAACTGTTTTATAAATTTTTAGATGAAATGGCTAGTCATATCTACGTGTTTGTAAAGTTTTTTTAATATTTTAAAATTACAGTTTTTAACAAATGTAGAAATGGGCCAAACTATTTAAATTTTGAAATAATGAGACAAAATGAAACTTAATAGCCAACCAAATTCCAGGCTAGGTTTCACAGCTGATTTCAGTCAATGAATTTTCTGTGTATATTAACCATATGGACATTTCAAATGTATTTCTAATATTTATGATTGTTAATAATGTGCCTATCTTGAATTCACAAGGTTGACTTATAACAATTATTCTTAAGGATTAACATTGGGTAATTATTCAATAATCTATTTTTTCAGTTGTTTCATTAATGTTCAAAGATCCTATTTCTCAGTTATTTTAATAAACTATGTACAAAATTCTTATATATTACTAGTTATGATAAAGCAAATCAAGTAGTTTTAAAAATTTAGTGTGAGTTTGTTAATCATATGTCAGATATGAGCTTATGAGATTGTATTTGTCTTAGAGAAGTGAGCCTCTTTTTTAGAATCCTGTTCTACATCTTTTAGAATTTTAGAGTCTGCTTTGGAAAGATCACTGGTCCATTGTTATAACCACATTTATGTAACTTGACTATTCGAAGACTGTGATGCTATGGGATATTGGTTAAACTGCATAATTTCTCTGCTTCTGTTTTTGTTTTTCATCATAAAATGGCGGGGGGGGGGGGATGGGTAACAATAGAACTCCTTTCCTAGGGTGGCTGTAAGACATTAGAATAAAAAATGGTTTTTAAGCATGCAAGTCATACAGAGTGGTCCACCTGAAAGGCACTCCTATTAATACTAAATGATTTAAAATAAGTCAGATGTGCAACCCATTTCATATTAATGAAAATCAATTAAGAAAATAGGATAATTAAAAGGTTTTTGCTTTTTTGTTTCTTTCTTGTTTTTTTTTACTTTAGAATGTTTGTCAATTGAGAATATGTCTCTTCATAATGATTACCTGATGACTGAGTCTTATATATCCAGTGGTTCAGAACATATATTGCTGAGATTGCTGAAGCATCTTCAAAGGATTGCCTAATTTGAAATAGTATGAAACTACTTGGTTCAAATTGGGTGGAAAGCAGAACATCCGCTTCTTAAAATGGACGCTAATTCTAAAGCCCTATGAAAATTAAGTATGCTTAAGATTCCTGCTGTCAAGCCCTTCCTTAGGTTCTCTCCTAGCTGTCTTGCTAGAGAGATTCCTTGCCTCAGAGGCAAGCAGTTGCTTGCCTGGGAGCTTAAGGTTCTTTGGCAGTTGCCACGGTAACCCTAAGTGCAAAGACTCCAGAGAGAGTGCTTTGATGGTAAACCCAGCTCCACCCTTACTAGCTGTGGGATTTGAGAAGTCATTTAAACTTCAAGTTTACTTTCCTCAATTATATGACCTGTATTGAGGGGGTTATAGGGGTCCACTTCATAGTCTTGCTGTCAGAGCCAAAAGGGTTAATTCATGAAAAGAACTAGCACAGAGTTAGCACTGAGTATATATTAGCTGCTATTATTAACATGAGAAGAGAATGCCTTAGTTGGGAATAACCATAGCTTCAGTCTCCACTCTGCTTTACAGCTGATGTCTTGCCATAACATTCCCATTTATCTTTCCCAGAAGCCCGACCAGTAGTTCACCTGTGATGACCTTTGGGAACTTAATGGCTCATAATAGTTTGCAGGTCTCTCATTCTTGGTATCCGGGAAACTCTATCTTATCCATAGCCCACAAATCAGTGTGATGAATCTTGAGACTTAAATGAAAAGCAGATGAGATTCCTTCTCAAGGAGGCAAAATCTTGGGGATTTCCCTTAATAGACGATGCTTCTTTGAAAAGAGGAAGGCAACAGAAATCTGTATTTGGAGATTCCCCATAATCATTTTCTGCTTTTTCTTTTTTTTTTTTTTGATCGCCTGTCTCAAGACTGGTTTTTATTTTGCTTCTTCATTCTGTTGTGCAAAATCTGACTTTGACTACAGACTTTCCCTTTAGTCTCTATCTCTAACCTTTTCCTGGGCTCCACATTGAAGTCTTGACGCCAGACTTCACCCTAGTCAATCTCTTAGGCAGTAATGTACTAAGAATACAATGTTTTTTCTTCTGTGTGTCTAGAGCCATCATATTTTCAACCTCCTTGAACAAATGAAGCTCCAAGAGGTTACATGATATCTTTGTGGATCTACAGCTCTAGTTCAGCTTTTCTGCGAGACCCTGTTATCCTTCTAGTACTTTAAACTCAATATTGCAAAAAGACAAACAGTATGTTACCACAGCACATCAGGTTCTCCTGGGTTTTCCATATAAATAGTGCCCTCCTTCTAATTAATTAGGCTTGAGATTGAGACTCCTCAACTCCATTCCCTTGTTTGCACAGCACATCCTATTTGTTGCCCAAAACTGCCAAGCTTTCTGAGAATTTAAATACAGTTTCATTCATTCACTAATTCTTTTGCATACAGTCATTTCATGCCTTCTAAGTACAACCATGTAAGGCTTTCCTAATAGACTGTGCTGGTATGAGAAGGTACAAGATGAATCAGCTACTCTCCCTGCCCACACACTCTGGTACAGGACAAGACACTGTAGTTTTAAGTATGGAATGGTCTAATGCCTGCAAAACATGTCACCTCATACCTGGCACGTGGTAAGTACTCAATATCTATTTAAAAATTCCAGATAATACAGAAGAACTGTACTGTTCTGGTGAGTGAAATTACTGTGCTTCCACTACTCTTGAGCCAAGTTTTCATGAGCATGAGGAGTGCCCTACCGCTACTGTCCTCCACACCTCTCTTCATATGTTTCTCCTACCAGTACCCCAGTTCAAACCCTCAGCCTCACTCAGGTCCAATGGTGTTTGTGCCTCCATTCTCTCCCCTGTTCCTTCCTTCCAACTGCCATCAAAGAACAGATAGGATCATGGCATTCTCCTGCCTAAGGGCCTTCTATGGTTTTAGGGGATAAATTTGAAATGCAAAATCACATTCAAATACCTGTCTCCCTGTGCCCACACATACTTTCTCTATCTGTGCCTTGCTCATGATGAGGCCTCCATTTGCAATGTTTTTACTCACTTCTTGCCTACTTCTTTTGTGAAAATGTGACTTTTTTGAAGATCTGGTTCAAACACTCCTCTAACCATAGACATTTGTGTGTCTTGATCCCATTGCTGTAAAATTTTCCCTTATAGGTTTATGTGTATGTTTGTGTATGTGCGTGATAAGGCATGCATGTGTTTGTGTGTATTTTTCTCTCATGTGAGAAGCTTGTTGAGGACAAAGAAAGGTGTTCACACTTGTATGCCCATAAAACTTTGACCATCAACACATTTTTATGAGTCAAATTGTATTGCCCAGGTCACAAAGAGAAAAAAGGGAAAGATTACAAATTAAGTTATTTGATTCCTAGTGTATTGCATTACCTTCACTTGACATAATTTTTCCATTATAGATAGGATGTATGTTAGATTTTTTCATTGAATTATTTTTTTCAACATTTAGATATTGAATGCCTGGAACATCAAACATTTGCATTCACAAATTAGTGCAAGAAAGTGAGGTGGGGAGCTTTTGGAATCCCTATTACTTCTCCCTTGGGTTGGTGAAAGTGGCAGATCCTGTCTAGATATTGTGGTTCAGGTTAGCTAACTCCTTTCTACCTCCAATAATTGCATGACCTTCTTGTAACTAGCTGTGCCACACTGAAATATAACCCCCAAAGGATCTTGTCCATCTACTTCACCACTGCATGCCCACCACATAGAACAGTAGACTCTCAAGATATATTTCTTTTTCTGCTTTATCTCCCCAAACCTCCCCTGTACACAGTTGTATATCCTAGTTGCAGGTCCTTCTAGTTGTGGGTCAAGATATTTTTTATGTGAATGGATGAATGAATTCACATACTTATTAGTTATCTGATGGAGATAAAACTGTAGCTTTGCCTAAAGAACTGTTTTTTCCTCAATGTGAAACTCATTGACCAATGTGAAAATCCTATTTGACCCTTACCTCATTATCAACATGCACCAAAACTGTAGTGAAAATAATTTTTGCTAAAAACCTACTCACTAACCCTCCAAGAAAAAGCATCTAAGAGCCACTTATGTTTTTAGAATTCAAGAAATTATTCTCAAGGATTTGCCAAAGCCAAATTAACTATTTTTAAACTGCTGAAAATCAGGCCTTGAGTTAAGAAGTATCTTGAAAAATCAGAAGGCAAGGAAAGTGATGCAGATCTAAGAGCTTCCTCTGAATTACACTAGGAGAACATTCTATAACAGGATACTATGGTGCTCGGGTGTGCCGTGAGAGAGAAGAAAACTTTCAAATAAAGACCGAAGGAAAGGAAAAGAAATGTGCCACTGTGAGCCTCGGAGGCAACGACTATATTGTACGGTGAGCTGATAGTGTCATCTGGAAGGTAACACATACGATTTGCAGCCCTGCCCTGTTCTCTGACAGACTTGGGAGGAACTGAGCTATCCAGCTAACGGCAGGCAAGGCTTAGGAAATAGCAAGACAGCTATGCTTCTATTTTTTTTTTTTGTTTATTTTTGGATAATTTGTCTGCTTTCCTCGATTACTTCCTCTCCCCTAGGGCTGGGTTTCAGTCCTCAGACTGAAATCCTAAAATATGAGATTCTGGGTCTTCCTTCCCAGCAAGATCCTCTCTCTCAACCTTCCTTCCCCCTGTCCTTTACTCCACCAAGCTAAGGTGCAACTTAAATCACTTTTGCTTAACTTTTGTTTAATTAAGCAAATAAATGCATCTCGCAGCTGCATTTTCAATTAAACATGCAACATAGAGTCTTCATGTAAAATCAAACAACATAGTCTTAAAAAAGCAGGAAATAAAAAGGAAACTAGTGCTTTGATATCCAGTTAGTGGGGTAAGCAGAGCCCTTTGATCTTATTTTATTTAAAAAACCCCACATCTTATTTGATAGAGGAATTTTGCTATGGTATAGCTTCTGGGCATATTCCTTCCTTTTAAACCCTTTTAGTATGTTCTAAATTCTAGATATATTTGAGACTATAGAGAAGGATCTCACTGGAGGCCCTCTGTATGTAGTAATAGTTGGTGCAAGGGGAAAGTCAGGGGCTGTTTTATGCCATTCCTTGGCTCCTTTGTGACTGTACGCTCGAGTCCTTACAGAAAATCTGGCCATAGCTAACAGGTTAAAACTGTGGAGTTCCTGCTAGTTGCCTCTTTTCTTTAGTTATGTTAGGATGCAGGAAAGAGGATGGAGCAGAGTACTGTTTCTTTTGCAATTGATAAATATTAGGGTGAACTTGCTGATATTCGCTTGCACTATTTTTTAGTGTGGTTCACAGATCAGCTGCATCAGAATCACCCATGTTTGTTAAAATAAAGATCCCCTATTGAATCAGAACCATAAGGATGACAGGGAGGAAATACGGGAGTCTTCACTTTCAATAAATTTCTTAGGTCACTTTTACATATTCTTAAGTTTGAGAACCACTGATAGGGATTTAGTAATTGGGTTTATGTGATTATTTGGAGATTTATGAAACTTGAGTATTTTAAGTTTGCTTCTTCATATAAGATACATTAAGCAAAATGCTAGAAATGTACCAGCAGTTGAAACACATTGATTAGGAAAATTCCACACCTTCGGTGAATTAATCATTTCAGAATGTGATCTGTACTCCATGGTTCCTAATCACCACGTGGAGCTGAAACGGAAGCATAACCTTTAGGTGGGATCACAGGACAGGAACCCCTAGTAAACATTCAACAAAAGTTAACTAGTTTTGCCACATAAATGCTACCAGTTAATAAGATGTATCCAAATTATATGGTATATGTTCCAAAAACAAATCAGAATTGTCAAATCTTCAGAGACAAATAAGACCTGGAAAGTCAACACCAGGTGCCAGAGGTGACTCTGTCTATGAGGTGGCAGCTATTTGGCTGCACTACGCTGTTGTGTGGAAGCCATCTCAGGAAGGGTGACAGGCAGTGCCCATAGGGTGACTACTATGGCCAGGAGCTTCACAGGGGCCCATGAAACAGGGAAGTGACATGGGGGAAGGGTCAAGATTTTTTCACTTCAAGGTGTATTCCCATGGGAAGAGGGCCAGTAGGAAAGTTTCTAGGAACCAAGAACCTGAGGGGAAACTTTAGGGAATGAGAAGTTCAGAAAGACGGAATTGAAAGGGAGGGGGGTCGACATACAGAGCTTTGATGTCAAATTACCAGGTAATTCAGGTAAAAGGAATTGATCCTAAAGAAGTAAGGTAATGGTACAAAGATTTCATACACATGTAAGGATGTTTATCTCAGGGGCATTAAATATATGGATGATTGAAAATAAACTAAGTGTCCCAAGACAGGAAAGTAAATTATTTATAATACATTGTTGTGATAAAATGTACTGCGATAGAGGCTAATGAATATAATGATGATGTGCACTGACTTGGTAATCAGAAAGATATGAATCTGAATTGCTGCTTTGTTCTCACTAACTGAGTAACCTTGGTAAGTCACAGAAGCCTCACATGTCTAATATATAAAATGGGAACAAAATAGGAATAAATGAGATAATGCACACAAAGATCTTAGCTTAGTGCTTGGCTCATCAATATATCAATAAATGGTAGCTATTGTTATTATCATGATAATGATAATGGAATATCATGCAATCAATTTATTTTGAAGACTCTTTACTTAAATAAGAAAAGGCATAAAATATAGCGTTAGTGAAAAAGTAGGATAATTCTCCAGATCTGTGTAATCTCCAATTCATATAAATATAAGACTGTCTGTAATATTCTAAAATATTGAGTGGTAATCTCTGATGACAGAAATATTTCTTCATTATATGTTTCTGTGTTTCTATTTTATAACAAACATTTATTATTTATAAAATCAGGGAGAAATTAACAAAATGAAATAAAAAGCAAGAAAAAGCTCATAGGCTTTAGGTTTTTTGGAGATTTACAGACCCATGAAGAAAAACCTTAGCCTTACTGTGTCAAGCCTACAATGAACCTAATATATTCACAGTAAATGATTGAATTGAAAGCAAAAAAAAAAAAAAACACTTAACATCTCATGTTAATATAATTGAGTGCACTCATATGCTTTTGGTTTAAAATTTTACTTTAACACAGTTTGTCATCAATAAATTTTCATATTCTGTCTAGACTAAGAAAAAGTAATCAATTTACTAGAAACACCAAATGAAATATATCCAACAATATTTACATGAGTGCCACCAGTGAACCAAGTAAATTGCTCATTTTGTAGCATGCCAGGCTGCTCCCTATTTCTCTTGCCATAGACACAAAGTTAATCTTTTCACACTGAAGACTGTGCTGGGTCTGCACTAGTTTTTAAACGTTGTATAATGCTATGGTCTGGTCTGGAGCCTGAACTTTTTTTTCAATGAAAAAAACAGCAGTCATTTTCTAATGTTGATGTTTCCTTTATCTCACACAAAGTTTTCATATAAACATCAGTTAATTTAATTCCTCTTTTTTCATAAGACATATAGAATCTTGTGGGAGTTAATACTATTTTTAAAAAACTTCTACATAATAGAAGTACTTCTAAAACTCTCTATATGGTTCATTGATTGCTCATAAGTCTTCAGGAAATAAGTTCTAGGACAATAAAAGAATTTGGGTAATTTCTTAGAAACTAGAACAGAATTTAACTTGCAGATACAGTTTTGTTCCTATGATTATAATTGAGTGTGCTATTTCTTCTAAGAATAATGACAAGTTAAACCCTGCCAGTACATTTTAGGTTTAGGCAGGAAAGAAAAAAACAACACTACTGGTTTCAACCATTTTGGTTTTGATTAACAGATTAATTTATCTCCATAAAAATTTTTTAAGAGAAGGGACTAGAGTCTAAAATTCTGCATTTTTATCTCTATCTTCTCAGAGCTCAGCTCTGCTTCTTTACATGAATCAAATAACTCCTTCTTTGGTATACATTTCTTTAATAGAATGAGGAGTTAGACAAGATTAAATACATAGTTACTTGGTTATAATTTTCTGTGATTCTATGTTAATTAAATATGGGTGAAATGATAATTCAGCATTAGTGAAACATTGATTTCCAAATGTTCTCCTAGTCGAAGACATCACATTCCAAATGTTGTGGGGTGTGGGCCCGTGTGTCGAGAGAGGCATTTGGTGTTAGCTCCACACACACATGAAGCTGGTAAGCAGCCCTCATAACGTGTCTTTAATGGACAAGACACAAGTCTCTGTCTCGAACTGGGGACTCTTCTGACACTTTGATTTGTAGCATTTTTCTGGATATGCACCTGAAACTCAATTCCTTAGGAAGTTCCCTTTGGCTTTTTTTTTTTTTTTTTTTTTTTTTTGCCTGAGTTCCTTTGGGAAAGCTTCCAATAATATTTTTGGCAATTTTCAGTCTCTTGTAAAATCTTACCACTTTTTCATCATCTCAATGATCTCATCATTTTCTTTCTTTCTCAGCTTAAATTTATTTATTCATTGCTATAGTCTATTTCCCCATAACTCAACTTGCTTTCCCTTCTCTTCTCCTTTGTAATCACTTGGCAAAACCCTATCACTGCATAAACCCCATTTACCACCTATTTCGTGACTTTTACTTGAGCTCTGGAACATGACTCAAGAAAAAATATTCAACCATGCTGATTCTCAGTCTTGACCCACAATTCTATCCTGTTACTTGAGGTCAGAGTTTTTCCAAAAGTGAGACACTGCCAATTGGTTGAGACATAGCCAATTAATTTGATGAGTGCTGACTCGCATTATTAATGAATTAGAAGACAATGAACAGAAACAGTGCGTATTACACATAGGAATAGTAAGTATTGTCTGTGAAACTTTGTTCCAGATTACATGTATGAACTCTGAGGCAGTTCACAACATTAAAAATATTTCTTTTGGGGCCGGCCCCGTGGCCGAGTGGTTAAGTTCGTGCACCCCGCTTCGGCGGCCCAGGGTGTTGCTGGTTCGGATCCTGGGCACGGACATGGCACCGCTCATCAAGCCATGCTGAGGCGGCGTCCCATATGCCACAACTAGAAGGACCCACAACTAAAAATACACAACTGTGTACTGGGGGGCTTTGGGGAGAAAAAGCAATGAAAAAAGAAAAGGAGATTGGCAACAGTTGTTAGCTTAGGTGTCAATCTTTAGGAAAAAAAAATATATTTCTTTTTGTGGATTAAAGCCAACAATTCAAAATGCTGATCTAGTCCATCTTCTGTTTTATACCTACCCTCCGCTACAGGCTCTACTCCACCCTCCTCGCTTAGCAGATAATTTTGCATCTGATTTCAATGACAAAATAGAAGCAGAAGAGAACACCCTCCAACTGTACTAAACTACCAGCAGTGATACCACATGCTTTGACCTCCATCCTTTATAATGGATAAACTTTTCTCTGCTCCTATTTAAGGCAACATCTCCATTAGTACACTGGTTCCCATGACTCTTTGCTTCCTCAAGATCCTTTTTCATGAAATTAAACCTCTGTCTCCTACATCATCAATTATCTGCTCTTGCCTGAATCATTCCCAATGAGAAGAAGAAATGCTTCATAGAAATAATAGTGAACATGTTTCTAGTAGTTGTCATGTGCCATATCCCGTTGTAAAAGCTTTATATATGTTCATTTTTTATCTCCACTCAAATTAGGAACTATTATTATTCCCATTTTATGAATGAGGAAACAGAGGCACAGAAATCTTAAATAACTAGCTCAGGGTAGTAGTACTAAGATGTAACAGAATCAGCATTTGAACTAGGCAATCTGACTCCAGAATCTGCTCTTAACCACTATGCAATTTGCTTCATTCATGTGAACACAATTGTTGACCTCAAGTTGTCCTTCAGCTCTTGCCTTATTTGCTCTGGCCCCCTTCATAGAAAAACCTATATAACAGAGACCCAAATGATGCTCTTGCAGATGCCTTTGAGCCCCACAAGGCAACACTTGTGCACCTGATTTCAGCATAGCTGAGGTTGACAGCTCCACACATCTGCCGTTGCCCACAGATAGCCCCTTCTTCAGTATCTCTCAGTCTGTGTGTAGGTGCAGCTCAGAAAGTCAGAGGAGTTATTACTCCTCAGGGTCCATCCCGACCCAAAGGGGAACAGGAGTCAGTGGGTTCTTGTTTGTTAAGCTGACCCTCCAATGGTTCCTCGCCTTTTGGTATCCATGCTTTTGTACAATCTCCTCTGGAATGAGGGCAGGACTGTGGCTCGCTTCTAATCAATAGAAGGAAATGGAATGTCACTTTGTGATTATTACACTATAATAATATTATATTATAATAATATAATATTATAATATTCCATTTTAGCAGACTAGGGAAAGAGGCTTTTCTTGCTAGCTTGCAGTAAGCAGCCATGTTAAGGAAGTCCATGTGACAAGGAACTGGAGGGGCCTCTAGAAACTGCATGTGGCCTGTAGGACTTAAAGGTGGTCACCAACCAACTGACAACAAAAAGAAGGCCCTTAGTTATATAGCCAAGGAAATCTGCCAAGAATCTGAATGAGCTTGGAAGAAGACCCTTCCCCAGTCTAACCTCTAGATGAAACCAACACCTCAACTGCAGCCTGGAAACTAAAGCACACTATCCAGCTGAGCCATGCCCAGATATTTGACACACAAATGTGTGCTGTTTTAAGCCTCTAAGCTTGTAGTGGCTTAAAGTTACTTGGTACTACACTGTCTTTCTATAATACAACTCTAAAGTGCAATTTACATCATTTCTCAGAAGGTCACCAGTGTGACTGAGGCCATTGCATTAATAAACTCAATAACACACTCTTTATTGACTTTTATATTTTCCCAGTATCACTTTTTGTTTTCTCTGATTCTACCTCCAGGATTATCTCCAAATAGACTAGCATCTCTCACATCTGGGTTTCAGACTTTGCTTTCAGGGAGACCAAAGTGTGACAGATGCAAGGAAGCAATGATCTGGGAAAGAGTTACCCCCTCATCACCTTGCCTACTCTATCGTTGGTTCTCTGCAATCATGCCTTCATCACCACCACTCCAAGGAAACTCACTTTCTCCTTATCACCAATGACATTCCTGTTCAATCCAATGGTTAGTTTTTAGCTCTAATCTTACTTGAATTTTCAAAAGCCTATCATACAGTGAATTACTTCTTTCTTGTTGACAAACTGTCTTCCCTTGGCTTATGTGACACTACATTCACACAGTGTTCCTCCTCACTCACTGGTTACTCCTCCTTAGTCTAGGAGAAGCTGGTTCCTCTTTCCCTCCTGACTCTTGGAGTAGCTCAGGGAATCTATCTTCACTCATTCCCTAGATTTTCCCTTTCAGTCCCAACATGTTAAGTAATACATCTTAACTTGGATATATAATCTCTAACTTTACATGTCCAAATAAAAATCCTTGATATCTTAACCCAAATCAGTTCATCTCCCAATATCCCTTATTCATTGACTCATTCTGTTCACACTCTCGCTTAGCCCACAGACCTTGGTAGGCACCCTTGAGTCTTCTCTTCCTCTCATCTCCCATCTCCAATCTTTCAATCAGTCCTGTGAGGCCTAACTTCAAGCTATATCACAAATCCAAATTTATCACTACTTCTGTCACTGCCTTTATAGGTCAAGCTACTATCACCTTTGGTCTGAACTACAACATCTCCTGGTTTTGCCCTCTACAATCTGTTTTCTTGCAGCAGCCATAAATTATTTATAAAATGTACTAATCAGATCACACCTTCCCACCTCAAAGCCTTCCAATGGCTTCCTATGAACAGATGGGATTAGAATAAAACCTAAACTCTTTAACAAGGGCTATGAGTTCTTTTTTTTTTTCCTTTAAATCTTTGTTGCTTCTTTTTACCACTTCATGTGCTAGTACCACTCACTCCACTCCAGCACCTGTTGGCCTCTCTGTTCCCTGAACACACCAAGCTTGTTCTTCACTTCCACGGCTTTTATACTTGCTGTTCTTTCAGGCTGGGAAGCTTTTCTTCAGGATCATTGGTGTTTCTATCATTCAGGTCTCCAACCAAAGTTTACATCTCAGCAAATCTTTCCCAGATAACCTCTATAAAATACCCATTTCTTAGCCTGTTTACACTAGCTTGGGTGTCAAGGCTGTTTGGTCTTCCTAAAAGAGGTGTGGCCAAAAATCTGGTTTCAGGAAACATGCCTTCACCACTGTCAACTGCATGTGACTTGAGAACATGCTTATTGTCCCAGTTGAGAGTGCAGGATGGAAAGACAAAAAAGTACATAAAGCATGAGCTAAATGAAGATATTTAAAAACCAAAACAAAACCCATAACCTCCAGGTAGAGATGAACAGAGCTATCTCAAAGGGAAGTAAGATTTTGTTTCAACAGTGGCATAAACTCCTGATTAATAAGATATTGCATTGTAGTACTTTGTATGAAGGCAATGGAAGCATCTATCTCCGTCCGATGTTTACTGTGTCATGATGCTAAAAGGCTCACATGATAGCTTTGGATATCCAAGTGGGAAAAGAATATGAAAATAATATGTGGACTTTTTTTCTTTTTGCCCATGGCTGTAGATATCAAAGTAAATTGTGAGGCATGTGTTTGCTGTGAGCAGCAAAAAATCTTAATGACATATACAGTTTATCTGGAAACCATTTAAAATCCCAAGCCTCAAGGATTAGAAAAAATATTCTTGCCTTTAGGATGGGAAAGCAAAACCATTGGAGGCTTTCTAGCCATAAATATTTCACCAAGCCTAGGAAAGATCTAGACTTGAATGAGTGTGTGGGAGAAACACTTCCTTGAAATAGATGTTTACTGGAATTTTCTTAAATCAAGTGAGGGAAATGAAAGTAAAAATAAAAGAATACAGATAACCACAGTCCTGGCAGTAAGTGGGCCAGAAACTATAGTATAGTTCGTTATGCCTCCCATGAAAGGACCTGAGGAATACACAAAAGCAGGCTTACGCCTTTCTTGTTAAAGTACAGATTAGACAGATTATATACGTGCTAAATAATCAGAAACGAAGATGTCATTTCTAAATCAAAATGAAACATTAAACAAAAAGCTTATTTAAGAACCTGCATCTTAGGAAAATCTAGAGGCCTGAATTCTTCCAAAATTGGTTTTATCAGAGGCCAATGCAGTGGCACAGTGGTTAAGTTTGCATGTTCTGCTTCAGTGGCCTGGGGTTTGTCAGTTCGGATCCTGAGTGTGGCCCTTTGCACTGCTTGTCAGGCCATGCTGTGGCAGGTGTCCCACATATAAAGTAGAGGAAGATGGGCACAGATGTCAGCTCAGGGCTGGTCTTCCTCAGCAAAAAGAGGAGGATCGGCGACAGATGTTAGCTCAGGGCTAATCTTCCTCGAAAAAAGGAAAAGAAAATTGGTCTCATCATTTTGTGGGTTTTGTATCTCTGTCATCCTATTTCAGGGTGAGTAAAGAGCCTCCAAGTTCCTAGAGGTGCATGTGGTACTGGTCAAGGAACCACATTCTGAGAACTTCTTATCTGGAGCAAGAATGTCATTCTCTACCTGCCCCTTAGAGTACTCTTCCAGCTTTTAAATAATTCTCCTAAGAGAGCCCCTCTCCCAGAAATTCTTATGTAACTGGTCCGAGGTGGGCCTGGGTGTTGGTGTTTATTAAAACCTCCCCGGGAGACACCAACATGCAGGCAGAGGTAAGAACTATTGCTCTTAGTGATAATGCTCCTACATTTGTGGCTTGACTTATGGAGGTAACAACACCTTGGTCAGTCATAGCCCTGTTGCAGACTTTGTAAACTTTTGAGTCAATTACAAAGCTGCAGCTTTCTCTTCCATGACTGTAAGTTTCATCTGGCATCCAAAAAGAAACTTTAAAAGGGTTTTATGGCCCAAAAGTTTAGACAATAATAATGTACTATAAAGACATCCTTACCTTCATCTTCTTACTTGCAAATCCAACCTATGCAACAAAGATTTTAATAGCTCTTGTGACTCTGGAACCACTTTTGTGATGACCATTAGCCAATATAAAGATGAAAAGGAGGAGGAGAAGGAAGAAAGACCTGAGTTATGTTTTCAACAAATAAAAGATCATTCTATTCAAAGTGAATAAAATTTGAATTTATTTTGATAAGTATTTAAATAATTTATAAATTTATTATATATTATATGTAAATAATCTAAATATTTATTAGTACATAGTCAATATTATTACCAAACCATAATGAAAAGACAAACAACCCAACTGTACTTACAAATGGCAAATAAGCACATGAAAAATTGCTCTACATTATTAGTCATCAAGGAAAAGCAAATTCAAAACATGAGATGTCGCTTCGTCAGGGAAACGTAAATGTGAACAAAGACTGATAAAAATGTGTTGGCAAGGATGCAAAACAACTAGGATTCATCTATATTGTTGGTGGGGAAGTGGTCTGGCAGTTTGCATTGAAGTTAAGTTTAGAATTTGCCCTATGACCTAGTAATTCTATTACTAGGTATACATAGGAAAGAAATGAAACCCTATGCCCACAAAAAGACTTGCATGTGAATGTTTATAGCAGCTTTATTCATAATAGCTAAAAACTGGAAACAACACAAAAGAGAAGAATTAAACTTGTGGTATACTCATACAATGCAATATTACTCAATAATAAAACGGGCAAGCTACTGATACCCTCAACAATATTGAATGAATCTTTAAAACATTAAGTGAATGAAAGACCAAAAGCATACATTCCATGTGGCAGTCAGCCTCTAAGATGGTGTCCAAAGTCTCTTGCCTCCTGGTATTCATGCCCTTGTTTAATCAACTTTCCTTGACTTTTCAGTGTTCCTAGTGACTTTCTTCTAGCCAATAGAATTTGGCAGACGTGATAGAATGTCACTTCTGACATTGGGTTACAAAAAGACTGTGGCTTCTGTTTTGTGTACCTTATCTTTCTTGCTTGTTCTGAGGGAAGCCAGGTACCCATGGTGTGGGTGCCCTAGAGAGGCCCCCGTGACAAGGAACTGATATCTCTGGCCAACATTCATCAAGGAAAGACTGCTAAAAGTCACATAAGTGAACTTGAAAACAGATCCAATGGAGCCTTGAGATGACTGAACCAGAGATGGCCAGCTAAGCCATTCCTGGATTGCACAGAAACTGTCTGAGATAACAGGTCCTTGTTTTAAGCCACTAAATTATGGAATAATGCAAAAGTGACGGCAATAGATAGTGATGCAGTGATAGATAAGTAAGGGAGTGTGTGATTCCATTTATGTGAAATTCCAAAGAAGTCAAAACTACTTGTTAGTGATAGAAATCAGAACAACGTTTGCCACGGGGCGGAGATGGGTACAGACTTGAGTGAAGGAAAAGTTCTATATCTTGATTTGAATGATGGTAAGACAAGTGTATATGTTTGTTAAAGCTTATTGAAGTGCACACTTAAGGTCTATGAATTTTACTCTGTGTATATTATGCATCAGTAAAGGAAATAAAGGTCTAGGAGCACCATTGTCTGGCCAAATGGGTGAGGCAAATTGGGACCTACACAGGTGTATAGATCACCATAGTTGGATCAAATGGAAATGGAAAAAGCTTTTCTAAAATTTTATGTTCTTACAAGATGGAGAAGCCAGAGATTTGAAGACTATATGGACCTTCCCCAGGGCAATTACGTCAAACATGTTAATGGACAATTTAAAACTTCATTTAGAAGCTCTAAACAGATGGGGTCAGAGTACCAGGTCAGACTGACTAGGATCCTTGTTATTTTTGGAGTAGGGCTCTTCATTTAACTAAGGTCAGGTTGTTGCCAAAACAGCCTTTCATTGTGCCTCAACAATGGCCAAGTACAAAGATTTATTGTGAGCTGAAGAACAATGCCCCCTTTTGTTTAAATTTAAGAGAAAGAACTGAGGAGAGGAATAAGCTAGAGCCCTTGGACAAACTTGGGGGAAAAACCTGGCATATTTCTGGCCAATTGCCATAGTAACAGTACTTCTTTCTTCTGTGAATAGATGAGTTTGGAAAACTGTCACTGGGATAGCCTGGTAGAGCAAAGCTCAAACCACCTGATTCTTAGGGAATAATTTATAGATTATAATAATGGAATGTGGCAGAAGAGAAGATGTTTTTTGTCTTAACATGGAGTCGTAAGACCTTGTGTATGCTTATCACTTTCCAAAATCTCTCTGGAGAGAGAAAACCTGACTCTCAGTGTACCAAACGAGAAAAGTTGAGATTGGGTGACATTGCTGTCAATTACCTTGAGAATTTTACAGAAAGGCAGGCCACCATAGCCATATCTACAGTGCTTGTCCCCCATCCTACGATGAGCAGGGTGTGGGGAGGCAGTGGTCTCCAGTCTCTGCTTAGACCTTTGGAGCAGGACAGCAGTTGAGATCAGATGATTCATCATTAGACAGTTGGGAAGCTGTTCCAGATAACATCTGATCACTAATTAACGTTATCTTGAGTATGAAATAAAGAAGTTCTTATGGATGATGTCTCTAAGTTTGGAATAATTTATTCTGAATCATAAAAGAAACCTATTTATTACTTTGGGGGTCTGCCAGGGAGATTTTGGTCAAAGAATTTCTCTTTAGAAGTGAAGTAATATAGTTAATATTAGGACTTTCTCTGACCACCATCTAAATAGAAGTTAGACTCAGAGATGAACAGCCAATTTTATTGAGCATGTCAAGAACATTGCAATCTTACTAGAAAGGAGCAACAATGTAGCCTTTCTGGTACATGCCTACATGCCTGCTAGGAATGTTACTATCCCCTCAGGATTTTTTTAATGTTCAGGCAGGACTTCTGCTTTAAGGTTGTTTAGAGGAATAGGGATCTGGAATAACCCTACACGGATGTGTTCAAGTTAAGACTAGAGCTTATCAATTAGAGAGGTGTGTAATTTATTACAACACTGAAAGGCAAACAGAAGTATGATGCTTGAAAGCAATACAAGAAAGAAACAATTGTTTTGGCGTTGGCCTGCTCAGTGGACACCAAACAGCTAATTAGTGGGACGCTACTCCTCGTCTAGTGACATAAAGGGCTTGGGAAACTGGGCAGACCACAAAGAAAAGACAAATCAAGATTAATAAATATTGAGTATATAAAATTAATGGATTGATAATTAATAAAAAATTAATAGTAATAAATTAATAAATGCTGAACTAAATAATTTATGGTCCATAGGGAACTGGTGAGAAAAGCTGCTTCTCTACTTTGAGCTGGGGGATATACAATACGTCCCCACCCGAAGTTGAAGGATGGTCCTCCTAAACTTCTGGGAAAAAAGAAAGCTGATATGGCGGTGAATCAGAGAATGACGTGGGGATAAATGACACATGGGATCTGGAAGTCAGCCCACTCACACCTGTAGCCTTCATGCTTGAGCAATGCCCTTTGAACAGACACATGCACACAATGAGCCCCTGGGGACATGAGGATGTCCAGGAGAAACTACAGCCTCACCCAGTGGGAGGAGATGTTCACTTTGAAGGAAACTGAAGTGAAGGATTATGGGATGATTCCAAGATGAAAGGAACTAAAAATCCACCCAAATCAGGGCTTTGTTACACTGCTGTTGCCCTGTTACTTTAAGAAGTGATCGCTCACACAATGGGGTTTTGTTTTCCGTATAAAAATCATCCTTCCTCCCAGCCTGGTGAGAAGTCGCCAGGAGACTCCTCTCCTTTTCTTAAAAGTCCTGTTTGCAGAAGAGAGGACATTTGTAAGGGCATCTGAAGACTTTATTGGAGGAGGAGTTAAATCATTGTAACAGCTCTTGAATCATTACTGAGTAAGGAGAGACTGAAACGGAACCTTTCTGAACCTGTCACACCCTAGCCAGACTGGACGGTTGTCATATGAGACCTGAGAAACCCAGCACCGAATCGGGGGAAGGAGAAGCTTCTCTTCCTTGGGAAGCCCCAGGAGTCATTTTTGGTCCAGACTTGAGGCTCCCTTTGCTGCCTGAGCATTTCTACGGGAGTGGAATTAGAGCTCAGATGGTTGCTTGCCCTGGGAAGACAGGGAGGAGGGACGCAGACAGGGATTCTGGGAGGGCTCTCGTCTGGGCAGCAATGAAATAGCATAGGTTACTCTTGTTGTCAACTTGCTGCTATCCTCAATTCTCCAGTAGCCTTTTTAAATGACAAAAATATCATGGCTGTTCTCAGCGGTACTCTGGGAAATTAATGCAGGGCCTCTAGTCACATTTTGGGAAAGGTGGTACAGGAAGAGCAGTGCTCCCGGTGGCCAGAGTGGCAGTAGCAGGAGTGTTTACTCATGGAGGAAGATTGAGGTGGGAGTGACAGAATCTGCCCTCAACCGCCCGGGTTCCCAGGCATGAGGGAAGAGGCCTCTCTAGAAGAGCAAGCGCATTTAAGGGGAGCTAATTTCTAGATAAGTCCATGAGGGCTCCTGGCATTTGAGTACCTATTTGTATAGTATTCCTCCCCGTTGCTCCAATAAGTAATTTGGTCAATTACTGTTTATTACTGTGACTATTATCCAAAATAATATTCTAAAAGTGCTTCTGAGCTAACATCTCATGGCAGAACTCATTTTATGTCACAAAAGGACTATTCAAAACCAATCTTTTGGGGCTGGCCTGGTGGCACAGTGGTTAAGCGCGCACATTCCGCATTCCGCTTCAGCGGCCCGGGGTTCGCTGGCCCGGATCCCGGGTGCAGGCACGGCACTGCTTGGCAAGCCATGCTGTGGTAGGCATCCCACATTTAAAATGGAGGAAGATGGGCATGGATGTTAGCTCAGGGCCAATCTTCTTCAGCAAAAAGAAGAGGATTGGCAGTAGCTGTTAGCTGAGGGCTGATCTTCCTCAAAAAAAAAAAAAAATGACAATCTTTTACTTGGTTTTAATTTAAGTTTTTCATAAATTTCTCTTCCCTTACTAGCAAATTTGCGCCAAGCATCATAACCGTTGTTCTGGTTGGATTTTATAGACGTGTTTCAGGAGACCCACACTGGCGTGTCGCCTCCCATGTAAGCCACGGAGGTGAGTAGGTGTGTGGGACCAGCACCTGTTGGCACTGAGTTGTGCAAGGTAGCCTTCTCAGTGGGCCAGGAGTCAGCTCCCTCCTCCTCAGGTCATTACCCTTTCTGTGGCCAGATTCCTCCTAGGTACAGAGAACTCTTCTTAATGATCTCATGTTTTTGCTTTCTACTGAAAATTTTATAATTCACTTGGATTCCTGAAGTTTTGTACTTTAGCTTAAAATCATTTCTCTTTTTTAATCCTTTATTATTGCTTCTCTTACTCTTCAAAGTAAGAAAATAACAAGGGAAAAATAATAAGTTTCTTTCCCAGTTTTGTATGTTATCCTTTAGTAATGACTTCCAACTGACTTTGCAATTTGGGCAATAGGGTATTAAAATAAAGACATTTCAGAATAACCCTTTAAGCTTTATGATGCCTCACGATAATTTAAAATTAATTTTATTATAGAAGGCATCCAGTTTTTAAAATATTCAAAGTGAAGCTCATATTTAATTTATCTCCAAGTCATATTTATGTTTTAACTGCCTATAAAGATTCTTCTCTAAATTTAAAAAATGCATTGCTTTTTATTAAGACTTGGACTAATATACTCATGATGGACAAGTATATGTTATAGCAAACAGGAAATTCCAAGATAGTTACTAATACTACATCCAATTATTATTCAGTTTTCATATTGCACCTAGAATTTTGTATTACAAATTGAAAATATACCCAATATGCTTTCTTACAGTATTTCTGGACTAGGTTCGTATAACTTTTATTTTGTAGAAGCTAAAAATGGAGGCTCAGAGTAACTGTCATACAGCCAGTAGGCTTAACAATCTCCTCAATTACATAGCCAGGCTGGAACAACCAGATAATAGCTCTTACAGTTTTAGTCACTTGGGAGACAGCAATAGTCAGGTCAGACTCTAGTAGACAAAGTTGAAATCACTGAAAAACTAGGACTACTTAAAGAAAAACACTTTGAAGATTTTTATTCCCTGAGCATTAAGGGAAAGCCATATCAGGGCATAAACACATTTGCTAATGAAGTTAATGATTCAATAAGTGACAATTCTTAACTGGAGTTAGTAACTCTTTTTACAGATTGAGTGGGTGGTTCCCCATCTCTTTCAGGGTGAAATTCACATCCTCAGCCTGGTTTGTCACCAGTCCGTCTTTCTCACCTGATCCCAGCCATGGGAGCTCTTCCTCCAGCGGTTCTGAAAGAACTATTTCTGTTTCCTTGTGCAGGAGGCCCTCACAAGACTCTCGAGAGCTTCGCTAGTGCTGTTGCTTTAGCCCAGAACTCGCACTTCCCCTCCCCCTTCCCCTTTTCTCTGTGGGTTCTTACCTCCAGCATTTTGCTTCTGCAAACTTCAGATGACTGGGATCCTCTAAAATGTCTTAACACTCCACCCTTTCCTACTCGTCTAGCAGTGAATTAGGTGTGGGGGGCAGGAGTTAGTGTTTGCATCTTTCTTCCTCATCTGTATTAGTCAGCTCTGGCTGCCCACCACAGACTGGCGGCTTAAACAGACATTTATTTCTCATAGTTCAGGAGGCTGAAAGTCTCAAATCAGGGTGCTGGCAGATTTAGCTTCTGGTGAGAGCTCTCCTCCCGGCTTGTAGACATCAGCCTTCTTGCTGTGTCTCCACACATGGTGGGAAGAGACGGAGAGAGAGATTGAGAGACAGAGTCCTTTGGTGTCTCTTGTTATAAGGACTCTGATTCCATCTGATCAGGGCTCCATCATTATAACCTCATTTAACTTTAATTACTTCCTTATAGGCACTGTCTCCAGATACAGTCCTATTAGGGGGTAGGGCTTCAGCATATGAACATTTGAGGGGACACAATCTCTATGTTATCGGAAAGCCAGGATCCACTTGCATTTCTAAAGGCTGGCTGTGGCCAGAGGTGACTTTGAGAGGCTTTCCCTGAGGTCACCAGTGAACGTGAAAGTTTGGAGGATGGGAGGTGAAAAGAGTTAGAGAGGGGAGAAGTTTGGAGAGCTTTCTCTGAGATGAGAAGGGCTCTTCCATAGAGACCCCTCCAGGATGGGACAGGATCTCTCACTCAGGTCCTGGAGGTCTCAGAGATGGGACTGGGGAGCTATATTCAGTGACTGAGTCCTAAGAGCTGAGGCCTGTGAGTTTCAGGGAAGCCCAGTCTTTAGGGAAACACATGGCTTAAAAAAGGAGTCTGCTGGGCTGGGCGAGATGAGCACAGATCATAGCACCTTCCCTGATTCATCTGGACTATCTGAGGGTCCTGACCTTGGAATTTGTGCCTGGATTTTGAGGAGCAGCAGCACATATCTAAGAAGGAATTCCTCCTGAATCTCATATGTAGGGGCTTAGCAGACACGAAATTCAACGCAGAGAGGATTAATGGACTGTGCCCTTGTGTTGTAAGGCACCTCTCTATTAAAAAGTTCAGCATCCTGGGCTGTGATGATTGGCCCTTATTCTCTCTTAGACTTTGAACTGCTTAGGGCAGGAACTGGGTTTTGTGCTTTTCTCTTCCCCCAGCCTCTCACACAGAGCCTGGTCTACTCAGGGCCCTATACTTGTTTGTTGAATGATATTGAATTTGTTAGCCTCATTTCTGAGTAGAGTTTTGGGTGGTAGATTTCCCTTTTACCACAAACTGAAAAACTGCAACTCAGTACAATTACCAAATAACTACTAAATCAATACTTTACCCGTAAGAACAAATTATTTCTTAGAAGGCTCATATAAGGCCACAAGATTGACAGTAAAAAACACCTGTGGGTGTAATCACTCCTATTTTGGGTGTGTAAAAATGGTCAATTTCAGAATTTCTTTTACCTTATTTTAGTTTCTAGTATATCAAATGCCAATTTATTCATGCCACTTGGCATAATCTTCCCTCCGTTGTTTATCTTCTCATGTTGGTCAAATTTGGGAAGAATACGTATATTTTGTATAAACCAGGAGACTTTGCCCTGACTTTGATCAGGACTGGAAGGGAGGATCCGCTGATCCAATCACGAGGTGTTCCTGGCACCAGGAGCGCCCGTGTTGGGGCAGGGATCCCCGCAGGCACATCTGCGCTCTGCAGTGGGAACTCGGGCTGCCGACGCGGCGGGCCGAGCGGGGCGGCCAGGGCGCGCGGCGGGAGGGCGGGGCGCGCGCCGCGGGGCAGCGAGGGGCGTGGGAGAGCGCGCAGACGGGGGCCGGGGACCGCTTTCCTGCGAGCGAGAGCGCGGCGCGGCTGCCAGCGAGGGGAGGGGCAGGCTCAGGCAGCTCCCCAGCGGCTCCCAGAGTGATAAAACTGAAGAAATAACAAGGAGGGGCGTCTCGGCGTCTCCTGGGTCCAATCCGGTCTCAGGAGCGAACACGCTCCCGGGCAGGCAAGCGTGAGAGAGGCCAAGACGACTTAAAGACGAGCAGCGGCGAGACGCGCTCCTCCGCGCCCTGCGCCTGCCCGGGCTCGCGCCTCTCGGCACTCCGCCTCCTCCCTCCCCGGCCGCTCGCCCCGATGGCCGCCCCCGAGCCCCGGGGCTCCGTGCGCGGAGCCCTCTGCAGCCTGCTGCTGACCCTCGTGGTGAGTGCGAGCCCTGGGCGCGCCCAGTGCTGGCCGCCGCCCGGAGCCGGACTGGGGGAGTGGGGGATCCGCCCTGGTCCTGCGGGGGGAGCGGTAGGGGTGAAGCGGCCCCAAAGGTGAAGTCCGCGTTTCAGCTCAATCCTGCGGGACGGGAAGTAGCCCAAATTCGCGCCCGCAGGGGTGAGGATAGGAAACAAATCTTGGACGACGACTCGGGATTGAGCTTTTTGTTTGGGACATCGTGTTCGATTGTTTGAATTCGGGTGGCACTCAGGCTTCGCCGCGCTGTCGCGGGCGGGCAGGGGGCTGGGGTTCGAGCTCCTCCCCTGGCTAGTGATGGTGGTCGGAGCGTGTCTGGGGGAGAGGGAGGAAGAGTATTTGGTCAGATATATCAGGGTCCCTGAGTGAGCAAAACACAGACGTGAGATGGGGTTCAAGGGGCTGCCGCCCACCCCAGGGTCACCTGGGATGGGGACGTTAGTGAGTGGAGGGGTTGGAGCGGTGCCCCTGAGTCCTGGCGTGGAGCTGCCTCTGAAAAACGGCTTCTAGCTTTGCCTCCACTAAAGCTTATTCAGCATCTCACCCAAGCCGTCCACCCCCGCGAGCCACCTGGCCGGGGACGGAGTGTGCCTGAGGCACGGGGGTGTGGGTGGGGGCTGGATAAGGGCTGGGGTTGGGGTCGGTGGTGTGATGAGGCGGTGGGTAGGGGGAGACAGAGCGAGTAGAGTCAGGATGGGTGGGGTGGTGGGATAGGTGTCTGTTGGATCATAATTGTCCGGCTCCGAGGAGGACTGCACAGGCGGAGAGCCCAGCCTGGGGTCTTCTGTGCCCAGGAAACTGCGACGGAGGATGAGATCCGCCTGGAGACAAAGTTAGAGACAGTTCTCCGAGAACCGAGAGACTATAAAGGGAAAAATCGGGAACTGACGGCCGGATTACACGTGGAGCTTCAGACGGGAGCGGACTTGCTCTCGGGACGTGCTGTGGAAAGGAGCCGCGGACCCGCGACTCGCCCGCTTCCAAGGACGTGCGTGGGGTCCGGTGGCGGGAGGACCTAGGTGGCTCCGGAGTGGGTCGACTCTGGCTGCGCGGATTCTTGCTGCTCCTCCGCCCTCAGCGGGGCGAGTGAGTCCAAGCTGTGTCCTCTCAGCGAGTTAGGAATAATGGCTTGGTAGTTATGATATAAGATATATTTATGGACAAGGAATTGTACAAATGAGCGCGTCGACCTGCCAGGCAACTGTTCCAGCAAAATATCTGAGCTGATGGAATGACTCTTTACAAATGGGAACTGCCCTCAACGTGTATTCTTTTATGATATATTTGAAAGTGTTTCCAGCTTTTGTGGTTAAAAGTATGAATTTAGAGTTTTGTGTTTTCTCTGCGAAAGGGATTTGAGAATGGGGAGAAAAAACTGCGGAGGTGCTGTGTCCCCAAGATTTCCCGTATTCGCTGGAGGGGAGGGCATGGGAGTCAAGGAGCTCCTGGATGACGGGGTGGCGGGGAGGGTGTTGGAGTGTGGCAAGGCAAGAAGGTGCGTGTAAATGTACAAAGAGGTAGCATCAGCTCTAGTATATGACATGCTTTTTAAGGATTATTTTAGAAAAGGATTTCCTAAAATTTAGATTAAATGGTTTATCTGGAGACTTGAATACTGCAGAGTGTATGTAGAATAATTTCTTTCATCTGCAATTCCCAGTTTACAAACACCTTCAATTTCTGTCCAGATGAGTAAAGTAAGACCTCTGTCGACCATCGTCTATTTCCTTTTGACTCATACGACTCTTAGCTTTTTTAGTGTAGTATTAATGGCATAACATGTTAGAAACATAGTTTTCATTTTATGGATACCTCAGTGGATCTCTCAAAAACAACTCCTTGTTGGAAATGAGAGCTCTTCAAAACAAGCCGTTAACAACTAAACTGAGACTTTTAACACGTTGGCCCTCCCACTGAGCTGTCCTGTAGGTTGAGGAATCTTCCCATTTGCACTTTTCTGCTCCTGCATCTGCATCTGTTTCCCACCTCTCCATGTCCCGTGCAATCTAAACTGCTGCGATCAGAGATCAAACACAGTTCCTGATGATCCGCCCCATACACACACAAAGAAAAGGAAAAAAGGGAAAGGAAAACAAGGGAAGGAAGGAGAGGGGTAAACTAGAAAATAAACCTCGGACCCTTCCACCGTTGTTGAAAGTACCGAGTGTCTCTTAAAATGTTTCTCCTCTTAAGGTAACAAAAATTGCCAGGGATGGTGAAAACTAATTTGCATTAGCTCAGTTGCTCACGTGTTTTTCCGGCCTGTTACAGATAATGAAGTCCTGTTAAATATGTTTTTACTGTTGTTCACTGTATCAAATCAACTTTGGGAATTATATTCTGTTATCAATTATATATTATAAATGGTATGTACTTGGACACAGTTTATCATTTTGCTAAAAGGGCTCTTCTTCAAAAGGAGTTAAAAGTGTTTTCCTTTATAGCATAACATACTTCCCCTGGAGTACAGGAGTTTTACCTGAAACCTGTGTTAACAAATGGGGATTCTGTCTTTTCAGATTTTATAGCATTAATTAATGAGAATGTTACTCCTTTATCAGACTTTTTTTTTGATCTTGATGACATTTGACATTCATCTTTTAAAAATAAGAGTATAATAATTTCTATTATCTTTGGCATTAGTGAAAAAAAGGTTAAGGCAAATTAAGAAAGTAAATGAGAGCTAGTTTATTTCAAAACCATGATCTTAAGAAAGTCAAAGTTTTAGTATCTGTTTAGATCAGTGCTTTCTCAGCTACCTTTTTAGAATGAGATGGTTGATGTTCATGTTGAGATGCACCTAGATCCTGAAGCATCTTCTGAGTCACTAAGCACATGTAAACCCAAGCACATTTTTTGGTCCTGTTGTAATCCCCTTGACAGTTGGGATTCCATATATGGTATCTGTGATGATCTGTGGTTAATCATACTTTCCGTTTACCTGGAATCCCGTCTGACGGAGTTTGGTTAGAAGGAAATTTAGTAGAATCGTCAAAGTACTGAGAATACAGAGAGGTAAATCTTACAATGTACCTTTGAAGTGGAAAAAGTTTGAAAGGTAATAATATTTCCATCTCGCAGACAGCAAGTGTCCATAGCAGAAATGATGAATTTAAAATTCCATAACTGTTATGCTCAGTTAAGAAGATTCCCTTTATTTTTCAGATATTCCATAAATTTCTGATCTGTAGCTGCTTTTTCCTCTATAGGAAAACGGTGTCAGTTTAGAAAGTCTGCCTGGTGTATTCACTATAAAATTGAACAACAGCACAAAAGTGAAACAGTCGCAGCTAACCCCTCTAGTTTCACTCCTCCTTTGGCATTAGGTTTTTCTGTCAGGATTTCATGATTTGTATGATAAGCTTTCTATCATACTAATTGATAAACTTTGGATAGTACTGTAAAATGAAACAAAGCAGTTTATTTTTCCCAGACTACAGTAGACAATACTTTATATTATCATTTTTTAAAAAAACTTAATATGTTACATTTTAATTTAAAATTGCTTGCAACTGTGGGTTTTATAAGTCAGATATTTAAAGTTGCCTTGCAGGGTTCTCAATGAAAAGAATTTTTTAATAACTTAGTCAATCCATAATTCATCAAGCTTTAAAAAAATCTTTTTTGTATGTTGTATTTTTTTATTGGGCACTTACATAAACAAAAATTATTTTAAAAATACCTTTAAAAGGCATTGGTTCATCATTGCTATGTAATGATGCCTTTACATTTTTTACTTTATTTTCAGTAATATATCCAATCCCCACAAATATAGTATCAAATTACTTTATAGTTTGAAGAAGCAGGACATAACTGAAATCTATATTGAATATCATCCCTTTCAAAAATTATATTAATGAATCAATTGTACATTCTTTCCAAGGGTGTACTATACGGCAATGAAAATAAATGTTCTACTGCTGAATGCTTGGCATGGATAAATTTCACAAACATAATTTGAGCAAAGAAATCAATTTGCATACAATTAGCATATGACTGCATATATTTAAAAGCCAAAAATTGGTAAAATAAACCCCTGTCTTCTTTAGGGATACCTACACAAGGCATAAAATTAAGCAGAGGCAGAGAAGTAAATGATTGACACGAAAATCATCCATTAGTGGTTACCCGAGTTTTGGGGGTTGAGGGAGGGAAGAAAATGCAATTGGTTGAGAGGTATGTAGGGACTTTGAAAATAGTAATGTTTTATTTCTTAACTTTGGAGGTGAGGACCTTAGTGTTCATTTTATTATTTCTTAAAACTCACATGTATGCTATATATAGTTTTTGTATTTATGTTTTACGAAGAACATTAAAAAAAGAGAAACAAGCCATAGAGAGGATCAACAAACCAAAAGTTATTCTTTGAGAGTAAAGATGAACACTGCTATGATTGAGCAAGAAAGAAATGGAACAGGGACAGATAAAGGAGTGTTAGGCGTAAAAAGGAGGCACAGTTATTGAGAGGACAGATGTTTTTAAAAAGCACATAATAAAGGTCTGGCCGGTCTCACAGCAGTTAAGTGCGCACGTTCCAGTTCAGATCCTGGGTGGGGACATGGCACCACTTGGCAAGCCATGCTGTGGTAGGCATTCCACGTATAAAGAAGAGGAAGATGGGCATGGATGTTAGATCAGGGCCAGTCTTCCTCAGCAAAAAAGACGAGGATTGGCAGCAGATGTTAGCTCAGGGCTAATCTTCCTCAAAAAAATAGAAGATAAAGTTAATAGATTATTCTAATTAATTTGAATACACAGACAAAATGGACAGTTTCCTGCAAAGTACAAATTACCAACATTGACTTGCAGAGGTTTACAAATTCTGAATAGCCATATAACCATTGAAGACATTGACTTAGAAGCCAAATCTCCACTCACACACCTTCACACGTCAGGCTGAAACCTGTAACAGGCGAGTTCTTCCATAATTACACAGAACGAATCATCTCTACCCTCTATAAATTACTTCAAAGAAAAAAGTGGAGCTCTTCTTAACTTATTTTATGAGGACTGTATGAAGTTGAAAAGTAGTGGCCTTATGTCACTTATGAACATATATTTGAAATACTAAAATAAATAGCAACAAACCAAACCAATAATATATTTAAAAAATTATCATGTCCATGGAAAGTTTATCCCAGGAATGGAAAGATGGTTTCACATTAGAAAATCTATTATTGTATTTTAATATAGTAAAATATTGAGACAGAAAAAATATATGTTCACTTCAAAATAAGTGGGAAATTACATTTATTGTTATAAAAAATTCTTAGCAAACTAGAAATGTAAGGGAATGAACTTTCTTAATGCAATGAAGCATACCTAACAAAAATGAATGAATGTAAGAAAGAAAAGACAGAAAGGAAGGAAACAAGAAGAAAAAAGAAAGAAAGAAAAAAAGAGACTCAAAATTAATGATGAAATGGTAAAAGCATTCTCTTTAGAGTTGAGAACAAATCCACGATGGTCACTATAACTGTTTCTATTTAGCATTCTACTGGAGTTCTTAACAAGCACATAAATAGGATAAAATATATAACAGCAATAATAGAAGAGATTCAGGATTTAAGGGAAGGAAATCTAATTGCCGTTTTGCCTGCTGGAGGATTAGCTACATGGAAGATCCAACACGATCTTGAAAAACTACTCGAACTAATAAAAGTAAGCAAATTTCCTGGATGTAAAACCTAAAAGGATTTTTCATAGAATTGGTGAGCTGATCATAAAAAAATTTGTAAAAGAGTAGAAGGCTAAAAAAAAAGCAAAGATACTTTAGAGGAAGATGATAGGAATTGGGGTCACCATAACAAATACCAAGACTTAAAATAAAGCTGTATTAATTAAAACTATATTGTATTAATGTAGGCATAAACACATATACTGATGAAATAGTGCAGAGAGCCCAGAAATAGATTCTGTATTTGTGAGGCCACGCCTGTATTGGATGTGGCATTATCATTAGTTAAGAAAGGCAGAGAGGGGCTGGTCCCATAGTGTAGTGGTTAAGTTTGGTGCGCTCTGCTTTGGCAGCTCCCATCATGGATTTGGTTCCTGGGTATGGACCTGTACCACTCATCAGCCATGCTTTGGCAGCAACCCACATATAAACTAGAGGAAGATTGGCACAGGTGTTAGCTCAGGGCTAATCTTCCTCAGCCAAACATAAAAAAAAAAAAAGAAATTCAGTGATGATTCTGAATCACTTGGCTATTCATATGGCAAAAGATAAGATTAGATAGCTGTGGTGAATCATAAAATACATTCCAGATGGGTAAAAGATTTAAAAGTTGGAAGTAACTTTACAATTTCTGGAAGAGAATATCAGATAATGTATTTATGATAGAGTAGAGGAGGAGTTCTTATACACAAAAGTATAATCCAGAAGAAATGATTAATAAAATTGACTACTTTAAAAAACTAAAGGAAATGATTAATAAAGTTGGCTACTTTAAAATGGAAGCACTCTTTATCAAAAGATACCACAAAAGAGTGAAAAAGCAACCTACGTAAGCCTACAAGTAAAATGTAATTTAAGAAGAAACAATACAGAAATGATTAAAGGAGAGGAGTAGGAAATTTATGGAAGATACATGGCAAGTAAATGCAAGAAATGGTGCTCAGTCTCATTAAGAATTTAGAAAATGCAAATTAAAACAGCCTTAAGATTGGCAAAAAATTTAAAAGTCAAACAGAATTAACTGTAGTAGAGGATGTGAGAAATAGAGAGATCTCAGATTCTGGAGGCATTAATACAAATTGATATTAGTACTTTGGAAAGCAACTTGGCAATAGTTAATGGAATTGGAGATGCATCTGTTTCTATTGCAGGTTTGTAAACCTGCAAGGCTGTTTGTTGCAGTATCATTTGTAATAGAGAAAATAGAAAACAGGGAAATAATTTAAATGACCATCATAGGGGGATGAGCAAAATAAACTGTGGTATATTCATGGGAAAATCTTAAACGTATTGTTGAGTGAAAAAAGCAAGTTGTAAAACAGTGCTCGTAGACACATACTACGCACAAAATCAGCTTATGTTTTATGGGCACGTGCGGATATAATAAAAGTATAAAACCTACAGAGGAAGTACAGAAATCAACTTAGAAGAAACTCTTCCCTAGAGAAGAAAAATGGAAATGCGATAGAGCATAGGACCCTAGCCATATCTGTGAATTTAATTAAAAATGAAGCAAAAATTACAAAATGTTAATTTTTTAAAAATCTGAATGGGTACATGAGCATTTATTATATTATGGTCCATTTGATTTAAATATTTCATAGTTAGGGCCGGCCTGGTGGCGCAGCGGTTAAGTTCACATGTTCCGCTTCTCAGCGGCCTGGGCTTCACCAGTTTGGATCCTGGGTGCGGACATGGCACCGTTTGGCAAAGCATGCTGTGGTAGGTGTCCCACATTTAAAGTAGAGGAAGATGGGCACGGATGTTAGCTCAGGCCCAGCCTTCCTCAGCAAAAAGAGGAGGATTGGCAGCAGTTCGCTCAGGGCTAATCATCCTCAATAAATAAATAAATAAATAAATAAATAAATAAATAAATATTTCATAGTTAAAATATTTTTTTTAAAGTTGTGATTAAAATATATTGAACATAGCTTTCTTTTGGTATTCAAAAATACCAGCTAAAGAGTTGAAATATATTTGGACCAATCGGTGCATTATTGAAGAAAACCATTTTCCACCCCAAGGTAACAATTATATTTTTCTTCTTTTTTTTTTTTGAGGAAGATTAGCCCTGAGCTAACTACTGCTAATCCTCCTCTTTCTGCTGAGGAAGACTGACCCTGAGCTAACATCCATGCCCATCTTCCTCTACTTTATATGTGGGATGCCTACCACAGCATGGCTTTTGCCAACGGGTGCCTTGTCTGCACCTGGGATCTGAACCGGCGAACCCCAGGCCGCCAAGAATCAGAACGTGTGCACTTAACCGCTGTGCCACCGGGCCAGCCCCAACAATTATATTCTTAAGGACAATATTCAACTGAGCATACATAATATGGTTGAATTTTTTTTAAGGGCAAACAATTTATTACTTCCTTATCACAATTAGCAATCTGATTATGACTTTCTGAAAATGCCTTTTTGGCTTATTATGTTTAAATTAAACAACACTATTAAACATCGACCTTGTTTGTCCATATTTGTAGTTGTTTTCTTTTACCCTAATTCAAGCCAGAGTAGGGTAGATTTTAGAGAAGAGCAGTAACATTTAGAGCACATATTAATATAAGAATATTGATTATGTTTGTGTGTGTGTATATATATTATATTTACAGTTAGGTTACCATGACTTAAAATCTTTTACTTTTATATAGAAATCTCTTTTATATTTGATTATATCAGAAATGAATACTTCTTTGTGGTTATGATTGGGTTTTATTTTGCTGAAATTACTTATGTGAATTTGTAAATTTGAAAGACCCTCTCACTGCCACTTTGTAGAGGTGAGTGTGCAAAGAATCATTTTTTATATCAATGAAAGTGCATACTTTTTTGTTTAAACAGCTTTATGGAAATATAACTTACATTCCATGAAAGTCACCCATGTTAAGTATACAGTGCGGTGAATTTTAGCAAATTTACAGAATGTACAACAATCACCACAATCTAATTTTAAAACATTACCATCACCCTAAAAAGAAACTTCATGCCCATTTACAACCACTTCCTATTTCTGTCCCCAGCCCTAGGCAGCTAAGCTTCTCTGTCTCTATATATTTGCCCTTTTTTGGACATTTCTTTTTTTTAAAGATTGGCACCTGAGCTAACGTCTGTTGCCAATCTTTTTTTTTTCCCTTTTTTCTTCTCCCCAAAGCCACGCAGTACATAGTTGTATATTCCAGTTGTTAAGTCCTTCTGGCTCTGCTATGTGGCACGGCACCTTAGCATGGCTTGATGAACAGTGCCAGGTCTGCACCCAGGATCTGAACTGGCAAAACCCTGGGCTGCCAAAGCGGAGCGCCCAAAGCGGAGCACGTGAACTTAGCCACTTGGCCATGGGGCGGCCTCTGGACATTTCTCATAAAAGAAATCATACAATATGTACTCTTTTTTTTTTGGTGAGGAAGACCGACCCTGAGCTAACATCTGTAGCCAATCTTCCTCTTTTTGCTTGAGGAAGTGTGGCCCTGAGCTAACATCTGTGCCAGTCTTCCTCTATTTTGTATGTGGGACGCAGCCACAGAGTGGTTTGATGAGTGGCGTATAGGTGCCCCCCTGGGATCCGAACCTGCAAAATCTGGGCCACCTAAGCAGAGTGCACGAACTTAACCACTTTGCCACGGGACTGGCACCTAATATCTACTCTTCGTGTCTAGTTTCTTTCACTAAGCATAATGATTTTTAGGTTTATCCATGTTGTAGCATGTATCAGTACCTTGTTTCTTTTTACAACTGAATAATACCCCATTTTATGAATCTATCACGTTTTTGTTGATCCATTCATCAGTTGATGGACAGGTGGGTTGTTTCCACTTTTTGATTGTTGTGAATAATGCTGCTGTGAATATTCGTGTACAAGTTTTTGCATTGCCGTAGGCTTTCATTTCTTTTGGGTAGGAGTGGAATTGCTGGATCATGTGTTAAGTTTATGCTTAACTTTTTAAGAAACTGCCAAACTGCGTTCCAAAGTGGCTGTGCCATTTTCTATTTCTATCAGCAACGCATAAGGGTTCCAGTTTTTGCACATCCTTATCAACACTTATTATTTTCTGTCTTGTTTATTTTAACCATCCTAGTGGATATCTCATTCTGGTTTATGTTTGCATTTCCCTAATGCCTAATGACGTTGGGCATCTTTTCATCTGCTTATTGGCTATTTGTATATCTTCTTTGGATAATGTCTATCCCAATCTTTTGCCCACTTTTTGTGTTTTTTTAATTATTATTGAGTTGTAAGAGTTCTTCACATATTTTTGTATATTTTGGATACAAGTCCTTTATTGTTACGTGATTTGAAAAATTTTCTCCGATTCTGTGGGTTGCATTTTGATTTTCTTTATGGTTTTTTTTTTGAAGAGCAAAAGTTTAAAATTTTAAGTTCTATTTATCAGTTTTTTTTGGGGGGGGGGGCTGGTTATTAGCCCTGAGCTAACATCTGCCATTGATCCTCCTTCTTTTTGCTGAGAAAGATTGATCCTGAGCTGACATCCATTCTCAACTCCCTCTACTTTATATGTGGGATGCCTGCCACAGCATGGCTTGATAAGTGATGTGTAGATCCACACCCGGGATCCGAAATAGTGAACTCTGGGCTGCCAAAGGGGAACTTTCGAACTTAACCACTACACCACTGGGCCAGCCCCTCAGTTTTTTTTATTGCTTGAGCTTTGGTGTTATATCTAAGAAATCACTACCTACCCAAGATCATGAAGATATACTCCTCAGTTTTCCTCTAAGTAGTTTTAGTTCTTATATTTAGGTCTGTGGTCCGTTTTGAGTTAATTTTTATTTATGGTACAAGGTAGGGGTCCAAATACATTTTTTTTTTTGCATAAGAATATTGAATTATCTCAGCAGCATATGTTGGAAAGACTATTTCCTTCCCTTGAACTTTCTGGAAGCCTTTGTCAAAAGTCAACTAGTCATAAACGTAAGGGCTTATTTCTGGGATTTCAGTTCTATTCCATTTGTCTGTCTATTTTTATGCTAGTACCACTCTGACTTGATTATTGTAGCTTTATAGCAAGTTTAGAAATTGGGAAATGTAAGTCCTCCAGCTTTGTTCTTTTTTTTCAAGTTTATTTGGGTCTTTGAGTCCCTTGCATTTCCACAAGGATTAATTATCAATTTTTACAAAAAATCTATTTGGAATTTTGATAGGGATTGCATTGAATCTGTAGATGAATTTTGGGAGTATATCTGCTGATGCGTGAAGATGAGATAACCATTAGGAATGGAATTGTTTGCTTAATTTTGTTTTCATATTTTTCATTGCTAGTGTACAGGAATGCAACCAATTTTTGTATGTTGATCTTGTATCTTTAAACCTTGCTGAATTCGTTTATTATTTTTGATAGTTTTTTAGTGGATTTCTGAGGGTTTTCTATGTACAAGATCATATAACCTGCAAATAGAGACAGGTTTGCTTCTTCCTTCCCAATCTGGACGCCTTTACTTTTTTTTGTGTGTGTAATTGCCCTGGCTGAAGCTCCAGTACAATGTTGAAAAGAAGTGGTGAGAGCGGGCATCATTGTTTTGTTTCTCATGTCAGAGGAAGGCAGTCTTTCTCATTAAGCATAACGTCAGTTGTAAATTTTTCATAGTTTTTTATTATGTTGAGCAAGTTCCCTTCTCGTCCTGGTTTGATGAGGGTTTTTCATCATAAGTGGGTGTTGGATTTTATCAATTACTTGCTCTGCATCTATTGAGATGAATGTGGCTTTGTTCTTTATTCTTTTTAAAAAACCACTTGATTGAGGTAAAATTGAAATACAAAAAACTGTGTGTATTTAACGTTCAACTTGATGAGTTTGGAGATAAGTATATATCTGTGAAATCATCACCACAATCTATTCTATAAACGTATCCATCGCCTCCAAAAGTTCTCTCCCACCCTTTTTATTTTAGTAGTATTATTTTCTTGTGATAAGAACCTTAACATAATATTTACCCTCTCAGCAAAAAATTTTAAGTATACAATACAGTATTGTTGACTAGTGGCACTATGCTATACAGATCTCTTGCATAACTTAAGCTATCTTGCATAACTGAAGCTTTGTTCTTTGTTCTATACTGTATTAATGTGACCTTTTTCATTCTAGGTCTTCAGTTTTGCTTGTGAATCCTGCAAAATGGTGATATTTAATATACCTTCTAAACTAGAGGCAAACAAAATGGTCGGCAAAGGTGAGAAATTTCAAAACAGTGTTTTTAAAAACAGAAATTTAGTTTACTTATTCTGGAAAGATCATGTTATCCAATCTTCACCTTTTGGAATTAGCCTGAATCTGTTTATAATTAGATCTAATTCAAGATAAGTTTAAATATATGTTTCTGTTCCTTATAACTCCATTGACGTCTTTGGTTGATTCTAGTGCAAATGTGCTAAGCCATGATTTTGTAGCCATTTATGTTTTAACAGTTTAAAAAATACATAAGGAGTCGCATGTAGAACATAGCCCTGTCATTGCTCTAGGATTCTAGTGTTAGAGAACTAGAGATAAGGAGCTGAATCAGAGTTGTGTTTTTATCAATGCTCTAGCTGCATTGGGGAACAGAACAAGGTGAGCTATTCCATTCAAATCTAAATTTAATCAGCTATTTGCACGCTGAGAAGTTGGGGGACCTCAAATTTTCCTAACAGTTGGGAAACTCTGCCAAGGTGGACATTCCATGTGATACAGGGAATATTAGAGGAAAGTATCATGATTTTCCTTTTTTCTTTTTAAAGACATATAGCTTGTTCCAGAGATACTAAATTTACTTTTCAACAGTGTGTCCCATTTCTGGTTAAAGTGCCTCATTTAATTTTATTAAACACATGCCACTGTTATTCTTATGGGAAGAAAGAAAGAAAAGGATGTAAAGAGAGGTCAGGGATGTTCCTCTAGGGGAATAGACCAGAGGTTATCATTCTGAAAATGTGAAGATGGGAGAAATATGTCGTCACTCGTAAATATGTTCACTTCTTTTTGATGAAACGTTTCCATATGTAACGGATTTGGATTAAAGTGAAAACACTATACATGAGTAACATATGAGTCCTTTGAGAGCCTATTACTTAAGTGAATATTGATATATCAGTTTGGTTTCTGTTAAAACAGATAGTTGAAGAATGGGATAGATTTGATACTTTTAATATAAGTATCAAAACACTTATATGGATACTTATATCTTACTGCTTTTCACTAGAGAAAATTCCCAGGGAGAGTTTCACTGGGGAGCCCTAGAAAGCTAGGAATGGGAACACAAAAAAATTGTGGTCCCAGGGAGTGGAGTGGGGGGTGCAACGTAACAGAAAAGTGCCAGTGGGAAGAATTCAAAAATAGATTTTTTTTTACTTGACTATTTGCCCAACTAATACACTCTGTCGCTCTTTGGGCTCATGTGTTTATAACTTCTCGTTGAAGACAGATGTATCTTAAAAGACTTAGACTATGTTGTTAAGGAAAACTTGTGGGGCTGGCCCCGTGGCCGAGTGGTTGAGTTCACGTGCTCCGCTGCAGGCGGCGCAGTGCTTTGTCGGGTCAGATCCTGGGCGCGGACATGGCGCTGCTCATCAGGCCACGCTGAGGCGGCGTCCCACATGCCACAACTAGAAGGACCCACAACTAAGAATATACAACTATGTACCAGGGGTCAGGAAAAGGAAAAAAATAAAATCTTTAAAAAAAAAAAAGGAAAACTTGTTTGTTTATTCAGGTGCATGTGCATGTGGGAGCCTATAGCTCAGCTTTGTCATAATTGCAACACGCACACCTCTTTAATAGGAAGATGATTTTCATAAGGTTTTTAGAAGCATATAAAGGTTTAAAACCTTATTTAATACAAGAATACAATCAATAATTATTATTTTTTCACTGGAAGAAAATTATCACTTTTTAATACATGTAATGAGATTGGTTAAGATATTTAGTAAAAACAAAGTGATTCGTTCATTTCACGCCACTTCATGATTTTGAAGAAGATTGTATAAACTATTTCAACACTTCTTTTTTCTTTTTGCATGTGTTTCTACTTCACAACTTGGAAATTGTTACTTATAGTTGATTTGAAAGAGTGCCTCGGGTCTGCAGATCTCGTCCGGTTGAGTGACTCTGATTTCAGAGTCCTAGATGACGGGTCAGTATACACGGCCAGCGCTGTTGAGTTGTCTGATGAGAAAAGATCGTTCACCATATGGCTTTCTGACACGAAGAGACAGACACAGAAAGAGATTACTGTGCTCCTGGAACATCAGAAGAAGGTATTCAAAGTACATTGATATTTTCAAGCCGTCTTTTTCTTTTCATTTAAATAACTTTCCGTGAAAATTGCATTGCATGGAGGACCAAAGGATAAATAGGGATTTTTCTTCTTCTTTTCCTTTCTCTTCCGTTTGCTTTCCCCCCTTCCTTCCCACTCTCTTTCTTCCCTTTCTCCCTCCCCTCTCCTCCTCTTTCTCCCCAGTTCTTTCTCCACATTGACTAATAATTGTCTTTTGATTTTGCTTTGTTAAATCTGAGTGACACCTCCTCTGTGAAGGCTTCTTCACCTCTGAAGTCTAACTAATTACTTTTGTGTGCCAGTGTCACTTTGGTGACTCCTGTATTTCAGCCTTTGGGATTTTGTATTAGTGCATACAATTTAGGTGTAGTTGTTTGACGACGTGAATTGATCCCTTCATGCTTATAGTTTCAGGAATACCTGACCCATAATCAATAGGTGTACACTAAATTAATATTACAAGTAGTAGTTCCCAGTGAATAAGAAGTTGATTTTAAGTGCCACAGTGATTCTGATGTTAAAATGGGATGGAAATCCTGGAGAATGTCTGAGTATCAATGAGAGTATGTATGGCATGGCATTGGCCGTCACTCAGGTGCTTATTCACTACAGTTCTAGGTTCCACATCAAGAGGAATGCTGTTAGGAAAGTAGTCACAAAAATGATTAAAGGTTTGGACTACATTACAAGTAATCAATGTTAAGTGTATTAATGATAAAGTTAATTTAAATGACTGTTTAGCACTTTAATAAATGTTTAATAAAATTATTTATCAATTAACTTTCAGGATATAAAATGTCTTCCTTGCTACACCATGAAATGAAATGGAAATCACTAAAAAGTCCAATAGAACTTTTTGCAGTGATGGAAATGTTCTATAATTTGCACTGTCTGCTATGGTAGGCCAATATGAATGGCTACTGAGCACTTCGCATGTGGCTAGTGCAACTGAAGGATGGAATTTTATGTTTTATTTAATCTAATTACTTTAAATTTAAAGAGTCACCTGTGGCTTGGGCTGCCATATTGGAGAGTGCTGATAGAGTGTTAAGGTAGTGGAGAATATGTGTTTCTACTCTGGTTGACCTAAGAGTATGAGGTTTTAGCAGAAAGAACAAGTAAGTGCTGTCTAGAGATTGTTATAAAGAGGATGTGTTCTCCATCTCTGTGGGGGAAAGAACAAGAAGAAGTAAGAATTCGGGATGATTCCCCTGACCTGAAAGTATGCTCAGTGTTAGAAAGGTAGACAAGAGCAAAGTCTCTAGTTTATGAAAACTTAAAATCTGGATACATTCCTTCTTACCCTTCTAATGCAAGAAGACCTTATTATCTGGTCTCGAGCTTCCGCACGGAAATTCCTGAGACTGAGCGTCCAGGGAGGTGTTAGGTTTGTGGGCTATCTGCTATTTTACAACAAAATAGTCTGTGATGCTTTGTTTATTTAATTTTCTTTCTCTAAATGCAGGTGCTGAGGAAAAGACATCTTAAAGAAACTGTTCTCAGGCGTTCCAAGAGGAGATGGGCTCCTATTCCCTGTTCAATGCAGGAGAATTCCTTGGGCCCTTTCCCTCTGCTTCTTCAACAAGTAGGTTTTACACACCTTCTGAGCGGGAGTGCTCTGATCCCAAGAGTCTGTTTTGTTCAGGTTTCATAACTCTTTAAACATTTAAAATAAGCAGATTTGATTGAAGGTGTTCAGGAAATGTAATAAAAGTGAGTAAAATGAGAAAAAGTCACCAAAAAACTAATAATGAGAAAAACTAAAAGATCACTAAAAAACTGCTATTAATAATAATATGAGAAAGACTGCGGTCATTAAATGGCTTTTGTTAGTTTATTCGTCCATTTAGCAGTTAGTTATTGAGGACCTGCTGTATCCTGTAGAAGGCACTGCTCGAAGTACTGAAGCTGGAACTGAGTTAAGTCATGGCCCTTGCTCTCATGTGGTTTATTCATCCAGTGAGGAAGAGAGAAGTAAGCAAATTATTACAATTCTGAGTGATGAGGGGGGTTGGTGTGATCTGAGAATTCATGGGAGGAGCACTAAGTTCTGAGATAAAATGAGGTAGAAAACAAGAAAAGACTTAGAGGAGGAGACATCTAAGTCCTAAGGGATGGGGAAGTGTTGCGCAGGCACATAATTGTGGAAGGAGAGGGAGGTACAGAGGTGAAAGTGAGCATGACTCCTTAGAGGAGCTCTGGGTAGCTTCGTCTTCATAGGTTTGATGGGGCTGGAGCAGGGAGATGAGGCAGAAGAGGCAGGTAGAGGTCAAACCATAATGGGCCATGTGTGTCCTGCTAGGAGGTTTAACTTTTTCCTAAAAACAAGAAGTTTGTTTTTTGGGGGAGGGGGAGGGGAAGATTGGCCCTGAGCCAACATCCCTGGCTAGTCTTCCTCTTTTCCTTTGCTTGAAGAAGATTGTTGCCGAGCTAACATCTATGCCAATCTTCCTTTATTTTGTATGTGGGACGCTGCCACAGCATGGCTTGATGAGTGGTGTATAGGTCTGCACTTAGCATCCATCTGTGCCAATCTTCCTTTATTTTGTATGTGGGATGCTGCTACAGCATGGTTTGATGAGCAGTGTGTAGGTCCGTGCCTGGGATCTGAACTAGTGAACCCTGAGCCACCAAAGCAGAGTGTGTGCACTTAACCCCTATGCCACTGGGCTGGCCCCCAGGAGAAGTTTTTAAGCAGAGTCAGATTTACTTTTCATGAAAATCTAAGTGGACCATACACATTGAAAACAGTTACTCACGTAGGGCTACAGCATTGTGCTTGCCCTTTCCCCTTAAATTTCTATTGCTTTTAATGATGTTTAATAGCAGTGGTGTGATCAGTGTCCTACTTGTTTACATTTTTGACTATTATTCCAGTGTCTTTCATGCTTATTTTTTATTCTATCCAGTGCTAGACTCGTTTCTTCTTTTTAATTATTGTACTTCAAGCCCTGATGAGATATATTAAAAAGTGATTTTTGATTATCAAAGTTATACTGATCATTGCTAATTTTAGCCTTTGCATTGCTAAACCAGTCATTACCTTTCAGTCCTCATTTCCTTGATATCTGTACATTTGACATAGCTGACGTCTCCCTCCTCTTTGAAATTCTTTCTTCGCTTGACCTCTAGGACACCATTCACCTAGTTTTCTACTTACCTCACTGGCCACTCCTTCTTAGTATGATTTGCTGGTTCTTCCTGATTATCACTTCTGCTACCACCTCCCCCAGTCTCTAAACTTTGGAGAGCTCCAGGCCTTAGTCCAGGAACTTCGTCTTTTGTTAATTCATATTCACTGTCTTGGTGACCTCATCCAGTCTCATAGCTTTAAGTACTATTTATACATTGGAGGCTTAAGACTTCTTATTTCCAGCCCAAACTACCTAATTGATATTTCCATTTGGAGGTTTAGTAAACATTTCAAACTTAACATATATACAAATCAAATGTTCGGGCTTTCTCCTAAAAACATCTTCCCATCTCAGTTAATGGCAGCTCCATTATTTCAGTTGTTGGGGCATCACTCTGTCTGGTAAAGTTTTAGTTGTAAAGAGCATATTTCTCTCTAAGAAATTAACAGATATGGATTTGTTACAATGTATCAAACAGTTTACAGAATTGTTGGGAGGGCTAAAGAAACAAACTTTAGGTTGAACTTTCAGGAACGAGTCCCCAAGTTATACCACGGAATCTACAACTGGGGACATGCTGTTTTCTCCATGATGGGGAAGCCACTAATTCTAGAACAAAAGTGCTGCTACCAGGGCCAGGAAGTTGCCATGGTCAAGAAATGACCACAGTCAGAAAGTCCTGCAAATGTAGCTCCAGAATACCATCTTAACTGCTCCAATTAGTGTCAGCAAGAAGTTTGATGCATAGCTCTCTCTCAAGACCCACAATGCTGATGAAAAACTACCACAACGTCTGCTGCTGCAGAAAAAAACAAAAGAAAGAAAATAAATAATCTAACCTGTGATGCCACCAAAAACAGCAGAAGCAGCAAAGATGAGACATCTACCTCACTATGACCTCCAAATCTCATGCAAGCACACTTGCTTGTTCATACTTAAATCTGGAACTCTGGTTTGAAGAGACTGGACAATGGTGTGTTTTGGGTTTGTTTTTGTTTAAATCTTTTTAACGTCTACACTATGAAAGGACCTAGCAGGAGGATAAAATAGATGTTGAGCCCCAATTTACCATATCCATCTGTTCTGTTCAGTTAAACTTTTTTTCTTTTTCTTTTTCTTTTTTTTTGAGGAAGAGTACTCCTGAGCTAGCATCTGCTGCCACTCCTCCTCTTTTTTTTTTTGCTGAGGAAGACTGGCCCTGAGCTAACATCCATGCCCATCTTCCTCTACTTTATACGTGGGATGCCTGCCACAGCATGGCTTGCCAAGCGGTGCCATGTCTGCATCTGGGATCCCAATCAGCGAACCCTGGGCCACCAGAGTGGAAAGTGTGAACTTAACTGCTGCGCCACGGGGCCAGGCCATGTTCAGTTAAGCTTTTAATTCCAGTATTATTGTAGTGTGTTGGCATAGCTACATTTACCAAGATCTCAAATTACTGTGGTTTTAGCAAGACAGAGGTTTATTCTTCTCAAGTAAAAGTGTGACCTGGGAAAGAGATTATAATTTGAGAAAGCACTAGGGACCCAGGCCTCTTTCCTTTTTAGTTTGGCCATCCCTGCAGGTGCAAGATGGCTCGTCTCTGTGTCCAAGTGAGAGAACACACTCCTTTACCTTCTAGAGCAGTCTGGATCTTGCATATATTATTTTTGCTCACACCCCATTGACCTGACCTTTTCATGTGGCCATACCCAATTGCAAAGGAGATTGAGAAATGTTGTTCTTCTGGGCACACTTGTGATCAGCGATAAATTCTAATACTAAGAAGATGAGCAGAGTAGATATTAGGGGATATTAGCACCCTCTGACATGGTGTCATACTCGACTTGCATCTTTGTACCACACATCCAACTCATCGGCAAATCCTGTTGTCTTTACCTTCAGATTGTATCCAGAATCTAACCACTTCACACCACCCCTATGGCTTCCATGGCAGTCTAACAAACTATCATCTCTGAATTTTTGTAGTAACTTTCTAAATGGTCTTCCTGCTTTTTTCCCTTACCCACTCACCCACTCAAGGCTGGTCTTAACAAAACACCAAGTATTGTCCCCTGAAAATGTAATTCAGATAATATTACTCTTGTCTAAATTATCCAGTGGCTCCCCATCTGACTCCAAGGAAAAGCCAACATCCTTGGAATCACTTACATGATGTGGCCCTGTTACTGCATTCCTCGTCACCTCCTACCTCTTTCCCCCAGCTCTCCTTCCTCCAAGCACAGTAGCCTTCTTGCTGCTCCTTGAACACTCCCAGCACGACCCTAGCCTGGTACCTTTGCACTTCCTCTTTCCTCTGCCGGGAAGAGTCTTCTCTGTTTATTCTCATAGCTCATTCTTTTAATTTTTGTTAGTTCCTCTCCCTAAAGAACATGCCAATTGGCATTCTTATCATCAATGTATGAGAGTCCCTGTTTGCCTCACCTCTACCAAAAATGGGTATTGTTTTTTTCTATCTTTGTCAAATCACTAGATGGGAAATTATGCCTTATTGTTTTTAATTAGGTTTTCTTTGGTTACTATGTATGTTAAACATTGTTTTCATTAAGTTTGAGCAGTTTTTAAAAATCTTTTGCCAAATCTTGTTACTGTTTTGTGTGTTGAGTTGATGAAGTGACAAATGTGATTGTTATTTTATTAAAGACAGTTCTTTAAAATGAAAAATATAAACACATAAGCTGAGTTTTTAAAAATAGCATTTTAACAGAATTTAACTTTAATTTTTTTACATATATATATTTTTCCTTTTAGGTTCAATCTGATGCAGCACAGAACTATACCATCTTCTACTCAATAAGTGGGCGTGGAGTTGACCAAGAACCTTTAAATTTGTTTTTCATAGACAGAGACACTGGAAATCTGTATTGTACTCGGCCTGTGGATCGTGAAGAATATGATGTTTTTGATGTAGGGATTTTGTTGATATACGTGACTTTAAATGATTATGTTTCTTCTGATACTCCATCTACTCTTTCCTGTCTTCTTGCACTCTCTTCTTAGAGGGTATCTTAAAGTCAAAGAAAATAGATTGTGCAATATTTTGGAATACTTGGTCTCCTCTTTATCTCAGCTCCTTTTAGGTAAGCCTGAAGTGAAGCAAAGAGCTTTCATTGCATTTGAATGTAAATTCTAGTAAATTTCCAGGAGTTGGTTTTGCGTATGAGACACTCCTGCTCTCTCTGGTCATGGTACATTTCCCTCTCTCCAGGATCTGGCCATAGTTGATTGTAATGGCCTCTTCTCTTTTCTGCTTTAACTACTTTTTTTGTCTTCCTTTCACCTGTGTGATTCTCTGATCATGTCTGAGAGCTAGATAGGGAAACAAAAGTGGGAGACCAAACCCAAACAAGGGATAATAAGCCAGCATTCTGATAGGAATGAGCCTACAGTCAAGGGGGAATAACTCAAGACAATTTTCAGTTTAACATGGTAAATGCTCCTGGGTCATGTGGTCATCTTTGTGGTGCAGGGAGAATGAGTCTCCACAGGAAAGAGGGATTCTCTTCCTAGAAGAAGTAAGAGATGCTGGGTAAGCAGAGGTAACTGATGTCCACCACGTGACATTTCGTTGCTTTTGGTTAGAAAAATTTCAAATCAGTGTTGCAATTGTGTGCCAAATAGGAGTACATTCTATTTGACATTACATTGCCTTTGATTAATTAGCAATGCAGAAATTGGCAAATAAATTCTGTTAGAAAAACTCTTAAAATATGTAATTTATGAGGGAAAACTATAAAGGGGGTTGGTATTTACAAGATTGGGAATCATTGCTTCATTTAGATGATGTAGTAGGAATTTTTCCCATTGCCTTGAATTTAATTGTTCTCCCCAACATAACTTTCTGATTATGGAGAGAATAAGGACTATAATTCAAGTCTCTATATTCGCATTTGATTCCTTAGGTTAATGGATAGAGTTGTCCTTGACTTCGCTGTACTCTGAAGTTTTATTTCAAGGGTAGCCATTTCTGCTAAATACTGGAAGCTCTTTATTGTAGGAAAGTGTTTCTCCATTTGATGCTTTGATGATTAAAGAAAGTATTGAATAGAAATTTTAAGTGATTTATTATTAAAAAGATTTGCAAAGAAGGTAGTAGATAAAGCATAGTACTCTTTCTTGCTAGAATATTGTATTAATGGCCAATTGAACTTGCTTTCTCCTGTTTTACAGTTGATTGCCTATGCGTCCACTGCAGATGGGTATTCAGCAGACTTACCTCTTCCACTGCCCATCAGGGTGGAGGATGAAAATGACAACTACCCTATTTTCACAGAAGCAATTTATAATTTTGAAGTTCCAGAAAGTAGTAGAATTGGTAAGAAAACTTTTTCTAATTGAATTTTTTTGTGCTTGTTTCCATTTGCCATTTGTGTTTTTTCTGTTATGAAATGTATGTTCATTTTCTTTGCCCTTATTTTCCTTGGTGTTTATCTTTTTCTTAACAACTTTTTAAATCTACTTAAAAGTGTTCTTTGCATATTAAGAATTTAACTTACTGTCACATGGCAAATACTTTCTCAATGTATTATTGCTTTTCAATTATGTTAAAACTTCTTTTTGAGCTACAGAAGTTCAGGACTTTCATTTAGTTAAATCTATCCACTTTAGACTTAGGTCTTTTCCTTTTAGACTTTGTGGTAAGACAACTTTTAAGAGTAAAATGTACTATGTGAAATATGTTTATGTACATGTTTTGAGACATTGAGGTTTTTATACTCGAAGCCAGGTCATTCTGAGATGATATTGGACCAGTATCTATTTGCCAGAATGCATTTAATCCCATCAAATCCAAACAATGTGCAACTTACATGATATTACATGAGTTTGTAGTGTTGTCAATATGGTACCAATTAATTATAAAACCATGTAACAGTTATTCAAGCTTTGTACAATATTTGGTTTATATACTTTATTTTGTTTTATCATTATGCGGGTTTATCATTATTCTCACCTCCAAGAGAGGACATGCAAGGTAGAATGTACAATAAAACTAAAATCAGTGTAGATATTTTTTATTAGGTTTTATTTAGGAAAGTATTGAATGACATCCACTGAGGATAAAATTGTTTTATTTTTTAATTCTTTTGCAGGGAAAGATTCACCCCAAGCTAACATCTGTTGATAATCTTCCTCCTTTTTTTTTTTCCTCCCCAAAGCCCCAGTGCATGGTTGCATATCCTAGTTGTAAGTTATTCTAGTTCTTCTATGTGAGCCACCACCACAACATGGGAACTGATAGAGGGGTGGCGTGGTTCTGCAACCTGGGAAATGAACCCTGGGCTGCTGAAGCGGTTAGCGCTAAACTTGACCACTAGTCCTTCAGCGCTGGCTCAGGATACAGCTTTTTTAAAGCTCTTATTTCTATTGTCTCTTCTCTTAAAACTACTACTTTACCACTTTGAATTTAGAATGAGTACTGGGATAACTTTAGAGAAACTGCATATATCATGTTTTCCATCCTGAATGCTTGCTCTTATATGTGGACAACCAAATATGTATTTCAGTTTAGTTGGCCTGTAATTGCGGCGTTTATGATGTCTTCTGAGACCTGCAATGTGGAGAATAACCACTCACAATAAAGTTGAACAAACGTGGACTCAGTCAGTAAAGGATGACTTTGCTGACTCGTTTGTTAAGGTTTCTACTAGTTACTTAGATCTTCACTGAATTATTTTATTTGCTATTCCCCTTTATATTTTACTTTAATAATTTGATGTCATAGATGTTAACCTCTTTATTATTCACATGCTACAATTAAGAAAATAAAAGTCATTGGTTTGGAGTTTAGGAAACCTAGTTTTTGATTCAGGGTCTGTTATTAATTCACTGTGGGAACTCATGGAAGTCCCTTTGAATTCTCTGAGCTGTAAAAGGAGTTATTATACTGGATGACCTATACTGTTCTTAGCTTCACAAGTCTATGACTCTGTTACATTTTTCTCTTTTCAAAGAGAGACAATTGGTTTCAAACTCTTTCTTGAGGATTCTGTTGTAACAGAGAAGAATCAAGGACAAACGCTTTGATGCTCTGATTAGCCCAGGGTGCTTTAAGCATCTCACACCAAGATCAGACCTATTAAGGCTGTGAAACTCTGAACTAATAGGTGTTCCTCGAGTTTGCCTTAACTCTCCCACAGAGGGTTTGGACAAAGCATGCTCAGCTAATACCAAAGTATAGCACTCGAGGAAATGAATTCTCAAGATTTTAGGAAGATTTTCTATAAGTAAAGCAGTTCCATATCCAGAGAATTAAAACAGAATTTATATCTTCCAGCTGTCAGTAAATCTGCAGGAAGAAAATGTTATACCTTAAAAAGATTATAAACTTTTTTCTATGAAAAGATAGATGAATAACATTTATTTTCTTATAATAATAAGATTATTACTTCATGTCTTCGTATTGATCCACTGCAGAAATCTTGTCCTTATTTATAAATATGTAATTGGACATTCTCTACTGTGTGTGTATATATATATATATATATATATATATATATGTAAGTTTAATATATATATTTATTTACACACACATATACACACATACACATATATGTAAACTTTAAGGATATTTTTTAGTGACAGAATTATTTAAAACTAATATTTCCTTGTCTTATGTCTTTTAATTCCCTTAAATACAATATTTCAATGAATATATATATATATTTATGATTGTGTGTATCCATCTCTTGTTCCTCAGCTAGCCTTACATACAGGGCTAAGGCAAAGTGGATCTATGCATTACGTTTGCATAGGCATTGGAATGCTATCCTTACGCTATAAAGTATGTCCGCTCTTCGATACCTGAAATCCTCTACCAGGGCAATATTCTTACATTCCACACAGGTGACAAGTGTTAATAGCTCTTACTGAAAAAGCAGTTGACTTAAATTCTCCCTGAATGGTAAATAGTATGAAATCCGTTTCTGAGGATTAAGTGGGGCTGGTGACAGTGGCATCTGGGTACTAAGTTGATGAACAGAATGAGACAAATCAGAGACTAGCAAAAAACAAAAACATCATAGAAAGGAGACTGGGATGTGAAAGGTCAACTTGACCATCTATACAATTTTATCCCAAGTCAGTCTTGATTTAGCTACTAATCAAAAGTTTAATTGTTAAAATCCAATTTACTCAGGAAACATGGTTTCTCTCTCCAGCTAGGTTTGTTATTGCACTATGTGGGAATGTGTGTTGAAATTACTCTTGAATGCCGGGTAAATAAGTTTTTAGTAATTTACTATCAAACATTTTAAACTGTGAGCAAAGTAAAAGTGTACCTTGATTCTCAGCATCCAGGTATTTCATATTATAAATTTGAAGTCATCTTCATGAGTACTATCTAAAGACGTAATACCTTTGGTAAGAAATATATTTTAAATTAGGTTTCCACCATCATTGTTAAAATTTGAAAATTGTGGATATTGCGCAACACGTTTTGCAATTCTGGAAATGAAAGACTCTTCTTTTAAACATGTAGGTACTACAGTGGGGGTGGTTTGTGCCACGGACAGAGATGAACCAGACACGATGCATACACGTCTGAAGTATAGCATTTTGGAGCAGAGGCCAAGATCACCTGGGCTCTTTTCCGTGCATCCCAGCACAGGCGTAATCACCACAGTCTCTCCTTATCTGGACAGAGAGGTAGCTTTCACACTGGAGAATATCGTTTCCCGGGGGCTTGAGCGCCTCTCCCCATTTACTGTAATTTGCCAACCTGTGGGCTTGGAGTTTCTAATTGTATTTTATTTAGGCATAAGATAATAAGAATTCCTGGTCATGTTACCTGTTTTTTTATGTAATTTCTATTTCTTATATGAGAGAAACCATAAGGAATAGAAATACAGGTCAACTGGTGTTTAGAAGGAGTGAGAACAAAAGATATTTCTTATGAAAGTTGTTCTTATTGAATATTATTTTATTTCTTGTGTGTGGCTAGTTAGTTCCAGCTCAGTTAGGACATGTAGGACATTTAGTTTCCTCATGCAGGACAATTAGTTTTGCTTGTTCCATGATTCCTATTCAGATATTGTAGATATGTGCTTTTTATCAGGAAAGGATTAGTTGAGACAAGGTTGATGAATTATTAAAAATCTGTAACACTATTTGGAGGATAGGTAGTAGCATATTGTCATGTATATAGTACTTTATGTTCAAATTCTTTATGCATAATTTTATTTGATCCTTATAATTTTCCTATTTGACTAGATAGATGTTATTCCCAATCTCTAGAGGAGAAGTGTGACAGAAAGATTGATTGACTTGCCCAAGTCAAATTACCACACTGAATCTTCTAATCATTTGTTGTTGCTCTGTCCATTTTATCAGCCTACGTTTAACTCAGAGTTATGCATTATTGACTGAGGCACGTTAATCAATTTCACATGTACAAAGTTGCTTTATTGGAACACTTCAGCGGTTCCCTCTGCAATTAGAATAGCATAAATCGAAGAATCAACATGACAGGGAGAGATAATTATACAGAAGAAATCGATGGGATTTGATGCCAAAGGAAAAGGGAGAGATGGCGAGAACTTACAAAAAGGAATCAAAAGTAGTACAGAGGTTTTATTTACTATTATTTTTATTTTTGTCTGTATGTGTTGGCAGGACATTTTGTGTGATAAAGCACATAATGGTAATAATAAATAAATGGGAAAGTTTGAAGGGGACAATGTGAATGTGTTTTTGTATCGGAGGAATATGTAGAGATGATGTGGTAATCGAGGGAAAGCAAGGATTTTTTCCCTCATTTTTTTACAGATTGAAAAATAAGACTTAGAAAAAATGAAATATTTTAAGGTTACACATATAGATTTGGGGTCAAACCCAGATTTGTTTGCCTGATCAAAAAAAATCTAATAGGATTTTATGGGGAAGAATACAGGAAGTAAAGAAATGAACAAGGGAGATAAGGAAATAGTGCACTTAATGGAAGAAAGAACAGAGTATCAGAGGGTCCTGGAGCCTCTGGGAGGAGCATTTCAGGATGTGAATGTTAATTTTCAATGTAGCAGGGAGACAAGTAAAATGAAGACTGAGGAATACTTAGGGGGAGATAGAAAATGAGGTGAAATGGAACAACAAATGGAGTGGCTCAAGAATAGTAAGACCGAAGAGATAAGCAGCTGAGGTGGTTATGTCACAAGCTAATGGAGGGGAGGAAGACAATTCCTCTACCCTCCAGGTCCTTCTGGTTGGTCTAAGAATTAAATTGACATGAGAAAGAATAATAGGAGTAAATCAAATAAAACTTAATAATGTGTACATGGAAGAAATCCAGCAAAGTTGAGTAACTCCCCAGAATTGCCGAAGTGCCACCTTAAATACCATCTTCAGCAAAAGACAAAGGAGGATGTTGGGAGTAGTAGTTTAGGACTTCAAAGGGGAGGAAGACAATTGACTTGGAAACAGAAAAGCAGATGTTTGGTAGACAGAACTTTGATAAGAATGGGCTTAGCAAGGACCCTCACAGTCTACCGATACCCAGAATTATCCTGGCGACAGGGCTTCTATCTTAAATTCTTTTAGGCAGTTAAGGGGAACATCAGAGTTTATTTAAGAGTCTTTTGTACTTAACCAAAGAGACACATTTTGGGTTGGCCAATTCCAGTATCCCACACTAATGACTCTATTTCATCACCAACATACCATCTGCAAACTCCATTCTCAACAGTGACCTCCTAATTGCCAAATCCCACAGTTACCTCATGCCCCTGTCTATTGTTGGCACTTATTGACACTCTGTCTTCTCTTGGATTTCTGGTTCTCCCCCTAGTTTAATCTTTTGTTTTTAGTGTCTTTTGCTTAGCCTTCTTATTTCCCCTATGCTTGAAATGCTACTGTTCTTTGTATACTCAGCTCTTCTCATCCTTTAACTTCTCCAGGATAACCTGATTCTTGCCATTATTTCAACCTGCATCTACATACCGACAGCTCCCAGATCAGTATTTCTGGCTTTGGTCTCTCCTGTAGGTATAGGGCCATGTATCCAGGTGCCTTCTGGACTTTTCTCCTTAGATTTCCCATAGGCACATAAAATTCAATGTATACCACACAAAACTCGTTGTTTTTGTCCCTTCTTGCCCAACCTTGCTAGGATTCACTTCCTCAGAGAATTGTCTTTCCCACATTTCCTGTATTGGGTGGTGATAGCCCAATCTGCCCATCTATCCAAGTAGGACACCTGAGCATCATTCTCAATCCCTCTTTCTCTCTTAACTCGTATATGGAATCTGTTATCAAGTGCTACTCCCTTCTGACTCCCACCTCACTTTCCTGTCACTCTTATTCTCTGTCCTCTTTTCTACTGCTTCAGATTTGGACCACCTGTTTTTGACTGTTTCAGGAACTCTTTAACTGGTTTCTTTGACTTCCAGCTCAGCTCACTCCAAATTATGCTCAACCTTAATTAGGAATATACTTTCTGCAACTCAAATGTTCTTATTTTGTGCTCTCCCTGTGACTCCCACAAAATCTTTTCCTATTACTTGCTACTTAAAGCATAAGTCTAAATTCTTAGTATACTGCTTTGTAATTTAACGTCTGCCTACGTTTTCAGTTTTACCCCTGTCTGCTAAATTCTTCGTGTATATGCAAATGTGGAAATCAAATAAAAGCATGGATACACATAAATAGAAGAGTGTACAATTGAAGCTTCATTTATAAATTTAAACAAAGGTTTTCAAAGCTAATATTTGCTTTGTTTTAAGGTTGTAGACAAGTACTCATTGATAATGAAAGTACAAGACATGGACGGTCAATTTTTTGGATTGATAGGTACATCAACGTGCATCATAACAGTAAAAGATTCAAATGACAATGTACCCACTTTCAAACAAAGTGCTGTAAGTATATAATATCAAAATCTACCTCTACTTCACCTATTATCATTTGTTATTTAATCTGAATTAATAAAATATTTATCATAATTTGAAGTATATATGTTTATTTTATGAATAAAATTAAATAGCAGACACATAAATATCTTTTATTTATTCATAGTGATACTTATGTTATCTCCCTCTTGTTAAAGATCAGTAACATTACTCTCCATTTGTAGTGAAGTTGTTTCATTTTAAAGATAATCCTTAATGAAATAATACTGTTTGTGATTCATGGTTTTAAAACAATCTAGGCAAAAACTATAAGAATAAGCAGTCTGGAAGTGGAAGAATGATTTTACTTTCTTTTTCAAAGTTTTCTTCATACAGTAAGTTTTCACTGAGTTCTTTCTGTTTCAGTATGAAGCATCAGTAGAGGAAAATACAGTCAATGTGGAAATCTTACGAATATCTATAGAAGATAAGGATTTAATGAACACTGCCAATTGGAGAGCCAATTTTACCATTTTAAAGGGCAATGAAAATGGACATTTCAAAATCAGTACAGACAAAGAAACTAATGAAGGTGTTCTGTGTGTTGTAAAGGTACAGTAATAACAGATAATTGACAACTTGGCAAGTTAACAAGGTTTAATCTGTGAATGGTTGAATCAACTAAACAGTTTCAGTTCATAGACTCTACAAGTTGGAAGAGAACTTAGTCTATTTAGTCCAACTGTTCCCATCAAATGTTTGCCTTTCTTCTGTAATTTTTTTGCCAGTTATTATTTACCTGACTTATGCTTGAACATTCTCAATTGTAAGAATCTCCTTATCTCTATTGGCAGCTTATTCCATATTTAGAGAGCTCTGCTTCTCAGAAGTCCTTACTTCTGTTGTGACTAAATTATTCTCCTTATATCCCATGTCTTTGCTCCGGGTTTTATTGCTAATACTGTATGGAAAAGGTATAATTCTTTTGAAAAGGCTGTTATGTTTAATTGAGACTGACCTTCTCTAGAATAAATTTTCCCAGTTCCTTTAACTGTTCCTTACATCATATAATTTAGAAGCTCATATTCTTCTCATTCTCTCTCTCTTGAATATATGCCTAGTTGTGTCTGATCCATTTAAAGGTGCACTGAATGAACTTAATCTTTGTTCTACATATTGTATTTTTGGTTGCACTCTTACATTCTAGGGTCCAGGTTATGAGGGCAGAAAAAGCCTTGTTTAGGAAGGATCATTGGTTTTATATTCCTAGCCTAGAACAAGAAAGAAAATTGTCCTGTGGGCGGATATAGGGATCATTCGTTGAATAAACGAAGTTTGTCTGCCAATAGCGAGAAGGTGGAGACTTTGGTATGTAAGCATCTCCATTTGTAATTATTTCCTCTGTAAGAATTTCCAGAGATTATGTACTAAGGCTTGGCAAGTTCTGTCTAGATGTGACTAGTCAAATATATTTGTTCCAGATGGCTCTCAACATAAAGCTCTCCCTATATCAGTTTTCTATAATATGATCTACTCAAATTGAATACTAAAACCAACTACTTAAAAAAGGAAGTTTTATAATTGAGAGTAATAGGAGAGGAAATAAGGAAATAGTACTGATCATTTTTCCTCCTTACTGGTCCAATTCCATCCAGTCTTCATTTGGACTCTCTAAAAACCAGAGCCCAAGACACAGACCTCAATGAAGGTAGATATTTAGGACGTGGATCCCAGAAGCTAGAGTAAAAATGAGAAAGTAAGGAAGGAATGAAAAGGCAACCAAGTCTACATTGTTAAGTTAATCACCTCTAGTGTTCAGTCATACAATGGACCATGTAGAACATACTTGAGAATTAACTCCTCTAAGATGAGTATCTGGGGCATTTATCCATCAACTCTCATCCTCAATGCCCATGCTCCATTGGTTGAAAGTTACCCCAAGGAAGCCTCAACTCTTCTCTACTTCTGGGCTGGACTGTACCTGCAAGTGGGAGCTTTGTAGCTTTGGAAAAAACTTTTGATTCTGAAGAGCTGAATCTTTGTGTGCTTGAGATGAGACTCTCTCAGCTTAAATGGGAGGTGTCCATCACAGCTGCAGCTGAGGTCAGGGTGGGCTGAGGGGCTGGGGTGTATAATTCTTTTGAAAAGGGCTCCTGTGCATCAAGTGCAGTTTCCAAAGCTGGACACACTTATGTAGAACAGGCATTTGCCACAAAATTGATGTGATTGGCGACAGATGTTTTGTAAAAGATTTCTCCTGGACATCCTTCTCCATGCCCTGCCCCCCACCACCTAGACTTCCTTCTGGAAATAAGTCAAAGGAATAGTTTGAGATCTGAGGTGGACAGATCCTGTCAACTGTAGTAGCTCAAGTCAAAGATCTAAGCTCAGACATTTTAGAGCACTCTAAATGCTTGGTCAGAAGGCTACTCCTCAGGTCTTGCCCATTCAAGGCCATTGTTTAAGACCCATTATTACTATTTTATTTCAATGGTTTTGTCTTGCTCATGGGAGGCAAAATTTAAGTAACCCTAGAAATTAAATTTTTATTGTGACTATTTTTTTACCAATACAAAGTGATCTTTAGTATGTTTTCTCAAAAGAGTATATTTTAAAAATAAAAACACGTATATGTCAACACATTCAATATTTTCCTATTCAGAATTCCAAGGAGTGGATTTTCTTTTTTTACCCAAGGAGTGCTGATCACAGAGATATTAAGAAAAATGTTTCCAAATATATTCAGAAATTGTAGCCTATATTCTAGAATATTTCCCACTCCACGTGACTAATACACATCTCTTTCATTTCTGGTCAGCAGCTTCTGGGTACCGCTCCAGGATTCCCCCAGGAGGGAGCAATTAGATGGTGATACTTTACTGCTTTGTCTGTGAAGACTATAGAACATTTCTTTCCTAATAAAATTTTTGTGCATTTATTTCCATTATTTTTAAACATAAGATAATTGCACTTATATTTTATAATTGCATTCTAGTTTGCACATCTAGGAAATACTTTTAGCATTTTAAAAGTAGCTATCATGTACTGAGCATGTTTTATGTTACAGAGAATGATATTAGGCACTTTATGTAAGTTATAGTTAGTTGTCACGTCTCCCACAATATCTTAGGATAAGGTCTTATTATTACCGCTATTTTACAATTAAAAAAAAGACTTTATAATTTTCTCCCTTTGCACAGTTTCTCTTACGTTTTCATATCAATGTTAGGCTTGCTTCTTAAAAATAATTTATTTTCCTTCTTTTCCCATTCTCCGAAATTGTAAAAAACAAAACAAACTCCGTTGGATTAAAAGATTTATTTAACCTTCTCAACAATCCCCTGGTTGTTACTATCACTCTTTTCGTTTTTGGACAAGGAGGCTGAGCCCAAAGAAGTGAAGTAGTTTGCCCCAGTTCATATAGCTAGGAGCTGATACAGCCGGGATGCAAACCCAGATATGCCTGACGCAGAGCCCTTACTCAGAACCACTGTGCGTTCTGAGTAAGTGATGAATGGCATCACTGTGTTGATTGCCTTAAAGGAAGCCTCCTCTTCCAATGACTGGGCCTTCCTTGTTAGGCGGGATTGTGTTCCGGATGGGTGTGCACTTCATTCATTTCTTTATACCCTATAGGATTAAATAATCAGTAGGTTAAACCAAAGATTGATCAGGTTTACTTCTTTTAGCTGAACAAAGCTTCCATGCTTTGCCTTATTAGTTGGTGTCTCCTATTATTACACTAAATTGGCTGTTAATAATAAATTCATCACTCTTCCCCTTCATTTGCCTGTACGACAGCCTGAGAGATTACTAAAACCTATAGGGAAAAGCACATACTGTGTGTTCTAATTGTTAAATTTTGCTCTTTCAAGAATTGTACAGAAGAGAAAACTTAGTCTCAGAGAAATTAAACTTTCCCAAAGTGACACAGCTAGGATGAAGTAGAGAGAGGATTTGAACCTAGATTTCTTTGATTCCAAGGATATGCACTTAAGCACCATGTTAAATTGCTTTGCATAGTTTTGTGATCTTGAAAAGTTAGCGTCTGTATTATCTGTAAAATGCAAATAATACTTCTCTCTGCCTCCTTAGGAGCTATTCAATTATAGTAAGGAAAATGAAAGTACTCGGCAAATTGGAGGACATTATTATTACCTTTTTAAAAGTCTTAACGTGTTCTTGGGACTAGTGTTTTAATTTTCCATAATAGATAACTCTTCTGGAACTGTAGAGCATGAGCTGATACAGTCTTTAACTGAGTCCTGTGTAATCTTTCCATCTCAGTGTTTTTTCTTTCTATTTCATCATCAGTAGCAGAGGGCATACGGACTTGAATGAAGAAGAAGATGTTCTCGGTCATTCTCTGCAAGAAAACACTTCATTTTCTAGGAAGTTGTTAGCATCTCAGTGCAGGATATTTTTGGACATCTTTTTGTTTACAATTGATGAAACAAAAAGGTACCCTGTGATAGAAGAGAACTCATGTCTCTTCATTAGTCATTGATTTCATCCCACCAGATTTCTAACCTCCAGAGTTTTAAGCCACTAAAACAATATCCAGTTTAAGCCCCAAAAAACTACATAAAGAAATTCTAAGGCTTTAGCAAGAGGCTCTGGATTGAATAACTGCGTCTCCTCTAGTGCAGCAGCTGTTTCCTGAATTTCCATCCATTTCTCATTGCCAAGAGATGCTCTGACTCTGCATGATCATACCAACACATGTAATTTGTGAGATAGTGTTCATTAGCAAAAGATAAACAGATACTAATCCTTTTTCCCTCCTGATTCTTTAGTTCCTGGAGTGTTCATAAAAAAATCACAGAGTTTCACATATATTTTGTGGGTTCTATGATTCAGAAATCTTCCTGACTTCTTAGTGGATTCATGATGTTAGTATCTCAACTTTGTCGTTAGTACTTCAATTTTGCAGTACAGTGTAAAATAGTATTTTATGGGTTTTGCTTGATTTGCTGTCTAAAAATCAATTACCATCAAAGAATTGATTTAAAAATTTTTAGAGGCTAGCGAACCAATTGAGCAGCATTGCATACCTGAGGGATTATAGTGTGGTGGTGAGGGAAATGAACTCATGCCAGGCTGACTGGCTTCAAACTTCAGCTCAAATGATATCTTTTGGTTTTGGGAAAATCAGTTTATCTCCTCTTCTCCTCTTTCCTGCTTTGTAAAATGGGGATGAGGATTATAAATAGTATCATTAGGCACATCATAGTTCTCTCACTCCTCTGCGTTTTCACTGTGAGAATTTCATGGATAAACTGCAGACAGTGCCCAAGTATACTTCTCCAATTGTCAAAAATATAATTTTCAGGAACTGGCGTAGTGGTGCAGTGGTTAAGTTCGCGTGCTCCACTTGGGCGGCCCGGGGTTCGCAGGTTCGGATCCCAGGTGCGGACCTACACACCACTCATCAAGCCATGCTGTGGTGGGGTCCCACGTACAAAATAGAAGAAGATTGGCACGCATGTTAGCTCAGTGACAATCTTCCTCACCAAAAAAAAATATATATAATTTTCATAAAAATAGATAGCATGGGTAAAAGTTTTACTTAACTCATTAATGAAGGAATCAGCAAAAAGACAAAGCAGATTCCTAAGAAGAAATGAGAACCTGGATTGATTTTGAGAAAAGGAAAAGCTGAAATAAGATCGCTCAGTTATATGCCTTATGGGATAATTAAAATATAACATTTGGAATGTCTTTTCTAGCAGAGAGGAAATAAAATCATTGTACTTTTTCCATTTTGTTTAAGTCAACATCTAATTTTATAAGAGGTGTAAAATATCTAGGACCTAGTCAATAGTAAACAGTAAGTCAAACAACATTGTGTTCCCCTGGAGAGTCAGAGGACCCATAGGTTGGTCCGTAAGACAGTGCTCTAAGCAGGGTCATAAGAACACTGTCATCCTTTTGCGTTATCTCCAGGTTCAGAATAATTTCCCTTAGTAAGAATGAACTATACAAATATTTCAGGAATTGCTTTTATACAACTCTACAAAACCCCGTGCAGAAACTTTTGGACCACTCTCGTTAAAGGCTTAGTGAAGACTCACCTCTTTGTTTAGCAAAGGATGAACGTCAGCATTGACTAAATGGGAACTTAGCATTTATGCAGCACTGTTTATATTTACAAAAGTTCACTTGCTATTTGAAATCCCCAAGGTATTTTACAGTGATATTGATATACATGTTCTTTTTTTTTGAAGCCACTGAATTATGAAGAAAACCGTCAAGTGATCTTGGAAATTGGAGTGAGCAATGAAGCTCCGTTTACTCGAGATGTTGCACTCAGAATGGCAACTGTGAACAAAGCCTTAGTCACAGTTCGTGTGAGGGATCAGGATGAAGGGCCTGAATGTAGCCCTGCAGCCCAATATGTACGGATTAAAGAAAATTCAGCAGTGGGGACAAAGATCAATGGCTATAAAGCATATGACACTGAAACTAGAAGTAGCAATGGCTTAAGGTACAAAGAAATCTATAACCATGTAAAAATACTGTATTTGTAATAATTGAGACAGTAACTTATTTTAATACATTTCATATTGCTGAAGACTATTTTTATTTTTTATTAACAGGTACAAAAAATTGCATGATCCTAAGGAGTGGATCACCATTGATGAGCTTTCGGGATCAATCATAACTTCCAAAACCCTGGACAGGGAGGTTGTGACTCCCAGAAATGACGTGTATAATGTTACAGTCCTGGCAATAGACCAAGGTCAAAAAAAAGTTTTAACATGATATTTCAGAAAGGAATTGGAGAATAAACTGCAATTTATCTTGTGCAGAATTATTCTTGTAATAAGAATATGGAATTCTTAGAAATTACTTTAAAGACTGTTCCCATTTCTCTTAATCGTCTAATGAGGTGAAACTGCATGGGGACAAGAAACCGTGTCTTATTCATCTTTACATCTTCGGCATGGCAGAACCTTAGGTGCCTATAGATCCTATGTTAAAGGACAAAGAGGGAACTTAAGTCTAGGACTAGGTGAAATGGTCTTACTAGACTCTTCTCGATCTCTTTATGTCACTTTAAATTGAGCCTTTAAATGATGCAGCTGATTATTAGGTCAAAATGGTCCTTTCCCTGAACCCTGTCCCTTAAAGTAACCCAAAGTTTCTCAGCCCTGGCTGGCTTCATGTTAAAATAATTTCCAGCACTCTAAAAAAATATTCCTGTGTGGACACTACCACACTCCCTTAAACCAACTGTATCAGAATCCCTCGTTAGGGAGCCTGAGCATCATATATTTTAAATATCTCCCTAGGTGGTTGAAATGTGCACTGAGATAAGAATAATTTTTCTGTAGCCACTTTGCTGCTTATTAACATTTGTACCAGAAGGAACCCAAGGAAATAGAGAGTTTGAAATTCAGACATTTATTTTTATTGTTTGGTAATAATTTTGGTAAAAGGTTTATTGGCAGTTATATCTGATATTATCAACAGTAGTAACTCATTTTAGATGGTCTGGAGGTTTCATTTGTCCGTGTATGTTGTTTTTACTGTTTCCTCTAATAATCAGAGTTTATTTTAAAAAAACATATATATAGGATCTAGTTGACTTTTTTCCTTAGGAAGCTATGAAAACATTTACAAACTACTCTGAACCTTTTCCCTTTCTTCCTAGGTGGTAGATCATGTACTGGCACACTTGTAGTTAACATTGAAGATGTGAATGATAATCCACCGGAAATACTTCAAAATTATTTAGTAATCTGTAAACCAAAGATGGGTTATATTGACATTTCAGCTGTTGATCCAGACGAACGTATCCATGGTGCTCCGTTTTATTTCAGCTTGGCAAACCCTTCTCCAGAAACCAGTAGAATATGGACCCTTACCAAAGTTAATGGTATTTAACCAAAAATAATGATTTATGTGCTCTGAAATAACTGAAAGTGGATTTACTTGTTTACTTTAATATTCTCATTAACATATTTTATAAGGCTAACCTTTTATGAATATTGTATGAGGTCTGTGTTATATGTTGTATATAAAATGAAAAATGGTAATTTTTATGAAGGCAAAATTTACATTTACAACAAAGACAAAAAAGCTTCTTAGGATATTGGGCAGCTTATCATTAAGACAAATTGTTTTTGTTGTGTTTTTAAAGTAACTCCAGTAAGGGGAAGAGAGAACAGAACGTGAGAAGTTTAAATTTTATTGTAAACAAACTCCGGAAATGAGGAATCTGGGTGTATGGGACAAACACTCTATAGTTCTGGAAGGAAAGATGGTGAGATGTGGACAGAGACGTGACGGTGGAGCCTTCCAGGGGAGCCTCCTGTGCTAGTGATTTCTGGAGAGTGTAGTATTCTATATTTCGGCCACAGTTCACTGCTGATTTGTTACTATGTTGTGCTATTTCATGCAACTGGACTTTTGTGCATGCTGTCCCCTTTTGCCTTGAATACCTTCTTCCCATTTCTTAGCTTGATATTAATTTGTATTATTTATGGAGTACTTACTATCCACCAGCCACTGTTCCAGATTCTGGGGATAAATAGAAAGATCAACAAGATAGTCATGACTCCAGTTCAGATGCTCATGTCTGTGAAGTCTTTCTTGAAGTAGAAAGAGTGGCACTGTGACCTTTTCTTACCTTTTTTATAGCTCCTTTCATGTTGTATTATCATCCTTTTACTTTTCGCCTCCAATACATGTGTTTCTCAGGATATTTATAATCCATCTGTGTATTTCCAGCACGTAGCCCAGTGCTTAGTAGATACTAACTGCTTACTAAATGTTTGTTTAATCAATATTGATTGATAAATATGCATAAAGAAGGAAAATACTAGGGGAATCAGTAATCAGTGTTGTTAGAGTCGAGAAGGTTTTAGTAGGAATGCCGAGATTGAGTGGGCAGAAGGATGGCATCTGGGGTGAAGGGCCTTATGTACCAGGCAAAGGAGACTGACACCTGTACAGGAGGTGACAGCAGGTGTGCATTGGGAGTGTGCTGGTAAGGCAGTGCTGTACCCAGACTCAAGTCTTCAAAAGTTGACATTGGTGACGTTAGGGCAATTTGAGGAGGGCAGAGTTGAGTAGCGAGGAAAATTCAGAGGCTGCTGCACTAGGATGAATGAAGGAGACGTGACAGGGCTCAGCTCGGGGTCTTGAGGGAGGAGAGGGCTTGAAGACTTTACCTTAAGCCCAGTATGATCCTGAAGGGTTCCAAAGAAACCCAAGTAGTCACTCACATTCCTCTGGGGAGCTTTAAGTATGAAGTGCCGCCAAAAATCTTTGAAGTTCTTAGCAGCTATAACAGGGCCTTTAAGAAGGACTTAGAACTTACGGATGACTTCCAGGATGTGCATTATGCTAATTTGTCATTTCACTTACGGCAAAACTCAAAAGGTTATAATTGCCATTGAAGGTGTGTGAAGCTTTTGGTCAGTTGATAATAAAGTCATTAAAATACGATGCTAAGACTATTGAGGAAATACCACAGTTGATCAAAACATATTGCTATGATATAAATATCTGTGTTTTTGTGTAAGCCTTATACCTAGTCTGGGTGACATTAATTAGCTTTGTGGTATTGAGATGACTTCAGAGGGAAGACATTAATAACAAAGGGTCTATTGTGCTTTGAAACACTGCCCTATACATAAGGATAATGGACAGGTCCCAGAAGGTGAATGGTTAAGAGAATGTGAACTTAAGACATCCTTTATGTGTAATGATTGGTGTTAATTCTTTATGAGTGCCATAAACTGGTACTACAGAAAAATGCTTGAAGTGTATGTTAAGAGCAAATCTAGCACCATTAGTTTGTAGATAAGGGAATAGATAAGGGAATATTAAATATTGCTGAAATGTTACTGAGTCACTCCGATGCCAAATTATTTCTTTAAGCCTCTCTTCTAAAAAGTTGCAATGGGCAACACATATATGGTAATATTAGTGCTTGAAAAGGTTGAAGGTCGTCATCCATTTTTATTCGTTTCGTATGGCAGGCAGTTCCTTGAGAATAATGTCTTTAAAAATAAGAGTGGTGAAACAAATGTTAAGGGAAGAATAAATGTTCATTAAAAATATAATTCTTTTATTTTCTTTCAGATACAGCTGCCCGTCTTTCCTATTGGAAGAATGCTGCATTTCAAGAATATAATGTTCCTATTACTGTAAAAGATAGAGCAGGTCAATCTGCGACAAAAACCTTGAGAGTTAATCTGTGTGACTGTGATTATCCAAGTCAGTGTCTGGCAGCTTCGAGGAGTGCAGATGTGACGCTTGGAAAATGGGCCATCCTTGCGATACTCCTGGGTGTGGCGTTACTTTTCTGTAAGTCCTTTTACTTACTTAAAGTTAAAATGTGTGATAAATACCTGAGTGCAGGAAAAGGTCTTCAAAAAGTAATCTTGTCCACCCAGCCATCACGTGTGAGTCCCCTTTACAAATTCCCTTGTGTTATTATCTGAGTTCTGATTGAATATTTTCTGTAAGAGGGACCAAGATCCTTTTTGAGATAAAAATGTCATACTTGGACAGAACTCTTGAAAATGCCTTAGTTTGTGCCAAATCTGTCAACGTATAGCTTTATTTCCTGGTCTAAATAAAACAATCTAAATCTTCTGCTCTATGAAATTACACTAAGAGCCATTTTTATTTCATGCTTTCTCACCATTCAGCCACAGACTTATGGGAGATGTTCAGATCACAGCAATATCTCTTCTTGGGTATATCTTGCCAGTTTTGAATTCTATTAACCTCCTTCTCACCAGTTGTGTAGTTCTCAATGGTATCATATTTTTTCCTTTCTTTTTATTTCTATCGAAACCTCTAGCCTAGATTAGCTGTTGTTCCTTTGTTCTGTGATAGGATTAGTGGTTAAGACCAAGACTCTGGAACCAGACTGTCCGGGTTTGTATGCCAGCCCTATTATTTGCAAGCCATGCAACCTGGGGCAGGTTACTTAACTGTGCTTTGGTTTCCTCATCTGTAAAAAGAGATAATTATAGTAGCCTACTTTATGGGGTACCCATGAAGATTAATTGAGTTAATGCATGTGAAGAGCTTAGAACAGTGTATGGTATTTTTCCAATAACTGTTCATTATTTTTCATCACCTTGACAAAATAAATATATGTCAAACATCTACTATATGCCAGAAACTGTGTCTAGGTGCTTGGGACTCATCCATCAAGAAAACAGACAAAAATAAACAAAGAAAAACAAACAGCCTTGTGACAGTAAACAAATACAGTAAATGCTGTGGCGGAAAAAAATAGAGCAAACTAATTAGGGTCTGTAGAGCTGTAGAGAGTGTGTGGGTGAGTGTGGGGGATTGGTGCTAGTGATTGCAATTTTCAGTAGATGGTTAGGTCAAATCTAACTGAGAAGGGTATCTTTGATGGTTTTTGGAAGAAGTAAAAGAATCAGCCAAGTGGAATACCTGGAGGAAGAGCCTTCAGTCAGAGGGCAAGTCAGTTCAAAGGCCCTATCGTGAGAGTGTGTGTGGAGAAATGAAGGAATGGCAGGGAGACCAGTTTGCATGGAGAGTAGTGGATGACGGGAGTGGAGGGAGAAATGTAACCAGGAAGGTAACAAGGGGCCACAGAGAATAGACTGGGCTTGGCACATGTTTTCTGTAACAGGCCAAATAGTATATATTTTAAACTTTACAGACCATGTGATTTCAGTTGTAACCAATCAAATCTGCCCTTGTAGCAAGAAAGCAGCTTGGAATATATTTAAATGATGGGTATGGCTGTGTTCCTATAGAATTTTAGAACATTGTAAAGAATTATTGTTGTTATTACTGTTAGTTTCATTATCACATATTCAACCTCCCACAGTTATGTAGAATGAAAATTCTGAGTAGACCAAATACAAAGTAGGTTTTAAAACACCTAGAGATAAATCTATTCTGGGAAAACATCTGTTTTGTCATGTCCTAATATAGGCAAACCATCTTTTTGGGAATCAGTAAATCTCTTTAAAGTTTGGTCTTACATAAATGTCATTTTTTAAAAATTTACTATTTAACTTATGATTCTAAATATTTTAATATGATGGGTAGAATTTAAACTCTTAACGAGGACTGCAATCAAAATATACATATCATCACTTCAAATTTTAAACTGTAAGCTAAATCATGGCCTGTTAATTTACAAAGGCCAAGGTAATTCATGGGACACCATGCTTAGTAGCTTGATTTTCCTCATATGAACCTTAGATAATAAGAAATAAAAGATAAGTATTTTATTCTATGTATATTAAACTTTTTTTTTTTTAACTCAGCTGTGTTGCTAACTCTAGTATGTGGAGTTGTTGGTGCCAGAAAAAAAAAATGTTTTCCTGAAGATTTAGCACAACAAAACTTAATTATATCAAACACAGAAGCACCTGGAGATGATAAAGTGGTAAGTAATTTTTTTAATGACTTTTTATCTCTGAGTATCTCCCACAATTTTTTTTAACTCATCCTCATAAAGTATTTTCAAGATTTACAAGTTAATTTATATTTTTAATTTGGTCTGATTTTGTAGGCATAAGTATTTTATCTGTCAATATTTAAATATTTAGGCAGCGGCATTTATTAAACTTCTTAAACCAATGCATCGTTTTAGTTGTCTTTTTTAAAAGTTATTCCTTTTAAATCATAGTGTTGTGATTTAAGACTTGTTCTTTGATGTTTTGAATTTATAATAATCTTTTATATATATTATGTTTACATATAATATTATATTATTTATAATAATATATATTATATATTTATATATAAATATATATGATATATTTATATTGTATATATTATATTTATATATAATCTTTTTGACTGCTCTCTACAATGTGCATTTCTAGATATTATTTGTTTATCTAACTCTGACCATTTATAATGGGAAAAATAAACTTGCTAAAAGTTCTCAAGATAAACTAAGAAAATATCAAAGAAATACCTGTTTGAATAAAGTGTGCGGGGAGTGTGGGGGTGGAGATTGGAAGACTACTGCCACTCTCTTTCCTTATATATTTCTTGGGACCTCTGAGGAGCTTGGCATCATGCTTCTTGTTTTTCGGGGAAGTATATAAAAAAAGTTCTTACAAGGCATGTTTTCCCCTCAAAAAGATTTCAATTTATTTATGAGGAATACAGTCTACATTTATGGGAAAAATAAATAGGAAGATAACAATAAACCATTAGCACCAATATGATAGAGCCCCGACTGAGTTCAAAGATACTTATGATACATGAGTATATTCATGGCCTCTGGATCAACTGAGAAGTCCTGGTGAAAGAGGTACAGATTTTTCTGTAATTTAAAGAAGAAGGGCTTGAAAGTGAAGAGATGGTGGGAATAGCTAAAGAGAAGGAAAACAGCCTAAAGAATAAGAAAGGACATGACAAGTTTCAGGGATTGTTCAACAAATAGCAAATAAATTGATTTGGAATGGAAGAAAGGATGTGTTGGAATAGAGGCTTGAGCTTAAATTAGGCCTGGAGGGGAGAGGATATAAACAAGGAGGGGAGATGGGACTTTCATATGCCACACTAAAGACTTTGGATTTATTCTCCTGGTGAGAGAGCCAGTCAAGACTTTGCACGGAAACGCCAAAATGTGAGCAGAGTGATGCTGGATCAGTAGGGTGATCAACCAGAATAGGAAGACGTCGGGGATGGGGAAGACAAAGGATTAGGCTCTTTTGACAGTTTAAGCATGAGATGAGTCTACTAGGATGATGGTAATTGAAATATTAAAATAGAGATGGATAAGGGACATTTTTAAACATATAAGATTGTTTACTTTTGAGGGACAAAGTAAAAAGTGGAGTCAAAGTGACAGATACTGTAGCCAGGGACAGTGGCGATATATCAAGCCGTTTCTCTCTCTCAGAGTGAAGATGCCTTTCTTATCGACTGTTTCTCCCTTTCATCTCTCCATCATTATGCAAAGTCATAGCCCATCTACACATCTACATGTGGAGCCCTGTAATTACCTCCCTATTCAGAAAATAGGTTCAATCCCTTGATAGTCCTTGTGTAGATAGCAAATTTTATGTCTGAGAATGGAATGCTTGAGCTTTACCTAATATTTTTTCTTTGCCATTTGATGCAAGAGCTGATCGCCACTTCACCATATCATACTCACGCTTATTTACCTGTTCCCTGTTAGGAACACTGCTCAAAAGGACTTGGAATTATTAATTTATACCAAAACATAATTTGAGGCATATTTTTACAAACTGTAACAAAATTTCATAGTACACATATAAACTCATTTTAGTACAGTGAGTAAGAGTGGTGACTTTAGTTCTGGATCCGAGTTTGAGTTAAAGGCCTTCAGATGGAGTTAGGAGTTGGGTGACAAATCAGAACTGGGAGCGTAAATGTGGAAATTACTGACGTGGAGGAGGAGTTGTTGATCCTCTGTGAGAATAAACTTTGGGGAATGCACTTGGAGAGGTGGGCAGGAAGGAATGGAGGAGAGGGAGAATGTGAAACAGCACTGTAGGCTCAGCCTTGATTTTAGTTTATTTTCACTTCTCCTTTCATTAGCTTAGAAATATGATCTCTGAGCATGTACTTATCATGACAAAATTATACCATCAAAGAGATTTGATAATCAGAATTTTTGTTTTTTGTAATAGAAATTTACTATAGCAGCAACCTAAACAAAACATATAGAGTAGCAGTGCCACCAAATGGCTACTTTTCAGTTCTTTTTTTCTGGCATTTTGTTCTAAGGCAATGAGATAGTATGTATGACTTTTATAGATCTATTTCAGGCTCGGTAAATCTTCTGAACTTGAAAATCTTCTAGTTTAGGTAGAGGCTCTGCATATTAAATAGAAAAAAAAATAAATTGATAAGAAGATGGCACAATGAAGCCTGATTATAATGGAGATCTTGTCATGAAAGTAATGGTTTGTAATGAGTACTGACAGGCTGAGGTTACCGCTGTAACTCAGCTTCCCACCTGTGGCGCAGAGGGTTGGTGTGAAGTTCCAGCATTAAGTTAATGTTTAGTCAATCAGTCTTTTTCATTTAAAAAAATTCCCTTGACTCTTCGTCTTTTTCTAGTTCCCTCCATATCTCTTTCTTTGAAACTGAACCTTTAGAAATAAAGATTTATACTTGATTTCTCTGTGACGTCACTTCCTGTTCTCTCACTTACCAATGGCCACTCTTTTACTTGAACCCTATGGCTGCTTACTTTATTTGAACTAGTTCTTATCCTACTTTGTTTTTTTTCTACGTTATTGACCTCCTTACTGTAATCCTTCTTACATGGCTTTAGTCATGCCTCTTTGGTTCCATCATCTCAATAGCTATTTCAGATCAATTCTGTCACAGTTGTAATTCCTTTGTCTGCCCCTTAACATGTGATTTTTCTTGTAATTTTATTCTTAACCTTCTTTTCTTTTAGTCTGCAATTTTCTCTGGGTGATCTCATTTATTCCCAGGGCTTCAGCTACCACATATAGGGTAGTGACTCCCAGCATTCTAGCTCCAGCTCAAATCTCTCACCTGAGCTCCAGATCCACATATTTATATACTCATCTTGGACGTCCCACAAGTTTCTCAAGTTAACCACATCCAGAATGGAATTGCTCACCCTCCTCTTGCCCGTAAGCACTTCCTTCTTCCCTAATTCAGTGTGAGTTGTACCATCAATCTAGTTGCACAAGCAGAGCACTTAGGAATCATTCTTGACCCTTCCCCTTGCTGCCTCGTCCATCTAACCACCAGTAAGCTCTCTCTGGAGTCCATCCACTTCTTGTAATCATCACAGCTTCTACTTTGGCTTAGATTCTTATTATTTTTCACTTAGAATAATTCAGTGACCTGTTTGATCTCCATGACACTAAACTTGTCTTTTTCTTATTTGTCTTTCACATTGTTACTTAGAATGATTTTTTAAAAATCATTCCTCCTCTGTTATGAAAACCCTTCTTTGAATCCCTCTCATCTCCGTGATGGTCTAAATTTTTTAGCATGGCGTATAGATCTTTATGTCTTCTGGCCTTTTATGACCTTCCAGTTTTCTCCTGCTCTTTGAACTCTATGTGGTAGCCATTCTCAGCGGGCTGAAGTTGAGGTCCCCTAAAGCATCCCATTTGCCTTTGCCGCTAGGCCATCCTGCGGCTGCTGTATTCTTCTCTACATCTCTCAGTAGAAGTCCCTTGGCTCAGAGTTTTCCCAGTCTACATCGCTTACCCTTTCTGGGTTTGGATTTTATACTCTTTCTCTGTGCTCCTATAGTATTCTGCCTTCACCCCTATAGGAGAATAATTATATTCTTAAAGTAATAATCTATTTTCTGCCTCATTGGAATAAGCACTTCTTGGAGCCACTGAGGGACCAGATCTATCTTTGCATCCCTAGTCTAGGCCCCTAATTGGAAAGTGATGAATATCTGTTGAATGAATGAATAAATGAATACAAGGTTGAAAAAAATGTTCTCTCTCCCTTGTCTTCCTGTGACTTTATTGTAATCCATTTCCTCCCAATACGAATGGTGTTCTATTTTTATTTCAGTGTTCTGGCAATGGGTTTATGACCCAGACAGTCAACAACTCTAGTCAAGGCTTTTGTGGTACTCTGGGATCAGGAGTCAAGAATGGAGGGCAGGAAACCATTGAACTGATGAAAGGAGGACACCAGACCTTGGAATCGTGCGGAGGGGCCGGACACCATCACACCCTGGATTCCTGCAGGGGGGGACATGTGGACACGGACAACTGCAGATACACTTACTCAGAGTGGCATAGTTTCACTCAGCCCCGTCTTGGTGAAGTGAGTTTCCCTAAGTGATTTGACTCCTTGATTACATGTCCAAGTGGAGAAGAATAAGAAATTGAAATGAGCATATATTTTTCAGAAACTGCTTTTCTGTATTCTTCAGTGTATCCTCTTTCTCTCTCATTCTCTGGCTATTTTTTTCCCCTGCTCTTTGATTTTGTTACATTATTTCATATAAAGGGGATTTTATTTCATGTCATATTTCTTTTAATTTCTAGAATTTCATGAAAATTGGAGGTTTCCAATATCCCTCACTAAAGTTACGTTTCATTTCTGGGTGTTCACCTCACGAATGCTTTTAATATAGAAGAATATGGGGGAAAAAAACCCTCATTCCACACAATCGCAAAACTCCACAAATCAAATCTGCATTTCTTTGTGAAAACAAAGCATCTGTACACAATTCTAGGATGAACATTAAATAATATGATCTATCTGAACTATTTTTAATGCAAAAAGAACCATGCAAATATAAAGTATTTTTACTCAGAAGAGAGCTAGGATGTGAAAGGATGGAGCGATTAAATAAGGGGTTTTCAATCCTGGCAGCACATCAGAATCCCCTGGGAGGGGGCCGGCCCCATGGCCGAGTGGTTAACTTCACACTTTGCTTCGGCAGCCCAGGATTTCACTGGTTCGGATCCTGGGTGCGGACATGGCACCACTCGTCAGGTCATGCTGAGACAGTGTCCCACATGCCACAACCAGAGGGACCTGAAGCTAGAGTATACAACTATGTACTGGGGGGCTTTGGGGAGAAGACGAAGAAAAGAAAAGATTGGCAACAGGTGTTAGCGCAGGTGCCAATCTTTAAAAAAAAAAAATCCCCTGGGGAGCGTTTAAAAAATACTAATGCCCATACTCCACCTTGAAAGATTCTGATTTCATTGTTTTTTTTTTTTTTTAAGCTTGTCGGGTGATTCACATGTGCAACTCAGGGAGAGAACCACTGGATCAAATATTCTTTCTGTTACTAAGTTTTCACTTTTTTTTATCAGAGGCTTCCGGTATCATTCTAACACAAACACTGGATCAGAAGCCCTTAATCCTTTAGTAGACTGCAAATGGGCAACATTCCAGGACACGGCTGTGGCTTATCGTGTGCCCATAGCATATTTTTCTTTTTGTCCAATTCAAGTGTTAATCCTTTTTCTGTTTCTAGACAGTCAGTATCATATCAGATCAGGTTGAGAAGGAGTGATGCTTAAGAAGCACTCTTAGGAGTATTCTTCACTGTGCTCCTCAGGTAATGGGATACGAGGCTAAAAAGGCCATCAAGAAAGATGCTTGATAATATAAACCAAGGAAATAAGCTCCCAGTTAGAGAGGGAATGGGCACACGTGAGAAAGGGAGAACGCACAGGAGTTGACAAGTCGACAGATGGGCCAGTGACAGACAGTGAGGGTATGCGTGGCCGAATGCTTGGCTTCTCTATTCTGAAGGCCCAGTTTTTGCAATGTGGGTTATACTGATTTATTTTTGCTGGAGAAGATTGGCTCTGAGCTAACATCTGTTGCCAATCTTCCTCTTTTTTGCTTGAGGAAGATTGTCCCTGAGCTAGTATCTGTGCCAGTCTTCCTCTGTTTTGTATGTGGGACACCACCACAGCACGGCTTGATGAGCTGTGTGTGGGTTTGTGCCAGGGATCTGAACCCTGGAACCCCTAGCCCCTGAAGCAGAGCATGCAAACCTGACCATTACACCACTGGGCCAGCCCCGATGTGTTGATTATTTTTAATTTCACTATGCATCTCTCATTTTATCATGTTTTGGCTATCTCGGAGACTTGATTCTAAAGCCAATGAGGTAATTCTTACCTACTTTATAACTGCATATAATAGCAATTTTGGTTGACATTTTTTAAACATTTACTATGTCCTGGATGTATAAAGGGTATTTTTCATGTACTCATTTCATCATTTAATGATGATCTTGGGAGACAGTCACTGTCTGTATTCCCATTGTAGATGTAAGGAGAGTCAAACTTAAAGATGTTTAGTAACTTGCTCAAACTCGTATAGCTAGTTGGTAAAGCCAGAGCTATGACTCGAAATAGGACTGTTTGACTATTCAAGGTCAGATTCTTAATCACTTTGTGTGTTGTCGCCATGCTGTGGACTAGCCTGCCCTCTAAATATAAATTTAGGAATAAGCATTTAATGATAATTTAAATGTACTTAAATATAACACTTGCATATATAATTTTTTATTTGTATCTATTATTAGAAATGTAAAATATACTGACTTTATGGTGTGGTTGTGATATCGACCAATTGTGTGCATTTTTTGTGTGTAGGACTCCGTTAGAGGACACACTGGTTAAAAATTAAACATAAAAGGTAAATAAAAAAATAAATTTTATGTTCATATGTTTAAGTGTTTTTAAAGCAATAATGCAATTCTTTTTTTTTTATTTTACAGAAATTGCGTCTGTGTAATCAGAGTGACGACCACGTGCCATCCCAAGATTACGTCCTTACATACAACTATGAAGGACGAGGATCTCCAGCTGGTTCTGTAGGTTGCTGCAGTGAAAAGCAGGAAGAGGATGGCCTTGACTTTCTAAATAATTTGGAAGCCAAATTTACTGCCTTAGCAGAAACGTGCACAAAGAGATAATGTTAAAGTGCTACAATTAGGCGTGAGGCGTGTCTTTACCAGACATTCTGGAGGATTCCAAAAGGGATATTGTAAAATTCAATTTCAATTTCTAATATATATATGAATATATATAGCGATTTTTCTAAATTGTGAATTGTGCTATTTACCAATGTGTATTTTTATAGCAGTTTGTTGCATATCTTTTCCAAGAAGTTTAAAATGTTAAAACATATTTTGCCTTTTTTACCACTGAGTAAATAGACAAATCTTGTGCTGTAGCATTGAATTAAGGTCTATAAAGGACCTGCTCTCTTTTATAGATATTTTCCCAGTGAATATGTTGGGTAAATATTAGTCCAACAATAGCTAAGCTGTACTTGATTGAATATAGCAGAACAGCTATCTGGGCCAGAAATTCTGTTCTTGTTCCAGATTTAGATTTAAGTGGAATAGCATTGTATCAAACACAATGGCAAATGATGTTAGATCTTTTAGCTGTAAAAAACCAGTAGCACCTCATCAGTAGCCCTTAAGGCTACTAGAATTTGGTTTTCCTTCTGGTTAGCAATAAGATCGTGAGGAGCAGTCTTGTCTACTGAGTTGCCCTAGAAAGAGCTCAAAAATAGATAGCCACGACTTTAAACTACACCAGGAAAGTGTAGACCAAAAATTTGTGCTGTTTTTGCGGTTTTGAAAGTGTGTTTTGTGGTTTACAAAAGGATTGTTATGAGGAATATGTCTAAGTTTTCTGATTCTCAAAAAACGAAACTATATTCACCGTACAGAGAGTTATTGCCAATATTTTAAAAGAAAAATGCTAAGATCTTCTATTGAGATTGTAATCACAAGTCTTAACACTTTTTTTCCTGAGATTCAAGACTACTATTGATAACTTGCCTGTAATGAAAATTATGCTGAGAAAAAGTTCTTTTCTTCTCTAGGGTATTGTACTTTCATATTTCCATTTACAAGCTTAGCACATATGACAGTTTTCTCTCGATAGTAGTCATTTGCAATTAGAATATGTTAGCTTCAGGTGGATTGTGGTTATGTCATATAGTCTGAAGAAACAGGCTCCGCTCCCATCATAGTTATGAGTAGCAACGAGGGGTAAGCATGCATCTCCATTCACTACCATTATCAAACAAAATACATTGCTCCTTATTACAGCAGGTAAATGTTACAAAATACTGTAAAGAATTAAAAGAATGTAGTGAAACTTAAGCCGTAGGTGCAATTTCATATCTTCCAAGATGTTGCTTAAATGTAGTGCTTCTCAAAGTTGTTCATGTGATGGAGACCCTGGAAGACCTTGCAAACTACCCCATAGCGATGGTGTTTAAACTTCTAATAACTAATGTTAATCTTATGATAAATCTAGTATCACATTGTTGTATTCTCATTTCAAGTGACAGTATAAAACATAGCAACAAATATTAGGTATCACTAGTTGAAGAAAATTTTGGAAGAGAAACAAGATTAAATTAACTTAAGGGGCTGGCCTGGTGGCACAGCAGTTAAGTGCACACGTTCTGCTTTGGCAGCCCGGGGTTCGCCAGTTCAGATCCCAGGTGTGGACATGGTACCGCTTGGCAAGCCAGGCTGTGGTAGGTGTCCCACATATAAAGTAGAGGAAGATGGGCACAGATGTGAGCTCAGGGCCAGTCTTCCTCAGCAAAAAGAGGAGGATTGGCAGCCGAGGTTAGCCCAGGGCTGATCTTCCTAAAAAAAAAAAATTAACTTAAAAATTTTGCAGCTGTAAGGAATTGAGACCTATTCCCCACCCGCCACCCGCTCCCCACAAAATTTGACTTTGTAGGCTGAATTTGTTGAGCTAGCTCATGAAGTGGCCATGTTCTGTAAGAATATAGTTTAAACTGACTGTATATACACACATGCATATATATACACAAACACACATAAATAAAACAACCAATGCAACATTTAAAATGAAATGAAAAACAAAAGAGAAGATGATCATGATTTAAAATGAGACTGGGGTATGTCCCACAATGGAAATACAGTATTTAAAAAAAAGGAGAACCTCTTATGTTTAGTTCTTATATGCTTCTTGATAACTAAGCACGTCAGGAAATAGTTCATGTATATTTGTGTCATTTGTTTAAAACTGAATACAGCTAGTTAAACTTTTCTAGTTTCATTGGAAAGGAAAGAGGGAACCAGGTGGAACGGTAGATTTGCTTTGCAGCCTGTTTCCACATCTACAAATTGGGTGCAAGCTGGTGAAGACTATCACAGCTAGGGCTCCCTGACCTCAGGGGGTGGGTTGCAGAAATGAAATGCTTTTCTTCGAGCTATTACTAAAACTTTATTTAACCTAATTCTGTTGAAAGTAAATCCTCTATCGCCATTTTCCTTCTCTCTCCTACCAACCGACGTGTAAAAAACATTTAGAGCCAATTAACCATGTCCTCTTGGTCAGATTTTAGAGGATAAAGGGAGCTGGGTTTGCAAATCTTACTGAAAGGATTGAGTGGGACATGATTGTCCTAAAATCAAAGCCCACCATTTGCACTGTGTCCTAATCAAAGCCTAGGAACTATAAAATGTCATTTTCCTATTCAGTGCCCTGTTTTAAAATGGTGTTGGTGTGATTAAAGTAAATCTAGCCCTCCCATCAGGCCCCCCAAATCTCTCCCAACGTTGTCAATAACACTTAGGTGGCAAAGACTGCAGACTGTCAATCACCCTTTCATATGACTTAATTTTTTTGAGATTGTTTTCTTACAAGGATTTTTAAAATTTAAAAAATAGGAATTTTGGGTAGAGGAAAGAAAAAAGATCGAGTGGTCATTTGGGGAGAGAGGGAAGTTTGGGAGAGCACATGCTCTATTGGAGTATTCGGACAGTCAGAGAACAACGTGAAAACTCAGGCCTTCAATGGCAGGAGAGAGGCTAACAGAGGGACTTGAGTGATAGTAAAGGCGACATTGCTTGCTATTTAATTTTTCCTAGGCTAGGCCTTTCCTTTTCCTTCTTTTCTCAAGCCTGTGGCAGCTATATTTGATTTGGGGGAGGTGTCACCAACCCTTTCTCCCCAGCTCACCTTATTTGGAGTGTGGAATCAAGAAGAGAGCTAACTACATGGAGTCTGGAGATATTTACGGAATGGGCCTGAACTGGTTATGCAGAATAGACACGGGTTCATAGGGAATGTTTATTTGTTATGGAGCCCTCTGGGCACTAAGATAGAAGACCTTCAGTTAGATGTGTGTCTAAAAGTTTTTGTTTGATGCTGCATTTTCTGTTTTCTAATTTGCCCCTGAAATCTAGATTTTTCGACTTATTCTTTCGTAAGGGTAATTTTCTATTTAAAGTCTTATTTTTAACATGTAGTGTTCTTCTTCCCTTGTTTGTGTAACATGAAAATTATGCTGTTTTAGTGTGAAAGAAAATATCTTTTTAAAGCTTTCATTTTTTTTCTCTGGCAAATGCTTTTGAATTTTTAATGCAAGTGTGCAGACTGTTTTTTCTTATTTTTATAAGGAAGCAGTTAACTGTCTAAAATGCAGTAAGGTTTGTTTTGCAACGTTTCTAACAGAGCTTTAATTTTGCTATTCAAAGAAGTGACTTTGCTTTTAAAGAAAACATGGCAGGTTAAAGTAAGCAAAAATTGGATGTGTAAAGTAGTATTTACAGATATAGAAGGTAATAAAACAATGTTAACTTGATTTTGTCTTTTCTCTGTTTAGAGATTAAATGATTCCAAGGTGATCATATTGAAAAATTGTGCTTAAGACTGGCATGGAAATAGAGATGCTCTGTAATGCCTTGGTTGTATTACTGGGGAGTATTTTAGACATCAGGTCATTATCAAATTGTCAACATCGTTAATATATACTGTTTGGGAGGAGGTCACTCTGTGAGGCACAGCTTTACAAGTGGTATCTATATCTATCTATCTATCATCTATCTATCTAATTTTGATTGGGTAAAGAATGATTAGAAGATAGTTGTAATTGCAGAGTGTTCCAGAAATCACATCCTGATGCAGGATGTATCTTGTATTCTTACTTGGAGGAGCAGTGGAGTCAAGGGGAAACATTATGAGTTAAAAAAAAAAAAGTGATATTCCAGTCTCGGTTCTGCCACTTACAGGATATGCGACCTCTGCGTTTTAATGACAACTGAAATATGCTCTGTGTACTTCAGAGCGAATCTTTTCCGTGTGCTTGCGCACACTTCCCACAAATCTGAGGCTGACCATTTCAAAAATTTAGGAGTTGTATCAAAAGTTTTCATTTTTAATACAATTTGAATCACAATTTCAATTTCAGGAACTTATATTGTGATCATTATTTATCTGTGCGAATATTTGGCTTCAACAGTGTTTGCTAAATTTTTGTTTGTGATAGCAAAACATTGGATAAATTCCAAGCGTCCAGCAGAAGTGGTTTGATTAAATATTTGGTCCTGGTGGTTGTGAAATCTCGGAAGACCTACTGTTTGAATGTGAATCCTGCTTCTGCCACTTAATGTCTCTGTGACTTTAGAAAGGCTGCCTGTCCCCTCTATAAGTCTTAATTTTCTCATCTTTAAAATCAAAATAACAATATCAACCTCATGAGGTTGTTGGAATATTACATGAGTTAATATATTTAAAGCACATAGAACATTGCCTATATATAGTAAAAGATTTGTTAAGTGTTAGGGACATATAAAATTATGTAATTGAATGCACCACAAAACAGTATCTAATTTCTTTTTAAGGAACAGTTTTATGTTCATATAGGAAAAAAAGGAAGACCTGAACAGATTCTCTCTAGACAATAGTATTATGGTTGATTTATAGTTTGTGTTTATCTTCTACAATGAACATTGGTAACATTTTTAATTTTTTTTTAAAAAAGATTACTCCCAACCCTAGACAGCTCCTTTATGGCTCTCGTATTAGTTAGAGTTAGAGTTGGCTGCATGGACAAGAAACTTAAGACGGTAGTGACATAAACCAATAGGATCCAGATTAAGTTTGCAAGCCTCTCTATTCTGACAATTTATTTTGATTCCATCAATTTGAGCCTCAGACTTTTCATTTTCCCTTTACCTTAAAAAAAAGTGTGGTAAAATTTGCGTAAGATAAACGTCACCATTTTAACTATTAAAGTCTACAGTTCAGTGGCCTTTAGTACATTCAGAATGTTGTGCAACCCTCACCACTATCTAGTTCCAGAACATTTTTATTTCCCCAAAAGGAAACCCTTTAAGCAGTCACTCCCCATTTCTCCACTCCTTCAGCTCGTGGCAACCACTAATCTATTTTCTGTTTCTCTGTATTTGCCTATTCTGGACATTTCATTTAAATGGATCATATAATATGTGTCCTTATGTCCAAAAAGAGGAGGATTGGCAGCAGTTAGCTCAAGGCTAATCTTACTCAGGGGAAAAAAAAAATTGGCCAGTGTAAAAGGTCACGAAGAAAACTGACAATTCAGATGCTATAATTGGTAAAATTTGATATAAACAGCCAATTGATCAAGTGAATCAATTTTGCATTACAAAATATAGTACAAAAGTTGTCTTATTAAAACTATTTTAATGAAATAAAAATGCAAAACTGGAAAGAATTTAACTTGGCTGTACAAGAATTTGGAAAATCAAAACAGTTTAATTTTTAGGAACTAGAAAATATTTTCTGGACAGAAGTTTATCAAAAGGGGCATAACTCTAATATCTATACTAAAAAATACAGAGTAAAATCTTCTAGAGTTGAAACTTGAGTTGAAAATTTGCTTTGTCCCCTCTGTTCAGATCTGAAATACCCAAAGGAGTCTCTTTCTGACTATCTTTGTGTCTGTCTGTCCTATACACCAGTCAACATGCTGTCCAAAACACAGTCCATTCGAGAGTATAGTCACTGCTTAGAACACACACTACATTGCAGTGCCAGAATACTTTCTGTGTAACACCATTGAACATCTCCAGAAAGTCCCTTTCTAGACTTTTTTTTTTTGAGGAAGATTAGCCCTGAGCTAACATCTGCGGCCAATCCTCCTCTTTTTTTTGCTGAGGAAGGCTGGCCCTGAGCTAACGTCCGTACCCATCTTCCTCTACTTTATATGTGGGATTCCTACCACAGTATGGCCTGCCAAGCTGTGCCATGTCCGCATCCGGGATCCGAACTGGCAAACGCTGGGCCACTGAAGCGGAATGTGCGTACTTAACTGCTGTGCCACCGGGCTTGCCCCCCGTCTAGACTTTTTGCATTTATGACTGAGAAGGGCCCATGCTAAAATACCACTTCTTGCTTAAAAATAAATTAACCAAAAAAGTGGAAGCATCTTATTTACTTAGAAACTATGGTATTTGCCACTATATAATACGCACTTTCCCCAGTCTGTGCCTTATTAAGTTGCAAGGAACCCCTGAGCCCCTGCCCTTCTGTTGGCTCCCCAACATTATGCCTGTAGGGGTGCAGGGAAGCCACATGATTTAGCTGCGGGCAGTGGGGAGGTTAGAGGAGGGGGAACATGCCACATTTTTTCCCAAAAAATATGTGCTTTTAATATACAAGAAAATTTTGTAACATGGTTTTCTTTGCAATAGTTAGCTTGTTCTTATTTCCCAAACCCCATCCCATTTAAGCAACTAAGTCTTTCGGTGTTCATTGGATGCTCTCTAAGTGTGCCGTAGAATGAACACATGAACACATAGAGGCTCCAGGTCTAAAGTACCCATGTGACCGTGATCAGAGTAGGAGCTGCGTTAGTGACCATGTGTGTGAGCCGTTGAGCAACCACCAGATGGTCCCCCTACCCAGCACCCCTTGGGATTCTATAGGAGTAAATGAAGCTTACTCTCGTACCCAGAAAAGAGGGGTGAAGATAAAATTCTAAATGACTGAGATTTCTTTTCTGCCACATTGGCTCAATGGGGACTTGAAATAGAAATTGAGTAATAGAAAAATAAAAGGAGCTATATTTCTAGAACATCAGAGACGTGAACTGAGATTCTTACCTACTATTCAAACAAACAAGCAGTTGAAGATTACCGAAAGGTAAGAAGCATGCTTTCCTTGCATGCATAGACCACATTTTCTTTATCCGTTCATCTATCCGTGGGCAGTTAGGTGTTTGCCCCTCTTGGCTGTTGTGAATAATGCTGCAATGAACATGGGAGTGCAGATGTCTTTTCAAGATCCTGATTTCAATTCTTTTGGATAAATATCCAGAAGTTAGATTGCCAGATCATATGTAGTTCTATTTTTAATTTTTTGAGGAAACTTCATACTATTTTTCATAGGGACCACACCATTCAGCCATGAGAAACAAGGAAATCATGTCATATGCTACAATATGGATGAAACTTGAGGACATTATGCTGAGTGAAATAAGCCAGTCGCAGAAGAACAAAGACTGCATGATTCTGCTTATATGAGGCATCAAAAGTAGCTAAACTCACAGAAACAGAAAGTCGAAGGCTGGTTGCCGGGGCCTGGGGTGAGGTGGAAATGGGGAGTTGCTATTCAATGGGGGTAAAGTTTCAGTCACACAAGATGAAAAGTTCTAGAGATCAGCTGTACAACATTGTGTTTACAGTTAACAGTGCTGTATTGTACACGTAAAGATCTGTTGAAAGTAGATCTTGTGTTTGTCACCACATTCAAAGGAAAAACGACGTACTTCCCTTTAAGGTAACCCTTTTACGGTGTTCTTTGGGCAAGGTAAGTTCCCTGGAGAGTCTTGGTGTTCTGCCTTTGCCTCCAGCAACCAGCGTCCTTGGCTCCTTTTCAAGTATCTACAGGAGAGCGGAGGACACACCCTTCACTCCTCAGATCTCTTCCTTGCTTGAGCGCAGCCAGGAGATCCCTGGGGCAGCACCAACAGGTGGGCGTGCCAGAGGAGCACGTTGTTGCTATTACACAGGACTTCAAAAGCAGAAGAGTCTTCAGAAGCCAATTTGAAAAAAGCTAAACGTTGGCAGAAACACCTGCAGCCTCTCTCTTCTGTAATCTTTTTCTGTCTCCTGTACACAGCGCAAGCAGAGTGGGAGGAAAATATACGCTTTGGATAATATCAGCCAGTATTTTACATCGGGGCAACCTAATAGATGCAATATGTTTCCAGAAGAAACCTGAATATTTGTTACTAAATTCCCATATAATTTTCATTGATTTTATTGTTTTCTTTTCTAAATACGTTAAGGTAAATAGATACTGTGTGATATGTGTGTAAGTGTATATACATTTATTTTATTAAAAGAAGACTTCCATTTTAACCTTAATAGATTCACTTTCTATACAGAAGTAAATCTGAATCTGAAGAGTTAAATTGCGCTCATGGTTACAGAGTTGTGCCGAGACATTGGCCTTATGACTCATAGACTATGCATGACATGATGTGACAGGTTCCAAGCTGAAATGGAATTTCGTAGAGATTCCTAATACATGGAAACTTCTGGGGTTTTTTCTTCATATGAATCATCCTAGACAAGTTAGAGCAGATGCATAATAATATAAGGTTATTTGGGGACATGCAAGAAAGTGACTTGAGGATATTAGGCATAGAAGGAGAAAAAAAACGAAGTAGAGAGAAAAAAAGTCATGTGAATTTTCTTAGAATCACATTGGTTTAGTCGTATTTTCGTTGTGTGATTCTAACTTGGTGCAGCTGGATATATCTGACCCACAGTGAGAATGACGCCTCAGAGTTAAACACCAACGCTTTCCTCACTCCAATTCTCGAAACACTTATTCTTTGAAAGGAAGCCTTATTCACCTCACCCTCTTGATTCAGAAAGATCATCTATCATTTAGAAGGAATTCTGTGTCCTATATTTATTGTGCTAGGCTGCAAAAAATATCCATGATCACACATGCAGAGGTAGAAAATATGTCAACATTTTTTCTTAATTTGTCTTTGTCTTGACACTCCCTTCACCCCCTATTTAGCTGGGTGGCAAAAATGAAGCAAAAATGTAAATTTTATCAGGTTAAGTTTCTCTCACTCGTCTATTCATGGATTGGGTCCTAGTTTCAGAGTTTACACTACTTCACACAGTTGGGCATCTGCGTGAAGAGTTTCTCTTCCTGAGATCTTCAGCAGAAGGTCCCCCTCTTCTTTTTTTTTTTTTTTTTGCTATATTTACTAACACTTGAAAAACTTGTAAGCTCCTCTATCTTCTGACCAGATTTGCTAGATTTTCTAATTAAGCAAATTATTATCTCAGGCAGCCAATTAAACTAATTTCCCATCTATAATCTACACACCATCATGCGTACCAAACATTTAACGATAGAGTAAGATTATTACCTTGATAGATGAGGATAAGACAGCATTAGAACAATGATCCAAAGAGAAGGACCAAAAAAACAAAACAAAAACGCACATGTATATAGCAAAACATAAGCTTCAAATTTGAATGCAATTTATATTCTAAATAGGTACAAAAATTGTTTGGTTCAGCATAGTTTATTGTCTAAAGCAAGGCTCTTCATTCATTCATTCATTCCATCAGTTAGTCATTGACAATTATTTCTTGGTCAACAACCATGTGCCAAGCACAGTTCTAGATGCTAAAGATATAGCAGTGAATAAAATAGCCAAACTCTGTGTTCTTGTGACAATTAAATCCCAAGAAGACAGGAGAGTCAGACAAACAAATGTACAAATAGATGTATATGTCATGCAGCAATAAATGATAGAAAGAAAAAATAAAGAAGAATAAGGGGCATAGAGAATTACAGGAGGTTTTTATTTTATTGAATGGTTACAGAGGTGCTTATAATTAGGTGACATTTGAGCAAAAACCTGAAGGAAGTGAGTGTGTGAGCCATGGGGATATGAGGGCAGGATTGGGGAGAGAACGTTCTGGGGAAAAGAAGCAGCTGACACAAATGCACTGAGGTAGGATTTTGCTTTGTATGTTCCATAGCGCTGGTGCAGCTGAACGTGAGTGGAATGGAGAAGAGTGGGAGGAGGTGGCAGTGTCGGGGGGGGGGGGGGGGCGGCGGGGGGGGGGGAGGTCACAGCGGGAAGCCAGGTCATGTAGGGTCCTGTGGCTATGGTAATGGTTGGGGATCTTACTTTGAATAAGGTAAAGCCAATTAGAGGGTTCTGAGCAGAGGAGAGACATGAGTTCTAACAGTTTCTACTCCACAGGCGAGACGGGTTAGAATACATAAAATGTTTTCTTCTTATTCTCCCTTCTTCCCCCTTCCTCTCCTCTTCCTTGACCATTTTCTCTTCCTTTTATTTTCTTTTCCTCCTCGGATTCTTCTTCTTCCTCATTTCTCCTTCTCCTTCCTTTTTGTCTTGTATTTACTCCCTCCTTGAGTTCGAACTGGCTTTGCACCCCAGCTTTGCCGCTTGCCCGATCCCCTCATTTTCATGTCATGGTGCAGGTGTCCCTGTGTGTGACTTTGGAAGATCTTGGAGAATACATAAAGGCATGAACCAGCAAGTGTTTCTGAGAACCTAAGTTGCCAAAATCATCATCTGGCATGTTGTTCCTCTAACAGTGGGAATTTACCTTGTCTTCTAACATGTCTTTACAGCCATGAGCCTGACCCCATTTCAGATCTGACATTTGCCCTCCGGCCAGCTCACATTACCTTTGAATGTTTGATCTCCACCCTAAGCCAACCCATTCTTGCTACAATGCTTGAAAAACATCCCTCTTAAACTGAGCCCGCCTGTCCTTACTAATCTTAAAACATGCTCTTGGCCCTCTGTATTCCACAGTCTAGATTTTCCATTCATCTCTGCACCAACAGTCCTATAATTTTAAATGCTGGTAACAAGGTTAAAAGCTGTAAATGTTTATGCTCCAGGGAGCCTATCAAATAAACATACAGAACAATCTCCCTGATAATATGCAGATTAAAGCAAAGATCTCAATGAGATTAAATTTGGCAAATTATCAACTTATTATAAATTAAAAGTCATCTCAATTGTTTCCTGACATTCACTATAAAGAGAGATGAGGACACGTTAAATTGTTTTACTACAGAGCTAATTTTGCCTCTGAGTTAATTTATGTGTCCCAATAACATGTTTCAGATTATTTCAGGAAAGCATGAAACGTGACTAGTGTATGATACAGTGATAATTAATCCATTTTATCTATTCTCAATCACGTCAGCTGTACCCAAACTCACAGTTAACTCACTCTTCTCTTTTCCTTTTTTCCCCCATCTCTGTTTAAAATCAAATGCTTGATTTCACACACCGTAAAAGTCCAGTGCAATTCATGTATGGTGGGTAGCTGTTTGTAAGTGCTCTCCTCCTGTGGCTGCTCCTTACACCGAACATGAATCAAATAAATGTACTCGTGATAGTTTCTAGGAGAAAATTAATGTATTTTTATACCATACCAACATTGGTGGAAATCCCAGTTTTGGGCAATGATCTATTTTTCTAAAATTCAATTTTAAAATTAATGAGGTTAAGATTTCAGTATAAGGGCCAATATAAGTGGCTTTTTTTCCCTGCTGCTTTATTTTCTGCAGATATTTATGCAGATATTGTCCACGCTCATTTCATACATCTGTTAGTGTGATGATTTATTTTTTTTCCAAAATCAGGGCAGTTCCAGAATCCTTTTTTGGGAGTCAGTGGGAAATATTTTCCAAGCAGAGTTTTGTATTTTACTATAATTTCATCATGACCCTTGAGGCAGAAATAATGGGCAACTATTAGTGATACCAAATGTATTACTTTGTTTGAGGCAATTTCAATGAGCAGGTCCCTTTCTATTCTTTAATAACAGCATTGCACAGTAAGTTGGCCTAATTTTTGGACTTAGAAACTCCTCAGAAGAATTTTGCAAAGTATTTTTTTGGAAGTGACGTACAACTCTTGTAAACTTCTTCTCTGAGATTTCACTCTGAGTAAACTGAGAGTTCATTGGTGGCTTTTAAACAGAGGAGAGACATGAGTTACACTGCCAGACCTTACCTCAATGGATTGCTCTGAAAACTAACTGAGCCAGCATATGTAAAGGACTTAGAACATTGCCTGGCCTGGAAGGAGCATTCAGTCAATGTCAGCATTTGTCTGTTATTTAATATTAATTAAATATTACCAGATCTAGAGTCAGAACTGGGTTTGAATTCCCAGCTTCATTACTTACTAGAATGCTTCATCTATGATACTGTAGACACCCTCACAGTGAGTTGAGTGACCTGAATATCTGGACCCTATGAAAAATACCTCGAGGGGCATAAACTAGCAGGTTACATTTAGAACCCTGGCCTTTATCACTATTTGGCATCTTATCCCTAGAGGTCGAAGAACCGAAATAAACAAAAACCTCTTTGATGACCAATCACCTGAATGCACAGCACAGGGCTCAGGTGCTCTGTTTTAAGTAGTGATGTTTATGCCCAACAGTGATCCTTGATCAAATTTCTTTATTTGCCTAAAATACCCCTGATTCTTTCAGTGAATTAATGATGTTTTTCCTCTCTGGGAAGAGTAAATCTCATTAGCATTAAATAAAATGGAATTTACTAAGCCAGCTCATTGAGGAAGTTCCTGGGGATGGGAGGGTGGGCACAGTTCCATCCCTAACTGAAGACCGTCTCCCTCTCTTCAGTTTCTTAAAATTGTGGTGCATCCATGTACGCTTTCTATAATCCTACATCCTTTGCATCTATGAACTAACCTGGGTCCTTGATGGTAAATGCTTATCCCTGATCCCATACAATTTTTGAAAACAAGTTTGAAAGCTTTTGTACTTTAGGATGAGGTCTCACTTTCAAGGAACGTATTTTTATTGGCACTTTCTGAGGTTTTCCCCAACTGGCCCTTTCCTCTCACTGCTTCTTTCTTCCTCAGAAGGTTTCTTCTGATTTCAGCTGCTTGTAGTAGCCCTTGCGTGAATTTTGTTATCTGAGGATTAAATCTGTACATACATTTTCTATTGCTGTGTAACAAATTGCCATAAATTTAGTGGCTTAAAACAGCATGTATTTGTTATCTCAGTTCCATGGGGCAGGGATGTGAGCACAGCTTAGGTAGGTCCTCTGCTCAGAGTCTCACAAGGTTGCAATCAAGGTGCTACCTGGGCTGCATTCTCATCCGGAGGTTTGACAGGGAAGAATCACTTTCAATTCTTCCAGGTTGCTGGTAGAATTCATTTCCTTGCAGCTTTAGAACTGAGGGCCTGTGTTTTTTGCTGACTATTGTCTTCTTTATAGGTTGTCCTCAGGTCCTTCAGATGGAATGAGTTCCAGGAGGCCACCCCAGTTCCTCACTGCATGGGCTTCTTCAACACACCTGCTTACTTCTCTCTCCCTCCAGTCAGCTAAGTCACCATCTTATGTAATGTGACCTAATCGTGGCAGTGACATCCCATCACTTTTGCCATATTCTCTTGGTTAGAAGCAAATCACGAGTCCAACCTACATTCAAAGAGAGGAGTGACACAAAGGCACGGATATCACCAAATCATTGGGAGTCACCTTGGATCCATCACCACAGTCTGTCTCCTGGTTTCACTGAAAATGGAGCTTCAGAGTTTAGTGTCTATTCTGCTTTGTTTTTAATGTTTCTTATTTCTCTCCAGGAGGAAAGGTAAAAAAAATACTGACTTGGACCTCTATGTTCATACTGGAGGTCCATTGATAGAAATTTTAAAGATTTATTGAGGGATGCTATTTATTTCAGCCATATTATGCTTTTTGATATGCAACATCTTAACATCTGTACAGTAAACACATAACATTTCCTGCTGTACCTACTCATCTAAATGAAACTTAAGATTATAATTTGAGTCTGTAATGTTTAGCGTGGTTGAGAAGAGAAAAGGTAGAAAGAAAACTAATGTTATTATGTGTTAGATGATTTAAAATTTTATTCTGATATGTTGTATTTATTTTATAAATTAAGAAACTGAAGGTCAGAGATTAAGAGATTGGCACAGAGCCATAGAGAGAGTTATGAGGGAGCATGGGGTTGGAGGAGCTCAAATTGGTACCTTGATCTATCTCCCTAGGAAGTTTATTCTATTTCTACTGTAATGTATTTTGTCCCTAAGTGGTTCCAATGCTGAAAGTTGTGTAGAAAACTCAAATAATGCAGTGAACATTTCATTATGTGAAATTACCCCTAAATGGGGTATTCTACTCCTTGTCAAAATTGAAAAGAATGTGCATTCTGAGGTTGCTACAGATAGTGTTTTATATGTGTCATTTATGTCAATTTGGCTAAGCTAGTTGTTCAAATATTATATTTTCTTACCACATATTTCCTCTGCTCATTCTATCACACATCTGTACTGAGACAGGTGTGTTAAAATCTCTCACTATAATTATGGATTTGCCTGTCTTTTTTCATATTTTGACAATTTCATACAAATTTGGAATGTTCATATCTTCCTGTTCAATTGATAACTTTATCATTATAAAGTGTTTTTCTTTATCTCACATAATATTTTTTGCCTCAAATTCCAGTTGTTTAATAGTAGTATAGCTGCACCAGCTTTCTTTTGCTGAGTGTTTTTATGGTCTGTGTCTTTTCCTTCCCTTTATTTTCATCACATCTATGTCTTTATTTAAAGTGTGTTTCTTGCATACAGCATGTAGTTTGATCGTGTCTTATAATAAAGGAAAATTCTTATCTTTTAATTGGGGTGTTTAATTTATTTACATTGAATGTAATTAAATATTGATATAGTTGGGTTTCAGTTTACCATATTGCTATTTGTTTTCTTTTTGTCTCATCTATTCTTTGTTACCTTTTTCTCTTTCTTGACTTCATTTGTATGAATTCAGTTTTTAAAAGTTATTTCATTATATCTCTGCTACCAGAGTTTTTTACATGCATCTATCGTCTATCTATATCCATCTATCTATTTCTGTATCTATCTATCTTTGTATGTATGTGTGTATCATCTATATAACCTATCATCTACCGTTTATTTTCACAGCTCTATTGAGATATAATTCATGTAACACACAATTCACCTATTTTTAATGTGTAATTAATTGAATGGTTTTGACTATAGTCAAAGTTGTGCAACCATCGCCACAATCAATTTAAAAAAAAATCTCATCACCTTCAAAAGAAGCTCCATCCCATTAACTATAATCCACCTGTTCCCCTAGTCCTATGCAATGACTAGTCTAGTTTTTGTCTTTACTGATTTGCCTCTTCGGGACATGTTATTTCAATGAAACCATATGTGGCCTTTTGTGACTGACATTTCACTTAGCGTAATATTTTCAAGGTTTACTGATACCCTAGCATATATTATTACCTCATTCTTTTTATGACTGAGGAAGATTCCATTGTATGGATATACACATTTTGTGTATTTATTCATCAGTTGATGGAAGTTTTGGTTGCTTCCACTTTTTGGCTGTTAGGGATAATGCTGCTGTGAACATTTGTGTACAACTTTTTCCATGGACGTATGTTTTCATTTCTCTTGAGTATATAACTAGGAAATTGCTGGATCACACAGTATTTCTATGTTTAATTTTTGAGAAACTATTAAAATGTTTTCCAAAGCATCTGTATCATTTTACATTCCTACAAATGGTTTAAGAAGGTTCCGATTTCTCTACATCCCTGCCAATGCTTATTATCTGACTTTTTGATTATAGCAATCTTAGCAGATGTGATGTCACATCTCATTGTGGTTTTGATTTGTGTTTCTCTGACGACTAGTATTTTTAAGCTTCTATTCATGCATTTATTGGCCATTTGTATATCTTTGGAGACATACCTATTTAGATCTTTGCCCATTTTTTAAGTGGGTTATTTTTCTTTTTATTTTTGAGTTCTACGTGATATTTATATAGTCTGCATGTTCATCCCTTACCAGATATGTGATTTGCAAGTATTTTCGCTCATTTTGTGGATAGTCTTTTCACTTTTTTGATAGTGTTCTTTGAAGTACAAACATTTCTATTTTTTTTTTTATTAAGATTGGCACCTGGACTAACAAGTGTTGCCAATCTTTTTTTTTTTCTGCTTTGTCTCCCCAAACCCACCTGTACACAGTTGTATATCTTAGTTGCACGTCCTTCTAGTTGTGTAAACATTTCTAATTTTGATGAAGTCCAATTATTTTATTTTTTATTTTTCCACTTGTCCTTTTTGTGTTATATGTAAGAATTCATTACCAAATCTGAGGTCACAAAGGCTTACTCATATTTTCTTCTAAGCATTTTACAATTTTAACTCTTACATTTAGCTCCTTGAGTTAATTTTTTTTTTAGTTTTTTTTTTAATTGAGTTATTGATAGGTTACAATCTTGTGAAATTTCAATTGTACATTAATGTTTGTCAGTCATGTTATAGGTGCACCACTTCACCCTTTGTGCCCACCCCCCACCCCACCTTTCCCCTGGTATCCACTAAACTGTTCTTGGTCCATAGTTTTAAATTCCTCATATGAGTGGAGTCATACACAGATTATCTTTCTCTTGCTGGCTTATTTCACTTAACATAATTCTTTCAAGGTCCATCCATGTTATTGCAAATGGAATGATTTTGTTCTGTTTTGCAGCTGAGTAGTATTCCATTGTATATATGTACCACATCTTCTGTATCCATTCGTCTGTTGATGGGCACTTAGGTTGCTTCCACTTCTTGGCTATTGTAAACAGTGCTGCAATAAACATTGGGGTGCACAGGACTTTTGGGATTGCTGACTTCAGGCTCTTTGGATAAATACCCAGTAGTGGGATGGCTGGATCGTATGGTAGTTCTATTTTTAGTTTTTTGAGGAATCTCCATACTGTTTTCCATAGTGGCTGCACCAGTTTGCATTCCCACCAGCAGTGTATGAGGGTTCCTTTTTCTCCGCAACCTCTCCAACATTTGTTGCTATTAGTTTTAGATATTTTTATCATTCTAACGGGTGTAAGGTGATATCTTAGTGTAGTTTTGATTTGCATTTCCCTGATGATCAGCGATGATGAGCATCTTTTCATGTGCCTATTGGCCATCAGTATATCTTCTTTGGAGAAATGTCTGTTCATGTCTCCAGCCCATTTTTTGATTGGGTTGTTTGATGTTTTGTGATTGAGTTGCAAGAGTTCTTTATATATTAAGGATATTAAGCCTTTGTCAGATATATGACTTGCAAATATTTTTTCCCAGTTAGTGGGTTGTTTTTTTGTTTCAATCCTGTTTTCATTTGCCTTGAAGAAGCTCTTTAATCTGATGAAGTCCCACTTGTTTATTCTTTCTATTGTTTCCCTTCTCTGAGAAGGCATGGTGTCCGAAAAGATCCTTTTAATACTGATGTCAAAGAGTGTACTGCCTACGTTTTCTTCCAGAAGCCTTATGGTTTCAGGTCTCACCTTTAGGTCTTTAATCCATTTTGAGTTTATTTTGGTGAATGGTGAAAAAGAATGGTCAATTTTCATTCTTTTACATGTGGCTTTCCAGTTTTCCCAGCACCATTTGTTGAAAAGACTTTCTTTTCTCCATTGTATGCCCTCAGCTCCTTTGTCAAAGATAAGCTGTCCATAGACGTGTGGTTTTATTTCTGGGCTTTCAATTTTGTTCCATTGATCTGTGCACCTGTTTTTGTACCAGTACCATGCTGTTTTGATTACTGTAGCTTTGTAGTATGTTTTGAAGTCAGGGATTGTGATGCCTCCCGTTTTGTTCTTTTTTCTCAGGATTACTTTAGCAATTCGGGGTCTTTTGTTGCCCCATATGAATTTTAGGATTCTTTGTTCTAATTCTGTAAAGAATGTCATTGGGATTCTGATTGGGATGGCGTTGAATCTGTAGATTGCTTTAGGTAGAATGGACATTTTAACTATGTTTATTCTTCCAATCCATGTACATGGAATGTCTTTCCATCTCCTTATGTCGTCATCCAATTCTCTCAGAAAGGCCTTGTAATTTTCATTAAATAGGTCCTTCACTTTCTTAAATTTACCCCAAGGTATTTTATTCTTTTTGTTGCGATTGTGAATGGTATTGTATTCTTGAGTTCTTTTTCTGTTGGTTCATTACTGGAGTATAGAAATGCTACTGATTTATGCAAATTGATTTTATACCCTGCAACTTTGCTGTAGTTGTTGATTACTTCTAACGGTTTTCCAATGGATTCTTTGGGGTTTACTATATATAAGATCATGTCGTCTGCAAACAGCAAGAATTTCTCTTCTTCCCTCCCTATTTGGATTCCTTTTATTCCTTTTTCTTGCCTGATTGCTCTGGCCAGGACCTCCAGTACTATGTTAAATAAGAGTGGTGATAGAGGGCATCCTTGTCTTGTTCCTGTTTTCAGGGGGATGGGTTTCAGCTTTTGCCCATTGAGTATGATGTTGGCTATGGGTTTGTCGTATATGGCCTTTATTATGTTGAGGTAGTTTCCTTCTATGCCCATTTTGTTCAGAGTTTTTATCATAAGTGGCTGTTGGATCTTGTCAAATGCCTTCTCTGCATCTATTGAGATGATCATGTGGTTTTTATTCCTCAGTTGGTTGATGTGGTGTATCACGTTGATTGATTTGCGGATGTTGAACCATCCCTGCGTCCCTGGTATGAATCCCACCTGGTCCTGATGTATGATTCTTTTGATGAATTGCTGAATTCTGGTTGCCAAAATTTTGTTTAGAATTTTTGCATCTATGTTCATCAGTGATATTGGCCTGTAGTTCTCTTTTTTCGTGGTGTCCTTGTCAGGTTTTGGTATCAGCGTGATGTTGGCCTCATAGAATGTGTTAGGAAGTGTTCCATCTTCCCTAATTTTTTGGAATAGCTTGAAAAGGATGGGTATTAAATCCTCTCTGAAAGTTTGGTAGAATTCCCCAGGAAAGCCATCTGGTCCTGGGGTTTTATTCTTTGGGATGTTTTTGATTGCTGTTTCAATCTCTTTCCTTGTGATTGGTCTGTTCAAATTGTCTGCCTCTTCTTGAGTGAGCTTTGGGAGATTGTAGGAGTCCAGGAATTTATCCATTTCCTCTAGGTTATCCATTCTGTTGGCATGTAGTTTTTTGTAGTATTCTCTTATAATCTGTTGCATTTCTGCAGAGTCTGTTGTTATTTCTCCTCGCTCATTTCTGATTTTGTTTATTTGAGCTTTCTCCCTTTTTTTCTTTGTAAGTCTGGCTAGTGGTTTGTCAATTTTATTTATCTTCTCAAAAAACCAGCTCTTTGTCTCATTGATCCTTTCTACTGCCTTTTTCGTTTCAATAGTATTTATTTCTGCTCTGATTTTTATTATTTCTCTCCTTCTGCTGACTTTGGGCTTCATTTGTTCTTTTTTCTCTAGTTCAGTTAGGTGTGCTTTAAGGTTGCTTATTTGGGATTTTTCTTGTTTGTTAAGATGTGCCTGTATTGCGATGAATTTTCCTCTTAATACAGCTTTTGCTGTATCCCATATGAGTTGGTATGGCATGCTATCATTTTCATTTGTTTCCAGGTATTTTTTGATTTCTTCTTTAATTTCTTCAATGATCCATTGCTTGTTCAGTAGTGTGTTGTTTAGTCTCCACATCTTTCTGCCTTTCTCAGCTTTTTCCTTTTAATTAATTTCTAGCCTTATAGCACTATGATCTGAGAAGATGCTTGTTATTATTTCAATTTTTTTAAATTTGTAGAGGCTTGCCTTGTTTCCCAACATATGGTCTATCCTAGAGAATGTTCCATGTGCACTTGAGAAGAATGTGTATTCAGCTCCTTCAGGGTGGAGTGATCTATATATGTCTATTAAGTCCAATTGTTTTAGTTTTTCATTCAGCTCCACTACTTCCTTGTTGATTTTCTGTCTGGATGATCTGTCCATTGATGTGAGTGGGGTGTTGAGGTCCCCTACTATTATTGTGTTGTTTTTAACATCTTCCTTTAGGTCTGTTAATAGTTGATTTATGAATCTTGGTGCTCCTGTGTTGGGTGCATAGATATTTATAAGCGTTATTTCTTCTTGATGAAGTGTCCCTTTGATCATTATATATTGTCCCTCTGTGTCTCTCTTTACCTGTCTTATTTTGAAATCCACTTGGTCTGATATTAGAATTGCAACACCTGCCTTTTTTTGCTTGCTATTTGCTTGAAGTATTGTCCTCCACCCCTTCACCCTGAGTCTGTGTTTGTCCTTGGGGCTGAGGTGTGTTTCCTGGAGGCAACAAATTGTTGGATCTTGTTCTTTAATCCATTTTGCCACTCTGTGTCTTTTTATTGGAGAGTTCAATCCGTTCACATTGAGAGTGATTATTGATGCATGTGGACTTAATGCTGTCAATCTGTCGCTCATTATCTTATTATGTTTTCTTGTGTTTCTTTTCCTGTGTGCTTTAGACTACCCATTTAATACTGCAATTTCTTATGCTGGGTTTCTTAGATTTTTCCTTATCTATGATTTGTGACTCTGTTCTGTACTTTATTTTAGTGTCTACCTTGAAGTTTGTATTTAGAATCTCGTGTATAATATAGTCTATTCTCTGGTGGTCTCTTACTTACTCGACCAATACTGATTTAGACCCTTTGCTCTTCCCCTCCTAAATAATTATTTTCATTTTTTATTCCAACTCGTCTTATTAATTTGTAGTTAGAGTGCTAAGATCGTCCTTGCTTTGGTAGTTTCCTTATTTTTACCCTGATGCTATAGTTGACTATTTGCTATCCTGTTCTGGTTCTATCCATCGGTCTCCCTAGTCTGTGGATTGTGTCCCCTTTCTCCCTTTTTCAAGTATGAGAGCCTTCTTGAGGATTTCTTGTAATGGAGGGCTTTTAGTTACAAATTCCCTTAACTTTTGTTTGTCTGGAAAAGATTTAATTTCCCCCTCATATCTGAAGGAAATTCTTGCTGGATAGAGTATTCTTGGCTGAAGGTTTTTATCCTTTAAAGCTTTGAATATATTACTTCATTCTCTCCTAGCTTGTAGGGTTTCTGTAGAGAAATCCGCTGACAGTCTGATAGGGGCTCCTTTATAGGTTATTCTCTTTTTTTTTCTTACTTCCCTGTGTATTCTTTCCTTATCATTCCTATTTGCCAACTTTACTATTATGTGCCTTGCGGTGGGTCTTTTTACATTGACAAATCTAGGAGATCTAAAACCCTCCTCTACACACATTTCTCCATTGATCCCTAGATTTGGGAAGTTCTCTTCAATAATTTCGTTAAGCACACTTTCTGCTCCATTTTCCTTTTCCATATTCTCAGGAATTCCTATGATCCTTATGTTCTTACTCCTCATTGAATCCATTATCTCTCTGAGATTTTCCTCATTTTTTTTTAATTCTTAGTTCTCTTTCTTCCTCTGTCTGGCGCCATTCAGCCTGTCTGTCCTCGATTATGCTGATTTGCTCCTCTAGGTTGTCTACACGGGCATTCAGGGAATCTATATTCTGTTTTATCTGGTCCATTGTGTTTTTCATCTCAAGTAATTCTGTTTGATTCTTCTTTATGATTTCAATCTCTTTTGTGAAGTAACTCCAGAACTCGGCTTGTTTCTCTATCTTTCTCTCTACTTCATTGAGTTTTTTGATTATAGCTGCTCTGAATTCATTATCACTTAGTTTACCTAATTCCAAGTCCTCAGGACTTAATTCTGTGTTTTTATTGTTTTCCTTCTGGTCTGGGGCTTTTATAAATTGCTGGATGATAGAGGAGTGGTTTTTTCTCATGGTGGTAGAATTCAGTTGCAGTTACAGCCTGTCGCCACTAGATGGGGGTCGAGAGCGGCGTGTTAGCTCTCCACCTTGGGGCAAGATGGCTGCGTCCACTGGCTTTGCTCAGGGGGAGGGGCTGTTACTCACACGCGCCGGTCTGGGTTCAGATCAGTTCTGTTCTTTGGTCTCCCAAGGCCCTTGATTTATAGGGTCCCCGCGGACGGAAGCTTTCCCCCCGTCAGCAGGTCTCCATTGAGTCAGCGGCAGGAGTCCTGGATGATCCCCCGGTTGCGTGGCCCCTCCCCCGCTCCTTCCCGACCCGCGCCTCAGCGATCGCAGACTCTAGGGGAGGGAGCGATGTTCTCTCCTACCGTTCGAGTGCCTCCGAGGGTGTAAGCAAGGTTATGATCTCTGCCTTCTTGGTATTGTAGGTCTCTAACGAGCTGGCATTATGTTTATTCTCTGAAATTCAGTTCTTCCAATCTTTTGTTGTATTTTGGAGGGGAGAGAATCCCGGGTCAGCTCACCCCGCCATTTTGCTCCGCTCACTCCTCCTTGAGTTAATTTTTATATATGGTATAAGTAGAGATCCAGCTTCTTCCTTTTGCTTCTGGCTATTCAGTTGTCTCAGCACTATTTGTTGGAAAGACTATTCTTTGTCATAAATCAATTGATCATAGATGTAGGAGTTTATGTCTGAACTCTCAGTTCTACTCTATTGATCTATATGTCAGTCCTTATGCCATTACCACATTGTCTTGATTACTGTTGCTTTGTAGTAAGTTTTGAAATCAGAAAGTGTGACCCTCCAATTTTGCTCTTTTCAAGATTGGTTTGGCTAATCTGGGTGCCTTGAGTTTCCATATGAATTTTAGTATCAGCTTGTCAAATTCTTTAAAGAAACCAGCTTGGATTCTGATAGGGATTGTGTTGAATCTGCAGATCAATCTCGGGTGTATATTGCCATTTTAACAACATGTCTTCTGATCCACGAAGATGTGATTTTTTTCCAATTATTATGATCTTCTTTAAGTTCTTTCAACAAGATTTTTTAGTTTTCAGAGTAGAAGTTTTACACTGTTTTTGTTAAAGTTATTCCTAAGTATTTTATTCTTTTTTGATGGTATTGTGAATAGGATTGTTTTCTTAATGTCGTTTCCAGATTGCTCATTTTAAGTATATAAAAGTGCAATTTTTTGTGTAAACTGATCTTGTCTCTTCTGTATCACTTTGTTTTAGGTTTGTCTCTTGTACTCTTGTTATGTTCTCAAAGTGGAGAATCTTGTTTTGCTTCTTTTTCCATCTGGAGCTAAATTTACTTTTAATAATAAGTACATTAAGGTTTTTTACATTTGTGTACATTAAAGGAATATTTAGTACAAATAAAATTAGCATATTACCTCTTCTCTTTTTCCTTCCATCTCTCCACCATATAATTTTAGTCAATAGTGTTATTTTTCATATTGTTTATCTTTATACTTTTAAATATGCTGAGACTTCTGTTACTTGAATTGTCTTCTTTACACGATATATTTTCAGTCTGAGCTAATGTAGGCAGAGGAATTAGTACACATATTCTATCTCTCTCTCCTTCTTTCCTTTTTCCACTTCCACTTTTTAGCAGATTAATAATTTTTACATTGTCAGGTCATACAGTTCTTTTATACTGCTCCGTTACTCAAATCCTCATATCTGTTTACTCTTAGTTCTTAATAAAATATTCAACCCATACACATGATAAATGTGTTATCACATTATAAACCACACACAATTTATAAATAGAAAATGCTTGCTGATAGTCCTTTAGCCATAATTTCAGCAAGCAACTCATGGTGGACTGGAATTTGAAATCTATTAGTTTCCAGAAATTTGAAATCTGGTAATTTCCATGGTATTGCTTGCTATTATATGCTGGGAAAAAAGTCTTAATATTTAATATAATATAGTTAATATAGTTAAATAGGTGGTTGCAGACCAACTCTTAGGCGTGGGACAAATAGAACAACTGAAGGGGATCATTACTGTATTTTTCAAAACTTCTCTGTTATGAGTATCAATTCAGAAAATATTTGAGGGCCCATAGAGAAGGTAAGTGGAAGGTGGTGATTCCAACATTTGACATCCTTTTTTCCTATGAGGTACTTACCAGTTTGTAAATAATGGATCTATATTTAGCCTCTAGAGTCTAATTATTATTACACTGTTCAACATTAGTCTGCTCAGAATGCCATAATGAAATGCCACAGACTGGGTGGCTTAAACAGCACAAGTTTATGTTTTCATAATTCTGGAGGCCTGAAATCCAAAATCAAGGTGCCAGCGTGGTTAGTTTCTGGTGAGATCACTCTCCTCAGCTCACAGACGGTGCCTCCGTGGCAAGCGCTATCAGATGAGGGCCTCACCTTTACGACTTCACTTAACCTTAGTTACCGCCCTCAAGGCCCTGTCTCTAAATACAGCCACATTGGGGGTTAAGGCTTTAACATACGAATTTAGAGAAGACAATTCAATCTGTAACAGGGCCTATCCCTGGAATCGAAGAATGGTACTTCTTAAGAGAGCTATTAATAAATTAAAAAAGCAAGAGGCCAAGTAAGAAAAAAAAATTTGACAATACTCCTCAGACTCAATAATTTTAATTGACCTGTCTTCAAGTTCATTGATTCTTCTGTCTGCTCCAATCTGCTGTTGAACTTCTCTAGTGAATTTTACATTTCACTTATTCTGGAGCCCTGGAAAGCTCCAGAATTTCTGTTTGGTTCCTTTTTATAGTTTCTATATCTTTGTTGATATTCTTATTTTGTTCATATATGGTTTTTTTTTCTGATTTCCTTTAGTTCTTTGTTTGTGTTTTCCCTTAGCTCTTTGAGCATATTTAAGACTGTTGTAAAGTCTTTGGTAAATTTGATGTCTGGGCTTCCTCAGGGACAGTTTCTGTTGATTTATTTTGTTCCTTTGAATGAGCAATGTTTTCTTGTTTCTTTGTCTGCCTCATGATTTTTTTTGTTGATAATTGGGCATTTGGTCATTATAATGTAGTGAATCTGGAAATAAAATTTCCTCACTTCTCCAGGGTTTGCTAGATTTTTGTTAAAGGCTGTAGTAGTCTATTTGTTTTGAGACTTTTCCAAACTATGCAATAATTAGTCCTTGTCACGTGCGCTCATTGAAATCTCTGTTTTTTAAGCTAGTGTTCAGAAAATACTTTGACAGAGATTTCCTTGAATGCCAGGAACTGAAACTGACAAACATAAAAAAAAAATTAAAAAAAAAAACCATAAAAAAGAGAGAACAATTATCTCTGCCAGTCTTTGCTGACTAGCTTTTTGTTGGGGCAGTCCTTCATGGATTAGCTAGGTTTGCTCTGAGCCAAGGGATCAGCCCAAAGAGACAACTTGATGTTTTCTCAGGACTTTTCTGAGCATGCACCTTGCCTAGGCATGTGCGTGATGTTCTGAAGTCCCCTATACAGACAACTGCTTTTGAAAGTCCTAACTTCCCAAAGAATCTCACCCCAGATTCTTCTCCAGGCCTTGGAGAGTCTATTGTGCATCTCTACCCCTAATCTCTTACTCCATGTGTCTCTGTGTTTGTAGCCTGTTTGTAGCTTTTATGAGAAGTATTTGCCACTTTACCCTGCCTGCATTCAAAGTTATGCAAGGCAGACACTAGCAAGTCAGTCCTTCAAATATCCTCCAGCCAGATTAGAACAGATATACGTGACAATTTGCAAATACAGAACATTCTGATCCCTCTGATTTCCCTGTAGAGTTGGCAAATATCTTTATATTGCAAATGCTTTAATATGCACTTTAAATATCACTTACATTTTCTCTGAAGTCATAAAATAATTTGCTTTCAATTTAAAAGAAGAAATACCTATTTCTATCTCTCTCTCTCTTTTTTTTTTTTTGCTGAGGAAGATGAGCCCTGAGCTAACCTCTGTGCCAATTTTCCTCCACTTTATACATGGGTTGCCACCACAGCAAGGCTGATGAGAGGTGTAGGTCTGCTCTGGGATCTGAACCCATGAACTCAGGATGCTGCGGCAGCACCAAACTTGACAACTACACCACGAGATCAGCACCCCTATTTCTCTTTCTTAAAATGCAATTTAAAATATCTAGTACCATTGCCTTCATGTTTAAAATTCTTTTTTCTGTTTTTGGAGATTTCTTATATTTTACATTTTAAAGGAATGACACTTTTTCTTTTGAGAGACTATAATATGTGGACATAGGAATTATCTTTGTGAAGGCAATGTTCTAATTGTGTTGATTTAATCAACCCAATTAATGTTGTAACCCTGAGATATCCTCACAAGTAGGCTTCAAAGTTGATTTTGTCTTTCAATTACCTTTTCCATTAACAAAGAAGTGCTTCATGGATAGAAACTTGTCCAAATAAGACTTCTGAGAATAAAGGGGTCATTTTGAGAGAATGACCAACCAAGCACTTTTAAAGGATTATTTTAATAATGAAACAAGGGTAAACATTAGAAAGAAAGGAACTGCTTTATGGTTTTGACAGCCTGTAAGAGTGTGCCAAAGTGGCAATGCCCACACGAGTCAACAACCGCTTAATATGATGATAAACTTTCTTATGCAGGTATTTTGTAAATATCTCTGATTATCCCATTATGCTTTCTTATGTTTCTGGTTTTTTAAAAATAAATATTGTTATAATAAAAATTGTATATGCTCATTATTCAAAAATATAAACATTGAATGAAAAGTATAAATGACAAAATACATATCATCCCCAAATTTTACCAGTCTGAACTGTTCCAGTTGGAGATCTTTCTATTCTTATGATAGCAAAGTTCCATCCTCCACTCAGCCTAGTGCCCTGAAAGATGAAAAGCTGTGTGTGATCTCCTTGCCTGAGCTGAGATCTCAAGACAAACCACAAGAACTTCTGCTTGCAACGGTTTTCTACTCAGAGTGGTTTTTGCTTTGTAATTTCCAGGTCTGTTTACTGGAAGTGTCGGCTTATCTCAGAATTAAAGGCTATTAGTAGGACTGCTCAGGATTTTAAAAAATAATTTGTATTCTTTTCTCAGTACTCTCTCTTTGGGGTAGGATGGGATCAGAAATGCTACCATGTAAAACCCATAAATCTTTTCTTTACTTACTTTAGTGTTATTACCTAAGGTTTTGGGCATATGATTAAGATTCATTCCTTGTTTCATTGCAACTGGTTTTATTCTACGTTAAGTTAAACATAGTTTGAGAAGAAACTATTGTAGAATTATCTAGATGTCATACAACATAATAGGATGTCATATTCTAGCTTTGTTTACCAACATCAAAAATATTTCATCCACAAGCATTTTATTCATATCATGCCAAGAATCCAAATATTTTCAATAATAGACATTACAAATTGCCTGTCCTTGGCACACAAAAACAATGGCAGTGTTTGAACAAAGTATAACCCTAGTCAACTTTTAAAATACATCAAAGATGAGTTTACATCAAAAAGCTTATTTGAATAAATCAGCACCTCCTTAGTCATTTTGTTTCTTTTTATTCTTACTTGCTGTGTGTTTAATTTTTATACAGATGATCTAGCTGGAATAAAAATGCCAAAAAATCTTGACATTTCAAGAACTTTTCCCTATTATAAATATTTTTCTCTCAAAATGGATTGCAAATTTAGACATGATTTCTTTCCATTAGAGAGGATGCCAGAGGAAACATTTTAAAATATAAATATTTCAAGACTGTATTCTCAGCTATTTTGTGTAATGTGAGAGTTTCACTTTCCATGAAGGTATGGAGATTTAGTCTCTGCATGAGAATAAGGAGGAGGGAAGAGTGTCCAAACTGAGAGGAATAGAGAAACGTAATAGGGCATGAATACTTTTCTCATTCTTAGTAATAAGTGGAGTGTCTGATGTTGATGAGTTGAAGGATATTTGATGAAAAGATAAATATACACAAGGTAATAAAAGGCCACATTTGAGAATGTGGCCAAAATCTTCAGAAGAAAACAATAGACTGATGGTAACAGAAATAATAGACAAACGTCCTAAATTGTGACTCTGAAAACCAGAACCAGAGTTAGAAATTTATTAAGTAAGCTAGTGCAGATAGAAGTAAAAACAAAATGGCCAAGATTCTTATCGAGAAGAATAGACTCTATGACAGAGTTAAGAGAAGGGAAAGAAAAAGTAGAACTCTGGAAACAAAAGCTTCCAACAGGACAGCATTCAAATTGAGTGTTAGGTTATTTTATATCATGGTAGAATATACTGGAATTAGGAAGAGTTTTACTGAGGCCCAACAGGAAAGACGTTTTCATAAAGAGAGGGGAAGGAGAGGGAAATTGCCAGCTATAATTAAAAAATAGGGTGGAGCAGCCAGGTAACTAGAAACCATGAGTTTAAGTCCACGTGCTGATGTGGTTTTGTACTTAAAATAGCAGTGGGTGCAGAACCATAGTAAACAAAGTGGGAAGAAGCAGATGTAGCTGTCACAAGATCAAAGTATGGAAAAAATCTAGAATCCAGTGGCAAGACATTAGGAAGTGCTGGTTAAGAACAGGAAACTGAAATTGATCTGGTCAACAAATCAGATTGGGGTGTGCAGCCTATCGTGTGACACTGAAATAAATCTTTTTGCTAAAAATAGCTCAAGTGTATTCTGCTTTCCCTGAACCCTGACCCATATTAACCCCCATTTAATGATGAGTCCAAATATCTAATATTATTACCGCTGTAATCAGTGATGCTAAATATCAGGAAAGTTAAATATTGGCCAGACTTTAGGTGGCATTGAAAGTTTTGAGACTGGCTGCTGAAGTGTGCCCATTGGCAAATATCACTAGTGCACGTGGATTGCACACTACCCACTTCATTATCCAATGCTGAGCCACTTCCACACTATTCCTTTGGATTGAGATTTCAGATATTTTCTCAGGTCTCAAAGACATGGTTAACACATCCTTCCAGTTAGAATTGCAGATTCCAAGCTCTTTTGCATGTGTAAAAGCACATGGTAAGTAGTTAAAACAGGTCTTGAGGATGACCACAAATCTCATCAAGAAGCTTCATCTCCACTGTAGTAAGAAGTCTTCTATAGTAATCCCCATATCTTAGTATTCACATCCTTGTGCAATCTTCCCTTATGTATGGGCTGGACATAGTGACTTGATTCTAACCAATAGAATATGGCAAAGCTGATGAGATGTCTCTTTTGTAATTTGGTTACAAAACATTGCAAATTCCATCTTGCTTGAAGATTCTATTGCCTTCTTGGCTTGCACTCTGATGAAAAGTTTCCATATTCGAGATGCCCATACAGCAAGGATCAAGGCCAACAGCCAGAAAGAAACTAAGGCTCTCAGTCCAACAGCCCGTGAGAAACTGAATCCTGCATACAACCAGTGAACTTGCGGCAGATGTTTGCCCATTTGAGCCTTGTGGTGATTACAGCCCTGTTGGTACCACGATTGTAACCTGTGAGAAACCCTAAAGCAGAACAGCCAGCCAAGCTGTGCTGGATTTCTGACCCAAAGAAGCTGTGAGATAATAAATATGTGTTCTTTTAAGCCACTAAGTTTTGGGATAATTCAGTAATGGATACTTCTTACTTACTTTTATTTAGTTGTACTAAGTTTTTAGTATGTTTACTGAAAAAGCACCTGACTTTTCTGTTGGCAAGCTGGGAGTCCAATAGCTTCCAAACATGTTCAGGAATTCCAAAGATTCACAGTAAAGGAAAAAGTCAAGAGAGCGAAAAGTCAACCTACAGTATGGGAGAAAATATTTGCAAACTATGTATCTGATAAAGGATTAATCTCCAAAATATGTGAGAAACTCCTACAACTCAATAACAAAAAAACGAATTACCTGATTAAAAAATGGGACTCGAGGAGCTATTTATTTAAAGAAGACATACAAATAGCCAAAAGATATTTTAAAAAATGCTCAAGATCATTAATCATCAGGGAAATGCAAATCAAACCCACAAAGAAATATTACCTCACACTTGTCAGAATAGTTATTATCAAAAAAAAAAAAGGCAGTAAGTTGGGATGTGGAGAAATTGGAACCCTTGTACACTGTTAGCAAGCATGTGAACTGATGTAGGCACTGTGGAAAACAGTATGAGGATTCCTCAAAAAATTAAAAATAGAACTACCAGATGATTTAGCAATCCCACTTATAGGTATTTATCCAAGAGAATTGAAATTAGGATCTCAAAATGATATTAACACTCTCATGTTCATTACGGTACTATTCACAATAGCTGAGCTTTAGAAACAACGCAAGTTTCCATTGACAGGTTGATGGTTAAAGAAAATGTAGTGTATACATTCAGTGGAATACTATTCAGCCCTAAAAAAGAAGGAAATTCCTGCAATATACAACAATATGGATAAACTAGGAGGACATTATGCTAGTGAAATAAGTCAGTCACAGAAAGAGAAATATTGCATAATTGTACTTATATGAGATATCTAAAATAGTCAGTCATATAATCAAAGAGTGGAAAAGTCATATAATCAGCAGCTGGGAAGAGGGAGAAATGGGGAGTTATCGTTCAATGGATACAGAGTTTTAGTCATGCAAGATGAAAAAAGCTCTAGAAATCTGTTGGATGACATTGTCCCTATAGTCAACAATACTGTATTGAACACTTAAAATTTGTTAACAAAGTAGATCTCCTAGTAAGTATTTTTGCCACAATAAAACACAATTTTAAAAAATTCCAAAGATGGACACATTTCTATCCTTTTAGCCAAGGTTTGAAAATTTAAAACGCTATTCTTTTTGGATTGATTAAGAATATTAACTTTGTGGGGCCAGCCCCCTGGCCGAGTGGTTAAGTTCGTGCGCTCCGCTCCAGGCAGCCCAGTGTTTCGTTGGTTCGAATCCTGGGCGCGGACATGGCACTGCTCATCAAACCACGCTGAGGCAGCGTCCCACATGCCACAACTAGAAGGACCCACAACGAAGAATATACACTATGTACTGGGGGGCTTTGGGGAGAGAAAGGAAAAAAATTAAGAAAAAAAAAAGAGTATTAACTTTGAAAATAGTCTCTCTCTCTGTCTCTCTTGCTTTCATTCTCTCTCTCATTTCTCTGCTCCCTTAGGTCAATCATCTCAAACTTCAGTCAGTGGTCATATTAACATTGTTTCCCATCATAATTTTATTACACATTGTGAGATAATAGAAAATATATATATTGGTCTCTGCCCCTGGCTCCTGACACAAAGCTCCTAAATCTTTGTAATTTCCTAAGTGATAACAGCACTAGGAGCATCTATTGTTGTAATGAGGTGACTCTGGCGGCGCTTCTGGATGGCTCCCGGATGGGCACTGGTCACCATAAACACCAAGCCACATTAGAAGCTGGAATTTTCAGCCCCACTCCTCCAGAACACAGAGAGGCGCTGGAAATGGAAGTCATAATTGTTCATGCTTACGTGAGGAAGCCTCCATAAAATCCGAAAAGTACAGGGTTCAGAGAGCTTCCAGGCTGCCAAACACATCCACACTGGGAGAGTGGTGCACCCCAACCCCGTGGGGACAGAAGGTCCTGCACTCCAGACCTCGTCCTGTGTATCTCTTCATCTGGCTGTTCAGCTGTATCCTTTATCATATCCTTTAACAAACTGGTAAGTGTGTTTCCCTGAGTTCTGTGGGACACTCTATCAAATTAATCAAACCCCAGGAGGGGGTGCTGGGAACTTTTGATCTATAGCCGGTTGGTCAGAAGTACAGCTGATAATCTGGGCTTGAGACTGGTGTCTGAAGTGTGTGTGAGTGTGTGTGTGTGCGTGTGTACAGGAGGGCAGCCTTATGGACTGAATCCTTAACCTGTGGGATCTGCTGCTATCAGTGTTAAAACTGAGTTAAATTGTAGGACACCCAGCGGATGTCCCAGACAATTGCTTGGTGTGGGGAAAAACCTCCACACATTTGGTGACCAGATGTGTCAGAAGTGAAGTGTTTTGTGTCAGTAGTAAAAGAGACTCACAGGGAAGAAACTCATAGTAGGAAAGAACTGGGTTTTCCCCTACATAGTAGGGCAAAATTGAGGGTTTTTTTCTTTAAACACATTGAACTTTTTTCTCCTCTCATTTGATAATTGATGCTTGTATTTCCCCAGGTACTTTTGAACTTCATTCTAAGTGATCAAGCTATAGAAACTGCACTCTCTCTCTCTCTCCAGTCCCTCCTACTCTGGCTGTAATGAAGGAAGATATTTAGTCTAACTTTGAAGGAGGGTAACTCTGTAGGAAGAGACAAATGCCTCCAGAGTGAGTCAGCTTCATTTTGAGCACACCACTGTCAGCCTCAGGAGCTGACCTCAGCCCTTTGGTATTTATGGGGGGAGACTTGAAGGTGCTAGCTGTGAATTGTGTGAGTGGAGGGGTCTCACAATTATATCCAGAACCATCACCTGTCAAGTGTCCTTTTCCCATGTAAGTGGAAATATCCTATTGCTTGCTCCAAAAGAACTTGCACTCCAAGCCCGACATGTGAGCGGGGTGAAGAGTCTGCCCATGTCTTAAGGCCACACCACAATATTTGTCTAATGAAAATTTCTGCTCCATAATGGCCCCAACACCCATGTCTCCAAGCAGACTTGTGGACACCTGGTGAAGTGGGTATGTGGTCGGGAATGGACTCTTGTCTCTGCATTTTTGGGGTTGGATTGGGTAGTTTGCTGTACTTAGTATGGGGAAAATGGGGAGTAGATATCACTGGAGTATAATCAAGCCTGAATTTCACTAACATATAGAGACGTAACATATTAACACAATTCACTGGAAGAAATACACATCCCAAAAACGGTTGAGTTGAAATAGCCATAACGGATGGCTAAGAAATGGTGATATACATTTATTACTAGCTGATTCTTAGGTTAAGTTCCTTTCTACCCTGAGGCCTTTGAATATGCTTCTTGTCCTACTCAGAATTCTTCTCATTCCTTTACAAACCCGGTCCTCCTCATGCAGGCTAACTTGGATTAATTATTCAAGAATCACCTAAATGTTATGGTCTTCCAAACTTTCAGTACTAGATTAGATTTCCCAGTTGGCATTTATTTCAGCTGTGTAATTGGAGGCTAGCCTCTCTCCATTCCCTTCCATACCACCACTATCTTCGCCATCACCACCCAGCACTCACTCCAGATGATGCTGGGATAGGAGAATGAGTAGAAGAACTAAAGATTTTCATTCCCTTTTACCTGAAGAAATGATCACGAACACCTTGTTCATAAATCTAACCTGTCACACAAAGGAGAAAATCTCCCCATAATTTTAGTTTGAAAATGTCTGCTGTGTCTATGTGTAGCTAAGAGATAGTCACCGATGGGTATATGGTTCTGTAATGGACTCACTTTACTATTTGTTTGTCATATGTAATAGGAGGCCTTGGAACAAATCTTAAAAAAAGAAAAAAAAAGGGAACTGCCACTACTCTTTGGTATACATAAAATATTGCCTCTATAGTGGGCAACTGAAAGGGTTGTTTTAGGAAAATCCGTCTTTTTCTTATTGTGATTTAAGCTGTACTGCTCCTGAGAATTAGCATGTGTATGTGTATGTGTGTGATATATGCGGCTCTTGGGTTCAGCAGTTACCAGCTGGGTGGATAATTGGAAGAACGAAGCCTTTCTGAATGCCTCACCGGTGGCCAGTCTTCAAAAGGAACTGGTTTGAAGGGGCCAACCCACTCGGAACAGTTTTGAGACTCCACTCTTGGAGAGTTACAGTTCCTGATTGGACTGCTAACGGGTCCTAGAGGTGACTAACCCCTAAAGGTAGAGTGTGAGATTTCCCTAAAGAGAATACAGGTTTATGTCACAGGTTTGAAAATCAGGAGTCATCTGAAGAACACGGACCCAGTGGTACTGGGCACTGTTGGGTGCATCCTGAGGGGTCTGCTCTGACAAAGTTAATAATGTACAGTTTTCTCTTCTAGGTTGCAATTCTTTTCATTTATCCCTCACTATTTAGTACTGTCTTATACACCCTTACAGTGTTTTATTTTGGTATTTTGAGACACCAAGAAGGAAGCCTGTGAAGAGAAGTGGGCTCTCCCACATTGACTGAGTTCTGTGCAGAGACAGCACCACCGTATTGGTTGGTGGTGGGTGATATACGCTGTGAACATCAGAGAATGGAGGTTGAGAAGCGGCTGCTGGGTGCAAGAACCGGTGAACATGTGAAAACCCTTTCTTCCCCAATGTACTCAGGAAGGTGGCTCTTGAATGGATAGAACTGATTCTTAGGTTAAACCCCGGTGAAGTGTTTTTTTGTGTGTAATTACTGGTTTGACATTTTTCCCCCCTCTATATGCCCCAAGGGGCGGAGATTGGGTGTATCTTGTTTATTATTTATTTCTACTTCTTAGCGTATAACAAGGCACTAAGTAGATAGTTTAAAAGTATTTGTTAAGTAAATGAAATGCTAACTATTTTTAGAGCTTAAAATAGACACATTCCATCACTTAGGGAACTGAGCACAAGTTTTAGTTACTTGCAGTTAGTTGATATCTTATGACCATTATTTCTTCTGAAAGCCATCAAGACCATCGCTAACTTGACATGATTAAAAAATTTGTAAATTAAATGTATATGAACAGCCAGGTGGAAATATATATGAGCAAGAAGATTAAAATCAGCCTAACTTCCAACACCCTAGAAATAGTAGACTATTGTTTACACTTAGAAGTACTCAGCAATTTTAGAAAAGTTGATAGATGAGATGAAAATCAAATAGAAGATTTCCTGAAGAAAGTATTCATAACGAACTTATTGAATTATTAATCTGTGTTCAGTGATGCTCTACTCTAAAATTCTATTTCTGTATGTAATTGCTGCGCGACACCTTTCAGCCAAAGGTCCATTCCATTTTGAATGCAAACTGTGATTTAGGAAATGGCCACAAGATGGCAACATACATCGGTAAGTTAGTTTTCACAGTTAGGTCTAAGGTATAGTTGCATGGTGCACAATTTTCACACATAAAATTTATTTTAGATAAACTGAATGGTTTACATTATTTAAGACATATGACAGACTTTTACAACAGGGTTAACATTGTTGCTTCAGGAATTCTGGAATTTGATGAGATTTTCATTGTTAACAAATATTCTGAGTTGACCCAATGGATTGGCTATTCAGTAATTGCAGTTTCAAAATGCCAGTTTGTATGTAAGAGATATTATAGATCTTGAAATGTAATCTTACTGCTTTGAATTATATGCTCTTAATCAGCATTTCTTAGTGCATGTAATAGCAGTGTTTAAAAAGCTGGATTTATAAAAGGTAAAACAGTTCTTTTCTTTGGGATTTTTCGAGACTGCATAAATTAATGTGTATTCCTTCTTTTCAAAAGGAGGAGTATGTAGAATTCCTCAAATGGAACTCCTTTTATGAAACGTTTCCTTAGGGAGTAGGACTGCACAACATCCAGGGAAAATGTTGGGCTAACTGAGGATTTCTAAGCATGGCAAATAATATCATTTGAAGTCTTTGTAGGCTTGTGAGAAAACAGGCAATACACATAAAGTAACAAAATAGAGAATGTGAGGGTACAAAATCTAAACTAACTTTTGAAAATGTAGCAATTTTTAAACTTTAAGAAATACCTAAAATTCATTGGACAATTCATCCAGCTTGAAGATAAATTGTATCCTGTTCTACAGAATGTAATGGGCATGTTAAAAATCCTGCATTAATGAGCCAAAATAATTTGACATAATCTGAATGAACTCTTGTGCATTTTACTTTCTTCTTTTTGAGAGGGAAATGGAACCAGAGACAGGAAACTGGCCACTGATTTTTAAAAAACAAACTCTAAGGCTGTTAGGGACAGATGTTTTCCATTTTCTTGAAGCTCTGCTATTTCTCACTACACATCGTGTTCACATTGACAACACCGTGACCCTACAAAACTCTCCAGCATGAAAGACAGATTCTCTTATGATTTCTACTGGGCTAAACTGAGAAATTACTTGGTGAGGTGTCAGTGCAAACACACACGGAGGGGACTAAATATCACACAGGAATGAATTTTCCCCGTGAATGAATTTGCTCCCAGTTCTATGTGTTAGGCACGAAAGGATTCAAGTCTGATTAATAAGCTCTGGTGGATGATTTTGAATAAAGGGATCAATTTTGATTTATCGTCCTGTGCTGCCATCCAGTGGTTAACTTGAGAAATGAATAAAGTAGAGAAATCGAATGTTCGAAAAAATGGTTTGAGCTATCTGCTTCTGTGGAATAATAGAAATAACGGACTCGAGCAGACACGTGCCTCCTGTCTCAAGAAAGAATGATATTCAGCGGCATCCCTTCATTTATTTCCTCTGTCTCTCTGCCTTCTGAGATATGCCGAGTTTGAATAGTTGCTGCATAATGCATGAAGGAGAAAGTCCTGAGAGGACTTAACACTTCTGAGAAATAATTGTCTCTTATTCTTAAATATTTCCATGCGGGGAGGGAGGAAGCACATCTATTTTCACCTTAATTTTCGTTTGATCAGCAGAATTCATTTCCTTCTGAACGGTTTGTCTAAACCAGGTTTTGAAAAATATCCATCATATCCATATAGTAATGAAAAAGCTAAAGCCGATCAGCGGCGAGCCCGGCTCATTTGTTCTGGAATGCGACTACAGCAGGTTTTATCTATTTTTATCTTAATGAAACATGGTGCTATTAGGAGCAGTCTTGCTATTACCTGCAAAATAATCTACCCTGTAATGGAATAAAAGTCTGTTTGAGGAAATTCAATGAAGAAATGCTTTCATTTATTCACAGGGGATAATGAAGTATCTTCTAAAACAAGGAAGCTTTTGATCACTTGTTTATAATTTAAAACAAATGACTTGCTCTTTCCTAGTTGTACATAATGAAAAAATAATTTAATGAACATTGTACTAAGGATTAATCTTAATAGTATTAATTCTTACCATTGTACTGACTGTCAAACCAATTAAAGTCATTAGTCAGTATACATTAACCAAGAATTTTTCTGTTAACATTTCTATTCTACATAAGTAGATATGGTGAGGTTTAATATGTCGATGACAGTTGTAGAAGAAAACAGAAGTGAAAGAAAATTAGAACTCTATTGATTCAGCTTTCTGTTTAATTACTCATTCATAAAGCTCTTGATAGCGCATTTCAGAAAACATTAAATATTGCAATTTTCTTATTAAAAATTTATTTCTGGTACCTTTATGTTACAATATTAATAAACCATGGTTTTTCCTAATCAAAAGAAAAACTGTGATGCTAACTTGCTGAAGTTTATTTTATTCCATTTTTGCCTTCTGTTTACCCACTAAAGAAGGACATTATTTATCAGATATTACTGTGCTGAAAATCTAATTGGGTAGACCATTGCCACTAAATAAGCCTTCTGTCTTTGTAATGCATGTTGAATTTAGCCAGCATATTAAAATGCAGTCACCTTATCAATTATAGGTACATAGTCACAATCATCATTTTAAATTATTCTTAATTTCCTTCTGTAGGAGAAAAAAACAATATGCACAACAAATCAATATAAAATGGAAAAGGTAAACAACAGCTTGCTAAATAAATAACATGAAGCAATTCTCCATCAAAGCCTCAGTAATTACTTTGTGGAACAAGCTGCCCTTAATACAACAATTAATTAATTTTTTCAAATGAATTATGCAAACCAATGTCTTTTCTTCATTAATGTTTTGTTGAAGTCATTCAGTTTCATTAATGAATAACAATCAATTGGGTCTTTATTCTAACCCATATATATTAATGTGCTTAACTTGAACTAAACGTATTTCCAGTATGTAATCAAATTTGAATCAATCAAGTCAATTTACCAGTCAAATGTCCTTTTGGAGCTCAAGCTGCTTCATATGAATGGCTCCTCACAAAGAACATGCAGAAAGTGACCCAGAAGCCTCCACGGTTCTGCCAAATAGCACATCAATTCCTAATTACAATCTGTTTGATTTTTTAAAGGAAGCTACTAGTGCCTCACATAGAACTCTGATTCTAATTATGATGAATGTGAATGAAAGCTTAAAGCTAGTCAGTGTAAAATAATGACTATTAGTAAGATACCAGTTCTTTCTCCAAAAAAGTAAGAGAAAAGATACATTTAATTTTAGTCCTGCAAGAGTAGGAACATAGGTAGGTATTACCATTCCTTTTTCATGAGACATATGTCTGAAAATCATCATGTTTATCATGGCTGTCTATATGAAAGAAAAAACTTGAGTTACTGAATTACCTGATGTATGCCTTTGAGACCTATAATCTTACTACTGGGACAAAGCATGACCGTCCCCTCATATAACTGTGGAGCATCTGAACAGGAGCACATTCATCAAGATGCCTGCGTTCGTCCATGAGTCCGTCTTTTTTAAGTACCAGTTTTTAGTAATAACTAAAATAGCTCTTTAGTTGGTATTTTTGAAATAAAATCAAGAAATTTCTATCAAAAGATATTAGCAAGTTTTTTTGGGAGGGTTAGACATAGACAAGCTTATTCTAAAATTTCTTCCCAAAGGCACAGACCTTAAAAGAGCTAAAATAATCTGGCAAAGAATAAAGTGGGAGAAATTACTCTATCTGGTATTAAGCCTTACTATGTCGCTACAGTAATGAAGACAGTGTGGTATTGGTGGAAGCATAGACGTATAGATCAATGGATCAGAGTAGATAGAATACCAGAGATACATCCACACAATCATCCCCAGTCGATTTTTGATGAAGGTATAAAACTAATTCAATGGAGAAAAGATAGCTTTTTCAACACAGGCTGCTAGAACAATTGAACATCCACGAGCGAAAAAAAAAAGAACCTTGACCTAAAATGCACACCGTATACAAAAACTAACTAAAAGTAGATCATAGCACTAAAAGTAAAAAGTAAAACTATAAAACTTTTAGAAAAAACAGGAGAAAAATTTTGGGATCAAGGGCTAGACAAAGATTTCTTAGACTTGAAACCAAAAGCACAGTCTATAACCTGATAAATTGGACCTCACTAAAATTTAAACTTTTTCTCTGTGAAAGCTTGTGTGAATTGGGTAAAAAGACAAGCTACAACTGGGTCAAAACATTTCCAAATCACGTCTCCAACGAAGGACTGGTATCTAGAATATATAAAGAACACTCACAATTCAACAGCATAAAACTAAACAGTCTAATTAGAAAATGGGCAAAATACGTTAATAAACATTTTAGCAAAAAGGGTATACAGATGATAAATAAGCATCTCAAAAGATGTTCGATAGCATTATCCATCAGGGGAATGCAAATTAGAACTACGAGATATCACTACACTCTTATCAGAATGACTAAAATAAAATTAAAAATAGTGACAACATGAAATGCTGGCGAGCATCCAGAGAAAGTGGAACACTCATGTATGGCTAGTAAGAATATAAAAGGTTACAGCCACCATAGAAAATAGTTTGGTAGTTTCTTATAAAGCCAAACATGCAACTGTTATATGACTCAGCAAATGAACTCCTGAGCATTTATTCCAGAGAATTAGCCAAAAACTAGAATCAGCTAAGATGTGTTTCAACAGGTGAATGGTTAAACAAAGTGTGGTAAGTATACACCATGGAATATTACTCAGCAATAAAAAGGATGAATGAAGTATTGATGCATGCAAGAACTTGAATGAATCTCCAGCAGAAAAAAGCCAATCTGAAAAGATTATGTATCGTATTATTGTTTTTATACAACATTTTGAAATGACAAAATTAAAATTTTAGAAATGGAAAACAGATGAATGGTTGCCAGAGGTTAGGAATGGGAGTGGGGGAGGAGGGTGGAGGATGCAGTTATAAAGGTAAAACCTGAAGGATTCTTGTGGGGCTGGAACTGTTTAGTATATTGTGATGGTGGATACTCAAAACTACAGAAGTAATAAAACTATACAGAGCTCAGTGCACACACAAAAATGATTATGACTAAAACTGGGGAAATTTCAATAAAATTGGTGGATTTTATCAATGTTAATATGCTGGTTGTGATATTATATTATAATTTTGTGCAATGTTACCTTTGGTGGAAATTGAGAAAATTGTAAAAGGGATCTTTCTGCATCATTTCTTACAAAGGCCTATGAATCTACAATTAGCTCAACAAAAATTTCAATGAAAAAAAAAGAAAACCAGAAGTAATTGGGAATAAATCGAATCACGTGGCTGAATTGCATGTGTTTTGTTAAATAGTTGAATCAAAGGTTAATATCAATATATACAGAAAATTATAGTTAAGATACATACCTACGGGCTGGCACAGTGGCACAGGGGTGAAGTTTGCACGTTCTGCTTCAGTGGCCCAGGGTTTGCCGGTTCAGATCCCGGGTGTGAACCTATGCACTGTTTGTCAAGCCATGCTGTGGTAGGCATCCCACATATAAAGTAGAGGAAGATGGGCATGGATGTTAGCTCCGGGCCAGTCTTCCTCAGCAAGAAAAGAGGAGGATTGGCAGCAGATGTTAGCTCAGGGTTAATCTTCCTAAAAAAAAAAAAAAGAAAGGAAGTTTCTTAAAGTTAGGAACTACTCTTAAAAAACAAAAGATACATATCTAAATATAGAGACATTTAATGTTACTTCCAATACCTGTATTCTAAGTAACTGCTGAAAGCTTTACTTAATGTTACAAAAGGATATATTTCTAAGCTTGACCTCTTTTTAAAAATTTTTTATTGACGTAACATTGATTTATAACGTTAGATAAATTTCAGGTGTACTTCATTATATTTTGACTTTTGTGTTGACTACATCATGTTCACCGCCGAAAGTCTAGTTGTCATTCATCACGGTACACATGTGCCGCTTTACCACTTCTCCCTCTCCCCACTCCCCTTGCCGACTGGTGACCACCAATCTCTTCTCTGTATCTATGTGTTTATTCATCTTCTACATATGAGTCAAAGACATATATTTGTCTTTCAACCAAGTCTGACTTATTTTGCTTAGCATAATACCCTCAAGGTCCAGTCATGTCGTTGCAAATGGCACGATTTTGTGTCTTTTTTGGCTGAGTAGTATTCTGTTGTATCTTCTTTATCTGTTCATCCTTTGAGGGGCACTTAGGTAGTTTCTAAGTCTTGGCTATTGTGAATAATATTGTGATGCACATAAGGGTGCATATATTTTTTTGAGTTAGTGTGTTTGGATAAATACCCAGAAATGGAATAGCTTGATCATATGGTATTTCTATTTTTAATATTTGAGGAACCTCCATACTATTTCCCTAGTGGCCGCACCAGTTTACATTCCCACCAGCAATGTCTGAGGGTTCATTTTTCTCCACATCCTCTCCAACATTCGTTATTTTTTGCCTGTTTTAATCATAGCCATTCTGTTGGTCATGAGGTGATATCTCATTGTGATTTTGATTTGCATTTCCCTGGTAACCAGTGATATTGAACATCTTTTCATGCGCCTGTTGGCCATCTGTATATCTTCTTTGGAAAAATATCTTTCCTCCCTCTTCTTTTTCCATTATTAGTTTTCAATTTTATAGCAAAGAATGGTGGCTTTTATAAATAAAATAAAATAACTCTAGTTATTAAATGAACAAGCAAACAAAACAAGAAATTTTTATGGTTATATTTTGGTTGTCTACTGCTGGAGTTTTGTAGTTTAATCATTTAATTCCTATTTGTGTAGATAACACATGATGTATGCTCCACATCACTTTGTTGAGATGATTTGACTGCATACAAATGTGTTTGATCAAATTTCTGTGTTCTCTGTTTACAGTGGTCAATCAGGGAACACTAGCATCAAATAATTAATTAGTTAGAGGGATAGATACCACAATTCAAATTAGTAATATGTTTTGGAAAATGATTGCTGTATATAAAACAAGAATATATAGAAGTATGAATAATGATATCTACTAGGTGCATAGCTTGGTAAATAGCCTAAACCCTTCTTTTGCAAGGAAAGACAATGAAACTGTCAGGGTAGTAGAGTAGGGTGAGTGGGAGGCTCTAGGAAAAGGAAAATTCTGACTCATTAGCAAATTCTTCAAGAAAAAGTTTAATGCTAGCATCTGTATTCTAAAATGACTTATCCGGGAATAGACTTCATGAAATAACTGTCAGGAAGGCACCATTACTGAACCAAGTTGCTCTAGGCTTTACATAGCCCCAGCACACACAACATTCAATCCTTTGGGGGAAAAAACCAAGTTCTTAATCCTGTAGCTTTCCTGACTTCTTATTAGTGGGCAGACTTCATTGCCATTACTTCTTCCTTGCTATGTTCTGCCTTCATACCAGGAGTCTGGATGTCCATTTATCTTATTTTCCTTAGAGCATAAAGTGTTGTATCAACACCAGTTCCTCAGTCCACAGGTGTGACTTCAATATCAGCGGTATTTCCCAGTTTTCTAGGTTCTTCAAAAAGAAACTTTAAGATTTCTCACCAATACAACTTTCTGTTTTCTAGCTTTATATCCTTGTAATGAAACATCATAAGTTTTTAATTATAGAGCATCACACAAAAGATGATAGTATATCAAAATCAACATTACACTTCTGAGAGAGCAATGAGTGCTTTGAGGTCCTTTTAGAAATGCTGGAGCAGTTCAAGTTGGGTTGTGTTTATGTTATGACATTTATAATGACAAGTCATCTTGATGAAAAGTAAAAGTTCTGTGAATTAACCAGATGTGTCCAAGCATCTAAATTTTCAGCATCAAAAGACTGAATTTTTATCTTAAGATAATCAGTTTCTTGTTTGACTGTAAGATTGATTGGAATATTATTATACCACCAATGGTTTGCAGCACTCAGATGACATTTAATCATCATCCCTTGATTGTAAAGAATTAGTAGAGGGCAGTGTTTAAGAATGGAGCCTTGGGAGTTAGACAACACCTGGTTTGAATCTGACCTCTCTCCAATCTTACAGTAGGGCAAGAAGCTAATGTCTTAAGATAAAAATTCAGTCAGTCTTTTGAGGCTGACAATTTAGATATTTAGATATTGTCACATTATTGTGACAAAGGTAAGTATTCTACACAGTGAAATACATTCTTTTTAAAAAGTTTAAGACTATATAAGTATAAATTTGATGTTATTCCTTGGTATATATATTGCATAAGCACTTATTAGGTCCCTACTATACATGATACTCTGGAGATACGAAATTATCTGAATTGGATATGGCTCTTGCCCCAACTTGCAGACTGATAGAAGGAGACAGGCGTAGAAACAATTACAATACAACTCTAGCGCAATATTGTAGATATGCAAAAAGTATAGCAGGGGTAAAAGGATGGAGTAGTCAATTCTGCCACAAGTAGGGAAGGGTAGGATCAAGACAGCTGTAACAGAGAATGTGATACCCAAACTGAGTATTCAAAGAGCAGATCTTTAGTATCAGGGCCAGAAGACCATTACAGGTAGAGGGGACATTAAAAGCAGAGGCATGCTCATTGTAGCAATAACCAAGATATGGAAGCAATCCAAGAGTCCATTGACAGACGAATGGATAAAGAAAATGTGAAAGAGAGAAATCCTGCCATTTGTGACAACATTGATGAAGCTTGAGAACATTATGCTAAATGAAATAAGCCAGTCACAGAAGAACAAATACTGCATGATTCCACATATATAAGGTATCTAAAAGAGTCAAATTCTTAGAAACAGTGACTATAATAGTGGTTGCCAGGGGTTAGGGATTGGGGGTTGGGAGAAATGAGGAGTTACTTAATGGGTATAAAGTTTCAGTTATGCTAGATGAATAAGTTCTAGATATCTGCTGTATGACGGTGTCTATAGTTAACAATATGGTATTGCGTATGTCAGAATTTGTGAAGAGAGTAGACCTCATGTTGTGTTCTTACCACAAAAAATAGCACATACAAGTACATACAAAACATAAAAAACACGGGGACACAAGGGCACTCTTGGAGGTGTTGGATATGTCTATTACCTTGATTGTGGTCATGGTATCACGGGTGTTTGCATATGTTCAAACTCATCAAATTGTACACATTAAATATGTACAGTTCTTTGTATATCAGTTATAAAGCTGTGAAAAAAAAAAACGAGCAGAGAAAGAGGTATGAAACAGCCATAGTTCATTCGGTGAACTGCAAACAACTCAGTTTGACTGTGATGCAGAAGAGCACAGGGGAGGAGAGGTTATGGTGAGAAACGGTTTTGCATAAATAAGCAGAGAATGGACGATGGGAGGGTGTGTAGGTCCCGCTTCAGTGTATGTGCTTAATGCCAGAGTCAACATTAGCCATTGAAAGGTTCTAAACATGGATTTTACGACAGATTACTCTACTAGGAATAAGGAAAATTGAAAAGACTGGAGACTGGGAAACCAGTTACGAGATAATAATAACCTAGTTGAAAGGTGATTATGGCCTAGATGCGTGGTTCTCAGTACTGGCTATATGGTAAGACAACCTGGGAAGTTTTTGAAATTATAAATTCCTGGGCTCCACTCTACACTAATTAAATCAGAATCTCTAGGGGTAGAACCTGGCATGGGTATTAAAAAAAAATCCCTCAAGTAATTATAACTAATTTTGAGAACTTGCAGACTACATTATGACAGTAGCAGCAGAGATGGAGAGCAAGAGTTGAATTAGAGAGTTTTTAAGGCATGGGTTATAGAACAGTGTCTCTTAAACTTTACCTTAAACAGAGGATCCAGCAAAAAATGCAGATTCTGGTTCAGCAGACCTTGGGTGAGAGCTGAGATTCTGCATTGCTAACAAGCTCTCAGTGATGTCCAAGTTTTAGTCTTTAGACCATACTTTGTCAAGTGAGATTATATATTTTGTAGAGGAGAGAGAGAGAAAAAAATAAGTCAAGAATGGTTTCTTGGGGCTGGCCCCACGGCTGAGGGGTTAAAGTTCTGTGTGTTCCACTCCAGTGGCCTGGGGTTTGTGGATTCAGATCTCGGGTGTGGACCTACTCCAGTCATCAGCCATGCTGTGGAGGCAGCCCGCATACAAAGTAGAGAAAGACTGGCTCAGATGTTAGCTCAGGGCTAATCTTCCTCAAGCAAAAAAAGAAGAGGATTGGCTACAGTTGTTAGGTCAGGGTGAATCTTCCTCACAGAAAAAAAAAAAAGAATGGTTTCTTAACTCTGACTAGGATAATTAAGGGTATCTGGAAATAAAAGTTGGAAGAAAAGATATTTAATTCAGTTTTGAGCATATTGAATGTAATGTGCCTGTGAAAAATATGAGGGAATGTTCAAGTTCTAGAGCTTGGACTAGATATCTGGGCAGGAGACAACGATGTGTATGCCATTAGCCTCTTGAAAGTAGTTGAACCATAGGAGTCAATAAAAATGCCTTGGTAAAGTGTGGTGCGTGGTGGGATGTGGCCAAAGACAGAATCCTGAGGACAGTAAGAAGGAGACACAAGGGGCAGGTTAACCATTAAAGGAAAAATTAATCAGATTTTCCAAGATATAGGAGGATATTCCATAAGACAGTGTCACGAAAGCCAAGGGAAGAGAGAGGAGTTCATCAGAGTGGTTAACTCTGTCAAAACTTGCTTGAGTGTCCCTATAAGATTGCTACAGAAGCCCATGAGACTGACCCAAAGAGAGCTCACTGCTGATCTTGGTGAAGCTGACTTCAGAGTGCCAGTGATGGGATGAGTGAATTGAAGACGAAGTAGTAGGACAATATTTCTCAGAGACGCTGGCTGGGCTGTGGAGGGAAGACGAAGAAGCGTCTTGGTAGGAGTAGTTACAGGGTCCAGAGAAGGGACTTTTTTTCTTTTACTAACTTGTTTGCACATTAATTTCGACCATCTCTCTAAGAGTTGGTTTATTATCTCTCTTTTGAGATATGAATATGAAAAACATTTTTAATTGATTTTGCCCTGACCCATTATTTTAGTTACACTCTGATGCTAGTTTAAGTCACTGCTTACCTCCTCACTGTCTTTCTATTACTAATTCTGGTTTCAATTCGGAGTATAAATGGCTCACAAAGGGCCTTTAAGTTCTAACATAGACAGTCTTCTCCTGTTCTCTGGTTCCCAGCCTCACGGGCTATTCTCAGTTCCCTCCTCCTGTGCAAGTCACTTCACATCTGCTCTTAGCACTTCTTTCTCTCCACAGTGCCTAAGCTGGTAGTAATTTCCTCATTCAAGGCTGCTTTTTTTACCCAGAGTGCTACAGTCTGACACTTTAGGGTGGGTTTTTATCCATGAATGTTCATTAGAATCACTTTTAGAAATACAGATGCTCGGACCTCACCCCAGGCCATTTTTTTTCCCTTTTTTCTCCCCAAAGCCCCCCGGTACATAGTCGTATATTCTTCGTTGTGGGTCCTTCTAGTTGTGGCATGTGGGATGCTGCCTCAGCCTGGTTTGATGAGCAGTGCCATGTCCGCACCCAGTATTCGAACCAACGAAACACTGGGCCGCCTGCAGTGGAGCGCACGAACTTAACCACTTGGCCACGGGGCCAGCGCCTCCCCAGGCCACTTAAATGAGAATATCTGACCTAGGATCCGGGTCTCAGCATGTGATTCTCACATGTAACTGGGGTCAGGATGCATTGCTTTATAGACATGGGGACTTCCGTTTCTTCTGCACAATTTGAAGAAAACGAAAATACCTGTTTTAACAAGTTGACAGGTTTCTTCATGCAGATGTCCAAAAACATATTGATTTGGGCAATGTTATTTTTATAATGTCACAAAAACTCATTGAAAGAAGAAAAGAATGATCATAGGCAGAAAGTTGAGGGCTAAGACAACTCCTGAGAAGGAAAAATGAATTAAGATAGGAGATGGAAGTGGAGGGAGGATGTAGAAAATCAGCTGAAGATCTACGAGCTTGAACAGAAGTTTGGAAAGATATTAGAATCAAACCAGAAGAAGCTGGAAGAGAGACAATGAAACTGTACATAGGGCAGGGCTCCAAGGGACAGAGGGTTTCATGGGATTCTGCATTTATGATGAAGGGAGAAAGCATGAGCAGCCTGGAGTGTCATGTGGCTTTTAGGAAAGCAGCCTGTACTTGAAACATGAATTACAAGCAGAGAACGTCTTGCTTTTATCAAGAATTCAAGAAATAGCCTACCCAGGCTGGAACTGAAGCATGTGAATATTGAGAGAGTAAGGTTTGCCAAACTCTTGTAACCGAGCTCTTTCCTAGTAATTCGCCAACAACAGCTCTTCATTTCGAGATATTATGATTTGTATTAATTCTATGTTTGAAATACAGATGGTTTAAGAGAAGCGATATTTAGACTCCTGTTTCCGGCTGTGCCTGTCATTAATTTGAAGAGTTGTTTCTGCCATAGGAATAGACGACCCTGCAGTCTGTTTAGACACTGGCATTCAAATTTGGATTTAGTAAGTCCAAATGACCACTGAAACCCACCAAATTTAAATGGCCTTTCGTGACTCAGCAATGGCTTGGTTCTCAGTAATATAAAAGTTGAAAAAGTATAATCAACCAGACAAAAAGTTAATTCAGGGAAGAACTAATTGAATGTAGCTGTGCTCACATTGCAATCAATTGTAGTGGTTTTCAGTCTTTTTAAATTATTGAAATTAAAAATTGGAAAATGTTCAAATTCATTTTAAGTTCCCATAACAGCAATGTTACAATGTATTAAGGATAAATGTTATTAGTCCTACATTTAGTCCACACTTATTACAGTAATTATGGACTTGCTATTGTGTTTACTGTTGCATTAATTTGATTATAAATGCCAAAAATGGTTTTAATGAAATACTTCTTTGTTGGTAAAGACATATTAATATGAGGTAATTATATTGAAACTTCATAATTTCTTACAACGCTAATATGTAATCATTACAAAGTGAAAATTTAACATTCAAAAAAGGAACAACTGTTAAATCTAAGGTATTAGAATTTATTAGCTAGCTAACGGTAATTTATATCGACAGAAAATAATTTAGCTTAGAAATTAATACATATTAGTTTGGAGAAAAAGTTTACTTCTTAGACAATTTTTTGACTCTAGAAAAATATTTTCTTGTTTGTGAAGCAAACAGCCTATTCAGTGACCTGTGTTTCTCCTTGCCTGCTACTCGCATTGACACTAACTTATTGATTTTCCAGAACTATACTGTCCAGCATGAGTGCCACATACGGCTGTTGAGCACCAGATGTGTGGCCAATCTAAATTGAAAAGTGCTGACTTAAAGACTTAGAATGGCAAAAGGGATATAAAATATTTTAGTGACACTGTCATAGTGATTACATGTTGAATAATCATAAGTGGGTATACTGGTATTGATGAAAATGAACCTGGAGAGGTAGGTAGTGGTCAAAACACTAGGACCCTGAGGATCATGGTAGGGATTTTGGATAGACATTGACAGGCTTTGAGAAGGTAGTGACATGATTGGTTTTGAAGAGATCATTTGGCTTCTTTGAGAAGACTAGAATGGGGGAGATTGATGTGGGAAAATTGGGATCCTTGCATTAATGCAGGTGACTTAGGCTAGAGTGCTGAGGGTGGAGATGGACGAACTTATGACTTTATTTTGAAGGTCGAATAAAATGAATTGACAATAGAAGCTATATTCTGGAATGTACTTGTAGACACATACTGAGGAAAAAACTCAGTTTGGCATGCAACGTTCAGCTTTGCTCTCTTTGTTGACCTAACTTATTATCAATCTCTTAAAATTCAGAGTCTCTTGGTATATAGCTCTGTAGAATATCAGAAATCTATTTAGCTAGATCTTAGGATAACGAGAAATCTCTCATCAGAAGAGCCTGTACTCTTTAGATGTCTTCTGAAAGCATTAGGTCATCACAAAAACTCACTGACTCTACTTATTTGCTATCATAGAGAGAATTGTATTTTTACAGGAGTGAAGGTGATTTTGTGTGCTATGCTATTAATCTTTATGAGCCTAATGATCACCAAAATTCAAGAAGAGGGGAAAATTAATTATCCGAAAATGTGGGGGGAAAGAATCTGTGCCTTCCATGACTTTTATATATTTTGCCTACTTGGAGCTGTTGAATCGAGGCTGCCTCCCACTCAGTGATGCTTAAAAAAATGAACACAACATCGACATTTTTACTTTGAGTGCCTCAGTCACTATTTAACATTCCATCTTCATATACTGTCTACATTGTTAAATTGCCTGAGACTGCAGAGCAGTGAAGCAGTACACAAATTAAGCCACAAAGTAATCGGATTTCAATCACTAAATATTCACAGCTCAATTAAGTTATTTACTGAGATGTTTGTCTTAGCTGTTGAAATCTTTGCATATTTATAGGCACTTCACACTAACCTTTTAAAAATATCCTGATGTGAAAATAAAAATCCACATTTGTTTTATAAGGTAGGTTAAAGTTATGGCTCCAGGTATTTAAAAACGAATAGAAAGTCAATTACTGTCGAGTTTTGCAGGAGTGTGATTGGTATCTGTAATAGAAAGCTGACTATGAATTGCCTGATTATGCTTTTGTTTCTGAAAAAGAATATTTAAAAAAAATGTGATCCAAGTTACAATTTAATCTTCTGTTCTTCCCTCCGTTTTGCGATGTTATAGATGGATCATATTTTCCCGATTCAGCACTTCTATCTTCTGCTTCATATTTAACCATGAAACTCTGAGAGTGGCTCTGGATAACTTGGTTCAATTCAGTTTTTGAAGTTTCATTTCCTTCACAGCAACAAGGGGATAATAATAGTTACCTAAGACAGGGTGGTTCCAGTGTTCGTCTTCTAATAGTGAAAAACGCTCTTGAGCGTCTGGTAAAAAAATACGTGCTAATATATTTATAACATGTGATGACAGTGGCTAGGATTTGTAGCAAGGCCTTGCTAAGAATTAGACACTATTTAGAGTACTTTACAAATACCTCCTTTAGTCTTTTCAAAAAACCCCATTTTTATTCCTATTTTAGAAATGAGAAATATTTAGGCTTGAGAATGTTAATTGCCTAGACCAGTAGTACGTGACATGAGGCAGAGCAGCTCATTCTAAGCAGGTCTGTCTGAATTCAGAGCTTAAGCTCTCCAATGTTATACTGAATCGATTCTCTGACACCAAATGATGTGACTCTCATTGTATTAGTTTCCTGTTGCTACTGTAACAAGTGAGTACAAATTTAGTAGACTGAAACAACACGAATTTATTATCTTCGAGTTTGGAGGTCAGAAGTCTGAAATGGGATTTACAGGATTGAAATCAAAGGCTGTCTTCCTTCTGGAGGCTGAAGGAGAGAATCCATTCCTTACCTTTTCCAGCTTCTAGACGCTGTCTGCATTTGTCTACTTCTGTGTCTCTCCCCCTTCTCTGACTTGCCCCTCCTCTTACAAGGACCTTTTTGATGACATTGGGCCCACCTGGATAATCAAGTAAAATCTCGCCAATTCAAACCTCTTAATTTAATCATACCTGCGCAGTCCCTTTTGCCAGGTAAAGTCACGTATTCGTAGGTTCTGAGAATCAGGATAGGATCTTTGGTGGGGGAGGAGGGCATTATTTTGCCTGCTATGTTCATATTGAAATAAAAAATACATTTTAGAACATGTCTTGGGAAATGACTACTAACTTTGTTTATGCCAGTAAAGCATCTTATTCACAGAGTGGTATAATTCAATTGGTATTAATTACGATGAAAGCTTGAGTAAATTTGATCATCTAATCTCTGAATCTATAGGTTGAAAGCTTTGGCCGGTGACCATGTAAAAAGTTACCAGGCAAGCTCCCTGCCAGGGGATAAATTCTTTCACCCAAGCACCATCTGCATAGGGCAATTCCTATTCACCAGACTTGGAGAATTTATTTTATAATCATATGTGATAATTATATCACAGCATTTAAAATTTTCTACCCAATATACTCCTGGTGTCAGGACCATTTGCTTCACTACTAAATTATAGTCATTCAGAAAAAAGTTATTTAAGGTAAGAGGGTAAGAGAAAATAAGAACAATATCTATTTTTTAAAATTTCTTAGAATTAGAAGATATTTAGGATATGATAAAGACATTTAGGGTATTAGAAGGTATTCATGGGATTAAAAAATCATTGACTTAAGGGTTTTTGTTTGTTTTACCTAAAAATAAATTTAATATATCTAGTATTACTGTTAAAAAGTGATACATATTAACTTTTCCATGAATGGCTCAAAGGGAACAGATGATCAGTATTAGCACTAGTCTTTCAATTCATAACTTCATAGTGGAAATTCCTATCCTTCATCTCCTCCCAAAACTATCAATAAAGGAACAAACTTTTCTTAAATTGTGAGAGAATAATTCCTGTTTTCTTTACTTTTTTCTTCATTCCTTCTTCCTCCCACTCCCCCACTAGCCCCTCCTTCCTCCCTCCCTCTCTCCTTCCCTCCCTCTCTTTCTCTCTCTCTCTTTCTTTCTTTCTCTTTCTTTCTCATTCTCTTTCTTTCCTCCCTCCTTCCCTCCTTTCATTCTTTCTTTTTCTTCCTTCCTTCCTTTCTTTTTTTTCCTTTCTTCTTTCTTTCACAGCACCTCATCTTGTGAAATTTAAAAGAGAAGATTACAGTGTAAAGGGACTTGATCAGAGCCTCTTTATGGCCCCCCGCCTAAGTTAATATGACATTAAACTTCCCCCAAAATTAAATATGGGAGGATTTTTTTCTCCCATTCCCTCTGTAGCTGGGGCATGGTACTTCCCAATTCCAATTCTTGGACCAGACACTTCCCAGGTTAAGAACACTAAGGGAGGAGAGGGCTTCCTCCTGCCTCCCTGATGCAGTTCAAAACAAAGAAAGAGACAGATGTTTTCAGGATAATGCACAAAAGAAATGCCTCTGAGTGCATGGTTCTGAAGTCCTCTTCAGCACTGGAGAAAGTAAAACTGCTGGAAAGAAATGACCGGGCCTCTGGCTCTGAGGCCAAGGAGAAGATTAGGGACCTTGGAGGGTGGGAGGGAAAGAAAGGATTTGGGAGTCTCAGAGAACAGAGTGCGGAGGGTGTTGAAGAGAGCCCTAGATACCCTAAGGATGAAAACCAGGCTGCTCACCAGTTGATGGGGAAGTGGGTGAGCTGCAAAGATTCTCTGTCCCCTGAGGACTCCGTACGGTGCGATCCGGGAGTTAGAACTTTTCTGAATACCTTTCCAGACTTACCTTAGCTGTGCTTCTGAGGAGCAAAATCATGGTTTTATTGTTGTTACTGTTTTTGTTTTTTCTTTATAGGAAATGAATGTGTTGCTCTGACATTCTGATTTTAAGTGTTTAGTAAAATGGGGTTACACAAGCATTAAACGTATTATAAATCATATTTCAAAGGAAAAAAGCCTTTCTTGGTGAAGGGCTTGGAACATGATTTGATCTGTCAGTGAAAACAAAAATGATATTGTGATATTTTCTTTTTTGAGGCTGACAATACTGATTACTTCCTATGACGCAAGAAATGTGGGAGTTGATAAATGGATGCTGGTTTTCTGCATCCAAAATTGCTTTCTAAATTGCTGAATCATCTTACTATGCTATTAGCCTCATTTTCTCTGAGATAAGATATTAAAAAGTCTTACTTTCTTTTCAGGAGAGATGAAAGCTCTTAATGGGAACTTAGAGCATTTTAGAATTCAGGGCAATGTGTATGTATGTGTGTTTTAATTTTCAATAAAATGGTAACACTATCTGTTCTAACTATTTTCATCTCTTAAATTTTATGCTCCACCATAATGAGGCATATTCCTCCACTAAAACAGTGACTTTACAGTGTTTACTTACTTACATGTTTGTCATATAGTTAGACTGACAACTCACTGAGAACAAAGACTGAGATTTTTATCTATTATATAAGAGAAACTCAAAAAGTATCCTTTGATTAATAAATTAAAAATCAGCTATCTTTTGGGATCTAGAACTCAGATGGGCAATTCACAAATAGACTCTGTTATGGATCGAATTGCGTCCCCCCTCAAAAAGATATATTGAAGTCCTAATACTTACCACCTCGGAAGGTGAACTTATTTAGAAATAGGGTCATTGCAGATGTAATTGATTAAGTTAAGATGAGGTCATCTTGGAGTCGAGTGGGCCCCTAACCCAATATGGCTGATGTCCTTATAAGAAGACAGTCATGTGATGACAAAGACACACAAGGAGAAGGCCATGTGATGACAGAGGACCAGAGTGAGGCTCCCACAAGCCAAAGAATACCAAAAATTGCCTGCAAGCCACTGGAAGCTAGGGAGAGTCATGGCCGGATTTCCTTACGGGCTTAAGAGGGAATGTCAACACCTTGATTTTGGACTTCCAGCTCCCAGAGCTGTGAGACAATAAATTTCTGTTGTTTTAAGCCATCCAGTTTGAGGTGCTTGGTCACAACAGCCTTAGAAAACTAATATAGACCCTCCTCATGAAGTATTTCTTAATTATAGATTTGACAGAGCCTTAAGGACTGTTCCTTTTTATTATGATAAATTAGCATATTTTAGAGATGGTATGTTGTAAATTTGTCTAAGCTAGTTTGATGGTTTCTGTTTATTTTTTTTTTCTGCTGATATCAGTAGCCTTTGATTATTGAAGGTAGATGGTGACTGCAGGTTTCCCACACAACTTCACCACCTGGTTGTATGTTAAATACAGCAAATTAGAAACTAATTCTGAGTACTTAAAAGCGTATATTAGAGAGCAGACACAAAAACAATAATTCATGTTTTTTGTAAGCTCCATGAAGTCCTGGCTCTGTCTTTTTAGGTACTCCACTAAGCATCTTCTGTGCAACTTTCACCTGAGGCAGATGCAACAATAATCTAGAGCAGTTTCTCCCAAGCTTTTCTATATCATGACACGTTCAGCAACTGATACAACTGTGGGGAAAGGATGAGGTTACCCAAGCCCAGAGATGCTTGGTCCATTGGCTTTGGCTGCCTAAGACTGTACCCAGGAGCCCTGAGGTTCAGACTCCTCTGCACGTTTCTGGGTAGGAGGTTGAACAGAGCCCTAAGTTATAAACATCCCAGGCTAACAAGAATCACTTGTTAGACTCTTAGACCAAACTCATGACAGAGTCGAGGGACCTCTGATGTGTTTCTAGTCATCCACACATCATGGGCAAAACTCATTGTACCAATTAAATATCATTTCTAAATCCTTTATGCCAATTCACACCCTAGAAGTGCTTATGATGAAATAAAGATAATTAAAGCTTTTGTAGAAGCTGCCTCTGGAATGAGAATTCCTGGTAAGAGTGTTTAAAATGGTAACTAACTTTGGAGTGTGTGTAATTCTGATTAAAATATCGCACATTTTCTCTAATTGCCCATAGGGTGAACTATTATACTAACCATCACACTATTTATGCTCAAGTATTTTAAAAATAAATGCTATAGTTTATTAGAATCAACAGATTCATTTATTCAATAAATATTTATTAAACATTCATTATGTGCCAGACAGCATGCTAGAACCTGGAAATACCAAGATATATAAAATATGTTCTCTGCCCTCAGGTCATTCAAATTCTAGTGCTGAGAAATATGGGAATTAAATGGGCAATTACTTGTGTTCCTGTGTGCCCTTGGGATTTGTGTGCGTGGTGAAAACCTGGATATGGTGCATATAATAACTCAGATATGTGTCTTTAGAGTATCCACACGCAGACACATTCCTAGCATCATATATTGGCAATCTTCCTCAAATCTTCCAAATCCCTTTTCAATAAGTGATGTGATCCCATATTTTTGATATTTGATTGCTGACAGGTTTAAGCTTCACAGCTCCCTTTTCCTCTCTACATCTGTGCAAACTGAGATACCCCACATTCTCCCTTCTTTGGCACTGGTGGAAAATTCAAACCACACTAGCTCCTGCATACATATGGGATCCCCCAGCCTGGCCCCAACTCCTAACCATGATAAAAACTCAAAGCCAGGCTACTTTCCTTGCTCTCTCAATCCATGTCAGACCAGCTTGGGAGACCTGCCTGCTCCCTTCGAAAGCCTTGCTATGTAAGTCATAACCCTTTTTATCCTCTTGTTTGTGTGTGTGGCATTACTGATATTCAAAACTAAATTTGGGGTGAGTAGGGGGCCCATCCTGCTTCTTCAGTATCTCCAAAACACTCTTAAAGTTAAGACAGTCTTCAAGCCATCAGACCAATGTTCTCCAGATATGTCTCCTCTAATACAATACAATGATATTTATGATGACTATCATAATATGAAATAGCTTTTATCACTACCTAATTGCCTGATGATTTTTATCCTCTATTTTATGCTACAATTTTATGTGGAAAACTTGTATTTTAATATTAATCTTACCTCTCTTTCTCTGATTCTTTGTGGTAGATCTAGCATTATTATTTGCACAATATTTGTCAGCAATTATGGGTCAAAACTATTTGGCAAAGTATAAATTAATGGCAGCAATACACAAGGAAGAACATACCCACATTGGGCAGAATTCCAAGATGACCCAAATAATTGACAGTCTTGGGTAATCCCATCTCTTTCTGTGTAGGTAGAATCTGGAACTTGCTTCTAACTGAGAGAATATGGTAAAGGTGATGAGATGTCACTCTTGTAACTATGTTGTATGGCAAAGTGAAGGATTTTACAAATGTAATTAAGATCCCTAATAAGTTGACTTCAGGTTCATCAAAAAGGAAATTAAGTGGCGTCAGCAACATGGGTGAGTAAGACATTCCTTATTTATGTTTCCCCTCAACAAAAACTATTTGGCATTCATCCATGGATGAATACAAACAGTATCCTACTGGAATAAAATAGACACATAGACCAATGGAACAGAATAGAAAGCCCGGAAATAAACCACCACACTTATGGTCAACTAATATTTGACAGGGGTCCAAGAAAACTCATTGGGGAAAAGACAGTCCCTTAAACAAATGGTGTTGGGGAAACTGGATAACCATAAGCATAAAAATGAAATTGGACTCTTATCTTACACTATTCACAAAAATTAACTTGAAATGTGTTAAAGACTTAAACATAAGACCTGAGTACTGTAAAAATCCTAGAAGAAAACAGGGAGAAGATGCTTCTTGACACTGGTCAATGCAATGATTTTTTTAGATATGACACCAAAAGTACAAGCAACAAAAGCAGAAAATCAACAAGTGGGACTACATCAAACTAAAAAGCTTCTGCAGAGTAAAAGAAAATATCAGCAAAATGAAAAGGCAACCTACGACATGGGAGAAAATATTTGCAAACCATATACCTGATAAGGGGTTAATATCTAAACTATATAATTTACTTATATAACTCAATAGCAAAAATCCAAACAATCCAATTTAGAAATGGGCAGAGGAACCGAATAGACATTTTCCCAGAGAAGCCATCCAAATGGTGAAGAGGTGCATGAAAATATATGCTCAACACTACTAATCATCAGGGACATGCAAATCAAAACCACAATGAGATACTACCTCACACCTGTTAAAACGGCTCCCCTAAAAAAAGACAAGAGACAACAAGTGTTGGCAGGGATGTGGAGAAAAGGGAACCCTTGTGTACTGTTGGTGGGAATGTAAATTGGTGCATCTGTTATGGAAAACAGTACAGAAATTCCTCAAAAAATTAAAAATAGAGCTACTATCTGATCCACTAATTCTACTTCTGAGTATATATCCAAATGAAATGAAATCAGGATCTTGAAGAGATATCAGTACTCCCATGTTCATTGCAGAATTAGTCACAATAGCCAAGACTTGGAAACAATCCATCTGTCTATGGATGAATGGATAAAGAAGATGTGATATATATATATGTGATATATATATTTAAATGGAATATTATTCAGCCTTGAGAAAGAAGGAAATTCTTCCATTTTGACAACGTAGGTGGACCTTGAGTGTATTATGCTAAGTGATATAAGGGAGACAGAGAAAGACAAATACTATATGATATCACTTATATGTGGAATCTAAAAAAGCCGAACTCATAGAAACAGAAAGTAGAATGGTGGTTGTCAGGGACTGGAGGCTGGGAGAAATGGGGAGACGTTGGTCAAATGGTACAAACTTCCAGTTATAAGATGAATAAGTTCTGGGGATCTAAAGTACAGTATGGTGGTTATAGTTAATAATACTGTACAATATACTTGAAAGTTACTAAGTGAGTAAATCTTAAATTTCTTACCCCCGCCCACAAACAAATAGTAATTATGCGATGTGATGGAGGTGTTAACTAACCCTACTGTGGTGATCACTTTGCAATATACAAGTGTATTAAATCAACATGTTGTACACCTTAAACTTACAGAATGTTATTTGTTAATTATATCTCAATAAAGCTGGAAAAAAATAAACACAGGTATATAAATAAGCAAAGAGAAAATATGCAAAGCTGCCACAGTCCTGGTTTCTGTAATAGGTCATGAGGTCACAGTTGATGTCTACAGCTTTCACCTTCAAGTACCCATTCCATGTTTTTCTTTCCCACAGCCAGAACCTCAGCTACTCTTGGCTCTTTACTTGGTGGAGTGATCCAAATCTTCCTTCAAGAATGGTCTGAATCCTCAATCATCCTGTCTTTTTCTGATTCCTGTAGTTTTCCATTCACCTTTTTCTGTTGGCATGGAAGTACTAAGAGGTGCCTCAGAAAATCTCCTGGGTCCCAGACATAGTCCTCCTCACTTCCGTTGTAGTGGCAGCCAATCTACCTTGGTAATTGGGGTCAATCACCACAGTCAATAGATTAACTCTCTTTTTTGCCTATTAGTTCAGTGCAAAATGGCCAGGTGGCTGTCTATGGTAGGCAGAATTCTAAAATGGACCCCACGATTCTTGCTCCCTGGTGAGCACACCCTATGTTATTTCCTCTTGAGCATGGTTAGGATCTGTAAATATAATTAGATATCACCCCCTTGATTACATTATATGACGAAAGAGATTTTGCAGGTGTAGTTAAGGTCCCTAATCAGTTGACTAATATCCAAAGGGAGATTATCCTGGGTGAGTCTGACCTAATCAGGCAAGTCTTTTAAAAGATGAATTCTCTGCTGGTCTGGAAGAAAAACAGCCATGTTGTGAGAGCACGGATCATATGACATGGCCTTGAGGGCAGCCTCTAGGATCTAAAAGCAGTCCTTGGCTGACAGCAAGAAAATGGGAACTTCAATCACACAGTTGTAATGAAATGAATTCTGCTGACAACCACATGAGCTTGGAAGAGGATCCTGAACCTCAGGTGAGATCACAGCCCAGCTTATGCTTTGATTACAGCCTAGCGACATCCTGAGCAGAGGACTCAGCTAACTTGTACTCAGACCTTCGACCTCTGGAAACTGTGAGATAAATAAATTTGTACTGTTTTAAGTGAAAAAAAATAAAAAGAAATTATTCTGGGCGGATCTGACTTAATCAGGGGAGCCTTTTAAAAGAAGATCTTGAGGTCACAGAAAGGAGAAGTAATAGTAGTTGCTCTTCTATTGGCTTGAAGAAACAATCTGCCATGTGCAGAAAAGGTCCCTGGCAAGGAAGTGCCAGGACATTGTAGGAGTTAAAGGTCTCTGTCCTCCAACCATAAGGAACTGAGTTCTGCCAGCAACAAGGGAGTTTGGGATATAAACATGAACTTTACATGAGATCACAACTCAGACTGACATCTCGAGCAGAGGACTCAGTGAAGCCATGCCTATCCATGGAAACTGAGAGATAATAAATGTGTTTTGTTTCTTAGCAGCCAGGTTTGTGGTAATTTGTTACACAGCATAGAAAATTAATATGCATATTTATATAAGCATATTGGCATTTTAGAAAGATCCCTTGATATGTGAAAAATTATTCATAGGGATACGTATTCGTTTTCTACACTGCCTTAACAAATTACCACCAACTTAGTGGATTAAGACTGAACAAGTTTATTGTCTTACACGCCTATAGATCAGAAGATGGACACAGGTCTCACTGGGCCAAAATCAAGGCGTCAGCAGGTTGTGTTTCTTTCTGGAAGCTCTAGATGGGAACATGTTTCCTTGAGTTTTCCAGCTTCTAGGATCAAGCTGTATTCCTTGGTTTCTGGCTCCTTTCTCCATCTTCAAAGATAGTAAAGTTGCATCCCTCTGACCCTTCTTCTGTCATATCTCTCTCTGACCAAAGCCAGGAAGTGTTTCTGTTTTTAAGGACTCATATGGTTAGATTGGGCCTACCCAGAACATCCAGGATGACTTCTCATTCTAAAGTCTTTGACTTGAATCATGTCTGCAAAGCCTCTTTGCCATGCAAAGGTAACATCCAGAGGTGACAGAGGTTAGGTGGTGGCCATCTTTGAAGGGTCATTATTTTGCCTGCCACAGTGCCTAGTTGGAGGCAGGGACTCTAGTTAGGAAATTTATACAGGAATCTTGGCAAGAAATGATCACAATCCAAAGGAAGTTGTAATGGCCAAAAAAGAGAACAACTTGAAGAAATGATAGCAAGTCAAACGCTAGAATGCACTTGTATATGGAGGGTGAAGCAAAAAGGGAGACCTAGAAGACTTGAATATTTAGCAACTAGGTGAGAGGCGGCATGACTTATTGAAACAGGCTCCTATGATGAGACGCTGATATAGGTAGACCATGAAAATGAGATCAGTGTTTCATAGGCTGAATGTAAGTTCTTGTGGGATATCGAGTTATAAATGTGCAGCAAATATGCCTTCAAAAATAATAACCCTAGAAATCTGCTGGTCAAGAAAAGGAAGGTGGAGCATGTGAGCCAATTAGAGTGTCCTAGGAGATAGAAAGGAGAAAGCGACAGCAAAAGTGGTAGGCAAAAGCATGGAGCGAGATTATACAGCGAAGTGGGAAAGAGATATCAGCTGGGGACAGAACTCTGGGAACAACTCAACTTTTGAGTGATAAAGAAAAGAGAAGCTAGCTAAGAGGACTGGACTGTAATAGATAAAAAACAAGATGAGAAACAGAGAGCACAGACAATGAAGCTGAAAGAGAAAATATTTCTAAGGAGTAATCACGTAACAATATTATAAAGGGATCAGGTCCGATAAATTCCAATCAGACTTTATATTAAGGAAAGTTTACCTCCTTCATTGGATGGATTGACAGTAACTGCTGGCAGGGAGGTGGGTTGGGGGAAGGGGTTTTGCTTCGACATAGAAGTTTGTCTTCTCTCTTTAAAAAGTTTCAAATAATATTGGTAACCATAATGAAAATTAGATTTTTAGTCACTGTTTTGCATATGGGCATGTACTCTTGATTTTTCACATTAGAGCTCCAAGTAAATGGTGGGAAAGTTAAAGGAAGGGTAAATACATAGTAGTGCTCAAAAGAGAAAAATATTGAGCCAATTTTCAGCATCCTTATTAGTATGGCCAAGATGGGTGTTTTAAATGTTAAAATTTAATTCACATTTTCCATAAGTGGGAGTTGCAATTATTTTCTTACACAAAGGAGTTCCTACTTTGAAGAAATAACTTCTAATTATGTTCAGTTTAATTCGAATGTAAATGCGTTCCTGGCATTAGGACCCTGCGGAATCTAACACCTGCTGTCTCAGAAGGCTAATTGGTTGAAGCTGTCGCAGCTTGAAATCGCCCCTTTTCATAGCTCCTGTTTCGGAAATGGCCATTTTTGAAGCTCTCATGTTTGAAATTCTGGTTTTTCTGAAAAACTTAAAAAAAAGAAATTTTTAAAGAAAAGCTACTACCATCATCAACAGAGTGGAAAAAAAGAAAAGAAAGAGAAAAAGATAGTCCATGACAAAATTTTAGTATTCAGGGTAGGAAAATTCTTTGCTCTTCTGCTTAATGCTAATGAGGCATAGCCTCCCAGCTGATGAGGAAGATAAATTAGGTTTAACTTTCCCTAGTTGCTAAGGAGCCTATTCTATCTGAAAACACATTCTAGTCTCGTATAATAAAAGGGTTTCCTGCCTGTCAACAGGAAGTTGACCCTACAGCTTGTGAATCAACGACCCTGGCATTGCTGGGTTACGAGCTGTCAATTCCTTATGAAGCCTGGCTTAAGCGATGAGTTACCTAATTAGCAATGAATGGTTTTGTTTTAACCATCTAGGATGCTTAGTATCAGGCCCCCCTTAGAATCTTTCTGGTTCCAAATCTCTCTTCTAATAGGAAGGGGTGGGTATTAACCTCCAGCTACAAAATAATATGAAAGTTACTTGTTCTTGGATTGTGAGAATTTCAACTTTATACCTCTGAGAAGTTTGCCATTAGTTTGGTAATTTTTATCTTTTGGTATTAAATCAATATCATTATCCTATGTGCTATTTACATAGAATTTGCTATGTATCAGCCATTGTTTTAAATGCTTTATGTATATTCGTTCATTTAGTAGTTGTGTAAAATGATACTGAGCTTGGACAAAAATGAGTCTTCTTTTAGAAATAAGTACGTTTCCACATATAAATTACAACGGCTTCATTATTATCTTTGCAGTTAATGTATATTAACCGTGTGTTAGTTATCTATTGCTGCATAACAGATTACTACAAAATGTAGCAATTTAAGGCAACAAACATTGTTATCTCAACAATTTCTGAGGGCGGAGAGTCTGGGAATGGCTTAGCTGTGTGAGTCTAGCTCAGAGGCTCTCAGGAGTTTGTAGTCAAAGATCGACTAGGACTACAGTCATCTTGGCTGGGGCTGGAGGTACCTGCTTCCAGGATCACTCACACACATGGCCTCAGTTCCTTGCTAAATGGACCTCTCCTTAGTACTACTCACAGCATGGCAGCTGGCTTTCCCTGGAGCAAGTGATGTGAGAGAGAAAGAAAGATGCAGAGATAGAGAGGGAGAGATCAAGACAGAAGCCATGGTGACTTTCACAGCTTGCTCTTGGGAATGATGTATTATCAGTTCTGCCATATTCTCTTGGTCACACAGACCAACCCTGGTAAAACATGTGAGAGAACTGCAAAAGGAAGTGAATACTAGAGGACTGGGATCTTGAGGGGCCATCTTGGAGACTGGTTACTGATGCGGGGTTGGTGAGCCGGGGAGTCAAAAGAAAGATTTCTTGGACTCTCAAGGTCTGGCAGCAGTGCTCTTTTATTTAGACAATAGTATGGAATAGCACGGGGACAGGAGCCATGGGCAGTGAAGAGCTGCTGGCCTGAGTTGAGGGTTAGAGCTAAATTTATAAGGCACAGGTAGGTGACTTACTTTTACTGGAAAAAGAAAAGATGATGTAAAAAGTCATTAAATGATTTCAGTGCAGATGGGGTCTGGTTATTGTGCGGTCGTACCACTTTAGATATGAATCTGGTCATATAGATCGGCATGTAGGTGAGGATGCCCTGGGCTTCTCTCCCTGGGGCAGCCCTAATTCATACCATAAAAATCCACTGGGTCATATAGATCGGCATGTAGGCCAGGTCACCTTGGGCTTCTCTACCTGGGGCAGCCTTAATCCACATCAGTTACCACACCATAATTGGTACAAGGTCTGAACATAACTAAGAGAAACTTTGCCTGAAAGTTATATGGTAAAATAATGAATATTGTATTTCATAAAATGTACTTATTTCAGTATTGTTCTTTATTATTCAGTGGAAGCATTTTCAATGACTCAATGTTAAAATATATATTTTACAATAAATGGAAGTAAATGTATTTTTATATACTTTGCTTCTGTACATTTATAATAAATAGAATTTAAAAATCTTTTCAAGGGCATGTAGAAACAATAGGAATAAGGTTCTTTAGGCAGCAAAACACACACACACACACACACACTCACTCAGAGTCGTTTTTTTCTGTTTGTTTCTGTCCGTAGTATATCAGTCATGAACTGAGAACAATAAAAGATACTATAGTGAACCAAGACTGTCCTAAATCTAGGGTACCACTTACTCAATGGGGAAATCTGGATGATTAAATATAAGCTTGAGTTTTAATTAGACAGCTTTGGAAACTTGAAGTTAAGATCTATTTTTCTTTCCTCACTGGTTTGTCTTTGCAGCAAAAATATAAAGGACAATTTTTAAATTATTGACTTCTTATATTACGCCCTTGGAGTTAGTGAGGGAATTGAGAACAAATATACAGTGAAAAGCAGTGAATGAAGGTAAGGCAATAAATGGATTAACATTAGACTTATTTGATTTAATTATGTCTATTAATATAAACTATTCTAGCCCTAGGGATATTGTTTTTATATTGTTGAAAAAGAACAATAATTTTGACAATCAGTTCACTAACAGATGTTTCTCCTTGTGTTGGTAGTTCTAGTTGGATTTGAATGATTCCAAATGGTTCCTACCTTTGGGCAAGGCTTCGCTAACCTTTTAAATAAGGGCCACTTCTTTGCAGATTAATCTATTCCCAAAAATGATTAGTAAGAACCTTATTATTTTAAAATGCATTTAATACTTTATCAATTGAAACAGATTATAACTGCCATGGCATAGAATTAAAAAATTCTTTAGTCTATACAGTGTAAACCACTGATTCCCTCCTCTTTCATTAGTTGTATGATGTCATCTGGACTTACTTTAAAAACTTAAATGCAAGCAGGAATGAGAGATACCATTAGAAGTCTGATGTAGGGGCCGGCCCTGTGGCCGAGTGGTTAAGTTCATGCGCTCCGCTGCGGCGGCCCAGGGTTCGGATCCTGGGCGCAGACATGGCACTGCTCGTCAGGTCACGTTGAGGCGGCATCCCACATGCCACAACTAGAAGGACCCACAACTGAGGTATACAACTACGCACGGGGAGGTTTGGGGAGATAAAGCAGAAAAAAAAAAAAGATTGGCAAGAGTTGTTAGCTCAGGTGCCAATCTTTAAAAAGAAAAAAGAAAAGAAGTCAGATGCAGATTCAATCACCAGCCCTTTTCCGAGATTTCCCTGCTGGCTGGAAATAAATGAAGACTACCTGAATGAGAACATGCCTAGGCTATTTATTCAGAGCTTGCTGAAGCAAGGGAATCAGCCACTATCACTTGCAGTTGGCAGAGCCTCAAAGCCTGGCAGGGAAGTGGGAAAGCTTTGAGGGTGGGGAGGGAGGGCTCTAGGCACGTTTGATTGGGAAGGAGAGGGGATAGAGAAGCTGGCCGTCAATGACGATGTCCTGGCTGTTCTGAACTGGTCTCTGTAGAGGCTGTGGCTCAGAGATGTATTGCCTTCCGTGGTCTGGCCACTATCCTTTTGTATACTCACTCTCTCACTGGAATCTTAGAATTGGGGCAACAGTAGGCCCATTTATCCAGCAGACACTTGGGCACAAGTCTAGGGCCTGGGAGATTTCAGGGGTCTATGGAAATATCTTGGACCAGAAAAGAAATGTTGGATGTAAAACATAAAGGGAGACTCTAAACAAACAAAACAAATGATGTATAATTAACTGTCCACAAAATGTAATAATATGTCATCTCTATATTTGTAAATGATTTGAGGGGTAAATTTTTCTCAATTGACAACAATTACAGAGAGATAACAGTCAATAACAAGTAATAGGCTCAGAGGCAAATAATTTTAAAAGCAAATTTATAATACTCCTTGCAAAAACCTTTAAAGCAAATTTAAAGTGGTTCACAAGGGCATTTGATGGGCTTGATATGATGCGGGGTGAGGCCTCCCGTAGCCAGAGCGCGTTGTGCCTGTGGGGGAATCCACCAGTGAGCCTGTGCAGTGGGAGTCCAGGTGATCATAAGATAATGGTTAAGGTAGCCTTTCACGTTTCCCAGACTGATTCACAGAACCCTAGCTAAACTAAAAACTCTGCTATCATCAGGTATCATTTAATTTCGATTGTGGGGAGGAGCCTTCTGGGATGCTTCGGATGCATCAGAGTGACAAAGATACGTTGTGCCGTTAATTAACCTCGCAGAAAGATGAAAGAAAACTATCCAGCAGCACAAACCTGACCTATGTTTATTTTTTGTATTTGAGCTTTTGTCCTCACTCGGTTTTCTTCTCCCCAGCCCACTACCATATGCTGCTGGGACTCAGCTGTAATTATCCTACCCATAGACGAAACACAACGTGTGAAGGAAAGCAAATGGAAACTTCCCCACTGCAGTTTGAGGCAGGCTCTGCTTTAAGGAAAGTGCCTGCTTTTGGCGTAAGACAGAGCAACTTCTTTCACGTGGAAAAAAGATACTGAAAAATTTCATGCAAACCTATAGGTGTGGTAACAACTAATTCATGACTCCTACGGCTGAGCCTGTATTGAAACCCATAGAGATAAATCAAAAAAATAATTCTATCCACTACAGCTGCGCATTAGAAATACCTGGGGTACTTAAAAGAAAATCCAGCCCCCAGCTCCACCAGGACCAAATAAATCAGAAATCCTGAGGGGAGGATTCAGGCATTGGTGTTTTTTCACCTCTGTTCTTCACTCCACTTCCACTGCGTATGTAAGTGATTCTCATACGCACCCAGATTGAAAGCCATTGAATTATTGTCTCCATATTTGAAGTGATAGTATAGCTGTGTGTGTTCCCTATGGATGTCCTCATCTGGGGTAGTTTTGTTGATGAGTAATTAATTAATAGCCGTTATCTTATGCAATAGTCACTGAAGATAAACTATCCAGTTGATTTTCAGATCTAAACAATTCAGGGCTACAGAATTTAAGCACCCTAAAGTGAAAACTCAGAGCCTTTTTCTTTTTCTTTTTTGTATTGGTACAAGAGACTCCTAGAAGTTGAATTTAATTGTTCTGACTGAAGAGGGCAGTTTGGCCAAACAGAGGAAATCCTTTCATATTTTCAGTAGAGTGATTGATGTGGTGTTTTTACAGGTCTATTCTGCTTTAAAATAAGCCAGTAAAGGTTACTTAGCAAATAGATTAGAAGGAGATTATTTACAACTATATAAGAATCCAATTTGGAAGCCAGCAGCCAGGAATTCCATTTTCTCTTAAGTCTTGATGACACATTATAATGCGTGTTTAATGCTCAAATTTCACTTACTTATTTCAGATGCAGAAAAACTTTACCAAAATTTATTATCTGATAAACAGAGAATAATTGTATTAAACTTTGGTTAAATATAGTCAGTGATTGTTATGAAGAAAGGAAGGCCACATCTCAAAGAAGATTATAAAGCAAAACTTTATGCTACCTTACCAAAGAAGACATACAGAGGACAAATAAGTACATATACTCCACCTCATATGTCATCAGGAAAATGAAAATTAAAATGGTAGGATACTACTACATACCTATTAGAATGGCCGAAATTCGGAACACTGACAACACCAAATGCTGAGGAGGATGTGGAGCAACAGGAACTCTCATTCATTACTAGTGGGAATGCAAAATGGTACAGTCATATTGCAAGACAGTGTGATGGTTTCTTACAAAACTAAACACACTCTTACCATACAATCCAGTAGTTGCACTCCTTGAAAACTTGTGTCTACACAAAAACCTGCACACAAGTGTTTATAGCAGCTTTATTCATAATTACCAAAACTTGGAAGCAACCAAAATGTCCTGCATAAATAATGTCCTGAATAAATAAATGAATGGTGGTACATCTGTTGCCGAAACCAAAATGGGTTTGCCTCCTGAATTAAATCAGACTCTCCACCAGAAGTAGTTGTCTCACAAAGTAAAGTATATTTCCAGCAAATAGGAGACCATGTGGAATCATTTCCAAAGTCATGGCATCACCGAACAAAGGGAAGCAGGGACATTTATTTCGGATGGGGAAAAAATACTCAAAAGGGAGAGGTGGGTCTTCGCTTGTGTAGGCTCAGTTGGAAAATATGCTTCCACCTACACTGTAGGTTGTGGTAATAAGGCCTAAGCTCCTCCTGGAGAGATCTTAGCATTAAAAATAAGGCAAAAGGCATAGGCGTAGCTCTCCTGGTGAGGTTTCGTCTGGTTTAGGGTGGTTGGTGATTGCATCTCCTTAACATAACAAAAGGGGAAAAAAAGCTAATTTGGAAAAACAGTTAAATGCTTCCAAACCCACCCTTGAGTTCATCAGGGCAATTAGTCGGTGACACATCAAGACACTGGAATATTCAGTGTTAAGTTGAAATGAGCTATCAAGCCATTAAAAAACATAGAGGAACTTTAAGCGCGTGTTACTAAGCAGAAGAAACCAGTCTGAAAAAGCTATATGCTATATAATTCCAACTATATGACATTCTGGACAAGGCAAAACTATGAAGATGATAAAAAATCAGTAGTTGCCAGGGACAGAGGAAGGAAAAGACAAATAGGCAGCACACAGAGTTCTTTTAGAGTGGTGAAAATACTCTGTATGATATTCTAATAATAGATAAATGTATTACACATTTGTCTAAACCCATAGACAACCCACCAATAGCGAACCCTAAAGTAAGCTATGCACTTTGAGAGACCATGGTGTCTCAATGTAGGCTCCTCCTTGGCAACAAATATACCACTCTGGTTAGTGATGTTGATGATGGGGGAGGTTGTGCATGTGTGGGGGAAGGGACTATATGGGAAATCTCTGCACCTTCTCCTCAAGTTTGTTGTGAACCTAAAATTTCTCCAAGAAAATGAAGTCTTAAAGAAAAAAAGTCATTATGCTAATTAAGAAATAGACAATAAGGCTACTAACTCCTTGCAATTCTTCAAGTTTTTTGTTGGATTTTATTTTGTTTTTAAACCAGAAAAGTTGAATCCAATTTTAATGTATCTAAAAATTTCACCAAATGCAAACAATTTCACTAATTTTAAAAATGGGCTTATTCCACTGTTGACTACAACACTGTCAGCAGCAGTTGAATGGAATAGAAGATTAGGCCTTAAAATGCAGGTCTAAAGTCTTCTTTTAAATTATTTCTTGTGGAATTTTGCCTCTTATCTCTGAGATCACAATTTAAAGCAATGAAAGGATGTATCTAATTTATCAAACTTCAATCCATATACATTTGCTTCAGAGTACGCAACCTCTCTGAAAGTAGGTCTATACACCTTGGGCAAAATCATGTGCTGGCTACAGCTGAAAGAGGCTATCTGCTTTTTAGTATAGAAAAGAAACTTATAGGCAAGAAATTTTTCCCGCTTAGAGAATGCATACTTTTTTTCTTTTTTTGCCTGAGGGACCTTGGCATCATCAAGGTATATATTTGATCAAAACCTCTGCTATGAGAGCCTTTGTTCTAAGCTAGAGTACTTTTTAAAAGGAAATATCCAAAGAGTCTGTATCTCAAAGTCAAAAATAAAGTTGCTAAACTATTTCAGGTTATATGTCAGCTTGAGCTATGAACTAAAAATAAAATAATGATGGGTATCATGACTTTTCTCAAAGAATAAAGATGAAAACTGAAAGTGAATGAAAACTGGGTGAGCATTAATGTCATAAAAGGGATATGAAGAGTTGACTACCCTGAAATACAGAAGGCAAGTGCTTTGCGATCGTAACAAAAGCAGCTGAGATGCAAACAGTGTATGCTGAATTGGGTGGGGTTAGACACTAAGACCCAAATTCCACAGACAGGACTGACTTCGAAATTTGTAGGGCTCACTGCAAAACGAAAATATGGGGACTCGTTAAAATATTATTAAAATTCCAAGCTGGTGACAGGTGAGTATAAAACTAAGTGCAGGGCTGTTTTACACGTGGGTCCCTGTGTCACTGCGCAGGTTGCAGGTTGATGAAGCCAGCCCTGCCCACAGAAGGTGTAACTTAGCAAGACTACACATAAGCCATTTTGGTTGAATTGGAGAGTTCTGATTATGGAATGATATAAGCTATTGAGGAACAGATATCCAAGTTTCTGGCCTATGAATCTGCAGGGTTTTTGCAGGATAAGCTATCAGCAATTTATCTCCCAGGCTGTAGAGAACTGTTGAGAGTTTCTTGGGGTGGGGCAGTGACAGAGAGTACTGCTTAGAAGGATGAAACTGATGTTAATGGGACTGTAGGATGAATAGAAGTAGATGGCTGAAGACAGAGTAGTAAAATATAAATCTATTTCAATAGTCTAGGAATAAGGTCAAAAAGATTTGAACCAGTATTCTGTCAGAGAAAACAAAGGTATACACGTGATGTGGAAAAATTGAGACTGTCATATATTGCTGCTGAGAATGTAAAGTGGTGCAGCTGCATTTCACAAACGTTAAATGCTGAATTACCACACGAGCTAACAATTCTGCTCCTAAGGGTAGGCCCAAAATGAAAACGTATGTCTACACAAATAAAATCTTACATAAGAATGTTCATAGTAGTATTATTCATAATAGCCAGAAAGTGGAAACAGCCCAAATGTCCATCACTGCTGAATAAGCAAACAAAATGTGATAGATCCACACAATGGTATATTATTCAGCACAAAAGAAATGAGGTACTGATACCTGCTACACTGCGGATGAACCTTGCAAATGTTATCCCAAGTGACAGAAACCAGACACAAAAGGCCACATATCGTATGATTCCATTTGTGTGAAATGTCCAGAACAGGCAAATTCACAGAGACGGAAAGTAAATTAGAGTTTGCTAGGGGCTGGGAGGGGCAGGGAATGCAGAGTAACTGCTAAAGGTGTGGGGTTTCTTTTTGTACTGATCTGATTGTGAAATTAGATATTGGTGATGGTTGCACAATTCTGCATATACTAAAACCACTGAGTTGTTTGCTTTAAAAGGTGACTTTAATGGTATGTGAATTATATCTCAATAAAGGTATTAAAAAAGTAATACATAAGTCAAAAATTATCATATTGTACATTTCATGTGTAATTTATTATATTTCCATTATAGCTCAATGAAACTGTTTCAAAGACCTTAAAAAAGGTAGTGCCTATATAGAAAATGCAAAGTGAAAAAAATAAAATAAAATTTTGAAATACAAAACATTTTCAACTGTTTATAAATATAAACATTTATATGGATATTGAGAGAATTTGGAATGATACAAAACTGAGATTAATATTTAGGAGATTCATTTTTTTCCCTGTAAACTTGTTTTGTTTGATAGTGGGAAGGCTTGAGCTAAAGAGGAATCAAAGATCTTGATGACTGGGTCATAGTAGGTAGTAAGGAAGAAACTTACACAGGTTGCTGTGTAAACAGAGGGAAAGGTCACTTAGCAAACATAGGGAAGGTTCTTTTACAGTTTTAGATTATTCAGGGCAAGAAGCTTATCTTTCTTGTTCATTGCTGAGATCTCCAGTATCTACCACAGGGGGAGGCAAACTGTGGCCCATGAGTCGAATCCAGTCTTCTGCTGGTTTTCCGTGGCCTATGAGCTAAGATTGGTTGACCAAAAATCAAAGGATAAGTAGTAATTAGTAACATATTAAAATTATATGAAACAAATTTTAGCATCCATTAGTAGTTTTATCATAATACTACCATGCTCTCACATTGTAGCTTGTATGATACAATGACAAGCTTGTATAGTTACAACAGAGACACAGGGCCTGCAAAGCCTAAATTTTACTATCTGGATGTTATAGGAGAATTTTGCTGATCACTGATCTAGAATAAAGTCAGCATATGGTAAGTATTCAAAGATTCTCTGTTGAATGAAGGAATGAAGGGAAAGGGAGCTGGACTATGGAAGGGTAAAACCTTTTACTTGTGGTATAGTTAGTTTGACGTTCCACTGGATCATCCATTGATAAAAATCTATCAGACATGGGAGAAGAAACATTGGAGCATGAACGAGAGGGATGGAATAGAGACATCAAGTTGGGGGTCATTCCCATATAAAGACAGTTATGATATCATTAAGAGAAATAATTTTAAGAGGAGAAGAGTAGAGAAGCGCAGGACTAGAATGTGGGGAGCACCCTATTTCATGGAGTAGCAAGAGAAAGAGTAGGAGACGAAGTAGGAAAGGATCTGTTAGGTAAGGGGAGAATGCTTAACAAGAAGAGTCACACAGAAGCCCAGAGAAGGAAAGAGATATTTCAGGAAGGTTAGTCTTGCCTAGTGTCAATGCTGTGAGTATGAAGTTATTAGCGACCTGGAGAGCAAAGCTGTTTTACAGAAGAGGAGACAGCTATAAGGCTTGGATGAAAATACGAGTCAAACAATTTTACTAAACATTATACTGGCTAAAGCATTGAGAGTTAAAAGCACTTTTTCAAATAGTTCTTATATAGGAACATCTGAAAAGGAAAGCATGCTGTGTTCAATCTGTAGAGATATTTTGATCACCCAAGCACAAAGACACGGAGGAGGGCAATGCATCATTAAAAATAGTCAAGTTAATTTCTCCATAACATAGGCCAAGAAATCCAACACAAAACACTTGGCTACATACTTCTTTTGAACTCAGAATGTCAGAATGAATGTATACGTCTTATGCATTCTTGAAAGGAGAAAGATAAATACTTTAATTCAAACAACAGACATTTTCCCTATTTAATCTTTGCTATTATTTCATCATTTACGATAAATGGTTCAATAAAAATGAGTTATGATTTTGCCATGATGCCGTGGTTTTCTTCGGATGTTCGGTAAGCGTTGCATTGCATACAAGTCATTTAACTTTCCCCTCAGGTCTATTGGCATTAGGTAGAGATCTTGATTGATAACTGTTTCTATGCGACACTAAACCTTCTTGCATTTTGCTTATTTCTAGTAAATGAAAGCAAGTCCCTCTAGAGCTTGAGGCAAAATTTAAATCAGTATTTTACCTCATGCTGTGTTGTCTCGCCTCTCACTGATCTAATCCTGCCACAGCAAATGCTCTTTTTCTATCACAGCCAAAGTGATCAGGCAATGTTAATTGCTTCAAAGTAATGCAATTGAATTTATACTTTTATTGGCTAATTTCCAGTTCTAGCAGTGGCTAAACCTGGGAGTCAAAGCACTCGTTACACAAGTCACTTTCACCCAATGCTTTTATGTGGTCTTTTAGTTTTGTTCTTTAAAGTACACAAATACTAGCATGTTCTCTTACAGTGCTACCAAATAAAAGATCTAAGAATGGGCTTTCTTTAAAGATTTGGTTTTTTTGGTGAGGAAGATTGGCCCTGAGCTAACACCTGTTGCCAATCTTCCTCTTTTTGTTTAAGACTGTTGCTGAGCTAACATCTGTGCCAATCTTCCCCTAATTTGTACGTGGGACCCCACCACAGCAAGACTTGATGAGTGGTGTGTAGGTCCGTGCCTGGGATCTGAACTGGCAAACTTTGTGCCACCAAAATGGATTATGCAGACTTAATCACTACGCCACCACGCCACCCCAGAATGGGCATTCTTTTAAAGGCTCTTTCATTTATTTTGATTATATTCTATCTTACCTTTTTCATTTCAGACCCATTAGGGGCAGTAGAAAACAACTCAGAAGACTGGATTATAAATACACTATATCTTTTTCACAGAATTGTTTAATTCAACATGATTGAAAAATGAATATTTCAGAAATACGTTTCAATAGAAATCAATGTGTGTCAAATATAAGTGTAGGAAAGAAAATAACATTTATCAAAAAGAATGCTTATAAAACAGAAGATAAAGAATTTACATTGGCTTACTGCTAATGTAAGATAAGCTGTTTTTAGTATTAATAACGTTGAATTTTATTTTCATTTTATCAATTCCTTCCTCTTTTGAGCTCTATAGAGTTCCCACTGTTAGTTTTATGTGATATTATTATTCAATTTCTGTAAGAGAATGTACTTGACTTGCTGAGTCCAAATTGAGATTGACAGGGTTCAGCTTCTAAAAGCTGAAATGGCAGGAAACTGCAGAGCAACATGCAAAAAGCGAATTCACTTTGCTGTGTCGTTTTCCTAAATCTGAAGATTGATTTCTAGCTGTGTAGTCGGTGGAGGTTTTCTTCTTTTAGTAAGTGATAGGGGAAAGGGAAATACAAGGTATTTTGAATTACAGCTGTGGCTAAAACTTGGCCTTGAGAGTTTTGAAATCACAAGAGGGTGGGCTTGGGGGTAAGAGATACCCCAAATATTCTTATTTTAAAGTTACAACCAGTTTTCTGTCTTTGAAGCAGAGTTCTGAATATGCTTTTCTTTTTTAAACAAATTTTTTTATTGAGTTAATGATAGGTTACAATCTTGTGAAATTTCAGTTGTACATTATTGTCTGTCAGTCGTGTTGTAGGTGCACCCCTTCACCCTTTATGCCCACCCCCCACCCCACCTTTCCCCTGGTAGCCACTAATCTGTTCTCTTTGTCCACAGGTTTAAATTCCTCATATGAGTGGAGTCATACAGAGATTGTCCTTTTCTATTTGGCTTATTTCACTTAACATAATCCCCTCAATTCCATCCATGTTGTTGCAAATGGGACCATTTTGTTCTTTTTTGCAGTTGAGTAGTATTCCATTGTATATATATACCACATGTTCCTTATCCAATCATCTGTTGATGGGAACTTAGGTTGCTTCCACATGTTGGCGATTGTAAATAATGCTGCAATGCTAATGGTTTTTGTAATGGACAGACCAAAGCAATGGACTGTTTCCTTAAGCAATATATATTTAAAAAGTTCCTAAGCAGTGTGCATTAAAGATTAACTCATTAGGACTAGGACACTCTGCACATTCCAAAGGTCTTCAGATTGGCCCCTGACTGGCTCCTGGGAGATAACCTCAGAGACCTTGGACTATCCAGCCTGAAAAGAGTGTCTTTGTATACCTGGCATCTTGGGCCAGAGAGTTTATGCTCACATTCACAACAAAGGAATAGTGAATGCTGGTGAATGCCTGTTTTCTTTACCTGAGGTCCAAGGCTGTGCTGTATCAGTTTGACCTCTGGGGGCACTGGAGACCGAATAGCTAAAGTCAGTCATGCAGGTGCTCCACATCTCTGTGACTGATCTCCGATAAAAACTCTGGACCCAAGGCTTGCTGAGCTTCCCTGGTTTGGTAACACTCTGAATGTCTTATCATACATGATACTGGGAGAATTAAGTTTTGTCTGTGCAACTCCACTGAGAGAGGACAACTGGAAGCATGTGTCTGGCTTCTCCTGGACTCCACTCTATGTACCATTTTCCTTTGCTGATTTTAATCTGTATCTTCTTGTGCAATGAACTGTAACCTTGGGTAAAACAGCTTTTCTGAGTTCTGAGTGAATGTCATCAAACCTAAGGGTGGTCTTGGGGACCCCCATCACAAGCAGAAATTGAGATGTGTGAGAAGTTGCAACTCTAAGTAGTTAAATTACCCTGGCTAACAATGTACAATATTTTTGTGTTATAAGCAGAATTGCATCTTTATGCTATGTTTCCTCTTGAGAAAAGTATCTTTTTCAAAATAGATTTTAATTATAGTGTGATTGCAAATTGTTGCTTGTTTTTGGAGATGCATGTGTGTTTTTTTAAGCTCCAGCTTGGAAGAGCCTGGAAGTGAGACTTACAAACTACCGGAAGGATATAAGTTATGTGTTGTATCTTATTTTGAAAGAGAAACCCCCAACTCCAGCTTTGCGAGGCCCTAGCAGGATTGCAGTATTGACGAGGACATCCACAGTTCTTAAAACTGAATAACCTAAATATTGAGAAATTCAAGAGAGGAAAGAGCTGTTCTTTCTTTTGACAATTCAGAAGGGTGAAATGTGATATAAATCACCCCACTGCTATTGCACCCCTTGTACAGATATTGGGCTATTTTAATCATATATGATTATTCTCCAATGGCCAGAGGTTAAAGACATAGGCAGAGGGTAAGGTATCTGCTAAAGTAAGTGAACACTCCAATTTCAATCACGGTGGAAAGAGGCACATTATTTATGACAGTAAATAAGCCTTGGGGCCACTGGTATTCCTTTTTTAGACTCTGGAGGAGCTAGATATGTTGAGAACTGTCTTGGGTGCTGGGAAAGATAGTGTCTGCCTGTCACAGGAAAACAGGTTGAGAGCAAGGTAGGAGGAGGACCCTGCCTGAGGCAGGGAGGCAGGTATATAGGCAACCCTTGGGGATGACCAACCTTTTTCAGCTCTGGGAGCAATGTTTCTAGGAGCCAGTCCTGAGAGATTCTAAGGCTGTTTTTCTTTGCTGCTATCCTCGAGTGCTTTGTAAAATATTTTAAATGATACAGCCTGATTTACCCTGTGCCGTGGGAAATTAAAGAACTGTGCTTCATAGTTTCTGTTTGCCCCTCCAGATCTGTTCTCCATTCTTCCTCTCTGATCTGTGCTCCAGGAAGCAGACCTGTGAACAGGAGCAATGCTTGCTGGCAGGCTTCCATTTGGCTCCAGCCGTGAGAGATGTTATTAGGGGATCAGAGGTTGGGAAGAAACTAAGGCCAGTTTCTTATTACCCTGGCTCCTTCCTTGCTTGGGTGCAACAGGTTGGCAGCATCTCTCTGCCAAAGGCCATGGCTCCTTTCAGAGCTGATTTTCTCCAGGTTCAGGTAACTATTCCCTCCCATTGTCCCATCACAGCCAAGGGTTTTTAACAGCTCTCACTGTTGCTGGTCTTGGTTTGCACTATTCCCTGTTGGTTTCCCTTAACCCTGCCTATAACTTTGTAAAACTCAATTACCATCTTTGAGTGTGCTATGTTCTGCTAGGACTCCAAAAGACTCAGCAATGATCTGTGTGACCTTGGGTGTTCTATGGAAAGAAGTATAAATACACTGGAAGAATATTTGCATTATTGTTTCTGCCTAGAATGCCTCCCTTGCATCTTCCTATCTTCCTGATGTTAACCTGGTAATCCTTCCAGACTCAGCCTGGTCACTTCTTTCTCCAGGAAGCCAGCTCTCACACTTTTCTCCATTTTCTATCTCTCTGTCCATCTTTCTTTCCTCACTACCCAGTTTTGCTTTGGTGTTTTTTCTATACATACTTTATCATAACTGTATCATAATTATGCAAATTTGCCTCTTTTTAATAAATAGACTATAAGCTTTTAGAGTACTACACTTTTATATCTCTTAATTGCTTGAACTTTGGAGAGTTTTTCTTTTTTCCATTCTTTCTTTTGTTAATCATGTAGGCCATTGTTTCAGAGAGTTTCAAAATAGTTCAGAAATAAAATGATGAGAGACTGTACTAGAGCGGTAATTATCCAAATGTAGAAAGGATCAATATAAAAGGTACCGCAAAGGAAAACTTTAAAAACGTGGTAACTTAACGGAAATATTTGGTAAGTTAGTGGAATAAAAAGCAGTTAAAGATATAGGTAAAATCAGAAAACTGATGACAGAAAATCTCCTGTCCAAATTATAGGGTCAGTCTTTTATTACAGAGTTTAAGGAGAAATATATTAGGTAATAGTATATTAAGTACAGATAGTATATTAATAAGTTAAATTAATAGTATTTATTAAGTATGTACTTAGTACTGGGTAGAAGTTGAAAAGGAATGTTAAGACATGGTTTCTGATTTCCAGGAGTTACAATCTAGTTACTAACACAAGAAATAGACACAGAAAGCAATTGAGTAAATTATGTTGCCAGAGTACAATCAAAGGGACTGATGAAATGCATAAGATATTAGAAAAGGGAGGCTACTGTGTACTAGAAAAGATAGAAAAAGTAAAGCAAATGAAGTGAGACTTCAGCCCAACTTTGAAGTAAGACATGGATGACTGAAATTGTGGGGAAGGGCACTTCAGGCAGGAGCAACCCTCTAACACGGACTAGAAGCTGGGATGGGTAGGATATAGTCAAACGACGGGTCTGACGGGGGAGGGGCAGAGGCATGGCTTGAGCAGAAATAGTGAGAGAAATAAATTTAGATAGATATGTTGTACCCAAGTATTCGAGAATCTGGAATACTGGACTAACAAGTGTCACCTGCTGGAAAAGGGAATGGTGAGTATTGAAATTTTTTGAGTAGATGATTGAAATGATAAAACTGGTGTTCTAAGCAGATTGATCCGACTATGTTGTGCAAATTCAATTTGAATAGAAAGAAGCTAGAGGCTAACCAGTCAGATAGGAAACTGATGCAGTAGTTAAGTTGTGGGGCGGTGAGCACAAAATACAGTTGGTGTCAATGGAATGAAGACGACGTGATAGATGTGAGAGACATGGAGGAAGCAAAAGAAAGAGTATTGTTTTAGGCGACATATATTAGGATTTAAAATTCTAAATAACTTAGAAGTTATATGACGCCTTCAGTGAGTAACAACTTTAAACTACTTTAGTTTTCTCTTCAAAATCATGGTGGCCACCTGAGCAAATGAGACAATTCAAAGTAGATTACTACAGTGCTTTGTTTTTATCATTGCCATAGCTCAAGTTTTTAGAGAAGTACCTGGAACGTGGTAAGTTCTCAATCGAAAATGTTCGTTGAATGAATAAATGAGTGAATGGATAGTAAATATAACTACTCTCATTGCTCTCATTAATGAATATAACTGAAGGAATTTGGGGATTGAAAGGATTACATGGATGACAAGTAAAAAAAAATAATTCCCAAAGTCGAAAACCTTGTACCTGTTAAGTCATGTTCATCTAGCTGTGATCTCTATGAATGGTCTTAAGATTTAGTTCAGAACCCTTCAGGACAATCCGCAAAGAATACACAAGGAATGGAGCACGTGCAAGTATCGATGGCAGGAGATGAGCACATTTTCTACTGGTCTTCCATCCCCATATTGCTGTTACACTTCCCTTGAGGGCACAATAAGAGGAATGTGAGTCGAGAATGTGTGCATTGAAAACAGAAGATTTTGTTCCTGTCCAAGTTCTAACACTTATTAGCTAAGTGATGTAAGACAAGCTATCTGAACCTTGATTTATTTCATTACTGATAAAACTAAGTCAATATAATCCAGATCACAATTATAAGCATACTATGAAAATTTGTATTCTATAAAAAAGTAAATGAAAGACACTGTCATTATGATTAGCCAGAGAATAATATAATTATTATCCCAAGTGGAAGAGGTAAATTGCATCAAATAAATTATGCTTAAATGAGAAGTAGGACATAAAATTTGGTTACTCAAAACTGAGCACTAACTTGAAGAATTGCAAGTGACTTATATTGCAAACATAAGGCAATATTTTGGTTATTTGTTTTCTTCAAAAGGGTTTTCAATCTTGAGGTTTAATTTGAATTATTGATTCTCCTGGTTTTCCATATGATGCAGTCTCTATCATATAGATGGTATTAAGCAATGTAGAAAGTATTCAATGTTCTTCCTGACACAAATGATTGCTAATGTTATACGTGTGGTATTTCATTAGGAAACAAGTCCCCAGTGTATAAGTAAGGATTTCCTGAAAAAATAAACATTCAACATCAGTGCTTTCTGTCAGAAAGTCTTGACTTAATGTGCCAAAGCTATAAGTGTGTCAAATAATCCTTTAATTAGATTACAAAATGCAGCTATTATATGTCAAATATCTATTGATCCCGGGAAGAAAATGGCTTGAGATTTCTTAAGTATGCAACACCAAAATTCATTTGCCATGCAATTAACTCCAAAGTACTTCCTTGGGAAATTAGTATTAGAAAGAACGTTTAGGCATGTAAAAGCATATAATTGACATTTAGCAGAAATTTTAGAGACAGATAACACAGGGTTTTTAAAACATTTATTGTCAATATATATACAATTTAGCATTTTGCTCACTAATACCTGGTATTAACATGCATTTACCTAAGAATTTGTATGTTGGATTGCAAATGTAAAATTGTTTGAGCTCTGGGAAGAAGGGAATTTTCCTTCCAGCTATCTAAGCCAGCACACAATATTTGAGCATCAACTCTAGTTGTGCTAATGGGCTTTAAAAGGACTCATGATCCTGGACATGTTGTACCTACCTCAGGGGTAAGTGAGGCAATGCTATGGGACGAGGACTAAGTGAGAGGATTGGGCCAATGCGTAAGCACCAAAGGAGAGGGATGCATACAGTCAGGACCTCCTCTGGATAACTTCCTGTCCTCTTGCTGGGCTCCGGCAATTTGGTGTAAGAGCTGAACTTCATTGCAGCAGCTGGGTGGACCAGTTGCTGAACACAGATTTGCCAGCTAAGGAGCCATGCTACTGCCATGCAAGGAGGTGGCAGTGCTCCAGAAATCCCCAAGGCAGCTACATTTACCTATTAGGAAGCAGAACCACAGACAGCAGGGCACTGAAGCAGGTTTCCGGGTTTACAGTGGGAGGCTAGGGCAGAGGATATTTGATCCCTGCGTTTAGTATGAGATTCAGAAGTCAAAGAAAAGACACCCATTTTATTTAAATGTTTTCTCTCTAGAGCTTATAAACAATATTGAGAAATACTGAGTATACGACTCTTCGGGCTCTTTACTTGTATTTGATGTTGACACTGTCTTCTGAATAACATCTTCTTTCAAACTGTGTAAAATAGCAGAGTAGCCATTGGCTTGCCTAGTAGACTTATTATCCAAGTTTCTGGGTGGAGGCGAGAGTGACATCCAAAAGGTAATCCTTCTTACTACTGTTTTTGGTTGCTTATGAAATAATTAAACATATTTACTCAGTTATCTACAAATATATGTGACACATTTCCCCAAACCCATATAATTGCATTAAGATAAAAGAGAAAGAAAATAAATATATTTTATGCTATCTACAAACACAAACAAGGCCACCAGATTTCCTGGGAGACTCCATAAGCATGATCCTGGAAAATCTGAGCATTCAGTGTTTTAAATACTGTGAAAGGCAAATACTCTAAGGAGCTAAAGGACAGGATAACTAATATAAGAGGAACTAGAACGAGGAAAAAAAATGATCAAGACGCAAAGGAGAGGATGGAAAGGTAGAGAATATTCTCAGCAGTGGTTTGCATGTATTATCATTGCAGAATCACTTCCCACAGAATATCTGATCAGTGTACCTATTGGTTTAGGAAGTAACAATGCAAGAAGAAGAAAAAGAGTAATTAAACATAAACTCAGACATGTATTCACTTCTTAGTTTGTCTGGAATACATTTGTGATATCCATGGAAGAAATAAACAATGCAAGTATTTTTTTTAAGGAAAATAAAGCAAGAAAAATAAGTACAGATTTAGGAAGAGAGGAAGAATGGAGAGGGGAAAGAAGAAAGGAATCGTTTAAAATAGTGTTACACGTTAACATCAAGGACTCCGCATGGAGTTGGTTCAATTTCTATTGACTGTTAATCATCCGCACGTACCTGCAGACCAGCAATGCTGAAAATTAAAAGCTTCAGAACTGCTGTGAGGGAAGTGACTCATGGTAATATTTTGCTTCCCTGTCCAGGCAAATCTCTATTATCTCCTACAGAGTTAGATAGTTTGGGGTTGACTTCTAAGACAGGCTGTCTTTCCCAATAGATATCTCAGCTTTCCGAGAATCCAGTGCACAGCTTTTTAAAAAGACAGTGTTTATATTTGACAGTGGGATTTATATTAGCTATTTGATAGTTCTAGGAATTTTTTTTAAGGAGAAACTTCTTTTTCATATTTGTCATTTATGATCGTATCAGCATAGTTCCTAACCAAAGTCTGAAAATTCTAATTAAAAATCTGTGAGGAGAACAAATGGGATCTGAATTGGAGTTTTTCTAGTTTTCATTAAAATTATTACCTGAAACTTAGGATAGCTATATAATAAACTAAAGGACTTTGAAATGAGTTTAAAATTGTACATTAAGGTATGATGTGTCTACTCCTTATTAAACTTATATTTTGAATATATATTAACTTATATATTGAATATTATGTATATAATCAACTTACATATTAAATATATATTAAACATATATTGAATATATAACATATATTGAAATATGAAACAATAGGCATAACTATTGTGGTTTATCATCGATGTTTGTTAGGAACTGGGCTCTGGAGCTGGACAATTTAGTCCTAGGCCCACCCTTCCTTGACATGTAATTTATTAAAAAAATATCAGTTTATTCCTTTCCAAAGTAGAGTAACAATAACGCCCATCTCATAAAGCTGTTTTGAGCATTAATGTAAAGCTTCCTGCATAGGGCTTGGCACTGACTACGCATCTACTATTACCTACCTGATTATCTATTTAGTATCTATATTTCTATCTACCTAAATGTGTATATAACATATGGCACCACTTAGAAAATGTTCACATTTGCATTAATATTTTTCAGAAGGTGTTATTTGAAAATTAAAGGGGCAAAACAAAAGATAAATATTTATTCTGAATGTCTATTGTGTATTAGAGGTAGCTCTACTTATGAAAATTATCATCTAATTTAATTCTTTTATTTTTTTTGAGGAAGATTAGCCCTGAGCTAACATCTGCCGCCAATCCTCCTCTTTTTGCTGAGGAAGACTGGCCCTGAGCTAACATCCGTGCCCATCTTCCTCTACTTTATATGTGGGATGCCTACCACAGGATGGATTGCCAAGCTGTGTCATATCTGCACCTAGGATCCAGGCTGGCAAACCCCAGGCCACCCAAGTGGAACATGTGCCACTGGGGCCAGCCTCTCATTTAATTCTTAAAACAGTCTTTTTTCTTTTGCCTTCTTGTGTCTCTGAAATCAAGAAGGGCATATCAGCTCTACTGGAGCTACTCATGAAAATGCATGAAAATATTATTTCCAGATCTGCTTACATGGCATGGTCCGATCTGGAAATACAGACTCGATAATTGGTGCCAACGCTTCCATCGCTATCTGAAGGGTATAGGCTTCATCAAATTGGACAGATCCACCTTTTTAAAATGGATTTTCTAGACAATGCTTGCTCTTTGGATGTAACATGTAAAAAAACCTTCAATTAAGGCCAAAACAACACCTTCATAGTCTTTTGAAGTAGATGTATTTTATTCAGTTCTACAGCTGAGGCAGTAGGCAAAGAGAGTGATTCACCAAAAGGAAGAGTTGGAAAAACCTGGCATTGGGATTTGAACCAAACTTTTTCAGGGCTTCAGTCCACGCTTTTTCCATGTCATCACCTTACATCTCCTATACAGAATTGAGAGTGCTTACTATTAGAAATAGATGCAGTCAACATACACACATTATTGTTATCTTAGTTACTCCTATTGAGTCCCTAATGTGATAAAACATCTGTTCCTTCGCTTTTACAGAGAAAATGTGAGATGTTCATTAAATAGGATGGTAAATTAACAACAGAGTGAAAAATTTCTTGCATTTTTCCATTTTCCTTTTGCAATGCAATGAATAGAAATTGAATTCAAAAATAATGCAAAATCACTGTTATATAATTGTGCACATTAAAGCTTAAAAGCATTTGGACTCAGTTTAAATACAAAAATGTTCGTGTGATTTGGGATTAAGGGGCTCAGAAAGTAATATCCTTGGGCTATCTATGGGGGATGCATTCCAAGCTATTCAGATGACAGTAATTCTTCATTTGGACCAAGCACAGAAACAAGATTTAAATGTAGATCCAACATAGTGGATCTTTATAAGAGGATTTAGATGTTAAATTCAGAAGAAACATAATTTAGTTATTCTTATGAAATCATGCGATTCATTGTCTTTCTTGGAGCTTGTCTTACTTCTATCTACAGCTACTAACAGATGTTATTGTAAGTACCCATAGGAAAACCTGAAAATGTGCTGAATTTTGTATATCCTAAAGCTTAAGCTTTAGACATGTTACACTTCTAAAAAATACTTACAGCGTGTGGTGGAATTAAGATCTGTAGCTCAGGGGCACTGTAGAAGTTGCTAAGGAAACACTGTGGGATAGAGTATAATATCTCTAAGAGCAGCTTTTAAAATAAAGGAAGTAGAAAAATGGATAGTAGAAAATGGATAAGATCAAGATTTTGTTTAGGTCAATTCATAGGCTTACTTTCAGTTCTTAGAATTAATAATGGAAACTTTTCTGTAAGAAAAGATCATTCTGACTGCGAATGTTAAGAATCCAAAGAAAGGTTATATATAAACTAAGGGACCTCAACCAAAACATGATGAATAGTTTAGACAATTAGATGGACAGTACTGGTGATGGTATTGTGGATTTTATGATTTATCCCAGAGCATTATTTTAATGTTTGTCTTAGTATACCAATAAAATATGTTTGGATTGAGTTATTTGAGTTTAATCTTTCTCTTTTCTCTGAGAATAAAGACAATTTCTACAGCTCTGCTTTGGATGTGGTATTCAGATGTCTGGGGCCTAAAATCCAAGCATTTTTACTGTGGGATTCATTAGGAACTTGTACTATAGTAAGAGCTAAAGTCACATAATAATTTTCTATGAGATTACAGAATATGTTTAGTCACTTTAATTTAAATGAACATTGAAATGAAGAACTGGGAAATTACCTGCTCTGTTTTTATGTGTTCATCATGGCACCATGCCACCTAGGACATGCATAACTTTTTATACCACACCTAATGCAAACCCATAAGCAAACGCTAGAACCAAACAATGGCACATAGTGCCAAGCTGTAAATAAATACTGTTTATGGATGATGAGGCTTTATTGAACTTAACCACTCACGTGAACTTGTGATTAATAATTGGATGAAGTTAAACTACATATTGCAAACATTCATTTTAAGTAGGTGTTTAAGGAAATAAACACAGATACATGTAAATTTACATAAAATTTAACAGGCAACTTTGATTTTTATCTGATTGTGCTTTTATTTTGAGAAAATCGTAGTGAATAATCAAGAAATTGTGAAAAAGTGATAAATGAAAAATATTGTCCTAGATTCAAAAGCTATCATGGCATCAGAATTTATAGAACACATATTTCCCTTATTCTTAGAATTAAATGTGGAGCTGAAGCCATTAAAGTGACCTTTCTTTAGTATTTTGTGTTTTAAAGAACATTGGTATTTAAATATAGGTTACTTTTATTCAAGTGTTATTTTCATTGTGTTCCTTCCCTGTAAAGGTAACTTGTAATATTTGCATATCAATGTAGCTAGATATGCGGCATTTCCTTAGACGCATGTCTTTGTTTCACTGGTTTCATCAATTTTTTCAAAATATCCTGAATATCCTACCCTTGAGAACTTAATTTTGCTTCATTTTTTTGTTTGATAATATCTTGAATTTTTTAAATTATTACTTTTTTAATTGAGGTATTTGGTTTATAACATTATATAAATTTCAGGTGGACATCATTATGTTTTGACTTCTGCATAGACTGCATCATGTTCACCACGAAAAGTCTAGTTGCCATCCATCCCCATACACATGTGCTCCTTTACCCCTTTTGCTCTCTCCCTGCCCTTTCCCCACAGATAACCACCAATCTGTTCTCTGTATCTATGTGTTTCTTTGTTTATCTTCCACATTTGAATGAAATCGTATGGTAATTGTCTTTCTCCGTTTGACTTATTCGCTTAGCATAATACCCTCAAGGACCATCCAGTGGTCACGAATGGTAAGATTTCAACTTTTGTTATGGCTGAGTAGAATTCCATTGTATATATACACCACAGCTTGTTTATCCATTCATCTGTTGATGGACACTTAGGTTGTTTCCAAGTCTTGGCTATTGTGAATAATGCTGCAATGAACATAGGAGTGCACATATCTTTTTGAATTACTGTTTTTGTGTTCTTTGGATAAATAGCCGGAAGTGGAATAGCTGGATCATATAGTAGTTCTATTTTTAATTTTTTGAAGAATCTCCATACTGTTTTCCATAGTAGCTGCACCAATTTACATTCCCACCAGCAGTGTATGAGGGTTCCCTTTTCTCCACATCCTCTCTGACACTTATTTCTTGTCTTTTTAACCATAGCCATTCTGACAGTCATAAGGTAATATCTTGTGATTTTGATTTGCATTTCTCTGATAATTAATGATGAACATCTTTTCATGTGCCGGTTGGTCGTCTGTATATCTTCTTTGGAAAATATCTGTTAAGTTCCTCTGACCGTTTTTTTCCCCGGTAATTTTACTGAGATCATAATGGTTTATAACTGTGTCATTTCGGGTATACATTATTATTTATCATCTTCTGAATAGACTTCATCATGTTTCCCGCCAGTAGTCTAATTTCTGTCTGTCACCATACATAAGTGCCCCTTTGCCCTTCGCTCACTCCCCAACCCCCTTCTACTCTGGTAACCACTAATCTGTTCTCTTTATCCATGTATTTGTTGTCTTCCACATATGAATGAAATCATGCAGTATTTGTCTTTCTCTGTCTGGCTTATTTCACTTAAAATCATACCCTCAAGGTTGCAAATGGGCCAATTTTGTCTTTTTCATGGTCAAGTAATGTTCCATTGTATATATATACTACATCTTCTTTATCCATTCATCTGTAGAAGTGCACTTGGGTTACTTCCACATCTTGGCTGTTGTGAATAATGCTGCAACAAACATAGGGGTGCATAAATCTCTTTGGATCATTGATTTTAAGTTCTTTGGATAAATACCCAGTAGTGGGATAGCTAGATCATATGGTATTTCTATTTTTAATTTTTTGAGAAATCTTCATACTGTTTTCCATAGTGGCTACACCAGTTTGCATTCCTGCCAGCAGGGCATGAGGATTCCCTTTTCTGCATATCCTCTCCAACATTTTTTTTTTTCTGAGGAAGATTAGCCTTGAGTTAACATCTGCCACCAATCCTCCTCTTTTTTGCTGAGGAGGACTGGTCCTGAGCTAACATCCCTGCCCATCTTCCTCTACTTTATACGTGGGATGCCTACCACAGCATGGCTTGACAAGCAGTGCACAGGTTTTCACCCAGGATCTGAACCGGCAAATCCTGGGCCACTAAAGCACAAGGTATGAACTTAACTGTGGCACTACTGGGCTGGCCCCTGTTATTTTTCGTCTTGGTAACAATAGCCATTCTGATGGGTGTAAGGTGGTATCTCATTGTAGTTTTGATTTGCATTTCCCTAATTATTAGTGATGTTGAACATCATTTCACGTGCCTGTTGGTCATCTGTATATCTTCTTTGGAAAATGTCTGTTCTTATTCTCTGTCCATTTTTCAATTGGGTTGTTTGTTTTTCTGTTGTTGAGTTGTATGAGTTCTTTATATATTTTGGAGATCAACCCTTTGTCACAAAAATGATTTGCAACTATTTTCTCCCAGTTGGTGGGTTGTCTTTTGGTTTTGTTCATGGTTCCTTTTACTTTGCAGAAGGTTTTTAGTCTGATGTAGTCCCATTTGTTAACTTTTTCTTTTGTTTCCCTTGCCTAGTAGACCTGGCACTTGAAAAGATGCTGCTATGACCAATGTCAAAGAGTGCACTGCCTAAATTTTCTTCTAGGAGTTGTATGGTTTCAGGTCTTACATTCAAGTCTTTAAGCCATTTTGAGTTAATTTTGGTGTATGGTGTAAGATAATGGTTTACTTTCATTTTTTTTCATGTGGCTGTCCAGTTTTCCCAACACCATTTATTGAAGAGACTTTCCTTTCTTCACTGTATGTTCTAGGCTCCTTGTCCAAAAGTTAGCTGTCCATAAGTGTGTGGGTTTATTTCTGTGCTTTCACGTCTGTTCCACTGTCTGTTTTTCTGCCATTACCATGATGTTTTGATTACTATAGTTTTTCAGCATATTTAGAAATCAGGAAGTATGATACCTCTAGCTTTGTTCTTTTTTCTCAGGATTGCTTTGGCTATTTGGGGGTCTTTTGTTGTCCCACATACATTTTAGGATTCTTTGTTCTAATTCCATGAAAAATGTCTTTGGGATTCTGATTTGGATTGCATTGAATCTGTAGATTGATTTATGTAATATGAACTTTTTTTTTCGAGGAAGATTAGCCCTGAACCAACTACTGTCAGTCCTCCTCTTTTTTGCTAAGGAAGCCTGGCCCTGAGCTAACATCCGTGCCCATCTTCCTCTACTTTATATGTGGGACGCCTACCACAGCATGGTGTTCCAAGCAGTGCCATGTCCACAACCGGGATTCGAACTGGCGAACCCCGGGCCCTCGAGAAGTGGAACATGCGAACTTAACCACTGAGCCACCGGGCCAGCCCCTAATATGAATGTTTCAACTATCTTCTTAATTCTTCCAATTCTTGAGCATGGAGCATCTTTCCATTTCTTTTTGTCTTCTTCAATTTCTTTCAACAATGCCTTAAAGCTTTTAGAATATAGGTCTTTCACCTCCTAGGTTAAATTTATTCCTAGTATTTTATTCTTTTTGTTGGGATTGTAAATAGGATGGTATTCTTGATTTCTCTTTCTGCTTCTAGTTCATTGTTAGTTTATAGGAACATAACTGATTTTCATATGTTGATTTTGTATGCTGCAACTTTACTGTATTCTTTAACTATTTCTAGTAGTTTTTTAGTGGATTCTTTGGGTTTCCTATATATAAAACCATGTGATCTACAAATAGTAACAGGTTTTACTTCTTTCTTTCCAATTTGGATCCCTTTTGTTTCTTTTTCTTGCCTGTTTCTCTGGCTAAGACTTCCAATATTATGTCGAATAATAGTGGCAAAAGTGGGTATCCTAGACTTCTTTTTCTTAGGGAGATAGTTTTTAATTTCCACCATTGAGTATGACATTAGCTGTGGGTTTGTCATATATGGCCTTTATTATATTGAAGTACTTTCTTTATAAACCCATTTTATTGAGAATATTTATTATCAATGGGTGTTGAATCTTGTCAAATACTTTCTCTGCATCTATTGAGATGATCACATGATTTTTATTCTTCATTTTGTTAATGTGGTGTATTGCATTGATTGATTTGTGTATATTGAACCATCCTTGCATCCCTGGAATAAATCTCACTTGATCGTGGTGTATGATATTTTTAATGTATTGTATCCAATTTGCTAATATCTTGTTTAGGATTTTTGCCCTTATGTTCATCAGTGATATTGACCTGTAAGTTTCATTTTTTGCATTCTTCTTGTCTGGTTTTGGGATCAGGGTAATGTTGGCTTTGTAAAATGAGTTACTGAGACTCCGGTCCTCTCCAAATTTTTGGAAAAGTTTGAGAAGGACTAATGTTAATTCTTCTTTGAATGTTTGGTAGAATTAATCAAAGAAGCTACCTGGTTCTAGACTTTTGCTCTTTGGGATCTTTTTGATTACAGTTTTAGTCTTTTTACTAGTGATTGGTCTATTCAGATTGTCTATTTTTTCTTGGTTCAATTTCAGAAGGTTATATGATTCTAAGAATTTATCCATTTCTTCTAGGTTTTACAATTTGTTGGTGTATGGCTTTTCATAGTATTCTCTTATAATCCTTTGTATTTCTATGGTATCTGTTGTAATTTCTCCTCTTTCATTTCCAATTTTATTCATTTGAGTCTTCTTTCTTTTTTTCAGTGAGTCTAGCTAAGGTTTGCCAGTTTTGTTTACCTTCTCGGAGAACCAGCTCTTAGTTTCATTGATCTTTCCTGTTGTCTTTTTAGCCTCTATTTTATTTATTTCTGCTCTGATTTTTATTATTTCCTTCCTTCTACTGACTTTTGACTATATTTATTGTTCTTCTCCTAATTCTTTTAGGTATAATGTTAGATTGTTTATTTGAGATTTTTCTTGTTTTTTGAGGTAGGCCTATACTGCTGTAAACTTCCCTCTTGGTACTGCTTTTACTGCGTCCCATAGATTTTAGTATGTTGTGTTCTTTTTCATTTGTCTCCACGTATTTTTTAATTTCTCCTTTGATTTCTTCATTGATTCAATAGTTGTTCGGTAGGACGTTGTTTAGTCTCCACATATTTGTGACTTTTCAGCTTCCTTCTTCTAATTGACTTCTAGTCTCATACCATTGTGGTCAAAAAAGATGCTTGAGAAGATTTCAATCTTCTTAAATTTATTGAAGCTTGTTTTGTTTCCCAACATATGGTTTATATTTGAGAATGTTCCATGTGCACTTGAGAATAATGTACATTCTGTTACTTTTGGATAGAATGTTGTATATATATTTATGTCCATCTGGTCTAGTGTGTCATTTAAAGCCAATATTTCCTTGTTGACTTTGTCTGGATGATCTCTCCGTTGATATAAGTGGGGTATTAAAGTCACCTACTGTTATTGTGTTGCTATCAATTTCTCCTTAGGTTTGTTAAGGTTGCTTTATACACTTTGGCACTGCTATGTTTGGTAAATATATATTAATAAATGTTATGTCTTGTTGGTGGGTTTCTTCCTTTATTATTATATAATGTCCATCTTTGTCTTCTGTTATCTTTTTAGGTTCGAAGTCTATTTTGTCTCATATAAGTATGATTATGTCCACTTTCTTTTGGTTGCCATTTGCTTAGAGTATCATCTTTCATCCCTTTGCTTTGAGCATATGTTTGTCTTTAGAACTGAGATGAGTCTCCTGAAGGCAGCCTATTGTTAGATCTTGTTTTGTAACCCATCCAGCCACTCTGTGTGTTTGATTGGTGAATTCACGCCATTCATATTTAGGGTGATTGTTGATATATGAGGGCATAATACTGCCATTTTATCTTTGTTTTCTGTTTGTTCTATATTTCCATTGTATCTTTTCCTTTGTGTTTCTGTCTGCCATTTCAGTTTGATGGTTTTCTGTGATGTGATTCACAGTTTCCTCTCTTTAATATTTTGTGACTCTGCTCTGAATTTTTGTTTTGTGGTGACCCTGAGGTTTGTATAGTTGATAGTTCTCTTTCTGCTGCTAGCATCTTGTCTCCATTTGCCTATGCAGGTTCCACCTTTTCCCTCTTCCACTTCTCTTTTTTTGTCATGAATTATCCCTTTTTGTATTCTGAGTTTGTTATCAAATTTAAGTTGTTACAGTTATTTTTAATGCTTTCTTTCCCTTTAGCCTTTATGTTATAATTGCTTACTAACCTAATCAGGTTAGTAATGAATGAAAGAATTTGATCTTTTACTCTTAAGTAAGATGTTAATGTTAGTTGCAGGTTTTTTGTAGATTATCAAGTTGATGCAATTCTCCTCTGTTCATAGTTTGCTGTAACCTTTTTACTATGAATGAATTTTCCTTTATCTTATTTTATTTCATTTTTTAAACAGCTCAGTTGAGGTAAAATTGACATACAATAAACTGCGGATGTATTAAGTACACAATTTATTAAGTTATATACACACGCACACTTTTGAAACCATCACTACACTCAAGATAATGAACATATCCATTAGGCTTAAAGTTTCTTCTTCCTCCTTTGTAATCTCCTCATCTTTCTCTTGCCTGATCTCTACCATCTTCTGTCTGCAGGCAACCACTGACTTTCCATCTACCACTAGAGATTTGTTTTCTTTTTCTAGAATTTTATATTAATCAAGTCATACAATATGTACTCTTTTCACTTAGTCTGGCTTCTTTCACTCAGCTGTTTGAGATTCATCAAGTTGTCATGAATTGTGAGATTTATCCATATGGTTGCGTATATCTATAGTTCATTTTTTTTTTTATTGCTAGGTAGCATTCCATTGGATGGATAGCCTAAGGTTTTTTGTATTCATTCACCTGCTACTGGACATCCAGGTTGTTCTAGTTTGTAGACATTACATATAAAGCTTCTATGAATATTTGTATGTAAATCTTTGTATGGGACATATGCTTTCATTTCTTTAGGTAGATTCCTAAAAGTAGAGTGGCAGAATAATATATAGATATATGTTTAAATTTGTAATAAACTACCAAACTGTTTTCCAAAGTGTCTGCAGCATTTTATATTGCCAATAGCAGTATATGAGGGTTTTAGTTCCTTCACATTCTCAATGGTAATTGATATGGCTAGTCTCATTAATTTTAGCCATTTTAGTACATGTGTTGTGGTATCTTATTGTGGTTTTAGTACACATTTCATTAATGGTTAATGATTTTGAGTTTCTTTTCACTAGCTTATTTGATGAAGTGCCTGTTCAAATGTTTGCTCATTTTAAAATTTTGCTTTTTGTTCTTGTATTATTGGGTTCTAGGTATTATTTTTATATTCCAGATGCAAGCTTTTCTTTCTTTTTTAAGGAATATTTTGAGAGAAGTTTAGGTTCACAATAAATCGAGAGGAAGGTACAGAGATTTCCTATATTGCTCTTACCTTCTTCCATGCATAGCCCCCCAATTATCAATATTATTCACCAAAATAGTACATTTGTTGCCAAGAATAAGCCTACACTAGACATCATAATCACCTAAAGTCTATAGTTTTCCAGAGGGTTTGTTCTGAGTGCTGTATATTCTATGAGTTTGAACAAATGTATAATGACATAGATCCATCATTATGATATCATATAGAGTATTTTCACTCCCCTGAAAATCCTCTGTGCCCTGCCTGTTCATCCATCCCCTCCCTTATCCTGGCAACCATTGATTCTTCTTACTGTCTCTATTGTTTTGTCTTTTCCAGAATGTAATATAGTTGAAGTCATGCAGAAGGTAGCCTTTTCAGATTGAGTTCTTTCATTTAATAACATGCATTTAAGTTTCCTCCATGTCTTTTTTTTTTTTTTTTTGAGATTTTATTTTTTCCTTTTTATCCCCAAAGCCCCCCGGTACATAGTTGTATATTCTTCGTTGTGGGTCCTTCTAGTTGTGGCATGTGGGATGCTGCCTCAGCGTGGTTTGAAGAGCAGTGCCATGTCCGCGCCCAGGATTCGAACCAATGAAACACAGGGCCGCCTGCAGTAGAGCGCGCGAACTTAACCACTCAGCCACGGGGCCAGCCCCTCCTCCATGTCTTTTCATGATGCAATTGCTCGATTCTGTTTAGTGCTAAATAATATTCCATTGTCTGGATGTGCCACCAATGAATGCCTGCTAAAAAACTAGAATTATGGGTTTTATACATCTTCTCTCTGAGAATATAATTTTCTTATTCCTAAGGTGGAGAGAAGACAGAATCATGGGCAATAAAACCAGCTTATTATTTAATAAATGCTGAGTAAGAAAAAATCTTGTCTTAAATGAAAGTGAATAAAGAGAAAAAAATAATGAAATCAGTAAAATTTGTTGGAAAAAGAACCTTAAAAAGTCAGAAAAAGAATTGTCATCTGAATTGTATTTAGTTCAAATTCCAAAAGACAATGGCAGAAAACTGCTAACAAGAGCTTGGTTTTCTCTGAGTTTGCAAGTCATAGTTTCTCTGAGAAGGCCAGAAGATGAAATGGAATATTGACAGAATGAGAAGAAAATTAGGTAGATGAGATGAGAGGATACAAATAAACAAAAAAATTAAAAACTCCTTTAGAAGCTGTTAAGTTCAGAGGATATAAAGACCCATATTAGGGAACTCAATAAATATGAGCTAAGTTATTCAATGAGTAGAAAAATAAATTTATGAGCTGTAAACTTGTGCTTTCTTGAAATGAAAAAACAAATAGATAAAAATAATGGAAAAGAAGCTTGTAGATAAGGAGACTAGAAATGAAAACCCTATTTACATGCTGATAAATTTCCTTAAGAATAGACTAAAACAAATGACACAGAAGAAATTTTTTAAGTTATTTAAAAAAAGATGTTTCCCAGAGGGAAAAAAAACCCACCTGATAATTCTAAAAATTCAGCCTATTTGAGGCAAAAAAATTATGTAAAGAGGCATTTTTCTACCTTATTATAATGTGTTAATGACAACTGTGAGGTCCTACCATCAGTCAGACAGCTGGGGAAAAAAATCACAACAATCAAGTTGTTTACAAAAGTGTAAGAGTGGAGTGTTTGACAAAAATGTTCACAAAAATCAATGTTCATAAATAACATAAAACTGAAACCTCACAAATGTATACTGTCAGGAAAATGGCTAAAAATATCTTAGTATATTCATAAAATAGAATATTAATAAATTATAAAAATAAATGATTCACAAGAAAAATGTGGTTGAAACTTCAAAACCTGATATCAAGTAATAGAAGGAGTACTCATTTTTACAGAATTCAAAAAAGCACCCAATAAATATTATATTGCTTAGATATACATCATTGGATAAAACTATTTTTAAATCTAAAGAGAATAATTGACATAAAAATGAGATAATTGCTAATATTGAAGGGATGATAGTGTTTAGAAGTAGAACAGCATAGAGGAAGTACACATACGTAGCTGAAAGTCATTTGGCTGCATGGTGGATTCATTGATATTATTTATATTATTCTTTATAATTTATATACAAATTACATATATTCTTTTTATGCATCAACTATCATAATAAAAAATAAAGAGAAGATACTTTCACTTCTGGCAAGATGAAATAATAAGGACTGGATTTACCCTCCTGTCTAAACTAAACTAATGAAAAATCAATTGCAATACAAAATCAATGGTTTTCAGGATACTGGACATTAGGAAACAATAAAAAATAATTCCTAAAATATAGAAAACAAATCAGATCATTCCTATAATTGTTCCAGCTTAAAGTATTAAGAGAGTTTTCAGGCTGTGATATAGGAGGCAGAATACAGGCAGACTCCAAAGATACCAAGGTGGTTAGTGTTGTCGGGGCAGAATACTAGAAAGTGAAAACTGCACAAAGCCAGATTCTGGACATATGCAGAGGGTCCACCTCAAGATTCAGCAGAATAATAATCAGTGTATGCATGTGAGGAAATTAACTATGGTCAGGAAAAGAACCACCTGAAGGAATTGGAGGAAATAGTATTCAGAAAGTACACAAGGCCAGAAATCTTAGTCTGTTATCAAAAGCCAGACTGGAAAATTTCCTAAATCATGGGAATTGGGCATAATATTGAGAAGGATCTTGCTTCCGTAGAGGTGAAAAATTAGCTCTAGACTAATTGCTGCTCTGCTCTTGCATAACAAACCTTAAAAGCAAGACCTCAGGATAAAATTATTTCCAAGTTGCATAGCTGTTTCCCAGAACAAAGCTCAAAAACAATCACAGCAATATAAAACTATCAAGGACCCAACAAGGCAAAACTTACAATGGCTGGCATCCGATAAAAAATTATTAAGCATGCAAAGCGGGTTCAAAAGATTACTCATAATGAGTAGAGAGATCAATCAAAACAACACAGAGCAGACATAAATGTTAAAATTGTCATATAAAAATGTCTCCTCTCACCATCCTTCTTCAACGTTCTATTGGATGTCCTTGCTAATTCAATAAGGCAAGACAAAGGAAGTAAAATGTATACAGGGAAGAAAGAAATAAGCTGTCTTTTGTCACTGATGACATGATCATCTATATAGAAAATCCAAAAGAATGAACAAAAATACTCCTGAAATGAATAAGTAATTCTAGCAAAGTTTCAGGATACAAGGATAACATATGAAAGTCAAGTGTTTTCCTATATGCTAACAATGAATGAATGGAATTTGACATTAAAACACAGTACCATTTATATTAGCATCCCATGAAATGAAATACTGAGGTATAACTCTAACAAAATATGTACAGGATCTATATAAAGAAAACTACAAAACTCTGATGAACAAAATCAAAGAACTAAATAGGTGGAGAGATATTCTATTTTCATGGATAGAAAGACTCAATATTCTCAAGATATCAGTCCTTCCAAACTTGACCTATAGATTCAATGCAACCTCAATCAAAATTCCAGCATTTTATTTTGTGAATATTGAAAAACTGAATCTAAAGTTTATATGGAGAGGTAAAACATTCAGGATAACAACATGATATTGAAGAAGAAGAACAAAATTGGAAGACTGACACTACCTTTCATCAAAACTTCTCATAAACCTACAATAATTAGAACAGTGTAATATTGGTGAAGGAATAGACAGATAGATAAATAGAACAAAACAGAAAGCCTGGAAATAGAACCCCTCCCCAAATATAGTCAAATGATCTTTGACAAAGGAGCAAAGGCAGTACAATGAAGAAAGGATAATCTCTTCAACAAATGATGCTCAAAAAACTGGTCATCCACATGCAAAAAAATGAATCTAGACACAGACTTTACACCCTTCACAAAAATTAACTCAAAATGGATCATAGACATAAATGTAAAATGCAAGACTATAAGACTTCTAGAAGATTACATAGGAGAAAACCCAGATGACCTTGGGTATTGTGGCACCATTTTAGGTATAACACCAAAGACACAATCCATGAAAGAAATCATTGATAAGCTGGATTTTATTAAGTTTAAAAACTTCTGCTCTGTGAAAGATAATATTAAGAGAATCAGAGGACAAGCCACAGACTGGGAGAAAAAATTTGCAAAAGACACATCTGATGAAAGACTGTTATCTGAAATCTACATTTTAATTTTAGGGGCTGGAGTTCCTACAAATCAATATATGAATCCTAGTCACTTCTAAATCTTCCATTTGTAAATATGTCCATGCCTTCCAAATTAATCTGGGAATATAATTTACTTCCAATTCCAATGGGATTTTATGAACTTGTTAATGTAATTGTAAATTTAATCTCAAAGAACATACACAAGTCTATACAATAACATGCTCTGAAGAATTGTGTTCCATATGAAAGAATTCAAAATAGTGTGGATATCCACTTAAAAGAGTCTAATTAAATAAAGTATGATAGTCAGTGTTATAGGTATTGTTTTCATGGGTTTTGAGGGTTCTGGAATGAAATAACCGTCTTTCACCAGAGACCTTATGCAGATCATTCAGCTTCTTTAGTGATATAGTGGTATCTTAAGAGAGATACCTCTGTTGACTGCTGTTTTTGGGTGTTGGAGAGATGGGAGGAACTAACTGGCATAGTTATTTCTCAGGATGTTCCTGAATAGATTAATTGTTAACTTCCCCATATCTAATGCTTGCTCACTGTTATTTGATAGTTATGAACTTAGAAATTTCCCAAGGCTCATCTAGGAAGAATGTTTATTATATTTTGTAGCCACCTATGGTACATGTTCTAGCTTTCAGATCTTCATCTCCAATTTATTTCTTAATGCAATTTATCTATCTTTTCTAAAAATTCTTCAAAGTCTCTAGTCTACTAATCTCTCCTTTCCCTCTGCTGTTTTCTGTACTCCTACGATTTATTTCTTTATGTTACTTTTCAGTTCCATTTCCATAAGATTTCAGTAGGGTTGGTAAATAATGCATGTGCTCAGTTTACCACCTTAAACCAAAAGTCTGAAGTTACTTTTATAGGTAGAAATATAACTTTACATTGTGAAAAAGAAAAAGCATATAAGCCTGAAGCTATTAAATATTAAACTCACTTCCATTTTAGGAAAAAATATTGTTTCACTAAAAGGTTCTGATTCAATTTTTAAAAGATGCTATATATTAAAGAGTTTAATATTTCAAATGAAGTCACGAAGGTAATGTAAACAAATGAAATTGTGTCAGGTATATGGGTAAGAGTGGACTCTGTGACATTCAAATTCATATGCAGTTTAGACCCAACATGACTGCTAGCTGAATTCTGCCTGCCAGTAGTATGTGATCCTTGGTGTTCACAGAGGTGTAGCCAGATTCTAACAGCAGGAGATGTTAGCAAATGAGGGTGAGGGCATGCTATGGCTATGGTTAGGGCCAATGCTGGGTTTGGGAATGAACACATAAAGCACCTTCTCTATGCATCACACAGTCTTGCTTGCACCTTGTTTATCTGTTATCTTTCATTATAATTTTAATAAAATGCCACATGAATGTGTTACTTTCAAAAATTCTGTTAAAATATCACTTCTTTTAAAGGAGAATGTTCCCCCCTTCACTGAAATCATACGGGGTATGTGTAAAAGAGAAGTTAAGTTAAACGAGTTAAACAGTCAAAGACTTTATTCAAAACTACTGTAATAGGGGAGAGATTGAACTCCAGTCCTCTGAAACAAACAGCGGGAAGGATTTTTAGGCACTGGTGTAAGCTATTAGAAAAGCACTCAAGGAAGTCAGTGGGGAGAATGGTCAATATGATTGTGCTATCTGTGGTTGCTAATTGTCACTTATGGAATTGCTAATTGTCACTTATCCCTCAGAGATTGGGAGATAAGGGCATTGTCTTTCTTGATGGTTACATTTCAAAGGAATAGCTCTCAGTCCTTGAGAAAGACGTTCTGGGGTTGTAAAACTGACAAGAAGCTGGAGAATATTTACATCTCAAAGGGACAGAGAAAGAATTTACAATCACAAGCTATCTAAAGTAAATGCTCTAAGCAAAAGGGAGGTCAGTGATCTAGAATCAAGAAGAAACCACTCCATAGTTTAGTCAAACTGAGGGTCATATTAAGGACATCTTGGTTAGATGGTAGAATAAGATAATATTTAAATTAATTATATAATTTTTTTCAGAATCGTATTCTAAAATATTTTAAAATGAGCATAAATTATACTTCTTATAAAAAATTATTAAATTTTTATAAGTAAAATTATTATAAAATATGTATCAATGGTAACAAGGTCATTATTATCACCATATATGTACATAATGAGGTATAATAGAGTACTTTGGAGAACATTTAGGAAAAAACAAGACAAATGTTATGATTTGTTAATAATTTCAGAAGATATTAGCTCTTTGGAATGTTCAACCAGCTAACAGAGAGGCGTAATGGCTGAATTCACGTATAGAGATGGTCGATTTCCAGGTAAAGCATTAAAATTAGATCAGAACATTTTCTTTTCCAATTTTTAATCAGAATGTTTTAGTTAGAAACACAACGAAAACACTATAATGCAGAAAGCCTGAAATGTACAAACTGTCGAATGCATTCACATACAATCCTGACATTTATACAAACATTATGTTTTATTTTGTTTTAATCTTTGCTTTTGTTTGATCACAGTTGATGATTTTCATTAGAAAACAAAAGAATTGGACCAGATATTTTGGACTATTAACTTTGTGAATAGACTGAGGCCTGTGTGTTAAATTTTTATCATTAGATTATCAATCTTATTGATGTTTAAAATTTTACTCAAGTTAAAGTTTCTCTCCAGACAGTGATTAAATGTATCCAATTATAAATTAACAAAGTGCTCATGGTATCAGAAGATAACTATTTAAATCAATTCAACTCAAATTACCTTCTAAATTTCTTCAATATTTTTAGTTTTCACTCTACACAAGATTCTTAGCGCAGAGAGACGAAAGTGAAGGGGGAACTCTGGCGGATGGGCGAGGTGGATGAGCACCTTCCCCGACTGGACCTCTTCTGCCCATAATCTCTCTGATTCTCATGATCTTGTTTCCATACTGCTTCCTCTAATGACTTTTCATCACAGTCCTAACCATCAGGTCACTGTAATATCTTTAAAATCTTGTTGATATAGTGTCAATTTTTAAGAATCTTCTTGGAGGAGCATGTATTGGCCTGCTGAATCATGAACAAGTGGGACACTTATTCAGAGATGGTTTCAGTGGAATGGCCCTTTTACAGAAAGCACAATAAACGTGTCTAAGCTTTCCTGCCTTAGCATTGCCTTCTCCTTGATAATTCTTACTTCCTATTTCCAGGATACAAACTCTTTGAAAGAATCATTTCTGGCCCAAAATGCATCCTATTTTTATGTTTTCTTTGCTGTAGAATCTTGTAGGATCTAGATAAATGTCAACAATTAAGTTTGCTTTTACTGTTACTTATTCTCCTAATTGGATTTTCTTTGCTTGTAATTTTTAGTAGCTCTTGACTCACCTACTTCTAATCAATTTTATCCTCTTTCTCTAATTGCATTCTTGTCCTTGTTCTGATTGATACATTATCATCAACTCAATAATTAACTTATTGCTACTCTAATCAAGTGTTATCATTTGCCATTATAACTTAATAATACATTTAGCCCTATTAAAATGCTAAAATAGCCTGCCTTTCAGCATTCAATTCCTGAATAGAGCTTATTGTTTCTTATACCACCGGATCGTGTCAAGTGTCAGAATTTCCTTTTTTTCCTGTCATCTCAAGAAAACAAAAAATTCTAAAAGCTTTGAGAAGAATTTTCTTATAGACTACCAAATAAAGCTGTTCTATGAAAATATTCTTCTGAGTCTCCTTCCTTTATTCTATGCATTTAAAAAACCTTGCATATCCCCCTTACTTTCTTACTTTGTCCTTTTGTAACTATCCATTAATTGGCTTATAATATAAAACTGAATTTTAATATTTTAAATAAATTATTGCATTTTTAATAAACTTGCATGTCCTATATGATTTATTTTAATTATAGTGTTTCTCTTTTCTTTCTAGAAAGAAACTAAAATTCAAACAGTGTTATAGCCTGCATTAGGTTGGGGTTCTTTCGTGAGGGCCACAATTGTTTTTTTTTCCTCCTGTATAACAGGAGATCTACCCTTTAGTCTCTATAGTGCTAAAGCTCTTTACTTTGCTCTTTGTTCATTATTGATGACTGGTAAACTTCTGCTGTGTCTATTTGATGCCAAAAGATGGTTAGAGATGCCAAGAAATGACGAATGTGGTTAGGAAGTGGGCACTTCAAAACATTGAGAGTTGTTAAATATACACTAACTTATGCATGGGCAGAATTATTTCAAATGAGCTATTATGGAGTCTGACACTTTGGCAACATGAATATATGTTACGAGGATAAAGAAAGAACACAACTTTATATTCTGCATTCATTTTAGGGAAATATTTGTCATGTGATTTCATAAGCAATTTTCTGTGGTAGCAATAAAATTGACTTAGACAGGCAATTCTAAGTGAATTAACATAATTAATATAAATTTATTAACACAGCCAAAATGTTTTCTTCCTAGGAAACTTGACAGAACCTAATCCTAGCAGTACTCGGCCACTGGCAAAGTGGAACTGTGGGTCCCTCCACGCCCCCCGCCACATTCCCATGGGTGTCGGTCCAGTGAGGTTTCATAGGCAGAACTCTTCAGGCAGGTGTCAGATGCTAGGAATAGGAGAGATCCTGGTTAAGTGAATGTGACAATTAATAACTTTGATTGAGTGCCCAATTTGTTCAGGGCCCCAGGCACTCTGGGTGATGACAAAGAAACAGAGGAAACAAATAATCTTTTCTGCCTCTTAGGGTTTTATAGTCATGGCAGAAAGAGATCATCCATTGGGCCCGTGCAGCAAAAGGGAATAGGAGTTAGATAAGGCACCAACCTAAGCTGTAAAAAGAATACGTCAAGATTCAAGAACCAGAATGGAGTTGCCACTGGAAGGATAAATGTAGCAAGGTTTGTATATTTCTAAGTAGCGCTGTGACCCGCTACTTCTGTGGCATCCTAGCCTTCTGTGATTTATAAGTCCTGTCCCTATTACATTTAATTCAGCAAACATTTATTAAGTATCTGCTGCTATGCATAAAATACCCTGTTGGGTATCATTGCTGAAATAATGGTAAACAGTTTTTATCTTTATCTTCAAAAATTAATATCTTTTCTCTCTTTCTTTACCTCTGTCTCTCTGTCTCTGTCTTTGTCTCTCTCTCGACACACACACGTTTATGTATATGTTCACATAAACACACAAACACATATAATGCAGATGTTGACAGAAACAGTACTTATAATTACAAAAGGAAGATTATAGTAGCATAGAGGAAAAAGGAAGTACTTTCTGATAAAAGAATTAAATTTATATTGTGAATCTCCGTATTTATGTTATTGCTTAGCAAAACCTCATATAAATGTTAATTACAATGAATAGATGTAACTATAAATTCACAAGCAATAAATGATCAGTGGAATAATGAGTCAAAAGTGATCTATTGAAAGCAGAGCAACACATGAGCTTCTAAATGACAGATGGGAAAGGGGTGTGTGGTTTTGTGGACACAGGTAAATAAGAGAAGGTAAATAATGAAATAAAGATAGGAGCTACTTTTTGCCAGCCTTGCACAGTGCTGTGTTAGCACTTTACATAAGTTATTTAATGTGATTCTTCTAATGACTCTGTGACCAAGAAATTGTGTTCCTATTTATAGATGGAGAAACAGCTTCAAGTGATTGGCTTGGCTAGGTACACCTGTAAGAGTACGGAGACGCTTTAATCAATGAGAAGTCAGGGGACTACTTAAAACATCGAGTGGGGAAAGAATCTATTTATGTAGGTTCCTGGAGGAAAAGGGGAAAAGAAATTGTTTGGTACTGATAATCAGAGCAGGTTAAACCTGAATACAAAGTGTAACGTGAGTAATTAAGCAGAGACAGATCTAGACCAGGAAGAAGAGTCTTTGAGGAATAGAATGAAAAGACGCTAAGAAGTGTGAATGTTGTCTATTCTCCTCCTCTGTATCCCATGGAGATAAATTCTGGGCTCTCCGTGTATAGTTTAAATGCTGCTTCCTCACACTATGGTGGAATAGTATGTCTACATGCTAAATGGTTGGCCGAATGATATGGTAAATGACAAAGTTATTATGAGAAGATTGGAAGGTACTAAAGGGTCAATGTTGTGCAGCTAACAGTGTAAATAAATAAAAGATCTTTCTTCTTCCCCCAAACTAGAGTAATAGCATCAGAATTTACACTAGAGGACAAGCGGGCTTCCTCCTCTTTGTATCTCCAGGATGTCATTTCATCCAGGCTTAATGCAGAAACTAGTTTGTATGGTATTTCTTTGAACTCTTTTGTGACTCATATTGGACAAAATTGTGCCTCCAGGAGCAATTTTCAATTACATTCATAGAAAAATAAAATAAATTGCAGAAATGTCAAAATTCTCAGCCTGATTTACTTGACAAAAAGCTCCAGATTCAGTTCTTTTGATATATATCAGTTGTAAAGTTTCAAGGATTTGGTGTAATTTGGAAAAGTGGCTAAGCGTTCAGAACTCTCAGTTATTTACACAGATCTGTTGGAACCAGTGAAGCTCCTCAGTTCCTGCTCTCAGGCCAGCAGTTTTAATGACAGCTGGCAGGATGCTTTCAGTGGTATAGATAAGCAAAAAACAAAGGATTTAGTATTTTTCCTAGTTGGCCAAGACCTATTCTTTAAGATATATCACTATAATATGAAGCAAGTGTCAAAGCAAAGGATATCCTCGTTTTCAGGAATTGGTAAGAGAAAAGAGTTTATAGTAATCTGGACATATTTGACTGAACCGTCTATCTTTATTTAGATCATCTTCAAAGAGTGCAACTTTCCTTGACTCTCTAAGACTCGTCATGAATTTGGCATTAGAATACAAATTACTTTCTTCTGCCATCGGCTTCAGGAAATCACTATTAGCAAGGCAGTCAGTCTGTGTGAGCACTCCGTGTGGTCTTCTGGTATATTTAGGCATGGATATTTTTCTACTTCTTCACATATTGGGAAGAGAAAGTCAAGCCAATAGCAGGTGAGTAAATCACTCTCATGTTTGTCAACATGATTTCTGGGGGATAATTGACAACAACAGGATTTTTATCTGTTATGTTCACTCTTCCATCCCCAGTGCTTATAACGTTGCTTAGCACTACAAGCATTCTATACATATTTGTTGAATAAATGAATAAGTCAATGAATCTGTGTTAGTCATATGTAGCTACTAAGTGCTTTTCAGGATGGCATCAAGCCAAATAATTAGTGAAGAGAAAACTTCACTGCAGACTTAAGGATGTACATATAGATAATAAATTTTTAAACAAGCAGTGTAAAATAATGTTGCATCATATCAGTTGGCAGAAAAAATAAAATGGTTTTCTTAATCATTTTTGTAAATGAATTTATTTTAAACTTTACCCTTCAGAAAGTCTCTGAACATCAACATATCTAAATTTTGAAATCTTCCCGGAAGACAAAACTGGATCTAGTGTTGAGAGTACCAAAAAGAGAGATTTTGACTTAAAAAAGCTAGAGATCTTTATCAATTAGGAAATAGAAGATGACCCAGGAAGCATTTCACATTGGTGGATGCTCCAAATGATAATTCTAAGATTTTTTCCAATTAGAAAATTTTCTGACATTATGATCTTTTCCAGGCTTCTTTGATCACTATATCTTCTGAACTCCTACAGATGTTGTCTAGTCCAGACATAATTTAGCCACATGCTTTTTTACTGCCATTTTTACCGTAAACCCTTAAGGACAGGGATTATGTCATATGCTTTCATGGTATTCCCTATAGAGCCTAGCGCAGCGTTGTCTAAAAAGTATGCTCTCTTGATTGTTGAGTAGTTGAAATGGGTATGAGAGAATGTTATTATTTGCAGCAATAGGTTCTAGGTACTTTACTTATGTTACTTAATTTAATCCGGACTATAACCATGAGTTAAGTAGTAGAACTGAGATCAGAATCTCGGCCTGTCTGAATGTATTGCTGCATAATCCATGCAATTTAAATGATTGTCTGTCAGCATTTCTAATCTACAGTCTTAAAAAGTTTTCTGCTTTTGTAAGATAAAATAGTTCTTTTGGGTTCTGTGGCTTACCCAAGTCATGTATAGGGCTTTTGACATATATTACTCTCTCTAGGCATTATTTCGGCATTGGTGAAGTAATATCTTTTCTTACATATTGGATGTTTGCCTGGAGCAGAAATCATAGATGGAGCATACATAAAAACTATGAATTTTGACTCAAAATTGTTGCAAATGCCAAGAGTTGTCATGGCTAAATGTTTTCATTTAAATGTTTCATGTTTTATTTCCTTGAATTAAATACAGTATGACTTAGCTTAGCGTAAGTGAAGGAATGTATTGTTTATGATCTGCTATTCACTCTCTTATTTTTTTCTGTTAATTGCCAAGCAAAGTAAAGCAATTTAAAATGCACTAAGTGCTTTAGGAATATTTAATAAAAATACATGGTGTTTTTATTTTCCTTTCAACCCAGATCCATTTTTTATTACTTGCAGAATCTACTAGTTCTCATTTCTAGTAATCATTATGAAAACAAGTTTGTGCAGAGAAATAAAAGAAGAATATAGAAGAATAAAAACCTTTCATAGAAGAATAAAAAGCTGCTTATCTCTTGCCTGATTTGGTTCTGGTGTAGACTTTTGTTTATCATTTTATCATTTTTCAATGTCACCCTGAGACTTCACTAACAGTGTTTAGAAACTCTTGTCAGTCTTCATTTTGCAAGTGGTCATTTATGTTATTATGCTAATGAGTTGAATAAGTTTAACATTGGCCTAGGAGTGGATTTGAGTAAGCTTCTGGGAAACCTCCGCAAATTCACAAAGTTAATGGCTTGACCTCCCAATTCTCCAATGTAAAATAAGCTATAATGATTTTTTCAGGCTCTTAGCTCCCCTGCATTTCAAAAAAATGAGCTCCCATTTACTTCAAATGACTTGACTTTCCTTATAATCTAATTGTAAATGAATAACCTCTTATTTATCTTCTAAAATGATTCATGTCTGTATTTGGTTGGGACCTTTCTTCATGACAGAGAAGGAAAAATTTCTTAGCAGATGTTCTGAACAAAGACAGTGAATTCTTTGGAATTTATGACACAGGGAGAATATTGCAAACTGGGAGCTCGTATATTTGGACAAATACTCAAGGAAGAAATATGATAATACTTTTAATATTTATTTACTTGATTTAGCAGAAGGCTGGTAAAGTAGGAAGGAATGTATGTAATATATAAAGATTTGGCATATGTCCTTTTAAGAACTTAGAAAGGGACAGTTGAATTTTAATTTCTTGAATATCGCTAAATTCTGACAATTTCTTTTTAAACTGAAACTTTGCCTACCACATTACGTACATAGTTCTGTTCATAAAGAATGGTTACTCATTCACAGCTAATACTTGAGTAAACTTGTGCCAGCCTAAAGGAAGGTCTTACTATTTTTCCACAGTTGAAATTAATGCAAATAAGGAAAAACTAGCAAGATGATTTTAGAGTTATTGTAACATTGGTGTAAAGATGTATTATTGCTATACAAACAGAAAAGATTAATACTGGTAGTAGAAGCTAATAGCATAGATTTAACAAAGAAATTAATCAAATAATCATAAAATTTGTTAGGGATTGATTTCAATGTGACCAGTGATATACTTTTCATTTATTAAAAAGACAATAACAAAACCTTTATTTATGGCTCTTTGGTTGCAAGAGCCACCATGTTTCAGGAAAAATCACATTACAGGGTATATTTTGATAGGCTTTTATTCTTGATTTTTTCCCTTCTCCTGGCCTAGGAATTTACAAAGCAATAAGCAGATTACTGTATTAGAAGAGTCGGTGAATATCAATGTTCCCTGATATTAGAAGAGAAAGGGAAGGCCGATTTCTCGTTTCTCTTGGACCAGAGTCTCTCCCTTTAATAGATTGCTTAGAGTTGGTCACTTACTCTAGTGCTTTCTAATCACCCTCTTTATTAGTTTTGAGTTTTAAGCAGTAGGTGCTGAAGGGCTGGTTTTATAACACCTGTTTCCCCATATAAGGATTTATTCAGAACTGACTTTAGTATTCTTAATCTTTAAAGCCTGGCTCTGAGCAGAAAGAGTTCACATACTTAATTTCTTTGCAATTCTGTAGAGTCAAATGAGGCAGTTGATGAGGCTCAAGGCTGCCCCAGGGAGAGAAGCCCAAGGCGTCCTGCCCTACACACCGATCTATATCACTCTCCGGGAAGCATAGGACGTCCTGACCTGATGGGACCTGATTCCTATCCAAAGTTACAGGACCACCCAACAACCAGACCCCACCTGCACTGATACCATTTTAACGACTTTTTAACGTAATTTTTCCTTTGTCTTGTAAAGAGCTAACTCACATACCTATGCCTTATAAATTTAGCCCTACCCTTAATCCATGTTTGCAGCTTACTGCCCATGGGTCCTGTACCCATGCTACTCCATGCTATTCTCTGAATAAAGGAGCACTACTGCCAGACATTAAGAGTCCAAGAAATCTTTCCTTCGACTCCTTGACTCACCAAGCCCACATCAGCAGTGGTATAGTTAAACAAAGATCTTAGAAACTCAATATTTTGCCTTCTGTCCTGGATGATTTGTTCCTGATGCCATTTCACCTTAAGAATATGATTAAAATCCAGAGGAGAACAAGGGGCAACTTCAAATGAAAAGCTGAATCCCAATGTGAAATGTTCTATTTTCCCTGGATGATTGGTAGGGAACACAGGACAAAGGGAGACAACAGAGATAGTTGCCTGGATAACAAAGTGGATGGTACTTTTATAAACTGAATGACCGTGGCTGTGCTGCCTCAGAAAGGTCATCATGTGTTGCTGAAAGATTCATTGCAAGTCTACAACATAGACAACTGTGCTGAAAGGTGCTTGTTCAGATATCAGCTGGAAAAAATAAATAAAATTTTCCAAGTTGCAATTTATGTTGCTAACTAATAGCTTGAAAATCATCTACTCTTTGGGAAACTTAAGACATATTCCCTTAAAATGACATTCTTATCTCTCATTAATACCATCTTTGAAAAACAGATCTCTTACAGTGATGTTTACAAGAGTGTTTTGCTAGGAGACATGATAATTTTAAGAGGGAAACTAAGAAAATATAGCATCATGAGTGTTGGTTCTTTGTTTTTTTTTGAGAGAGATCAGCCCTGAGTTAACATCTGCTGCCAATCCTCTTCTTTTTGCTGAGGAAGACTGGCCCTGAGCTAAAATCCATGCCCATCTTCCTCTGCTTTCTATGTGGGATGCCTGCCACAGCATGGTTTGATGAGCGGTGTCATGTCTGCACCCAGGATCCAAACTGGTGGATCCCGGCCCCGGCCCACTGAAGCGGAAAGTGCGAACTTAACTGCTGCGCCACCCGGCTGGACCCCCAAGGAGTGTTGGTTCTGAGAACTTTTTAATAGTTTTTAATGCACACTGTGAAAGATTAAAGAAAGATATAAATTAATGGAAAACTCAGCTCACTGATATTTCTACCTGATGGTTAATTTCTATACTTTTTACAGCAACCTATTTTTCAGCTCTTACTTTTGCATTGATCAACGGGTTCCTGTAGCCAATAGTTTTTAAAAATTGCTTTGCAGTGATTGAACTATATGTAAGCATTCTCTTCTGATAGAAATGTCACTTGTTTGTCATTGAAATGACATTCACAACACCTAACTTTCCATACTTGGCACGTTTTTGGTTTCTGTAGTATACACAGGCATATTGACAGTATAGCTTAGTCCTTTGGAATCAGTGACTTTGGGACATGGACAGGGTTTTGCCACTAACGTATCTGGAAACTTTTGGCTCTAATTGGAACTTCTTTCTGTAGAAAGTTTTAGTCAATGTAACAAATAGAATCATGGATAGGAAGGGACTTCAAGAGATCATTTGCTCCCTTCCATGTCTTCAGGCAGTGAAAAAAATAGCTCTTTAATAACATCAAGATCTATTTATCTAGCCAAAGCTAAATGGAGAGTTGTATAACTCTCCAGTGAATTTTGGCTGACTTTACAGGCAATGCAGGTATTTTTTAGGGAAAAAATCCCATTTCTTCCTGAAGGATCCATCTTAAACTAACACATAACTTTCTATAATACTGGGACTATGTAGAGAGAATTCAAAAAGGGTGGTTAACTGATTTGAGGTCCTTTGAGAAATATAAACTATCAATTATACGTATCCTTTTCTCCAATTTTTCTCAGAACTGAACCCTTCTGTGTTCACACCTGGATTCTATAATCTCACCAGTGGGAATGGATGGGCTTATGATAACAGTGACAACTGACATTGCATTCTGTCTGTCTCTCTGTCTCTCTCTCTCTCCACCTTCTCTTAATAATAAGGAGCCTCTCTATCCACTGCAAATCCTCCCGCTTTATGAATCCCCTTTGCCTATTTTGGCTTCCACCTATTTCCAGAAGTCTTAGTAGGATGTTTTCCAAATGTATTTACCAAAAGCGTGTTCTGAAAACTTCTCTCCTCAAGCTCTGGAGATAGTTTGCTAGACATCATCATCAATAATGAAGGATTTGTACAATTCCAGTATTGCACAGTGGTGTGGCATATTTGGAGAGAAAGCCTCACTCCTCTTGTGTGATGTTCTTAGGGAGGTAAAACCACCTGTGTTCCAATGTGAAGCAGAGTTTTAGTGTCATGACTTTCTCAGTTTTTACTTAGTTTCCTTGCTTTTCAAAAGAATTATTTAGGAGGATCTGAGGGCTAAAGTCATGCTTTCAAAATTGTCCTATTGGAGATGGTTTAGGAGGCATGACTGGTTTAAGATCATGGTGCCTGGATTCATTTTGCCTCAGGATCAGTCCTTCCAAGAGTTCACCTTAAGACAGACACCTGGAAAAACCATTTCCCTATTTTTGTTTTTGTTGAGGAAGATTAGACCTGAGCTAACATCTGCCGCCAATCCTCCTCCTTTTGCTGAGAAAGATTGGCCCTGAGCTAACATCTGTGCCCATCTTCCTCTACTTTATACATGGGACACCTGCCACAGCATGGCTCCACAAACAGTGTGTAGGTCCAAGTCCAGGATTGGAACTGGCGAACCCCGGGCCACCTAAGTGGAGCGCTCGAACTTAACCGCTACGCCACCAGGCCGGGCCCCCCACCCTTTCCCTATTTTTATAGACTTACCCAGGTATTTCCAAGTACCACTTAGACTCATGCTGTGACCTCCTCCACACTCTACTTGCATTGCTATTCATTACATTACCTCATGAATTTTATGAATTTAGTAGCAAATTAACTTTTGCTTTACAATTTCTTTAATTGCTCACGGCTTCAGTTATTTCACTTATCTGAACTAGAGCATAGAAAAGAGCGGCTGTGTGTGTTTCGCATAGCTTTTTATTGGTGGTATGCATTCTTAAAGGAGTTGTGACTTTATTTACGCCTCTAGATCTCTTTATTTTCCCCATGTTGTAACATTCAGATGGAGATGACTACAAGATTTGAGACATCATTTTCTAAATCATTCCAATTGTAACAAGCTAGAGCTCACACTTTCTTTTCTGTAAAACCCGTGAAATTTGCAGCCTCTTTTGGAGAATTTTCACGTGGGAAGTCTAGATGAAAGCAAGTACCTGGAGGAGCTTGGCAGTTCTAGAAGAACTAGATTGAAACTGTGGTGTTTTTTTCCATGTGCTATTCTTAATGAGTTTTTTAGTTTATTTGTCCTAATGGGCAGTTTGCAGTATTTAAAAATGACTTTGACTTCACTGAGATCAAGGTAAGGAAGAAATGGGATTTACGTCACCTGCCTAAGCCCCCAGTTAGGCTCCCACATGGTGAACAAAGCAAGCTATCAGTTCCCCAGGATCCCACACTTCTGCAGACAGAAGGTGGTGCTGTTGATTCGGAACAATGTATAGCCCCACACTTTTCTATCAAACTCATGAGCAAGTTGTTATCATTGCAGTCATTCCTTGCTGAACAGAAAAAAAAAAAAAATCACAGTCAACTGGAACTTATTTTGGCATTTGACTTCAGTTATTTCTCTGTTTTAAATCGACTTGAAGAACGCTCTGACCACGTTCTTCTTACTATTTTATGTAACTCTTGGAAGCTGTGCGGAAAAATAACAAGTTCTAAAATGACATACGTGTTGTTTCCCTTTCTGCAATGAGGTTTAAGGTTATCTGTGATGACGGCAAACATCCAGGGGCCTGGATCACTCCCTGGGTACAAGAAAAAGCCAGACATTTAAAACCAATGAATATTGCTGCATTTGAATGTTAATATTTTGCGAGCACAGAATATTGAAAGAATGTTTTCTGACTACGCGTTGTTCACTGGGTAAATACTTCTGTGGGGTGGTACACAAGCAAGCTCAGGTGCCAGGAAAGGATTGTCTTCCCCTGCACATGCCAAATAGTATTGTCATATCCTGAGGCCCCCTGGCGTGGTTCTGGGGAGGGATGACCAGCACTAGATGCAGGCCCAGGCTCATGTCCTTGCGAAAGACCCAGGGAATGGCAGGAAATTAGAGGTCAGGTCACCTAGAATCATCTGCAATAGCACGGAAACAGGTCAAGATTGCAAAGCAGTGTTAGAATTTAAAACTAAGATTGAGGGCTAAAAGTCAAATCTGGGGAACCACGAGCTGACTACCAATCTAAGCAGCAAAAGCTGAGGGACAGCGAGGCGTATTTTATATAGTTCCTGAGAGAGAGGTCCAGATGCCTCCTATTAACATATTAGTTAACACCAATTTGAGAGAGCTATGTTTAGCTGGAAATATCTGTTTATGTCTTGTGATATATGGTGACATCCTTTGGAAGAAAGCTCAGACAAGAAGAGAATCTTAATTAGCAATAATTGGAAGCTTGAATCTTTCCACTAAACTTGAGAATATGTTCTCCTTTTTCAAAAATCCCCAACATTTCTTCTCAGGTTCCCTTTCTCCAGGGGTTGTAGGTGACTCTGTATCTCTGGTGGGAGGAACCAGCAGAAAAAATCTGCGGCAGGAGGCAATATAATACACTGGTTTGGGAACAGACTCTGAAAGCAGATTGTATTTTAAATCAGGTTCCACCATTTGCTGGCTTCTTTTCTGCGTCTCACTTTCTCATCTGGGGATAACGAGAGTACCCAACTCATGGGGTTGTATGGAGCTGATCAGTTTATACAGGTAAAGCATGATGAAAATTATCCGGTTATTGTTCCTGTTCGCTCAGGGACGGCTGCGAAAGGAGGCAAAAAACAAGTGTTACCAGTGAGCACACTCTCTTCCAGGCAATACCCACTCTCTATGCCAGGCCATCGACCCTTTTTGGATTATGCCCTGGGACTTCTGGCCTCACCAGTGTTTTAGGTTTCACTATGTGAACGTACAGACAGAAGAAATAAGTATGTCAATGACGGCAATAATTTGCCACTTGACAGCCAAAGACAATAAGCTTGTAAACTGTATACTTACCTAGGGCCCCTAAATGACTTTCCAAACGAAGTATTTTTAGAAAGAAAAAAAAAGACCTTTGGTATAGTTGTACAGAGATCTTCATACACTTGAGTGGGCATGTGTACATGATCTTGAACATTAAGACAAAAACAAAAGCAAAAGAATGTGTTTGGAGATATTCTGGATGCTAAAAATCCTTTTCAGGGTTTGGTGAATCTCGTGTTCTTCTGTCAGAATTTCCATGGAGTGATTGTCCTGTCTCCCAAGTGCCTCAAAATTCCATCTCCAAAGAGGATCCCCTTAGGTCTACATTCTTTTCTTTTTTCTGTTTATTTCTGATATTATTTTTGGGGAGCATTAGTAGTTGATGTAGGCTTTATTTTTCTCCTTTAATGATTTAAAAGGTACAACTCCAAATATTTTCCAAATTTAGAGACTTCATTTTTTATTTTATTTTTTTTTTTGCTGAGGAAGATTCACTCTGAGCTAGCATCTGTTGCCAATTTTCCTCTTTTTGTGTGTGAGCTGCTGCCACAGCATGGCCAATGATTGATGAGTGGTACAGGTCCACGCCCAGGAACTGAACCCAGGCCACTGCAGTGGAGTGCACTGAACTTAATCACTAGCCCACCAGGGCTGGCCTGAGGCTTCACTTTTATAGGATAGAAAAAAATGTGTGTTTAAGTTAGAGTACGTCAATTAAGTGAACACTGAGCTCTACAGAGCATGACATTTGTGTGTGATATCTAGAGATAATCTTAGATTTTTCATTTATATGACTCCTCCTCAAATTTCCCAGATTGGGCAAGTTGCCTTGTCTATGTTTTCCCATCATACTCTGTGCTCTTTCTAATCTTTAAGGGAACAGCATTATAACTGACTAATTGCTACTCTAGCTTTTCTCACCAGCTCTGTGTGTGAGCAAAGGCTGAATTTTGTTCATTGTTGTGTCCATAAAATTTAGCAAAGTGTTTATAGTAGACATTCAATAATATTTAATATTTCTTGAGTGAATAAATGAACAAAATGAGTGGTAGAAGGTGATCAGATGTGCGTGCGTGTGTGTGTGTGTGTGGCAGAGAAAGAGGGGGAGATGAAACTGGAATTGGAGGCAAAAGACTGTCGGCTGAGCTTTAAAGGAAAGAGTAGGCAGACAGCTGGCTTGTCTCACTTTCCTCTAGAATTTCTTTGAGGGATGTGGGTCCCAACCTCTGTGCTGGTTCTTTGAGTACTTCAGTGAATTTAGAGGTGCTATGGGAATTTTAATTTTTTGAGGGAGGCACCGATGCTTGACATCTGTTGCATGCTGGGAGAAGTGCTAGCTCAGGATCGTTCACATAGACTCCGCTTTAGATCATATGATATTCCTTTCCATTACATAATGTCTTTGAAAAGTTACTTTTTTGACAGTTGTTGCCATAAAAAGCAAGAACTAAACAGTTACTTGAGCTGTTCTATCTGGTTCCAAAATTTCAGAGGTTGTGCCGTGCCCAGCAGGAACACACGTCTCATTAGTGAGAAATTGCAGTTATTTAAGAAGGAAATAATGCTATTATTCTTTCTTATAATTGTGTGTACATATTATCTTTCAAACGTCTACTAAATTGTTAGGACATAAGTACTAAGCTGTTGGCATCTCACAATTTAATAAATGGAATTGTTAGGTACTTCTTTTCACTTAAGGGCACAGTTAAGAAATTACTGAGAAACTAAGTGCATGGTGAACCAAAACATTGGGGGACCTCTGCTTAGGGATAAAAAATGGAAAAATGAATGGTGCCCACGATGAGAAGGTTCAGTGTTTTGAAGGTGGGATGCTGCCAGTATTACAGTTTTGGTTCCTGAACATTGGTCTACAATTGAAGGTCAGGATAGATAATTAAACAGAGACCTTCAATTCAAGTCTAGGAGAACAATTTAATTATATTATTGTTTAATGGAGTTATCGCTACATGAGACTTCGTTTTATTTCCTCACAGACCGTAAAGCCTTCCCAATTAAATATTTTTTTCATCACTCATGGATCAAATGCTGTAGAACCTACAAACATGAGAGGCAAATATGAAATAATGTCTAAACTTTCCTTTAGAAAGGTAAGATAATACATTTTTTTATCCTTCTTTTTAATACTGCTGCAAAATTCTAAAACAATGATTGGCAGTATTGTTTCACTGAGTTTTACCTACAGTTGATGTTAGCCTTTTTAGGCGTTCCATTAGTCAAATTTAAAAAATTAATGTAGAGGTATCATATGTTATTACAACTTTGGGCACCAGTCAAAACTGAGCTTTTGTTTTTTTCTTATTTTACACAGTTAATTAACAATCTAACTTGACAGCAGATATTTTTCCTTATCTCATTTTTAGAAAAGAGCATAATATAAGAGACTTTGAAAAGCAACATAATTCTGAATTTTAGATTCATATTTTAATAAAAATGCTATTTAGTAGCCTCATCTTTTCATAAAAGCTTTTAGATATCTCTCTGTTTGGCAAGTGTCTTCAATATTTGCTACTTGTGACATACTTAGGAAATATTTCCAGAGTCTGCATATTAATCTTGTGATTTTCTCTATTTGAAAAGAAAAAGAATATGCATGGCCTGGCAGTCAATCTGAAGGCAGCCTTTTCCCTTGATGAATATCTCATGTTTTTTCTCTAGCACTGCAAAGTACTTTTGTCCTTTATTTGCCACTAATGCTTATGATAAAAAATTAAATTACTGATCATCCTTTCAATATGTTTTCCACTGAGGATCTCCGGTGAAGAACAAACATTTAAAAGAGGATGTGGAAGGTTTAGTTTTATACACAGCCCTGCTATATTATTCATTGCAATGCATTTTTAATGTTTGAGAAAGAAAAGTAAAATATATGTTAATTTCTAAGGTGAGACAGGCAGTGATCGAGGGAACGATAAACTTACAGAGGCTGGAGATGTGTGCCTGATAATAAAATGAGAGCTTCTCTCTTCCAATTCCTGGGGTTTTTTCTGCATGTGGGAGGGAAATTTGCAAGGTTTTTTCAATGAAAATCTCAAGACATCATCTCCAATAGCTAACGCGTCTTAGATTCCTCATATTTTCAGTTGAGAAAGAGGTCATGAGAGTAGGATCATTAAAAACAAAAATGAAAATAATATAAACAAAGCAAAAGAAAAAAAGGAAGCTCTGGGGGCTGGCCCAGTGGCATAGAGGTTAAGTTCGCGTGCTCTGCTTCAGCGGCCTGGGGTTTGCTGGTTCTGATCTTGGGCTCGGACATACACACCGCTTGTCAAGCCATGCTGTGGCAGGCATCCCACATATAAAATAGGGGAAGATGGGTACAGATTTTAGCTCAGGGCTAATCTTCCTTAAAAAAGAAAAAGGAAAGTTCTGACTGTCAACATAACTTCTAGGATTTTGCTGTATCCTGTATGAGATCCCCAGCTTTCATCTCTCCAACTCAATTTGCATTCCTTAACAAAATTTGCACCCTTGTTGTTCATAAATAAACGAATTATTTTTCCCAAACAGGTGAAAAGATTTTCACGAGCATTCTTTTTACTTTTAAAAACATACTATTTTGCAAGAACAGCAAATGAGTAACGTGTTTTATTTTGTCTATGAATTGTTAAGGCTAATGGTTTTCTTTGTATTGTATTCTCTTGGAATTCAACAATTTATCTTCAATCCAGAAGAATTACGGCATCTGGTAAGAAATCGATTTATAAATTTCTCACAATGTAAGAGGCAGATTAAACCTTATGAACTCTGTTCTTCAAGCTCTCATAAGCTTCTTCGCTCCCGAGAAAGGGACGGGCAGTGTTGTTTGACGTAAGCAAGAGATAGTGAAACACGTGAGCTGTAGGATATTTTCTCAAATTCTCCAAAGCCATATTGCATCTGTTGTCATTGGAAAACACATATTTTGAATTTAGGAAAGATGAATGTGTGAAATAAACCCCAAAACCTGTCATGTGGAGAATTGTCTATTTTTGATTGTCTGCCAAATATCAAATAGTAATTGAGTCAGTAGTTTTTAAAACAAAAAAAGAAAAAAGGGGGTATTTTCCATCTTGTTTTGTTGGTTCCAGTTGAGTAAAAAGGGGGAAACACATATTCAGGGAAACATGTATGAGGCATGGATTGCCTTTTCAAAATATTTAATTTTGTGACCCACGAGCCAAAACAACATGCTTTATTATATACTCTTGATCTCAATATAGAGCATCGTATATGATTCAGTTTTTTCATGCAATCACTCTATGTTAGCACTTTTTCCTTTTGCCTCTTTCAGATGCATTGATGTCAAATTGGAAATGCCTGCTGTTTAGGACAAAGTAATTTTTATTTCAGTGCTCTAACTATATAAAACAGCAAATGCCTAGTTTTAGAGTAGTACTTCATTGATTTTATTCTAGACATGTAGTGGTCTTAATTTTATTTTGCTCATTTTTAAATGACTATCACCATAGCAACTAGGCAAACTTTACCAAATGAAAAAACATTCATTATCTGTAGCTACCTACAATGGTTCATGATAAACGGCTGTACACCAATACTGAAGAAATGATAATGAAATTCAAATTATCAGTTATAATCAAAGACTAACAAAGTCAATCACGTTAAAATATATTGTTTTGTCTTATTCATTTTTACTTTGTTTTCTTCTGCTCTATTGCCAATTCACCTAGACACTTCATTAGTTTAAATTACAGAAACCTAGAATTCTTGGAGTAAAATCTCTATTTAAAAAAACATTGCTACTGTTATCTAAGTCTGTTCAAATTAAATCTGTTAGAGAGGTGTACTCTCTGTAGAGGAGAAGAAGTTAATGTGCTCTAGGCCAACCAAAGTTTTTAGTATGGTCCCAGTGCGTCTGTGCCTCAAAAGGCACAGTTTACAAAAGCAGGACATATTTTTCTGGAAGGTAGGGTGGTATCTTGTCCCAGACTCTTGTGCATCTGCCATTTTCTGGTTGTGCAACCTCAAGTGATTGATTTAAAAATCCTGAAGTTCATCTTTTCATCTTTAAAATCATATTTCTACAACAATTAAATTGAAGCAATTGTGTATTTTTTCAAGCACAATACCTGATACATGAAAATTGCTCAAAACTGTTAACTATGATGATGGTGTTAATGGTAGAATAACACTTCTCCTATAAGTGCAGCTTTCTTCTTTTCCATCTCAAACCATATTTGTTTATGTTATCTGCTGGAATTAAACTTAAATCTCTGAAACATTTACTTCCAAATAGATTTATCAAATCAACTTAAAAGAAAACAGATCCACCCTTTCTGTCAAGCCTGATCTGTAGCCATATAAGCCATATTTCAATATCAGCATCCAATATTTCAATCTTCTACCCACTTATCTTGGAAAAACACTCATGTGTGCAAAATTAACTGATTTTGTTTTGCCTACAAAACTCATATATTGTTTATAATTACAAAATATTACTTTGAAACTCTCAACAGTACTTTCCTGAAAGAAATTATTGTTGTTGTTTTGTCCAATATCTCTACTGGAGTCTGACCAGATATTAGAATCCTTTTTCCTTGGCATAACCAAGGCCCATTAGTCTCAGACTTGAGCACTATAACTCAGATCAGAAAGAAGGGAGAATTCTAGGTTTTCTGTGTATTTACTGAATTTGAGCCTTTTATGGTTATTGCATCCAGTATAAAACATAAGTCAGAATATAGTCATTTGGGAAGTTACTTCCATTTAGCAAGTACAGTCAGAGGGATACAAAGACAAGACCTTGGGGTCAAGTCTGGGATCTGTGCTAATTCTGCTCAAAGGGTCTTATCTTTTGTTACAGCTAATGAAATGCATTCATAAACTCTAAGAAGATCCAAAAAACAGGTAAGTACAGAGGTCTGGAGTTGGCTTCAAAATTCACCACCCTCCCCATGAATCCTGAGAAATTAATTAAATAGCATCCACTCTTTATTGTATAAAGCATAGCAATTATAGTTAATAATACTGTATTAAATATTTAAAAGTTGCTGAGAGAGATTTTAAGTGTTCTCACCATAAAAAAGAAATGGTAATTATGTGCCATGATGCACCGGTTAGTTAATGCTATGGTGGTAATCATTTTGCAACATGTAGGTGTATCAAATCAACATGTTGCACGCCTTCAACTTACACAATGTTATATGTCAATTGTAAACTCAATATCTCTATTGATGTCTCGATAAAGCTGGAAAAAAGTAGCATCCACTCAATATTGTGTATCTATTATGCACTGAACATAATACTAGACACTTTGAAGGTATCCTCTATTTAATTGTAAGAACTCTTGAGAGTAGATATTATTAACTTTGAAGCTCAGAGAGAATAAACAACTTGTTTACAGCTAGGAATGACATTGAACCCAGGTCTTATGGACTCCAAGGCTCCTTACTCAACCACTGCATTACTGACTGCCCCGGAGTAAATAGGGTCTCAATCCTTGAGCAATTGGCGGGGTCAAGGGAGGTAGAATTTATTTATTTTTCTTACCAGCTAGACACCTTTTGAGAAGAGATGTATCTTCATTTGGAAAACACTTTTGTATACATTCTTAGGATAGATGGGGCCAGGGAGGCGTGAATGTTGTCGGATATCAAAACATCATAAGTAGGGGAAAGCAGCTATCTATGTGATAAGGTGAAGGATCAGGAATTTGTAGTTTTTGCTTCAGAAAGGGAGATGAGAGGAATGAGGAGTGGTGACAAATAAGAGAGAAAAATAGGAGCTCACAAAATAAAGGCAACCTGAAATGATGTAGATTAGTAAGCTTTGAGGAATTGGGTAGGCTAAAGGACAATTAAAAATGATGCTGATTCATGTTCCCTTAAAGGTTGTTTGTCTTGCTGTGATATAAAGCACTCCTTCATCTGCTGTGGTGAAATTTACTATGCTTAGGGATACATTTTGGGAGTGGATCTTGGGGTCTTTCAAAGACTCTTCTGAGTTTCACATCTGGAGAGACATGGTGAAGCTCAGAGATGAACTACACAGGAGTGGAAGCCAGGTAGGCAAACTAGACCGTGAAGATGTATACCTGAGACATTTGGAGGTCTTTTTGTGTGTTAATAGGAACTGGTATTGAAAAAAATTCAATCAAGTATTCCTGGCTCACATGGGGGAATTTCCGACATCTGTGTGACATTTTTAAGTATCCGGCGACTGTTTCCTTCAAGGGCAGGATCAGAGTTGGTTCATGTACTTTTGCTTCTTAGATGTTATCATATAGCAGAGACTTATTAACCACACTTTTCTGGAATACAACAGCTCTCAGAGGAGTAGTGCAGCCTGAAGCCACTGACTAGGCCACCTTCAGCCATCATTGTTAAACCTTCCATACTCCCTTGTGACCTGTGAAGCATTTTTCAGACTTTGTGTCATCACTATTGTTTACTTTGCCCACCCTTGCTTCTGCCCCTGTCTATAGGAGGCACATTACTGCTGCAGAAAATCAGAAAACCATGCTAAAACCAAGGGACCCCATCTCAGGCTGTGTGACCTTAGGTATAAGAACTTGCATTTACTAAGACCGCCCATTTATCAGATATAACGATACATTTCACTAAATATCACAACCACTCTTTGTGTTAGGCATGGTTATCCCCGTTTTGCAGATAAGGGAAACTGGAATTTCAAGAGGTTATATAACTAAGGATCAAATGGGTAGAGGCAGCATTAACTATCAAACAACAGCAAGAACAAAGTGTGCTGTCTGAAGTCTCGCCCAGGCCTTGCGCCCCTTAGTCTCTGTTGGTTGGGTCCAAGCCCACGCTCTTCCCTACTGCTTCACTGCCATCAGCGAGATGTTGAGTCGTCTCCTCCTGAGTCCTTAGTTGCATTTACTGCTTTTTCTTTTCCAAAACTTACACTTTCCTCAAGCTCTAACCTCACCTCTGCGGCTCTCAGCCTTAGCAGAGGTCCCTGGCTAATACTTTACCGAGAAAATAGAAAACTAACATAAAATTCCTCAGTCCTACTCCTTTTAGCAAAACTTTAATATAACAACATCGTCACTTCTACGTCAAAATTTCTAATCACCTTTTCTCATTGTTATTTCCTTTCCTTTGTCTCCAAGGAAAACTAAATCTATTTTCTAAGGTGAACTAACCTTTCCATCTATATTCTTGATCTCATCCTGTTTGTCTTCACAGGACCTGGTTAATCAATTACATTCTCATTTCCATAATCGATCCCTACACATCCCGCAACATCAGAACTTTTCTCTATGCTCATACGCATTCTCAGATCCATTTCTCCAAAACAAAACAGAACATTAGACAAGTGTCTGCTTCAGACCTAGATCTTGACCATTGCCCTGTCTCACAATGCCATTCTCTTGTTCTTTTTCCTTTCCTGAATAGATTTCTTGAAACAATAATAACTATTTTATGTCTACGTATTCTCACCTCAATTTCATTCTTGTACATCCTATGATCTGAACTTTTCCTGTTACTGAGACTTCTATTGAGCTCCACTTTCACAGTTCAATACTGACTTCATATAAGTAGTACAGAGTCAATACAGAACTTTCAAGGAAAATCAAATCATTGCTTTGGCTTAATCGTGGTGGGAAGCAAGGAAATTGTTGCCGGATAAGTAGTATAGACATCAAATTGTGAAGAGCCTTGCATTTTTGGTTAATATTATGAGCTATTTGCTGAAAAAAAGTGCATACATGGAGGGATTTTAAATATGTGGTGATAGAATTAGGTTTGTGATATAGAAACAGAACAGGTATTGAAGAATATATTAACATAGAGAACACCACAGAGTTATCAGTTCAGAAATTATGGCAATCATACAAGAAAGATGATTTTTGAACTAAGATAATAACAGTGAGAAAGGATAAAAGGGAATAGATATAAAGCTATTTCTTATTTTTTAACATTCAAAATTTTATTATGGAAAACTTCAAATATATATAAAGAGAGAGAATACTATAATGATTAACCACATATTCATCACCCAGGTTCAATAATTTTTTTCCAGCTTCATTGAGATATAATTGACATATTGTGTAAGTTTAAGGTATACAATGTGGTTATTTTATATATGTATATATTGCAAATGGTTACCACAATAAGGTTAGATACATCCCTCACCTCACATAATTAATGTTTTTTTTCATGGTGAGGCTTTTAAAATCTACTTTCTTAGCAACTTTCAAATACACATTACAATATTGTTAACTGTGGTTACCATGCTATACATTACATCTCCTGAACTTGTTCATCTTGTAGTTGGAAGTTTGTGCCCTTTGACAACCTTCACCCATTTCCCCCAGGCCCCACCCACTGCCTCTGGTAATCACCAATCTGTTCTCTATTTCTACGAGTTTGTGTTTTTTTTCTTTTTTTAGATTCCACATATCAGTGAAATCATACAGTACTTGTTTCTCTCTGACTAATTTCACTTAGCATAATTCCTTCAAGTTTTATCTACTTTGTCACAAATGGCAGCATTTTCTTTTTTTATGGCTGAATAGCATTCCATTGTGTATATACGTACCACATTCCTGTGTCCATTCATCTATTGATGGACATGTAAATTGTTTCCATGTCTTGGCTATTGTAAACAATGCTGCAATAAACATAGGGGTGCAGATATCTCTTTGAAATAGTGATTTCATTTCCTTTGGATACATACAGAAGTGAGATTGCTGGATAGCATCATAGTTCTATTTTTAATTTCTTGAGGAACCTCCAAGATCTGAGTACTGGATGCTGTAAGACTCACCCCTCTTCTCCATTTCTATCTGATCCTGAGTGGTCAAGCCCCAGGGATTTCTCCGGTGATCCCAGTGAGGCAAGATGCAAGTGGGCCTCCTGGGAACCACTCTGCAATGCTGGGGGAGCTGGATGTTCACCTTGGGCTTTTTTTTTTTTTTCGCATTGGAAAAACCATAGTCCTGGGGTGCCCTCTCTGGTGCTGTGCTGGCCTGGGGGAAGAGTGATATGGTCATGTTGCAGCTGCTCCTCTTACCCTTCTAATTCGATCCTTCTTGGTCTCTATGGTCCAAACTGGTCCAGAGTGTAAACCACTGCCTTAATCCAATTATATGTCTGTTCCTACCACTGTGCTGAAACCACTTTTGTCAAATGATGTGTGACTTCTACGTGATCCAGTTCAATGATTAGTTCTTTCTTCATCTTGTTCAGTCTCTCAGATGCATTCTACAAATCTGACCCCTCTTCATCCTTCTTGGAAGACTTTTTCTTTTGTATTCTGTAATCACATCCTTTTCTGGCTTTCCTCCCACCTCACCAAACACTCCTTCTTAAATCTTGTTTACTACTTCCTCCTCCTCCCTGCTAACCTTCTGAATAGTAAGGTGATGCAGGGCTTGGTGCCAGACTGCTCATCTCTAGGTATACTTTCCACCTAGGTGATCACATACAGTCTTAAGGATTTAAATATCCTCTATATGCTGATGCCTCCCAAATTTGTATTTCTAGTCAGAATTAAGACCAATATATTTACAGCTTACATTCTCTCTCTGCTTGGCATTCTCCACTCTCTCTCTAAATGGTGATCTGTCAATATCATCAACTTAACAGAGCCATAACAGGTATTTTGATTTTTGCTTATTCTCACCTGGATCTGAGCCAAACTTGGGAACTCCACTTAAAGCTGCCTTCTTCCTCATCATGCATATTCAATTATTCAAAACAAGTCTAGATTCAACATATATTTCCATTTCCCTGCATCTCTCCATTTCTTCTTGTTTCTGCTGCTACTTTCCTGGTTCTGATGACCATCATTGTGTTCATCAACAATCTTCCAGTGGCCTACCTGTTTCCACTTTTGCCCCCACTAAATCTATTCTACAATCAATAGGCACAGAAGTTTTTAAAAACCTAACCGCAATAAGATACCCATTGCTTAAAACATTCCAATGTCTTTTGTTGCACTTAGAATAAAGTCCAAGTGTTTCACAAGAGCCTGTAAGATCCTTCATGATGTGGCTCGTGCCCAGCTGTCTGTTCTGACCTTATCATCTACAAACTTCCCTACTATTCTTTATGTTCCTTGCACATTGGCCTCTCTTGTCCTCTAGGGTGCCAAACTAATTTTTCCCGATGACATTTGCCCCTGACAATCCCTCTGCCCGGACATTCTTCCCTCAGGTCTTCTCCTATCTCTTATCGTATTCAAATCTCACATGAAAGGTAATTTTTCAATAATGCCTAGTTTGACACCTAATTGAAATTAGCACCTCCTGCCAGTACTATTTTTTTTTTTAGTCATCCGGCTTAATTTTTTGTCCTCAGTTCATATCACTGTCTGAAATTCTCTCTTTTATCTATATACATGTTTACTGTCTTTCTTCTTCCACTAAAATATTAGGCCCATAAAAGCAGGCACTACGTCTCTCTTGATCAACAAGCAGACCTTGTGCTTAGATCCATGGCTGCAACCTATTCAACATGGTTATTGAATGAATGAATCTATGTTTTCAGGTTCTGAGTACTTGTCCCATTCTCTCACACCCATTTTCTCCTGTCACTGGATTTTTTTTCATCTGGTTTTCCTACTTATTGACCACTTCAAGTTGGCCTATTGACAACAAAGTCTCCCGCTTTCCCAAATCAGGTCTATCATCTGCCTTTCCTGAATACTTCACAGTATCTTCATTCTCTTAGTTGTCCAGACTGATATTTTAGAGCTATCTTTGAATTATCTACCTTACCTATCACATCCAATCAATCTCCAAGCCTTCCAAATTTTTCCTTGGAATATCCTTAACATCAGTTTTGCCCTCTCCATTTCTGTTGCTACATACATATTCCAGGCCCCCTTTTTATCTGAGAATACCAGTTCCTTTGTTCCCTAACAGATCTTCTTATTTCTAGTCTTTCATCATTCTGACTTGTTTCATATTTAGTCAAGGTCAACCTTCTTTAAAGTAGCCTATAATTTTGACACTTCCTACCTTAGTGTTCTTCTACGATTCAATACCGCTTACTGAATAATGTCTCAAATTCTCCCTCTGGAATTTGTGTTCTGTCCATTCGAGTCCTCCTTACTTCTCTAACTTTATCTTTGCTCCTTATCTTTTATTCTACCCAAACCAGAGGGAACTCTTAATTTCTTAGTTTTCTCTTATTTGATAAATTGATGTGGAATAGGAAACAATTTTTTCATGGAACTAATAGTTCTACCCCTTTTCTCAAAATAGAGTCCCGAAAACAATTTTAATTTTGTTAAAATTAACCTATATCTTCAACATAGAGTTTTTAACTCTACACTCATAGGAATGGATTTTGTGGATAATATTTTAAACTGAGACATTATTTTTGTGTCTAACCAAGTACTGCATCCATCTTTCAACTCTGATAACAAGGAAAATAATTTTATCATTTAAATGTACGTGGAAATTCACCACATTTTTAAAATAAAATTTTGTACAAAGGTATCATTTCTGCTAGAATGATGACACTGCACTTTTTTTTGTATTTTATAGTATTTAAGGAAAATTTACTATGTGATTTCTACCTCAAAAATGAAAAAATATATTTTAAAAGTAATTTGTTTTGAAATTTGAGAAAGTGCTAATAGTCATTTGATAGATTAACTATATAGCTCTATCAAAACAATATAATATTATTGACCAGGTATGTTTTATTATATCCTATACCTTATGAAACAGCTCAGTAATAACTATAAAATATAAATAACATTTCCTTTCCCTTTTTCTCCTTTTCAGATAACTCATTTGATCTACATATGACCCCATGATAGTTAGAGGTCGTATGGGGATTTGGTGAGAAAAACAGAATTAGAAGTTATAGTCCTTAATTTCTAGTTCAGAACTGTTTTAGCAGTTGACATTTCAATTTTTTTGACGATTCACTAAATTGAAATTTTTGAGTTTTATGAGAAAAATTAAATTCTACTTCTGTTTTATATCTCACTGTTTTATTTCTAAGAAAGTCATTAAAATGACTTTACATCTCAATTTCAATAAATATAGAAATAGAAAATTTTGAGAAGAATTCAGGATGAGAAAAACAAAGAACAAAACAATGGATATTTTCTCTCTGTATACTGGACCTTAAAGAAAATGAGGTCAGTTTCCAGCCGCACTGTTACCCAATGTGTGGAGGCGTCTTCTTCAGGTCCTGCAGCAGAGTGGTGACCACCTGCGTGATGAGTTTGAAGGGTTTGAAAGGGTTGCTACATGGAAACATCTTCTTCATTGGCCCACCTAAAACTTACACCACCAGAATTCTTTCTAGTTAAGGCACTATTTACATTAAGTAACTATTAACATATATGTTATCTAGGAAAGATAATACTTGCGCTAGTTCCCATTTGCATTTGTACAAGGCAGGTTGTCAGTGTGCTTACTGGATATCTAGATCACAAATGGTTCCTGAACAAAAGAAATTCAGACCAGGAGAGTTTTGATGGAGACATAAGGGCAATAACGGTCCATACAAGTATTTATTTATTTATTTACTTATTTATTTATTTTCATTAAGTTCCTCCAGTTCTTGCTGGAAACAGTCACTCCTCAGCGCTTTTCTCCTTCCATATTATCTAGCTGCTTGGATAACTCAGAAGTATTTTCTCTGGCATAGGAGAAAAAAATATAATCTTATTGCTATGCTGTCTTTCAAGCAGTCAGCGTGTAGCTTTGACATAATGAATTGACTTTCTACAAAACAGACTTGCCTAGTTTGGGAATCCAAGCAACGTTATGTTAAAATATCCAATAATCATTCAAAATTTCACCTTGAACCTGCTCTGTGACATCCACGCAACAGGCATTTGCAGATGGATCATAAATCTGTCTTTTTCCTCCTGTGGGCTGTTACTTGACTAATGAGTAGTTTACTAATGAATTTTCCTTTCATTCTGATTTCCTCTATTAGGATATCCATTCAATGCACACAATGCTATATCACTAAGCTTGCACATTACCTGTGATTTATTTATCATTGCTCTGAGAAACAGTGGACTGATGAATAGCAAAATAGTGGCAAAAGCTTAAATTGGTCACAAATGCTTTTTTCCAGACTATCTGATGCTGCTCTCAAGCATCTTACTCCAAAGAAATTATTTTAAAGTGTAGTTATGTAGCCATCACTTTAGTTCAGGTCCTTATTTTACTCCTCTATAATCTATGAAGGAGTATCCTTTTATGGTTTAAATGTTTTTAATTGTGCTCACGTGGCCAAAATTAACTTGTGGTCAAAAATTAAATATCCCAGGAGAACTTAGTCCCACTGCTCCCAACTTGTTTCGTTCCACAAAGACATACATATTTTTCACTTATCTTTTTCACATTAAAAAAATGGTGCTACTATTTCTTGATTTTCAACTTTAGATTTGTTTTTGACTTAGCGCTGTGCTAGGCTTTAGTCCTCACTTTCCTGATTGTTACTTTTTCATAGGATTTGATTCTTGTCTTGTGGATGCAACGTTGAATATCCATGAAGACACTAATTAGGCTCATTCCTTCTTTTCCTCTCTCCCTCCTTCCCACCCTCACTCTTTCTCTTCCTCCCACCCTCCCTTCCTTCCTTCCTTCTTCCTTCCTTTCTTCCTTTCTTCCTTCTCTCTCTTGTTTCCTTCACTGAGTTTCTCTGGTTCCCTGAATTATCCTCTAGTGTCAATTTTCTGTTTTTCTTTGTTTTCTTATCTGGGTTGTGAGAATTCCTTAAATATCTAATTATTCTCCCTTGGTCATTCATAATAAGAATGGAGGAATGGGAAAAAGACTTAGGTTTCTCTTTACGTGGAGAGGACTTTTGGGTGGCAAATATTGCTTAGCGCATGGGGAATTGCTGATTTCACTGAAGGCTCCTCAAATGCCTGAATCTGGAGAGTGTCTCCCACTACACCATGCAGAAAGCGTAGAGAGTGTGCGAAGTTTTCCTTGGTTAAAATCCTAGCTAGTGGCCTTTCCACACACCAGTGTATCTGCAATTAGTACGTGATTTTTACCCCACTTCTTACTTTCTTCCTCCGTTATATCTGACACAAGTGAATCTGGGGTCATTCAGAGTTTTATAAAGCAGAAGTCTTCCCTCCACTGTTGTCAGCCTGTCAGCCTCTCTGCACACTTACCAGATATTCACCAGATGTTTGCTGAGCACCTACCGTGTGCCAGGCACTGTTCTTAGTGCTGGAGATGCACCATATACATCAGTAAACAGAACACACAAAAATTACTCCCTCACAGAGCTTATGTCCATTAGAGGAGATATTTTTTCTACTTTCCAAGAGGCTGAGCGTTTTGAAATCTGATCACTGGCCACTTGGATTTCCCTTTTTGAATTGCCTATTCAGAATTGTTGTACATTTTTCCATTGGGGTATTTTCTTTTGTTATTAGTGTATAGAAGGTTATTGTATTTTGGAGATGCTAACTATTTGTGTCATATATTTTGTAAATTAAAACAAAAAGGAAATATTATTTCATCAGGTTTAGAAAAATTATAGAGTAATAATATTTAGTGCCAGTAATGATGCAAGGAAATGAGCACCATCTTGCAATGCTTATGAAGAATGAATTGATGCAACATTTTTTACAAAGTAACTTGGAAGTTTCTGTTTAAATTTAAAAGTCAAATGCCAGATTAGTGATCATATTTCAAAATAAAAACATTAGAAGATAAGGATATTGTGTAATGAAGCCATTATTTTTTTAGTGGAGATACAAGGCAATATAAAAGCAATGATGCCCAAGGTTCCTGCTAAAGTTAGTTGTGTTGTTGTTATATAACTTCCACTCTCTGTCTTCTTCTATAATTATCAATAAACTATATTGTGGTCAAGAATATATTGGATTTGGAGGTCACCTAAAAAATTCTTCTCAGTTTCATCTCTAGGGCCACCCAATGAAGGACAAAGACAACATGTGTAGAAGCAATATGTAAACATCTACCAAAGTGGAAAGGATTTTAAAAATTGTGGTATACCATGGCATGAAATATTGCACAACAATTTAAATAATGAATTTTGCCTAAATATATTGAAATAATATCTGTAATGCATTATTAAGTGGAAAAAAGCTGCAGAGGAATGTGTGTTATATAAACCCATTTAAAAACAAATAGAATAAAACAGATAAATATGTTTATTTGAGCATAAAGAAAATTGTAGAGGGATTCACAGCAGATTGTTATCTAAAGGGTGTGAAAAAGTAAGAAGAGAATACAAGGGTATATTTAACTTATTCTTTATGAATATTTAGATTTAAAAAACTTTCTTTAAACAAGTATATGCTATTTTAAAAATAATTAAAGAATTTTTTTACTAAAACAACAAGTAAATTATGGTCCCTGCCTGAGAATTTCTGCATCAGAATGTTTGGGATGAAAGCCTTGGAATTTGAACTTTGAATGTGCTCCTTACCTGGTGCTAAAACACACTTCAGTGTTAGACTCACTCACTTAGAGAAAATCAATAAGTAGGAAAACAATAAAAAATTTAATTAATATATCCAGATTAAGATTTATCCATGTATATACAAATAGCATGAATTAAGTTGAATGACTAATCTAAAGAACTCAATATGGTATAATGTGGTCCAGTAGGGGAAAGTTCATTGGACATTGATTCAAAAGACAAGTTTGCAACGTGGTAATGAACGGGTTTTGCTATGTTAAAGCAGTCAACAATTCCCTTTACTGAAGATGTGCAGAAGAATGTGCACAGGCTATGAGAACCATTTCAAATGATGGCTTACAAATTCTTAGGCAACGTGACATCATTGGAGTGGGTGCATAGCTACCCAGAGTAATTAATTAGAAGATGAAGACTGACTTTTATGTAAAAATTCTGATATGAATACAACTCAGCTGGGTTCCAACATCAGCAAGTCTACTGCATACAAGACAAAGTATGGAATAAAAGAGAGGAGTCCTGGATGTGAGTCACAGGTACCGTGCAGTGAATGGGGGCAGAATCCTGGCGTAGAACTGCTCCCCAGGAAGAGGGGGCAGCAAATAGGAACAGATAAAATGCCCCAAAGACCATGGCACACTCTAGTATTTTGTTGATAGATTTGGGGATCCAGGACAGTCCAATCTCATGGTAGAGATAATTTCCAGGAAGTGGAGATAGCCAGACTCTGGGAGATGGCGTAATTTTTATCACTGCTCTCTGAGGATTGAATTAGGGAACAGCCAGGCTTTCTTGTTCCAAGTCTATTCTGCATGTCTTGTATCTGACTACTATTTTTTCCTATGCCTTACAAACATGTGAATGCACATACACATTTGCATATCAAGTTTGAAGATATAACTGTTTTTTTTTTTTTTAAAGATTTTTTTTAATTTTTTTTTTCCTTTTTCTCCCCAAAGCCCCCCGGTACATAGTTGTGTATTCTTCGTTGTGGGTTCCTCTAGTTGTGGCATGTGGGACGCTGCCTCAGCGTGGTCTGACGAGCAGTGCCATGTCCGCGCCCAGGATTCAAACCGACGAAACACTGGGCCGCCTGCAGCGGAGCGGGCGAACTTAACCACTCGGCCACGGGGCCAGCCCCGAAGATATAACTGTTTGATGAACATTTGCTATTTCTGCTGCCCTGCATCCTTCACTCTTCTGATAAAAGTAACCGATTTGGTTCCAGGGAGCAGCTTGCTCCTCCATTCCCCACTGATGTTCCTGAAGAGGAGTTGACTTAACTCCTGGCTTGAAGAGTGTCCAGGTGTGGCCTAGACCTGGTGAATTAGAGTCTTTTGGTCCCCTAATCACTTTGATTGCTTCAGAAATGCACATCTATCCCAAACAATTAGGCACACTAAGAGATATTGAGAGATTTTGTTTGTTTGAGTGACTGGAGAAAAACCAAATTTCATTTTCACAAGATTTGAATCTGAGAGGATATGGTCTAAAGCTGTAAGCAGCAATGGTGCTACCAAATACTGTCGTTGATTGATGCTGCTAACACAGAGCCAGACATTGGAAAATGACCAGGTCCTAGATCCAGAGTCAAGCCCCTGGATCAAGCTGCATTCGAAGCCCATAGATTTTTTAGTTATGTGGCCAACAATTTCTCCTCATCGTTTAATTCAGTTTGAGCTTAGTTTTCTGTCCTTTGCAACCCAAGGAGCCCTGGGTAATTATGGTGGGTTAAAGATGGTTGCCAATTCTTTGATATTCTCCTTATTGAGAGATTGGGTCTGTGATCCCTTCCCTTGAATCTCGGAGGCCTGTGTGACTGCTATGCTTAATAGAAAACGGCAGACGAGGCACTGTGCCTTAAAGTCCCAGGCCTTAAAAAACGGGCAGCTTCCATACACTTTCTCTTGAAACACAACTTCTAGGAGCTCTGAGACACCGTGGAAGGAATCCCGCAGCCCTGGGACTGAGGCGCTGAAGAGATAGTGAGTTCGTGCTCTGGTGATCAGTTCAGCGGAGACCAGCCTCCAGTCAAAGCACTGGGCATGCAAGTGAAGCCGTCTTGGACTCTCCAGACTTCTTCATCCATTTGAGACCCACTCAATTGGAGGAAATAGGTAGCTGAATATCACTAAGTGACCTTGGTTGACTCTACGTGGAGCCAAAGAATCACCCAGTTGAGCCCTAACTGCATTCTTGACTCTCAAACTTGTTAGATATGGTAAAATGACTAGGTTTGGGGGTAGTTTGTTATACAGCAATGTATAACCTGAAAATAGATAAAAAGATTTTTTTACCTGCTAAAATTTAAACAGTTACTTAATTATTCACCCATTGCTAATTAGTTTCTTTGTCTTGTACTATTAGACACAGCCAGTAGGTGTGAAAAGAGGAAAAGATTTTCTTTTCCAGGAGGACAGTGATAAGCAATCTGAGTCACTTCTCGTTTGATGAGAAGTAAAGATGGGACTTCTGATGTGTTAGGCGTGAGCAACATCACACAGTGTTTTCTCAATATTGTAATTTTAATTCATTATCTCGTTTGTTTGGTCCTGGTTCTTTAGGGTTAATGAGATCTACCTTGCCTATTACACAGGCTAAATATAAGTTTCAAATGAACTAAGATACATATAAAAATGTGTAGTACATTATAATTGTCTATACAGTTTAAGATATCGTGATGATTCCATTCCTAAATTCATATATATATGAAGTGTACATCGTGAATACGTTAGTGACTAAAAATTGATTCCTACCATGACCACTACCACCTATATTTTCTTTTGTGGAACATATACATATTCCATGTAAAATAATGTTATTTACGTTGGAAGGAAGATTTATAACTATAGCTAAGGAAAGACTAATTGAAAGGAAAAATAAAACATTCACTTAAAGTTTGGTGAAAATGTGATAATTCAAGTGAATAAAACTTGTGGTCAAAATAACGTGTAAGTATCCCATTGAAGAGGAAGGGTAGTATGATGGTGGTATGATGGACTTTGTGGCTCAGAAGATATGATTCAAATTCTGGCTCTGGCACTCACTGGCTTTTCTATTTCGGGCTCATGTTCGTACTTTCTACAACTAAACAGATAACATTGTTTTGTTTTGTGCAAAATTTATTAACTAATTTTGAAAGTAACCCCTAAATGCATGAGTGGTATCTGCAAAAAGTCTATGATCTGGCAAGATGAATATCTTGAAAGGCTATACTTTTTGAATGTACATGTTCAGAAGGTGTCCTTTACAAAAAATGTGTCATTCCTTTATATCTGTGTCTTATGTTGTTCCCTGCATCCTCCAGTATTGTGGATAAATGGAAAAAGAGCTGTAGGCTATCTTCCATGAAGCTGCAAATTCACTTAAAAAGTAATGTAAAATAATGTGCATTGAAAATTGCTTCGGTGTAATTAAAATTTAACAAAGAGCTGTTCCTTTAATTATTTTCTGACATTTTACAAATATTAAACAAAGATTTATTTATTTATTTTTGGAAGAAGATGGTTGCAAACATTTCTGTTTTCTGGAAAGACTCAGTCTCAAGGCTTTCTCTTTCCTTTTGTTGTTAGGAAGCCACATTCTCCATAATATCCTTTTTAACTGGTGATGAGTGACGCTTGATTTCTTTGCTTTTCCTGCTTTGTAACTCAGGAGCCTCATTTTAAAGGATGCAGTGTTTCACTTTAAAACTTTTTCATGTTTCTGTAGTGATTTAAGTCTATCAATATTTCTTGCTTAGTTTCTAGCCTACAGCAGAGTTGTGGAAAACATTATGATTTTCCTACAGAAGTTCTATTTGATGCTGTAGTTCATATAATGGGGAAAAGAAAATTGCAATCCTAGTTCCATTAACCAGTTTCTGACCTTGGGAATTATATCCAGACATCTTTCCCAGCATGAATACACTAAAAGCAACACCCTGTTTTACAGGTTCTTTCTACCTAAGTTTATTAGATTAGAGTTCGTGGGGCACCTGAATCAGAATCACTCTTAGGAGCTTGCTAAAAATGAAGATCCCAGCACCTCATACACAAGATTCTAATTTAGTCGGTCTGGGATGGAACCCGAGCATCTGCATGTTTAATGTGTCCCCAGGAGGTTCTTATGGATGCCTATAATCCACACAATAAATATTAGACCCGTAGGTAATGAAGCTTCCCCGTACATATAATGTGTACTCATAGCTAAAATGAAGTGGAAAATAGAGATAATAATTTGACTAGTTTGGGGGGAAAATCCTTAGTGTGCAGGAATGTCTACTTAGAGGATTATATGACTCATTGTATTATAACATTGAAAATCTCACAACTTCATTTTTCCCTCCCCCGTATGGCTACAGCAACAGATTAAGAATTTATAAAATCAGTTAAATAGTTGTTCACTTTTAGATGGTTTTAAAATATGCCCGCAAATTCTTTGATATTCCTCCCTTCAAAAGGGTGAGCCTAATTCCTCCCCATTCCTGAACGTGGGCTGTGCTGAGTGACTCTCTTTGAAGGAACGGAATATTGTGGAAGTGACAGTGTGTGATTTCCGAGGCTAGTTCACAAAAAAACACTGTGGCTTCCATCTTTAGCTCTCTTCCTCATTTATTCTGGGAGAAGCAGGCTGCCATGTTGTGAGCATGCTCCTGGTAAAAGCCCAGGCGGGGAGATTGTGAGCTCTCCTGTGACGGTCGGCACCTTGTCAGTCATGCGAGTTGACTCTAAAGCAGATGCTCAAACCCTAGACAAGCCTTCAGACGACTCCAGCCCTGGCTGACATCGTCACTGTAACCTCATAAGAGACGCTAAGTCCCACCTGTCCAGCCAAGCCACCCCCGAATATCTGATACACAGAAACTGTAAGAGCTATTAAAGTTCATTGTTGTTTAAGCCACTAAGTTTTGGATATGCACCACTAAATAACCGGTAAACACACTCAGATAGTTATACTACATGCTAATATCTTTATTACTCCATTTTTTGAAGAAACTATTAAAAACGTTATGTATCCAGTACTCTAATAATTCATGCTGAAGATTGAAGGTAGTTCATAGGCCTGTGTTCACCTACTTTTGCATCCACCATAACCTTTTTGTTATCCTCACAACCAAATTGCTAAGCTTCTTTATAATAGTACATTTTTGAAAAGGACATTTTAGCAATAATATTACTCAAAGAGCGTAGGTGAGAAGTTAGATATTTTTCCTATGTGTCATCTATTCTTTCTTTCCAAAAATATTTATTGATGCCTACTGTGTGCCAGTCACTCTTCTAAGAGCTTGGTGTACATCGGTCAACAAAAGAGACAAAAGTCCCTGCTCCCAGGGAACTTATATTTCACTCTTGATTATTAATTGTTCATTACCTAAATATGTGCTGAGGCCACGCTGTGTGTACTAGGAATACGTGTCTGGCACAGGCTGTGCCTTCACTTAGGCGATCATGTACCTTCCACAGAAATGCTTTTTTAACGAACTCAACATTCTTCAAAAATGAACTTTTAAGCCATTTTTGTGCCAATTAAAATGTATATTACAATTACAAAATAAATTAAGATAGAAATTTTGTCTATTTCCCATCTCTTGGATATTCACACAAATGCAGGAAGGATGTCTGAGTTCTTCAGATTATTCTGTCTGTCAGCCTGTCACATTTTAATGTCAACTCTCTGTTCATTAGGGGCAGTCCACCCAGGGGGCTCTTATCTTTTTGTTTCATTTAGTAAAGAGTGGTAATGTCACATAGCACAGGAGACTTTTTTTGCACAACAGCTCCTTGACATACCAGTATCCTCACAATGAGAAGGAAGGCAAGATAACTATTTTTTCTAAGCAGAGGATGATACAGTCTACTATTTTTATAGGATTTATATTAAAATTGTGTATTTCTGGATTATCAGTGATTTAGAAAACTACATTTAAACATAAAACACAGATGTAAACCTTATTTCAAATGAAGTCAACCTTACAAAGGAAATGTAATTAGTAATTGCTGTTAGTAACAACAGCCTTTCATAGACTTAAAACTTTTTTATTGCTTTCTTTAAAGGTTTTTATAGACCAACAGTTAATTGTGTTCAGATTTATCAGTTTACAGATAAGAAACACAGTCCAAGAAATTTTAGTGAAAGTTAGCTATTGACAGAAAAGCAACAAAAACCCAGTCTGAGACTCTCAGCCCGTGGTCTTTTTCATCACAATGAGGTTTCATCTCACTATTATGCATAGAAAGAAGCATTATTATGTATAGAAAAGAAGTACTTCATTTCACAAGTGCTTAATTTTTTATTTTGGAGAAAGGAACTTCAAACTTTAATGTCTTACATTCTTAATTGTTTGCTAGGCCAATGCGAATTTATTCTTTATTTTATGTTTATTTTAAAATGGACTGAACCTGAGAAAATGACATAGAAAATTTTCAAAAGAGAGAAAAAAATCTATAAAATCACTCCACCAAAAAAAATATTGCATTTACTTTTGTATGTTTGCATCCTAGTTTTTAACGTAATTGTAGTAATAGCAAATATGCAATTATATGTGTGAATGTTTGTGTGTATTTACTTAATTAATGTTCTATAAGTTGCCAATTTTGGACATCACAAGCACCATTGCAAGCAATATCTTATTACTGGGCTTTGTCTATAATTTTCCCTATTTCATTAGAATCAATTTTTGAGGACATTAATAAGCTAAAAGATACGGACACATATGTCCTCAATATGTATTTCTGTGTTACTTCCAAAAAATGCATGGTGCTAATTCTCCATGCTGTTAGCAATGGAACCCTACTGAAGGAAAAGAAATCTTTCTGTTTTGTTCCTCTCTGTTTCTCCGTCACCTAGTCAGCAGTCTGGCACAAAATAAACACCTAAAAATCACTGCTGAATGGATAAATAAATACAGAAGTACCAGTTTCTATTCCAACCTAGTGTCTATTCCTCTGCCTTGAACATTACTGTTTAAAAATATTCTGGTTTAATTAGCCATTTATATCAGTTTTAGTGTTTTTTATTATAATCATTATGGATTCAAACTCTCCAGCCACTAAGTGAATATTTACTCACTTATGCTTCCAGAACTTCTTCATTAACTATTTGTACACTTTGTGAAAAAGTAAGCCATTTTCATACCTCAAGACCTCTATGGTGGGAGAGAAGCTCAAATACCCATAAAGTGGGAACAAATTGGGGCTTGTCAAGTAACAGCAAAGGTAGTGAATTCCATATTTCATGTGGGAACTTTTGTCATCTTTAAATTTGTAAAAATTGTGATAAATGTAGGGTGTAAATGGGTAGAGCGAGCATATCATTTGTGAACTGAAACATTTTTGAGAGTGAAAGAGACTGCTCTTCATCATTATGCCAGGATAACAGGTGTAAACTGGGAATCTTCTGTGAAATCAGGATGCAGTCATGGACATAAGAAGAACTTTGCTCTAAAGTTAGTTTTGTCTGTAAACCTCCACTTACATCATGAGGAAAGGGCATGCTGTTGTTGGAAGAAAGGTGCTGGGAAGGGAAGTCAGTTCAAGCTGTGTCGTGATAGAGATTACCCCTATATCAGTAAAAGTCCAAGTCGCAAAGCGGTTAGAGAGGATGAAACTCAAAATAGGGGACAAGAAAGCAAGCTAGAAATTGCCTTGAGGTTTCTCCAGGCCTGTAACCAAGAGATGGGGTGTTGTTACCAAAAGTTGGCAATTAGAACTTCCCAGTAGGGGTTAGAACCCATGTGGAATTGTCCAGGCAGGAGCTGAAGGGAGGTTAAAGGAGCTGTTTGTGGAGGCTGGAAGGACATGGAGACACGGCCACTGCCGTAGACACATCCCTGAAGCAGAGGTGGGGTGGGAGTTACCCTGACTTCTCTCTTCCTCCTGCTCTCCAGTCTCCTACCAGTGCCTCCCTTTGGTTGAACCAGAGATCAGTCCCCAAAGGATCCTGGGGACTATGCTTTGCAGAGTCAGCCTCCAGTGACGTAAAACAGAAAACATAAGGGAGGAAATGGATCTGAGAGCAACTAGGCAAAATGGTCAACACATCCAATGTAATCAGCATTTAAGGAGAATGAAAAGCAATATACAAGCCAAACTGGCTCATTAGTAGGCTGTGCTGTTCAGGTCTGACGTACTGCTAGCCATGTTGTGATTTTTCATGTGAGCTACACTCAGTTGTTAGACAGTACAGAGTTCCCCGAAGCTTGGAAATGGCACAACAGGCACTGATCTGAAGGTCTCTGGCAGAGGTAATGTCTAGGCAAGGGTACAGGACAGTGCAACTCAGATTTTTTCATTATCAAAATCAACTCAGATTTTCATGTTCTCATTTTTCATTCAGTTGTTCTTCATTAAAATATATAAGATAACGTAAGATGTATTTATACTAGCTCTTTAAAATTTTGCTTTTATTTCTTTTACTGAGAGACAAGTAGGAGAAAATTCAATAAAGAAATGGAGTTCATTGAGATTAAAAATCTTTCAGCATATCATTAATATTTAGAATGCTTTTCTCTTTCTTTATACTTTAGAAGTAAATGGAATGTATATGCATCATTTGAGAGAGGATGCCTCTCTTATCTCATCCTCATGGTGTCTATAGCTAAGATTTGGATTTTTTGACTCAATTTGCATAGGCACAAACATGGTCCCTATATTCTCCCTGCTGTGTCTAGACCAGGACAATAGTCACTTCTGCTGATTTTTTGTCTCTCACCTTCAACTGAGACTTTCCAAAGCAACGAGAATCAAGAATCCTTCAGTATAAATTGGACAGCAAAGCTCCTCTTCTGAGAAAGAAAATGACTACTGGCTAAAGTCTAATTAGAATTCTGGATTACAGGCTTCAAAATTCTTAATCACTAGGATTCTCTCTGCTTAGTTGATCTCATTTTCTGTAACATTTCAAGTCTCACATTGTGCTCTGCAAAAGCAAATATATTCATTTTCACCCACACAAAACTCAGCAGCTTCACACTCGAATCTGAGGCTCCTCTCATTTCACCGCCTAATGCTGGTTCATTGCTTTCCGCAAGTCATAACACTTTTCTCTCAGTTAAAACTTTTTTTATAATTCATCCTCACCATAATGACTTCTCTGACTATGGGTGGAGTGATCATGAGTTTTATTATCCAAACTGGGGCAGTTTTAAGAGTGAAAAAGATGTTAATAATTACCCCAGGAAAAGGCAAAATTCACAACTGTCCCTGGAAAACCAAGATAAATGTTCATCCTAACTGTGGCCCTAATCATTCCGCAAACCTCTGAGGATCAGAAACACATTTCAATAAATACAGATATGTACAGATACCCTCTGCCTCCTGTATTTTTCCACCTATTATTCACTATGACCTTGATTTTACTTAAGATCCAAGGAAAGCATTATTCTGATATTTAGATGTATGAGTTTTTCCAACTGCCCCCTTCTCCCTGGGGACTACCTTTTGGTTTGTTCTTGGGTGACCATTGAATACTACTGTGCATATTGCCCTTTGCTTATGCTTCTCATCGTGTTGTCTGCTCATAACTGAAAGGGTTTAGAGGAATGGAGGATTTCTGGCTAAAGGTGGGATTTCTTTTTGTCATGATGAGGGCTAGGAGACAACAGGATAGACTGACCCACAAGAGGAAGGATCAGTCTGACGGGCCAGGGAAAGCCCACAAAAAACTGTGAACCTAGGTAAGCAAGTTAAGAACAGAAAATTCAGCTAAAGGGAAGGGAAGAAAGCTGTTGGCTGTTCTATATGGCTGTGCAATAAGAGCCAGATTCCAGGAGACCCGGGGAGAACACCAGTATTGTTAGCTGGTGCACGCTGATGCCGGATGCTGTCTTGTTTTCACTGTAGGACATGTACAGGTAACTTTTAAACCACAACTCTTAATCCTAAGAAGATGTCACCTGTGGCTTGCTGGCGCACGCACCTTTGGGAACTAGTTCAACAATGATTATACTGTTTAGCATGGAAGGTCTCTAACCCTTTAACCAGTAAGTTTGCCTGAGTTTTTTTGTTTGTTTGTTTTTAAGATTGGTATCTGAACTAACAGCTTTGTCAATCCTATTTTTTCCCCCTTCTTCTTCTCCCCCAAGCCCCCCAGTACATAGTTGTATATTCTAGTTGTGAGCGCCTCTGGTTGTGCTTTGTGGGACACTGCCTCAGCATGGCCTGATGAGTGGTGCCATGCCTGCATTCAGGATCTGAACTGGCAAAGCCCTGGGCCACCAAAGTGGAGTGTGCAAACTTAACCACTCAGCCGAGGGGCCGGCCCTTGTCTGAGATTTTTTGAATTTAGGATGGAATTCACAATATTCATGTGTTATTGAAATGTTGTAAATATTCACCTAATATTTGGGGTTTTCAGTGGGATAAATAGGTTGCTTCTTTTACATCAAGGAAGACCTTTCGCAGTTGTATAATGGATTGATTTTGATCAATAAAATGGACAGGAATTTTTTATTGTTTTTAAAATTCTTTAAAACAGTTTTGCTTTCCTCTGTAATGGATGTAAAAAGGAGAAGGAAAAGGGTTGAGCCTAAAGCTTTTGTTGTTAATGTGTCAATAAAGCAGAAGTTCCTTTTAACTCTCTTGCCCTCTCCTTTTATCAAACATCATACCTATCTCTGGTGGTAGAGACAACCTGAAACTTGAAACCACTCACCACCAGCAAAATGGTCTAGAAATTGAGAGTAATGGGGGGGTTTGGACAGGGAGCTTAGATGTCTCAATTCATTTTCTACCTTTTGTGTTTAAATTAATTTTTATTTGTTATTCTTCCTTTAAAAGTTTTCTCTATTCCATCAATGGCTCTTATGCAGCTAGAAATTTCTAGTCCAAATAATAGATCACTTCTGAATGTCATAGCCCTCAGTATGTATACGTATATATGCATATATGTGCATATGTGTATGTGCATGTATATATGTACATACATACATATACACAAACACACATATATACATACATGTATAATAGACATATATACATAGTTATGACTGCTCCTTGTACTTGTTTCGTAAACTGTATATTCCTAGAAACCAGCAACTGCATCATTTTTTACTCTTTCCTTGGTGTCTCCAACAATATAGTTATATGACAGGTGTTCAGGAAATGGTTGCTCAGTAAATAAACACTTTGCTTGTAAGAAATGCATTCAAACTGACTTTGACCACCATAAGAAAGTAAATTTGGTAGAGGGTTGTTTTTTTTTTTTTTCAGTCAACTTGAATAATACTAAATAAGAGGGAAATCAGAATCATCTTCCTATATCCGGACTGGTGTTACGTACAATTAAATATGAACAAACAAAGATTAGAGAATTTATTCTAGAATCATAAAGATGCTTTCGGGGTCAAAAATGAAGTCAACATCAAAAAGAAATATCTGGCTAATTCTTGTCCCTATGTGACAGAAAAGTATCTGTTATAAACTCTTGCTGTCAAAGCAGAATAGAGATGAGCGGGGAATATTCCTTGTTTCTCTGCAGGCCCCAGAGATGTGAGTATGTTTTCAGATTGGTTCTCTGCTTGTGTAGAGTCTGGAATAGAGCTGGCAACCAAAACTGATGGATACAAAGATGTAATTGGTCTCTGATCCACTTTGCAAGATGACTGGCCTGAGAAAAATTATTTTGAAATTATCACTCATTATTCTTTGTCAATATCAGGAAAAGAATAAGGAAAAATGTCTTTTATGCTATGCTAGATTTTGTGCATATATAAAGAAGTGTCTTTTGGAGATAGGTCAGCGAGTGAATTTCTTTCCTGGCTTCTTAAAAATTTCTTAAGAATTTTCTGTTATGGTTTAAGTAAAATCTTGCCTAGAGATTGGGGAATAGTTTAAAGATAATCTTTAATTTCCCTCAACAACCCTCCTCCACGAATCTCCCAAATATCTGTATATATTGTGCATAAATGTGATACGGGCCTTTTAATTTTGTACATATGTGTGTTTATTCATTCATTAGAAACACTTTAAGGACAAGTAAAATATTTAAAATAACAGACTGGTGAGATGAAAATGAAGTTGACTAAATAAAAAATTAAGGTGAAATTTCTCATGCAAAGGTATACAAAAGACATACAAAAAAAGGACTGAAGTGGCTTTACATTTTAAAAATCATAAATGAATATATCTGTACCTTTAATATGTCTGGAGGCTGATAAACACAGCTGTCCATAATGAGAAAGCAGATTACATCATGTTACTCTAAATAAGCCTTCTAATGAGAAATCAGGATTAAGTCGAATCTGGAGGAGAAATTTGTACTTGCCTTGAGAATTTCAAGCTGATCTTTCCTGGGGAGAATGATGGAGCATTAAGAGATTTTAATTTGAAATGAGGTTATGGGATTGTAAATTGCTGACAGATATTTAGTAAATGATTTAGTGTTTGTGTTTACATTCTAGCTTAGAAAAGATTTTGACTTTTTCAGCAAATTGAAGAAATGTCTTCAAAACACATTTAGCTAATCAAAATGAAGTTTCCAAAGAATGGGGAAGAATGTGCGTTACGTCGATATACTTGAATTATGCATTAAAATTCAACAGTAAACTTTTATTCTCTGAGTAAGCCTGCCTTTATTACGTGTTTTAGTACCGTAGAGTTAATTTATTAGTATCAATTAAAGATCTGGTGGTAACAGCCGAGCAAGTGTTATAATTTACAATATCAGGCTTATTAAAAGTACTTCTACACCTCTCCATGTTTCTAGAAGAGACCATAATTATACAAAATCCAAGAAGATTTAGTTTTTGGTGATTTATCATGTACTCTTTTTGAAAACACTGAGAAAGTGAAGAATATGTATGTTAAGATATTGTGTTTATTGTACACCCACTAGGAGTGAGCAGCACGACTCGTGTCCAACCAGCTCTGTAAAAAGGTAGCCCTCTGGGGAAGATGGATAAGACCAAGATTGGTAACACAACTTATTCCCTTTTTCCTTTTGAAACTTTTATTTTCAATGTGACACCTAGTATTATACACAGTCTCTTTCTCTTCTTTGTGACAAACTCACACAGCTTGCAAAAAGTGATTCAGCCTTCATTAGAGAAATGCCACCCAAAGGGTCTCTTTCAAAAGCTTTGTGTTTTTCAGCTGGAGACAAGACTGAATGCATCATCGTTTCTATGGCCCTACAATATCTAGTCTGAGATAGACACCAGTGTCCTTACAGATATTGCAGGAAAATGTGCTATTTCTTACTGAGCTGCCTTGTGGACCAGTGTCACTGGGGAAATATCACAGCCCGGTTTATGGGAGACTGTCCTATTTTATATGCAGGTACATCGAAAAGAGTTTTATACTTGCAAGACTAGCTAGGAATACAGTCGTTTCCCCCAGCCAAGATTCTCCTTTTTATTTCTCCTATTGGAAAAAGTGGCCCACCATTTACCGTTTTATGTGCATTTCTAATTTGGAATAATCCTTTTTCTCTCGAATTCCTAAACCTGACACCCTCTCGGGGTTTGTGTCTTTCCCCTTTGCTTCTTCATGTACATTTTCTTCTGCCCTGAAACCTGTGCAATTAACTTCTGTCACCTTAAAAGCCTTTCTCACAGCGCATTGCTCCAGCTGTTGAAGCATATGTAATTACATCCTACCCTACCTGTCCTGGGGCATGCGAGTTTCATACAATTTTCATATCACCCTTTTTCATTATTCAAGCAGAGTGAAATTTTAAGGACAGTGTGATTAGGCTGAAATTGGAACTATTCAAGATTCGGCATTGCGTGAAAAGGCAGGCTCTTTCCTTCCCCACACCAAACTAAAAAGCTATTGTCAAAAAAAAAGGTTCAATCAGCTTGGCACACACACCAGTCACATATTCGGGACCATCACAGTTAAGACTTTTCATGGAGCCATGTTAAGATTCATTAGTATTTTCATGACTGAGTTGGAATTTAAGCTGAGGGAGGTAGTGTTAATGATTAAGGACTTTATAGATTTATATAGATTTCTATCCTCATTTTGGCAATGAGACCCAGAAAGGCACATTGAAGGAATGTGAACAATACAGGCAAAGTACTTATGCAAAGTCGTCCGGTGAGGTGCTTAAAGAATATTGAACATTATCTAAAAAAAATCATTGCACAAAAAGAGGAAAAGGAATAAAAAGCTTAAATAGTTCTTTTCTCTTTATATTGCATCTAAACAAAAGCCTGTAAAGCAGATATAAATATGGAAAATGAACTCAATCCATTTTGAATTAACTATTTCCCTAACATCCTAGCCCCTTAGTTCTCTAAGATATACGTAGTTCAATGTAATCAATCAACTTTTAAATATTTTATCTTCTCAGGATTAAATTGGGCTACCAGAAACATTAAATCTATAAAATGTCTGTGATTTTGATAATTCCATTCATTGCCCACCAATTGAAAATAGAGTTGAAAAGTCAATCAATGAAAAGTCTCTAGTAAAATAGGACATACTATCTCTCATACGCAAGTCTAAAAAGGCTATATTAATTTGGAATAATTATGTCACAGAATCTTACTGTTTTCATCAAATGATTAACCCATTACTATATCATATCAAGTTACGAGAGGAATTGTGTGTTTTGAGCTTCCAGAAACAGATGACAAGTCATAGAGCATAAGGGAGGCTAGGCATAGAAGTAGTGTGTAAATATTAATTTATCGCAACATAGAATGTTTGTGTATGTGTGTGAGCATATATAAGTAAATTTTGAATTTTTCTGTGTTATTTTACTATCATCTGCTGTTCTTTCTTTATTAATTAAAAAAATAACAAAGAGCTGACTACTTATAATCCTATTTGCTAATGAAAAATTATAAAGTATATTTAAATGCATGTCATTATAAGCATCCCTTCCAAATATGAGTTAGTTATAAATAATAACAATAATAAAAAATCTCATCTTCACTAGGACTAGAATTTTTTGATCCATGTAAAACTTTACTTTCTCTTTTGCTTGGTAGATATGAATCTGAGAATATAGAAGTCTGAAATTATCAAATATTGAAAAGGGTATGTATTAACAGGATCTTTTATCTAATACTTGTAGGTGTGTAAATAGGTATAGGCAATTTGGTAAAGAATTGGTATTATCTAGTAAGATTGAATGTGCACAAATCTTTGACTAAGAAATTACAATCCTAGATATATTACCTAGAAAACTGCTTGCATGAGTGTACCAAGGGATATGTTAGAAATGTTTATAATAATAATTCTATAATAGAAAACCACAGAGAAATGATCCAAAAATCTATGGGCTGAAGAATATATAAATAAGTAAATTGAGGTATATTTATAGAAAAGTATGTTACATATTGGTGAAAACAAATTAATTAATAGCAATATAAATAAACATGATTAAATCCCGAAACTTTAATATTGAGCAAAAAAAACAAGTCTTAGAAAAATACAGATAGTACTATTTTATTTAAATAATGGTAACAACACTAGACAAAACAAAGATTGTATATTTCTTGGAGATACAGGCATATTTGGTAAAAGTGTACAGAAATGTAAGAAAATGATTAGCCTCCAGTCCAAGGGCAGTGGTTATTTCTGAGGGAGCTATGAGCAAGGAAGGGAATACAGATGCATTTAAAGATAGTGACAATGTTTAATTTCTTAAGGTGGGTGGTAGGTTCATGAATTTCTTATTCCTGAAGCTACAGATTGTCTGTCTATCTATCTATCTATCATCTTTCTATCTATATATCTAATCCCTCTTTGTATGTTTGATATATTTTAAAATGAAAAATAAAATAAATGAAAAATTACACTTACCCTTTACACTTCAGCTCGAATATCTCATACCATCCCATGAATTCTGCCTGGATCATCTGTAAGTGCACACTATTTCTGTAAACTTTTGACAGTCTAGCAACTGTTCCTTTGATATTTACCATTATCTGCTGGTTCTTGTCATTATTTGAAAGACCACAATAGACAACAGACAGTGGTAAAGCTGGGATTAGAGACCAGGCAGTCAGACTTTCCTACCCTCTCTTACTGCCTTCAAAATGTTTTTCTGGTTTTTTGAAGTAGCTCTCAATTCCAGCTTTATCTGGAAAAGAATATATTGACTATGCCGTATATGCAAGTAAAAATAAAAAGAGACAACGTTGCACAGAATCTAAAATTGACCACTGTGTAATGGTGTATGCCTTTGACTTTTTCTCCAAAGTTGAACAATATTCTGCATTTCTATAAAAATAAACTTGTTCAAACAAGTCAGTTGGTTGTTTTCTTCACTTCTACTTCTTTACATGAGATGTTTTTTCAGCTTAGAAAGAGAGAGAGAGAGAGAGAGAGAGAGAGATTCATTCAGATCCTGTGACAGTGGCACGCAGACTTGACTAAAGCTCTTCCTCAATATTGGTACTCGAAATCCTTGCAATGTATTTTGCGGTTCAACCCATTTGCCTTTAGGACTTCAGCAAACACTAAATATATACTAAATAATTTTTTGAATAATTATTTGAATCAACTAATATCACTCAAAATACTGTTATAAGCCTGTTGCTGCCATGTCTGTTCCCTCTGAGGAAAGACAAAATAATTGGTGGAAATTAAACTCTGAAAGAACACTTTATCAAAAAATATTTCAATTCTTTTTGATGTACAAGAGGAGGTAGTTGAAGATTTTTTTAGCAGATAATTTGTCCTTTCTATTCACTTCTTCACTTGCTTATCCAGTTTGTAAACCACGATCATTTTTTATAGCCATCTTTGAGTGCTTGCTATGTTCTAGCACCATTCTGAGCACTTAATATATATTAATTTATCCAGAAGCAGCAACAGTTTGAAGTAGGTATGGGTAACCTCCTCATTATATGGATGAGAAAACAGAGTCATCGAGACTTTCAGTACCTTGCCAGAGATCACACAACCAGAGTACAGATTTGAACACAGGTCTGTTGGACTCCAGCGTTGACGTTCTAACTACCTGTAATTCTGCGCTAGTATTCTCATTAGCCTCCCAGAATTTCTCATGCTCAGATTTTCCCTGCGAAAGTTAATCTCTTTGCTAAATCAAGTTCTTTTTTGGAAATGCAGTCCATTAATGTAAAACAGAATTCCGGTAACTATGATTTTTTTTCTATATGCTATCCAATCTCTAACTGCTGATGTTTTGTCACCTGCCATACCGTCAACACTTCCTGTGCTAATCTACATGGTCCTGCTGATCTGTTTAGCCCTGGGTTCCCTTGTAATCTGACTTTCAACCGCACCATTTTATACTGAAGAAATTCTGTGCAATGTAAAAGTGAACTCGCCTGAGATACAAGAAAAGTCCTAAATTTATCTCAGGATAGAATGATTATCCTGCCTTATTTCCTAATAACCTTAAGACAATTCCATGCCAATGAAAAATATGTCAGTGTAAAGTCACCGATTAACTCCCAGAGTGAAGTCCATTTCTCATTTTATTCAATTTATTCAACCTCTTTTCTGGAATTTACTCCACTGACTACTTTTATATTTTATTTCATAACCTCATTTTCTCTGTCTGGAAAGTCCTTGCCCCATTTTTATATATTCAAATGCAATTTATTTTTCACTACATTTTAATATCTTTCCTGATTCCTCCCATGAAAAGTCATTCTTTGTGCCCCTATTATAACAGCTCAATTTTTCTAAAATCATACTTTGTGTCTGCATCTATGCTGTTTTTTCCCACTGGAAAGGAAGGCTCAAATTATCAGATTTTATTAATTTAATTTAATTAATTATTTTATTAATTATTTTATGGCCATCTTTCTTCTCTCACCATGCCTAGCACAATGAATAGGACATGTGAGTTTTCAGTAAATATTTGCTGTATTGAATCGAGTTTTTATTATAGCATTTTGTCAACAATTAGGAACTTGACCAATATAAAATATTTGCTGGGAAAATAATGAGATAAGGCATTACTTATCTGAGTAGCTATTATCTGTTTTAGAATGCTTCTGTCAGTCTAGTTCATGGCCATGAAAATGACACAGGAGGTAATGAAATAGTAATTTACTTTTATTACCCCTCACTAAAAAAAAATCTATGTATGTCTTCAATGAAATCAAAGCAATTCAAAATAATATTATTCTTGGAGTGGAATTCATCACACGCAATGTTTTATGCCATCTTGAAAAAAATGCTATTTGGAGTCATTTAGAAAGAGGATAAAATTATGTGAAATATAAATGATGAAATTTCAAGGATTTTTTCTACCACATGCATAACATTTTCTCTGAAGATGTTATTGATTTTTGCAAAATAAAAACAATAAGATTCAATGAAGTACACTCTAAATTTGTGGTTTAGAGGATTTGGAGATCTGGGGATGTGGTTTCTCTACAGGAGTCTTGAAGTGAGTGTTGATGTTTCAATTAGTGCCAATTCACAGCCCATGAGAGCTATGGAGAGCTTCCATCTGGTGGCCTACTACACACAGGGAAGAGATGAATGTCTCGTGGATATAACTAACTTCCTGACAGATAATTTCTCTGTGAATAAATCCTCAGAGTAATTCAAGTGTGTATTTATTTCAGCTTTTTATTTGAGTAGATGAGACAGGTGAACAAATATCCATTAAGGAGATACTGCCTTTCATGGAACTTACGGTGACAGGAAGGCAATATAAGGTTCTCAATCATTCACAGAAGAATTGTGCAGCATGGTTTTAAGAGAGCCAATGGCACATTTGGACAGAATAAATGTCTGTTGTTCTCCTAGATTAATATTCCAAAAATTGAATTTAGAGCCCCAAATTATGTGGATTTATTTTAAAGTTCAGCCATAAAGCTTCCCAAAGTTATAACCCAGCCAACCAGGAAGGCTTTGAGCTAGGAATTTTGTGGCTCATGCTACCTGAGGATGAATATGGAAATATGGTGTTAGACAGCTTGCTGTCAGTTTCTAAAAATCATTACACCCACAGAAATTCTATTTGGCCCACCAAATTTGCCCTCTCCCATCTCATATTTCCTAGCATCATCTCAGCTATGCTGTTTCACATCATGAGGTTAAAGCAAGCATTTGCTAAAAAGCAGAGTCCAGCTCCTCAAAAATATCAGATTTCTTTCAAAATTGAGTTATGTTGGAAAGAAAATGAAAGAATGATTATATTTAATTAAGTTTTCTCATACTAAACCCTGAATTTTATTAAGCTCACTGAATATTTAGGTTATCAGCACTTGGATTAGCATTTATTTTCTATTTCTTTTTCTATGCCACCCTTCAAAATAGGTTAATGACGTAATGACCTTTTACTGAGTGCTTAATAAATTTCAGGTCTTCTGTCAAATCATTATATGCATTTATCATTTAATGTTAGAAACTTACCTCTAGAGTAGTTACTGTCTCCCCCATTTTGTGACAAGGAAACTTGCCCAAGTCCCCAGCTGGGAAGCAGTCGAGCTAAGTTTTGAACTCAGTTCTCTCTTATGCCTGTGCTCACAGACAGGATGACATTTGTCTTAAACATTCATATTCGCAAACTCTTATTCTACACTGCATCTCTCCAAAGATATTGCATCGTATTTGAGGTCTCCTCCAAATGTATAATTTATTATTGTAAATAAAGTGATAATAATTCCATCAGTGATATTTGAGATTTTTGGATGCCTAGATAAAGCCACAGAGAAAAAAGTTAGGGTTTATTTTAGGAAAAATATACTCTTTCTCAAAAAAACCCTTTATTGAGGTATGATTGACATACAAAAACCTGTACAGAATTAATGTACAAATTTGATGAGTTTGGAGATAAGTATTCACCTATGAAACCATCGCTACAATCTATGCCATAAACATATCTATCACCTCCAAGTTTCCTTCCACCCTCTTTATTATTATTATTTTGTGATAATAAAACTTAACATAAGATCTACCCTCTCAGTGAATTTTTAAGTATACGATACATTATTATTAACTATAGGCTCTATGCTGTACAGTAGATCTCTAGGGCTTATTCATGGTGAACAACCGAAACTGTACCCTTCGATTAATACCTTCTTATCACCCCTCCTCCCAGCCCCTGGCAACCATTATTCTACTCTCTGCTTCTATGAGTGGCTATTTTAGATTTCTCATGAAAGCAAAGCCTTGTAAAGTCCTCATAAATAAAAAGCCTTGCTTGTGATGATAGTTTCACGGGTGTATACTTATCTCCAGTCTCATCGAGTTGATACATTAAATGTACAGCTTTTGGTATGTCAATCATACATCAATAAAGCAGTTTAAAAAATAAAAGAAATTCAGAGCACTAAAAACAAAAGCTTCTGCACACCAAAGGAAACAATCAACAAAATTAAAAGATAATCTACATTTAGATTGGTTGGATTGGGTAGAATGGGACAAAATATTTGCAAACTGTCTGACAAAGGGTTAATATCTAAATATATAAGTGACTCCTACAATTCAATAGTAAGAGAACAAATAATGCAATTAATAAATGAGCAAAGGAACCAAATAGACATTTAGCCAAAGAAGACATACAAGTGGCCAACAGGCATATGAAAAGGTGTTCAGCATCACTAATCATCAAGAAAATGATAGTGCCTCTCACCAATAAGGAGGCTATTATCTAAATAACAAAAGTAGCAAGTGTTGAGGAGAATGTGGAGAAAAGGAGACCGTTGTACACTGTTGGTGGGAATGTAAATTGCTACAGATACTATGGAAAATAGTATGGAGTTTCCTCACACGATTAAAAATAGAACTACTATGTGATCCAGTAATCCCACTTCTGGGTATTAATCCAAAAGTATTCATATCAGGATCTTGAAGAGATATCTGTACTCCCATGTCCATTGAAACATTATTCACAATGGATCAAGACATGGAAGCAGCCTAAACATTCATTGATGGATGAATGGATAAAAAAAATGTGGTATATATAGAAAATGGAATATTATTCACCTTAAAAAAGGAAATCTTGCCATTTGTGACAATATGGATAAATTTAGAGGCTAAATATACCCTTATATTGAACGATCTCCTTGTTTATTATGTATATTTATGCCTATATATCTTATTAGCCTAAACATTATGTTTCTATATGGCTGTTTAACTACTTGTTATGGTATAAAAATTGACTACCTGTTACTCTGAAATCGTTAATGATATAAAGAAAGAAATCTTGGAGCTACATTATGAAATGTGTTTTCTTTCAGCTGAGCTGAACTTATTTACAGTCTTATTATTGTTATGTCAGCAGCTATCATGAAAGTTTATTATACATATAATAGAGTTGTTTCAAGTATTTTTTATATGAAGCAGTACTGTTTTCTGAAAGAATCTATAACTTTTTCCCAGGAACTATTTACTTTTATTAAATCTCATCAAAGATTTTCTAATATACCAACATGCTAGTATGAACATTTAATATCTATATTTTCATGTAAGAAAAACTTGTCTATTTAATAGAGATGCTATATAGAAAATGCAAGAATTTAACAGAGGTCCTTGATAATGTTTATTAAAAACTAATAGTGAACATGAATACAAAAATTCCTTAACAAGGACATGATTGTTATAATAAAAAAACTAATTGGAAATGTGTGTGTGTTTAGCTAATATAAATTTTGGTCAAAAGTGTATCATTTGAGCTTGGCTGAATTAATCTATAGCCTTATTTCAATCATGTCAGTCCCATCATGGAATCAACAAACCCTGGCAAGACTCTGTCATCCAAACCAGTGTTTTTCTTCTCTATATTGCTACACAGGACCAAAGTGACACAAGATGACAATAGAAACAATATTAAGCGATGTAAAACTTATGGAGACACTAGTTCAAAATGAGTTGTGACCTGAAATCATATTGCTTAAAAATTTGCAAAACAAAATCAGGGAACTTTCGTGGGCATAGTTATCCTAAATCATTCTCTCTAGGTGATTTATATTTGATAGTGCCCTTAAGCTATTTTCTACATATTATGATTCCTTGACTAAATAGAACATTTCAGCTTCACAAAATTTCTTTCTGAGCCTGTGTAAAACCATTAGAAGCAGATTAATAACTACTTATTTTGATGATAGGTGTTTTACTGTGTGTAATAGAAAAGAGATTCAGAGTTCAAGATGCTAGGAAATCATTCTGTAGCTGTGCTTTCTATCTTAGGCCTGAGGGAAGAAAAGAAATCGATGTTCATGAGGGCTATTCACACAACACATCCATAAACTCAACAGCTATTTTTCTTTTGTAATATTTTAAAGATTACTAGTAACAGTTAAATAATAGTACTAAGTAATTATTTTAATCTCATTATGTACTTCTCATGTTCAGTTCCTTAATGAATGGAGATTATTTTTTGTTTGGTATTTCATCTTAAGAGTCCTTAGTTAATGGTGCCCTGTTATCTTGGTCTTTGCTTACTTGCTTTTTTATTATATACAATGTAAACCCATGAACCAACACATATCAAAAATTCAACACTACTTGTAGCATCCATCTGTAAATGTGCTCCTCCCCATCCCATCTTCCACGTCTCTTAATCCTTCCCCATCCCATATCCTCCATGTCTCTTAATCTCTTTCTTATTTTCCACCTCCTGATCTTTCTTTATTGCTTTCAAAGTAATTTTTTACATACATTTTTCAAGCTCATAAATTCTCTTTCAAATGCATCTAAAAGGTCATTTAACCTGTCCATTGAGTTTGTTTTTATTTCAAAGTTTATGTCTTTCATTTCTAGAAATTTGATTTATTTTTTAAATCTGCCAATCATTCTTCATCACTTCTTGTTCTATGCCTACCTTACAACTGCATTTTTTATTTCCTTAAATTTTCTCCATAGCTATCCCATACTCTACACCAGACAGTTGCCAAATCTGCAGTCCTTGCTGCCTAGTCTTTGTATCTTACTTTGCTGTTTACATCATAGAGGTTTGGTTTCTAGTTGGTTTGGTAACCATCACCTGTGATTGTAATTCTGCAGGTATCTTGGGCAAACTTTCTTCCAGATACAGTTTGTTTCTAATTCTGACAGTGGCCAGCCCTGACCCACAACCACTTCAGCAGCCTTCTGACTCAGAGGAGATGTCTCAAGATCAACTTACGACTCTTCTTGTAGTCATACAACTGGGGGCATCTAGGTTCAGACGAGCCCACCAGCTTGTCGGCTCCAACTCTTTCCTGTTCTGTATTTGGCTCAGTCTCTCAGCCTCATCTCCAGGTCCAGCTTTCTGATGCTTCACCTCCAGGTTGCTGAAGATCTGACTCTTGGTCCCCTAGCCCTGCTCAGGTTTTTTTGTTTTGGGCAAGTTGAGCCTGGAGACTCCTCCTACCATTGGTGAAGACAGCAATGGTATAAAGAAGGAATCTCATAGTGGGGAGACATCACCACTCTGGTAAGTGTTGGCAAGTTTTTCAGCCTTCTCTTTAAACACATGCACCAAAGAGATATAGAGACAGAGATAGAGATGATATATCATAGATAGATAGATAGATAGATAGATAGATAGATAGACAGACAGACGGGACATTTTATTCTGGCACTCGGCTTTCACGTTTTTTTGAAGAAGCCAATAAACTATTCTAAACAAGGGATTTATTTTATCTAGCTCAGAAGAGTATCAGAGCTTAAAGACTTTCGTACTGTTTCCCTAATATTCAAAATCAATTTTCATTTTTGTAACTTTATGCTTCTGTTTCCTGAAAACAATTCTTCCTATAATTGTAGATAATGATTATAGTCTCTTGAGTTTATATATTGCATCCATTTCATCCATTTTAATAGTATTCTTTCATGTTAGCTTAAGCTTTATTAAGAATTTTATAGAATTTTCGAAACGTGGTTAACTACTTACGTAGCTCTTAAAAGGAAACAATCAGTGGGAAAATCAAGTCTGTATAAACGTGATTGGAAACAGCACACGATATATGGTAAAAATGCAACTATTTTAAAAATGGAATCTGTGAAGTAGGGTGCTGAAAAGCTGTACAGAATATTTTGATTTTCTTTTGGTCTCTAACTTTTTAACAACACCATTTTCAAAGAAAAGGAAGTGAAACTATTGTCTGTGAGTTAAAAATTGGAAGAAAACATGGCGTTATAAGAAAAGCTAATGATCTTCATATGCCTAGATTAAAAAATATATGAGATGATAAATTAAATATATGTTTACTCAATTGTAGCACCTAGATAAAAATGCAAATGTTGTATGTGAAACCATAAACAGTACTTAATTAAATAATGACTCAGTGTCTGGAGAAAAAGAGACCTACGCAATAACTAGTTTTTTTCCTTCTTGATGTAAATGCAAATTAAATCATTAATAGTTTATAAATGAACTAGCTAAGAGACGGCTAATGCATATCCTGTTCTAAATTAAATAAAAGCAATGTGTTTCATTACCTCCACTGAGGTAAACTCCAAAATTACTTTATATTTATGAAATATGTTTTAAATGTTTATCTTATTGTTTTGCTCCCATGAAATCATTCTTTATGCTGCTGTGAATTTTGGTATAAAAGAAAAGTCAGTCAGAATATCATTTTCTCTCATTATTCTATTCAACTTCCCCCTCTCCTTTCTCTTTCTGTCTGTCTGTCTCTCTCTAAACATATATATGTGTGAACATGCACACACACTCCACCCAAATATTAATATCACAAGAGGATAAAAGAAACAATAAAATTATATCACCTTATTTGATTTTGGGTCAGCCCCAGAATTAGGTAACTATTTTGGCCACTGAGATTTATTGGTCATATTCACATAAGGGCTTGTTATGGTACATTTCACTTCAATATTTATAGAATCTGTTTGCAGCTGGTCCTTTAAGGACTTTCTAATATGGTGGAGAACTGAAATGAATAAAAGCAAATGTGTTATATGATCAACTGTTAATGATTAGTATATCTTAAAATTGTGTGTCTTCATGATGGAGTTTGGCTTATATCCAGACCATCCTCTCTCGGTACTCAGAATTCTCCTCAGTATCCCCCTCTTCTCTGCCCAAAGAAGGCAAATAAAATGTAATTCTAGCAAGCAAAATAATGTAATTGTGAAAGCAAATCCTCTGAAAAACATGCATCCCCAAAGCAAATATAAACTGCCCTTAACACTCTTTTAGATTATCAATGTCCTGCTTCCCTTTATTATAACTAATAGTTGAGTTTCCTGTAAATAAATTATTTGAATAAGGCTATATATAGCAAACAAAGAATATAAATCATAGAAACGAATAAATAATTATTCAACTATTCAAATATACTTTGAAATTCACATTGATTAGTGCAGTGAGATGTGAGGATAATAAGCGGGAGGGCAAATTAGGGGAGAATTTTCAGGAGGAAATAAATTTATTTCTTTATCTAATATTTTTGCTTCTATTTAATTACAAAGGATTGCCATGCCGTAGGAAGATGCCATGTTGTTATGAAACATGATTGAGCCAAGGAGTTTGTGTGGGAGAAGGCCTAGTATTGACAGAGCAGGGCGCGATAAGCCCAGGCAAAGAGTAACCATAGCAACAATTCACATTTGTCTAGTTATTTGCAGCTGGTGAAGAGCTCTAACATCCATTCTTTCCTTTGATACATAACCTTTTTGATTAATAAGGTAGATGATATTGTTCTAATTTTAAATATGAGGAAACTCCGAAAACATTAACTGTGATAACCAAGATACTCAGTTTGAAATTTACAGAACTGGGTCAAATGGCACAAAATAGTGTGGTAGAGAATTTTATGCTTTTCATGTGGGCAACTATCCCTGAAAAACATAGGTGGAGAGTTGAAAATTGGTAAAGTCTCAGAGTACTATCTCCCAGTGAATGCAGTGAGCGTGTACTTGAGAGAATTTCACTGTGGGGAGGAACATAAGCAGGTGGTTGCTCAGCCACTCAGCCTACCAAAATAATGTTGGTGGCCTTATGAAATGTAGGCAATTGTTTTCAAAGATGGTCGGTAGCAATTACTGCCATGCTGCTCCAACTAAGGTAGCATCAACTTCCCCGTCCCCTAAATATGGGGTAGACTTGGGACTTCTACACCAAGTTTTTATTAGGCTTTAACATAGACTTGCAGAAGGAAAAAATATTTACAAGTATTATTTTATTATCTTTCTTTTGAGACATAGAGAGCAACATTGTCTTAGTCTCAGGCTGTGATAACAAATTACCAAAATTGAGTGGCTTAAACAAAAAATTTATTTTTCACTTTTCTGGAGGCTGGGAAGTCCAAGATCAAGACTTACGCAGAGCTTTTATCTGGTGAGGGCCCACTTCCTCATTCATAGACAGTCCTGTGTTCTCACACAATGGAACGGGTGAAGGAGCTCCCTGAGGTCTCTTTTATATGAGCACTAATCTCATGCACAAGAGCTCCACTCTCATGACCTAACATCCCAAAGGCCCCATCTCTTAATACCATCACACTGGAGATGAGATTTCAACATAAGAATTTTAGAGAACACAAACATTCAGTCTACAGTAAGCATTTTATTCATCTTTGGGCACTCCTTTCTCTCCATCTTAACCATTGCAAAATAAACCTAAATGCACATGCAATAAAAATTTATTGTGTAAATAAACAGATTGTACTTGTGACTCAGCCAGCTAGTTTACTACTCAGTGTTTATTATTTCCTACCTCCTTACTAACAGAACTCTGATTTTGTTATATATGCAAGTGGCCGCCTTAAGAAAAAATGAGTTTCCTAGCATCCTTTATAAATATGGGATACAGTTCTGGCCATTGAGATCTAAGGGAAAGTAGAACGTGTGCCCAACTCCTTAAAGGGAAGCCAACTCAGTCAAAATGGCCCTTTGACCTTTTGTTCTTCCCATCTTTCTGCCTGGAATATGGTTGTGATATCGAAGCTCTAGCACTGTCTGTCACAATGAAATGAGATGAACATGCTAAGGAGAGCTGAGCAGGAGGACAGAAGAAACTGGGTCTCTGATGGTATCATGGAGATTTTAAGCCTGCCCTAAATTGCTAACCATGCAATTTTCACTATTTGAAGAAAAATACATACTCAACTTGTTTAAGTTTCTCTTACTTAGGTTTTCTGTTATACGTGGCTGAACTCAATATATTGTCCTTTTGCAGTGCAGACTATTCCATTTCCAGATGACTAAACTGAGGCACCTAGAGGTTAAATGGTACCAAAGCTTATATACCAGGTAGGTTGCAAAGTGCAAGGAGGAACTCTGGTTTCCTGAATTTTTTTCTTTCTTTTTTCTTTTTTCATCAGAGCTTTCTTTCCTATAATACAGCCAGAGTGCTTATGGAGTAGCAAGATCTTTAAGGACAGGAGCTAACCTTTATTTTATTTTTTTAAATTTGTCTTTGGATCTTCCGAATATAAACATAAGTGCCAGACATTGGTTTTGGTACTGGATCCCCAGAGAAGAAGAATGAGTCTCCTGTCTTTATGAAGCTTATGTTCTAATGAGTGGATAAATAAATCTGTGAATAACCAGTCTATTGCTTTCTCTTTCTTTCTGAATGACAGACTTACCAGAGATTATAATGATTTATTTCTCACATTAGAATAGCATGTGCATGTGTCTACTTTCTTACCTCCTCCATTTCACCAATGAGTGATTTGAGATCCATTGACAGGAAATGTTATGCTCAAGGACACACAATCCTGGAAGAAACTTTAACATTATGGAAGGAACGTTGTTTACTTTAAGTGCCCTAATAGGAAACCAAAGCCAACAAAGATTTATGGTTTTAGGGTGTCTGCAAACTGAAGGGTCGACACCAAATTGTGCAGAAACACAATGCTTTCTTTTACATCAGTGCAATAGATAACCACCTAGGACCAAAAGACCAAGCAGAGTCTAAAATAACAGGTGGATTCATGAAAAGCAGCAGCTTTTGCAAGCTTCAAAACCAAACACTTCTCTCAGATAGCGACTCAAGACACAAAGGATCAGCCTTGGGCAAACTTGCTCCTTTAGAAGATTCTCGGCAAGGTGGCTTTTTACAGGATAACTTTGGTTGATGCTAAGTGCAAAGAAACTAAACAGAGCTGATTTTTTTTTAAGTATTTAATTCTTAAAGCAATAAGTTAATTTGAATCAAGTCTGACACTTCGTTGTCATGGGCAAAACAGAGTTTAAATCAAATATTTCTCAGCTATTTGGAGAAAAATCAATACTATTTACAGTTACAGTAAAAGTGAGTGTGGATCTTAAATCTTGGCCATCTTATTTGTTGGTTCTTATCAGAAAATCCTTTAAGACGGGATGAGCACAGAATAACTATGGAAGATCTCGTAGGGAAACTTGTCCACATGAGAAGAAACTTCTAGATATACTGTGTTTGATGTATTGACCGAATGTTCTGCTTAGGAAGAGTCACTTTACAGAGACAGATGACATTAAAGCTAAATTTTAAGCAAATTTCTTATTTTAACTCATGGCATTTATTTTTGTGTGTGTCCCCTTTACGTGATCACAAAAAGAGTGAAAGAAAACAGCTCAAAGTTTAGGAAGTTTATCCTGAAATGTCATTATTCTTTACAGAAAGAAATGATATTTACAGAATTATGAGAACTTGAAAGTTTTTCTATACACAGGATATCTTCTGTCTTTTTTATATGAATTTCCATAATATATAATCAAAAATTTTATTGCATTCATTTTATATAAACACCATGGGAAATGGTTATCTTTAGACGCAGTCTGATATTAGGTGTTAAATTTAAGCTTGTCTATTTGCATACTGCAAGCAGTGTCAGATTACATTTCGAATGCCATACTATTCTGTAGAAATTGTACAATTTACCCTTTCAAGAAATGTTTACATTGCAGGCTTGCATTTTTGCAGCTCTTAGAAATTATAGATCTTATGATAAATGTTGGACTTTCTATATTTAATATATTCTAACTGTAACACAGATGTCAGCAGAGGTCACCCTGCCCCTTGGGAAATATATACACATTTATACGATGTGTACATGTAATACATATACGATGTATATATGCATATATGTGTGTGTGTATATATGTATACACACATGCCAGTTTTAGTAGCCTAACTGTGTCTCCCCCATTATTTTCTTACAGTGCCATACCCAGTGAGGGGAGGTGGGTGTGGTCCACTTTGATACAGGCATTGTCTTTAGATAATTAAAAATAATAATAAAATCAACTCAAAATTAATATTTTTATCACCATATGCCAACAATTCTAGGTAATGCTAATGATAAAGTTCTCCTCCCTGAAAATATCTTTGCTGATCTAAATAATAAACAATTGTGACAGTTACTGCTGCATTTTAATTAATTAAATACACACACTCATGTGTGTGTATGTGTGTGTGGGTGCATGTGTATGTGTGTTTTAAATTAGCACAATTTATTACTCATCCTCTAAATAATTGCTGCTTCATTTTCTTAATTCTCTCTGCTCTCTATCTAACCAGATATGGAGCATAACCCATTTTTCATGATATTCTAACCCAAAAACCAAAATAAAATAAAATTGCCATACAAAACATTTGTGTGTGGGCTTTTCTACTGAGAAGTTGATACTTTTCTACTGAAGAGTAAACTTCTTGAAAACTCAATTCCCTCTAACTTGCAAAGCAATTTCGTTCTCTACTCCTGGTTCTACCTCACCACAGGGAAGACTCATTAATGCGCTCTGCTTGACCACAGAAAAGTGATCGACTTCAATTTCCACCATTTAGCAGCACAGAAGAAATGAAATCAGTTTTGGCATTTGCAAAATAGAGATGTATTTCCAACTCGTAGAAGCTATACCATTTCCCTAGATGGTGCAAGTGACTACTGCTAACCTTCGTTATAAATAGTATTTCCACTTCACTATCTAGCAATTTAAAAGAGATCTCAGAGGCTGGCCCGGTGGCGTAGTGGTTAAGTTCATGGGCTCTGCCTCAGCGGCCGGGGGTTCACAGGTTCAAATCCCAGGTGCGGACCTAGCACCGCCGGTCAAGCCATTCCGTAGCAGTATCCCACATAAAATAGAGGAAGACTGGCAACAGATGTTAGCTCAGAACCAATCTTCCTCACAAAAAAAAAAAAAAAAAGAGAGAGTGAGTGAGTGAGAGATCTCATATTGATAAAAGTAGATTTCAGGACACTCTGGTTTTGAGAATAAAGTTGGCCTTGAGAAAAATCATTTTTCTCTCTAATTTTTAGCCTCAGCACCTGTAAAAGGGAGGCTCATTCCAGAATTCCTATTAAGTATCGATAATGATGTTGAGGAACCTTGCATGCGACTTTTTATGGCTGCCATAGCCAAGTGCACGGATCATGTTTTATTTTTTTATTTTTTCCATTTACCCCAATATTTTATTGTGAATATTTTCAAACAAACAGAAAAGTTGAACTAATTGAGCAGTGAACACCATATCTCACCATCTAGATTCTACTATGAACATCTTGCTGTTTTCCATAGTGGCTGCACAAGTTTACATGCCTGCAAGCAGTGTGCGAGGGTTCCCTTTCCTCCACATCCTCTCCAACACAGGTTATTTCTTATCTTTTTAATAATACTCATTCTGACAGGTGTGAGTTGATATCTCATTGTGGTTTTGGTTTGCACTAATAATTAGTGATATTGAACATCTTTTCATGTGCCTGTTGGCCATCTGTATATCTCCTTTGGAAAAATGTCTGTTTGTATCCTCTGCCCATTTTATAATTGGGTTGTTTGCTTTTTTGTAGTTGAATTGTATGAGTTCTTTATATATTTTGGATATTAACCCCTTATTGGATATATGGTTTGCAAACATCTTCTCCCAATTCATAGGTTGTCTTTTCATTTTGTTGTTGGTTTCTTTTGCCATGCAGAAGCTTTTTTTTTTTTTGCAGTCATTTTTTTATTATGACATAACTGAAATATAACCTTATCTTAGTTTCAGGTGTACAATATAATGATTTGAAATATGTATATATTGTGAAAGGATCATCAGAATAAGTCTGGTTAACATCTATCACTACATATAGTTACAAAAAACTTTTTTCTTGTGATGAGAACTTTTAATTTACTCCTTTAGCAAATTTCAAGTATACAATACATTATTGTTAAGTATAGTTACGCATCATACATTAGATCTCTAAAACTTATTCACTTTATAACTGAAAGTTTTTACTCTATGACCAACAGCAACCCATTTCTCCCACCTCTTAAACCATGGCAACCATCATTCCAGTCTTTGTTTCCTTAAGTTTAGCTTTTTTAGATTTCACCTAGATTTCGCGCAGTATTTGTCTTTACGTCTCTGGCTTATTTAATTTAACATAATGTCCTCCAAGTTCATCCACATTATTGCAAATAGTAAGATTTCCTTTTTCTTTTTAAGGCTGAATAATATTCCAAATTTTATATATCTGAATTCATTTTTTTCATTTATTTGTTTATTTTCAGATGTACATCATGATATATTTCGAATTCTGTGTAGATTACATCATGTTCACCACCTGAAAACTAACTATAGTGCATGTGAGCTTAATCACCCCTTTTGCCCTCCCTCCTCCCCCCTTCCCCTAAGGCAACCACCAATCCAATCTCCAATGCTATGTGTTTGTTTGTGGTTGTTTTTATCTTCTACTTATGAGTGAGATCATATAGTATTTGACTTTCTCCCTCTGACTTATTTCACTTAGCGTAATACCCTCAAGGTCCATCCATGTTGTCACAAATGGCCAGATTTCATCATTTCTTATGGCTTAGTAGTATTCCATTGTGTATATATACCACATCTTCTTTATCCATTTGTCCGTTGATGGGTACCTAGGTTGCTTCCAAGTCTTGGCTATTGTGTATAATGCTGCAATGAACATAGAGGTGCAAGTATCTTTATGCCTTTGTGTTTTCAAGTTCTTTGGATAAATATCCAGCAGTGGGATAGCTGGATCATATGGTAGATCTATCCTTAATTTTCTGAGGATACTCCATACTGCTTTCCATAGTGGCTGCACCAGTTTGCACTGCCACCAGAAGTGAACAAGGGTTCCCTTCTCTCCATATCCTCTCCAACATTTGTTGTTTCACGTTTTGTTAATTATAGCCATTCTGACCAGAGTGAGGTGATACCTCAATGTAGTTTTGATTTGCATTTCCCTGATAGCTAATGATGTTGAGCATCTTTTCATATGCCTGTTGGCCATCCGTGTATCTTCTTTGGAGAAATCTCTGTTCAGATCTTTTGCCCATTTTCTAACTGGATTGTTGGTTTTTTTGTTGTTGAGCCATATGAGTTCTTTGTATATTTTGGATATTAACCCCTTATCTGATATGTGGTTTGCAAATATCTTCTCCCAATTGTTAGGTTGTCTTTTCGTTTTGTTGATGGTTTCCTTTGCTGTGCAGAAGCTTTTTAGTTTCATGTAGTCCCATTTGTTCATTTTTTCTTTTGTTTCCTTTGACCAGTGAGACATGGGACTTGAAAGTATGCTGCTGAGACCGATGTCAAAGAGCATACTGCCTATGTTTTCTTCTAGAAGTTTCATGATTTCGGGTCTTACATTCAAGTCTTTAATCCATTTTGAGTTGATTTTTGTGCATGTTGTAAGGGAATGGTCCACTTTCATTCTTTTGCATGTGGTGTCCAGTTTACCCAACACCATTTATTGAAGAGACTCTCCTTTCTCCATTGTATGCTCTTGGCTCCCTTGTCGAATATTAGCTGTCCATAAAAGTGTGGGTTTACTTCTGGGCTCTCAATTCTGTTCCATTGATCTGTGTGTCTGTTTTTGAGCCAGTACCATGCTGTTTTGGAGAAGCTTTTTAGTTTCATGCCATTCCATTTTTTATTTTTTCTTTTGTTTCTCTTGACTGAGGAGACAAATTTAAAAAGATACTGTTAAGACTGATGTGAAACAGTGTACTGCCTATGTTTTCTTCTAGTTTTGTGGTTTCAGGACTTGCATTCAAGTGTTTAAACCATTTTGAATTAATTTTGGTGTATGGTGAAAGATAGTGGTCTACGTTCATTCTTTTGAATGTGGCTGTCCATTTCCCAACACCATTTATTGAAGAGACTTTCCTTTCTCCATTGTATGTTCTTGGCTCCTTTGTCAAAAATTAGCTGTCCGTAGATGTGTGGGTATGTTTCTGGGCTCTCAATTCTGTTCCATTTATCTGTGCGTCTGTTTTTGTGCCAGTACCATGCTATTTTGATTGCTTCAGCTTTGTAGTATACTTTGAAATCAGGAAGTGTGATATCTTCAGCTTTATTCTTTTATCTCAGGATTCCTTTTGTTGTCTGAGATCGTTTGTTGTTCCATATAAATTTTAGGATTCTTTGTTCTTTTTCTGTGAAAAATGTCTTTGGGACTTTGATAGGGATTGCAATGAATCTGTAGATTGCTTTATGTAGTATGAACATCCTGACTGTGTTAATTCTTCCAATCCATGGAGCATGAATATCTTTCCATTCCTTTGTGTCTTCTTTGACTTCTTTCAACAATGCTTTATAGTTTTCAGTATACAGGTCTTTCACTTCCTTGGTTAAACTTATACCTAGGAATTTTATTATTTTTGTTGAGATTGTAAATAGAATTGTATTCTTGATTTCTTTTTCTGCTAGTTTGTTGTTAGTGTATAGAAACCCAACTGATTGTTGTATGTTGATTTTATACTCTGCAACTTTACTGTATTCTTTAATTATTTCTAATAGTTTTTTTTGTGTATTCTTCAGGGTTTTTTATACATAAAATCATGTCATTTGCAAATAGTGATAGTTTTACTTTTTTCTTTCTAATTTGGATACCTCTTATTTCTTTTTCTTGCTTGATTGCTCTGGCTAGGACTTCCAATAATGTGTTGAATACGACTGTCAAAAGTGGGCATCCTTTTCCTCTTCCTGTTCTTAGAGGATTAGCTTTCAGTTTTTCACCTTTTAGTATGATGTTAGCTGTGTGTTTGCTGTATATTGCCTTTATTATGTTGAGGTATCTTCCCTCTATACTCATTTTTTGAAAGTTTTTTTAATCATAAATGGATGCTGAATCTTGTCAAGTGCTTTCTCTGCTTCTACTGAGATGCATATGATTTTTCTTCTTTTTTTTTTTTGTTAATGTAGTGCATCACATTGATTGATTTGTGAATGGTGAACCATCCTTACATCCCTTGGATAACTCCCACTTGATTGTGGTGTATGATCCTTTTAATGTATTGTTGTATTAAATTTGCTAATATTTTGTCAAGTATTTTTGCATCTGTGTTCATCAGCAATATTGGCCTGTAATTTTCTTTTTTTATGTTGTCCTTGTCTGGTTTTGTTGGTCTTGTAAAGTGAGTTAGGAAGTATCTCCGTCTTTTCAATTTTTTGGAATAGTTTGAGAAGAATAGGTATTAAATCTTTGAATGTTTTGTAGAATTCACCATGGAAGCTGTCTGGATCCTGCACTTTTGTTTTTAGGGAGGTTTTTGATTACTGTTTCAATCTCTTTACTAGTGACCAGTCTATTTAGATTCTCTATTTCTTCTTGACTCAGTTTTAGAAGGTTGAATGATTCTAAGAATTTATTCATTTCTTCTAGGTATCCAATTTGTTGGTGTATAGCTTTTCATATTATTCTCATAATTTTTTGTATTTCTGTGGTATCTGTGACAATTTCTCCTCTTTCATTTCTGATTTTATTTATTTGAGCCTCCTCTCTTTTTTTCTTAGCAAACCTAGCTAAAGGTTTGTCAATTTTGTTTAACTTTTCAAAGAACCAGCTCTTAGTTTCATTGATCTTTTCTATTGTCACTTTAGCCTCTATTTTATTTACCTCTGCTCTGATTTTTATTATTTCCTTCTTTCTACTGATTTTGAGCTTTGTTTATTCTTCTTTTTCTAGTTCCTTTAAGTGTAATGTTTAATTTTTTGAGCTTTTTCTTGTTTCTTAAGGTAGGCATGTATTACTACAAACTTCCCTCTTAGTACTGCTTTTGCTGTATCCCATAGATTTTGATATATTGTATTTTCATTTTCATTTGTCTCCAGGTATTTTTTTTGTTTTTTACTGTGATTTCTTCATTGATCTAGTAGTTGTTCAGTAGCATTTTGTTTAATCTCCACATATTTGTGACTTTTCCAGTTTTCCTCTTGCACTTTATTTCTAGTTTCATATTGTTGCGGATGGAAAAGATGCTTGTTATCTTCTTGAATTCATTGAGACTTGTTTTGTGGCTTAGTATGTGATCTGTCCTGGAGAATGTTCCATAAGCATTCAAAAAGCATATGTATTCTACAGCTTTTAGGGGGAATGTTCTGTATATATCTTTTAAGTTCATCTGGTCTCATGTGTAATTTATAGCCAGTGTTTCCTTATTGATCTTATCTCTGGATGATCTATCTATTGAGTTCAGTGGGGTGTTAAAAAAGTCTCCTGATATTATTGTGTTATTGTCATTTTCCCTTTTTATGTCTGTTAATATTTGCTTTATGTATTTAGGTACTCCTATCTTGGAAGCATAGATATTTACACGTGTTATATCCTCTTGTTGGGTTGTTCCCTTTATCATTATGTGATGTCCTTCTTTGTCTCTTGTTACAATTTTTGTTTTGAAGTCTATTTTGCATGATATAAATATTGCTACCGCAGCTTTCTTTCTGTTTTCATTTGCATGAAATATCTTTTTCCATCACCTCACTTTCAGTCTGTGAGCATCTTCAGATGTGAAGTTTGTCTCTTTTATGTAGCATATATATGGGTCTTACTTTTGTCCATTCAGCCACCCTATGTCTTTTGATTGGAGCTTTTAGTCCATTTACATTTGAAGTAATTATTGATAGATATGTACTTAATGCCATTTTGTTACATTTTTTCTCGATGTTTTATAGTTCTTCTCCATTCTTTCTTCTTTTCTTGCTTTCTTCCTTGTAATTTGATGACTTTCTTTGTTATTATCTTTGGGTTCCCTTCTCTTTATTTTTTTGTGTATTTATTCTAGGTTTTTGGTCTGTGGTTACCATATATAGCAATCTATATTAGGTTTAGGTTCTCTTAAGTTCAACCTCATACTAAACGCCCTACACATTTACTCTCCCCTCTCAATTTTATGTTTTTGACATCACATTTTACCTTTTGATTTTGTGTATCCCTTACCCTCTTATTGTAGATATAGATAATTTTAATACTTTTGTCTTTTGACCTTCTTACTAGCTTTATAGGTGGTTGATTCACTACCTTTACTGTATATTTGCCTTTGCCAAATATTTTTTCTGTGCTAGCCCTCTTATTTCTACTTGTAGCTTTTTCTTTTCCACTTAAAGAAGTTCCTTTAACATTTCTTGTAAGGTCAGTTTAGTGGTGATGAACTCTTTTAGTTTTTACTTGTCTGGAAAACTTGTTCTCTCTCCTTCTATTCTGAATGATAAACTTGCTGGGTAGAGTATTCTTGGTTGTAGGTTTTTTCCTTTCAGCCCTGAATATATTGTGTCACTCTCTTCTAGCCTGTAAGGTTTCTGCTGAAAAGTCAGCTGATAGCCTTATGGGGTTTCCCTAGTATGTAACTTGCTGTTTTTCTCTAGCAACTTTTAAGATTCTCTCTTTATCTTTAGCTCTTCACTATTTAATTATAATGTATCTTGATGTGGGACTCTTTGGGTTCATCTTGTTTGGTGCTCTCTGTTCTTCCTGTACCTGCATGTCTGTTTTCTTCCTTAGGTTAGGGAATTTTTCAGCTATTATTTCTTCAAACAAATTCTCTGACCCTTTGTCTCTCTCTTCTCCTTCTGGGACACCTATCATGAATGTTAGTATGTTTGATGTCATCCCAGAGGTCCTTAAATTGGCCTCATTCTTTTTAATTCTTTTTTCTTTTTTCTGTTTAGCTTGGGTGATTTCCTCTACTCTGTTGTCCAGATCACCAATCCATTCTTCTTTGTTATCTACTCTGCTGTTGATTCTCTCTAGTGAATTTTTCATTTTAATTATTGCATTATTCAGCTCTCATTGGTTCTTTTTTATGTTTTCTAATTCTTTGTTGAAGTTCTCACTATGTTCATCTATTTTTCTCCTGAGTTCAGTGAGCATCCTTATGGCCTTTACTTTGTACTCTTTATCAGGTAGATTGTTTCTCTCTCTTTTGCTCAGTGCTTTTTCTGAAGATTTGTCCTGTTATTTTATCTGAACATATTTCTTTGTCTCCTCATTTTTTCTACTTCTCTGGGCTTATTTCTATGTTTTACGTAGGTCAACTACATTCCCTGATCTTGGAAATGTGGTCTTATGTAGGAGATGTCTTATGGGGTCCAGCAACATGCTTCCCTCTTGTTACTCTGCCAAATGCTCCAAAAATGTGCTCTGTGAGTTGCATGTGCCCTTCTGTTGTGATGGGGCCACTATTGCTGCAGGCACATGAGTGGGCTGAGCTGGGCCCCCTTGTGGCTGGGTTTGTAGCCCAGAGGCAAGGCTGTTGATAGCTCACTCTTGTGTGAAGCAAGCTCCCTGTGTGAGCTGGCTGTGTGGTCCAGGGATGTGAAACTGCCTCAGGTATCCTGGTGGGCAAGACAGGCCTCCAGCAGGCAGCACACAGCTGTTTCAGGTGTGTTGGTTGGTGGGGCAGGCACCTGTGCTAACAGGCAAGAGGGATGATTCCAAATGGCACTTGCCAGTGTCTGTGTCAGCATGGCTGAACTAGATCACAAAAATGGCTGCCACCAGTGTCTCAGTCCCTGGGGGCAGAGCCCAAGCCACCTCCTGCCTCTCTGGAGTGTGCTCCAAGCTTAGTCAGTGAGTCTCCTTAATCAGTGGACTATGCACTTTCCTATCTGGTGTTCTGTGCTGGTTTCTGGGTTGAGTGTGTCTGTGCATGGGCCCTTTTAGAGCAGTTTTTCCTTCCCTGAAATTCTGTAGTTTTCTTGGGCATATTCTGCACTGGTTTTCAAAGCCAGATGTTTTGGGTCTCATCTGTCATGTGCTGGATCTAGGGGCTGGTGTGCCTAATGTAGATCTCAAACTCCTCATCCTCCAGGTAAAGCTCCATACTTATGAGATCTCTCCTGACCGTGAATTGCCGTGGCTAAGATGTGTTTTTTTCCCTCAGCAGGGCTGTATATCTGCCTCTTTCACCCTTCTCTGTGTTGTCCCTTGTGTTGGAGGTTCTTTTCATCCAGTTTCAGATCTCTCTCTGAGGGAATTGTGCCACAGGTAGTTGTAGGCTTGTTGAGTATGTGGAAGGAGGTGAGCTCAGGATCCTCTTACATTGTTATCTTCCCAAAAGAATCATGCTTTATTTTAAGAGTTTTATTGCCTATCAATACAAGAAATCCAGGAGTGATAAGAGTAACAAAAATGACATTAATTAAACATTTCCATGATTTGTGCTAAATGCTTCATAGGTATTCTTTCAACTGATCTTGGCATTTTCAGGTTGTCTTAGTAAATGGAACTACCATCCTTTGACTTGTTCAGGCCCCCAAACATTTGATTCTTCTATATTCCTCCTCCCTATGTGCAATGCTTTGGTGTGTCCCATCTACTATAAGCTACTATCACCTCTTATCAGGACTACAGCAGTCACCTTGTAATGAGTTTTCTGCTTCCATTTTCTCCCCTACAACAATTCATTTTCTATATAGCAGACAGAGTGAACTTTTAAAAATGCCAGTTAGATCATGTTACTGACCTGTTTTAACCTTTTATTGGCTTCAGAGTTGCACTAAAATCCATTTTCTTTACCTGCATTGACCTGAGTCACCCAAATGCTGCCTGCTTGTCTGACCATCTCTGTAACTTCTCTGTGCCCCCACAGGAGCCAGCAACCAGGCCTTATTCTATTTTTCATAAATTCCACATTTGTTCTTACCTCAGGGGCTTGGCATTTACTCTTTCTTCTTGCCGAGAAAGTTCTGGCCCAAATGCTTCACACTGCTGGCTCTTTCTTGTCAAGTGTCACCTCCTCAATGCCGCCTGCTCATGAACACTCCCTGGAGTATTACCACTAGGGCACATTTGTTGCTTTTACTACATCGTGTCTGTTTAGTGTCGAAATCACCTCTCCGGGGACATCAGGTCTCCTTAGGTGTATGCCCTGGAGCAATTTGTCATTTGTGTGCTGCTCCATGTTGTGTGATTGTGTATAGGTGCTAGTTTGAAACAAACAAATACATAATCCATTATAGTGCAGGATTTCTCCCATGGGCTTCTCCATCTTGTATGAGAGAAAATCTGTCATGTGCATAACGTACATAAGATATTTCCTTAGGAAAAAAATCTAGAAATTCAGGATAACTCTCGTGAAGGAGCTCATATAAGATATATGTAAATATGCATACTTACACATACATAAAAATGCAAAATGATGAGTGTATAGCTTGGTCGATTTTTATTACAACACGTCCATGACCCAGCACTTGTGTTAAGAAACGGAGCCTTGCTGGCACCTGAGAAGCCACCCTCATTTCCACTTCCATGAGCTATTATCTCCCTCCTCCTTTCCAAGGGTAAACTTTATCCTGACTTCTAACAGATTAGATTAGTTTTTCCTGGTTTTTAACCTTTTATAAACAAAATCATGCTATGCATATATACTTCTTTGTACATGACTTTTTTTTTTTTGCTTAATAGTATACTTTTCAAGATTTGTCCATGTTGCTGTGTATAGTTGCAGATTTTGGATTACTCTGTAGTATTCCACTAATTGAATAGAACAAATGTATGTCATTTGGGTCATTTCCAGGTTTGTGGCTATTAAGAATAGTGCTGTGGGGCTGGCCCCATGGCCGAGTGGTTAAGTTTGCGTGCTCTGCTTCAGCAGCCTAGGGTTTTGCCGGCTGGGACCCTGGGCGTGGACCCAGCACTGGTCATCAGGCCATGCTGAGGCTGGGTCTCACATAGCACAACCAGAAGGACCTACAACTAGAATATACAACTATGTACTGAGGGACTTTGGGGAGAAGAAGACAGAAAAATAAAGTTAAAAAACAAGAAAAAGAAGATTGGCAACAGATGTTAGCTCAGGTTCCAATCTTTAAAAAAAAAAAAAGAAAAGAATAGTGCTGCTATGGACATTATTGTACATGTCATTTGGTGACCATGTGTGTGTTTGTTGGGTGTACGACTAGAAGTAGAATTGTTAGACACAGAATATTCATGTTTGTGCAACCATTATCACTATCTAATTTCAAGGTATCTTCTTCACCCCAAAAATAAACCCTATATGCATTAGCAGCCATTCCCCGTTTACCCCAGCTCCACTCCCATGCAGACCTAGGCAATCGCTAGATTTGCCTCTTCTTGATATTTTATATAAATGGGATCCTACAATATGTGGTCTTTTGTGACTGGCTTCTTTCACTTACAGAATGTTTTCTAGGTTTATCCGTGTTGTAACTCGATTGTGAGTTTAAGCAGTCAGCACATATTTTGGCAGATGCTGCTGCTGGATCTGAGAATGAGTCCTGAAACTAGGAGGAATTGAAGATCTCCTAGAAGTCCCCTCTATTATTGGATTATGCTACACTGGTATAAGTCACCCTCTTGTCCCTAGCCTTGTGGACAAGTTTTTTCCTATGTCTTCAGAAATGTACTTCCCGAGCTGCTAGTGGCTTAAACCTATGCTGGACTCACTTCTTCAATCTCCTTCTTCTCACACAGATTGGAGATCTCTGTAAACTTGAATTTCTGTAGCCTTATCTTCATGTTGTCCCTTTAATTTTGACCTCTAAGAGTGGTCACAGAATTCAGTGACGTTCAGCATTTGCCTCTACTCTAGTGTCTGGCCCTGGAAATAACTTTGATGGTGAGTAACATTGTTCCTTCTAAACAATCCTCATCCTTATTTGAAAAACCTCTTTCACTGGCCAGAGTCAGCCTTCTTATTTTTTTCTAATTCAAGGTGTATTATTGCTTGTTGCATTATGTCTCAAGGCAGACTGAAGTTGACAGACAAATATTAGGCAAATATTAAATAATAATGCTGAAATCCTCTCTCTAAGATCTCTTGTTCTACTTAGTTTCGCTGGTTCTAAATAATTCATTAACTCCCTTCTCCCTTTCTTTCTCTTCCCCAACATCCAGGCCAGGGGGACTCCTGCATTATAAATTCACAAAGCAAACCAATATAAACATATGATAGAATGATTAAGAAAAACAGTGGGAGAGTTGCTTCCTTTTCATGTGTAACAGCCTAGAAGTGTTACCATGACTTTACAAATGCATCACAGTGTTTTAATGTTTCTTTATAGACTTTTTGGAATAGAAAATGTTTGGCTTACGGTCTCCCTAACTCTTTCATTTCAACATTTTAAAGACTACAATGGCATATATTTGCTGCATCTTTTGAAATTTCCAAAATATGAAAACAAAACTGGCAGAGTATGAGTGTGTGTTCATTACTCAAGCTTATGTAATAATTTGAGCTGCTTTCGGGACAGCAGCAACCAAATACGCCAACACATATATCATGAATTTTTTGTTCTGTTGTTATTGCTACTCAGAGCATATTATGTGATTTAATTCATGAGGATTTTATTAGCTTTATACTACTTTTATACTTACTGCTGATGCAATAGTCCAAAAAATTTCAACCTTGTAATATAAGCTCCCTCCCACCCCTCACCCCCCAATAAAACAACAACAACAACAAAGCAGGAGAGCATGGAAACAAGAATACTAGCAAAAGTGAAGAAAGAAAGTAACAGTTATCTTTTTAACAAAATCAGTGCAGAAAACCACTTCAAACAATATACTGCAAATAAGTGTACTTTTCCCTCCATGATTTAAATGGTTTTGGTATGGATTTCAGCAAATACGTATTAAGCATTTACTATTGTCGTGAAATGAAGGAGCGATTGCAAACCGAGCAAAGACAAGACTAAAAGGACAGACAGAATCTTTATTAAAAACAAACACCACAAGAAACAAAACGAAAGGCTAAGAATTCCTCAGTTTGAGGATAGTTATTTAAAAGCAACGTGTGATTCAAATGGGATCGTTACTTAAACGTTTTCAGCCAATAACATAGAGGAGCACACGCTTGTAAATCAATGATTATAAACAAATTGTATTTTGGGGTTTGGGGGGAACATGATATTGGAGAGGAGATAAGATGAAGCTGAACAGTTAAACTTAAAAGAAAGCAAAGATTCAGGAAAACCCTGGCTTCTGAAAGTGAAAGCCTTTGTTCAAGCTACCTGTGATTCGTCTTGAATACCTCTTGCCCTCTTGTCGATCTCAGCAATTTTCAAAACCAATTCATGGCCCACTACCTAAGACACCTCGTGAGACTTTCCACGGAAGATTGGGATGGGAAGGTGGCCAAAGTAAGTAAAGGCTCATTATTTAATATGGAAATCCCAAATTTGATGCTTTTTCTTCTTGTTGGAAAATGAAAAGAAAATAAAAGGTAAAGAATTCAAGATTTCTTCACTGGCAGAGAGATATATAACATATATACCAGTATGGCTGTATAATAATTCCAGATGAAGGTATATCTTTCTCAGTTCCTTCACAGTTCCCCAAAGGGACTGAAATTCCCATACAGGTGAGGGTTCTGACAGGTGGAAAAATTTGCTCTCTCCCATTCTCACACGGTCGCCTTGCTTTTTTGGTTTCTCTGGAGATGCCGCTATACGTCTGTTCGGTCACCACAAGCAAGGAAATGTTACAAAACTACTATTGTTCATTCTTAAGTATTTACCATAAGACTGGTAACCTGAAGGTGAATTTTTCAAGTATCCTTGAGGTTTCTAGCGTGACAAAACTCTAGGTATGCTTGAGACCTATCCAGCTATTGAGCACTTGCTGAGCTCCGTGCTAAGCAACTTTACTATTTCATCTAATCCTCAAAGCAGCTTCAAAGTTGATTGTATCTTTATCCCCATTTTATAGATTAGAAAACTGAGATTTAAAGGCATAGGTAATTTATCTGATTGAGGTCATACAGTTGGGAAACTGTAGCATCTAATCTAAACTTAGGTCTATTTCCATCATCTGCTAACCATGCTGTTGCATAATTTATTACGCCTGGGCAAGAAATGTTTCCAATTCATGTTTCTTTATTCCCCTTTCTACTTCTTCCACTGCTTTTTTTGATGTGAGCTTCTTTCCTACACTATACTTGCTTTTCACAGAAATATCCATGGTTTCTATTCATGTAACAATAATTTTATTGTCAAAGTGTTTTACCTTCATCATGTAGAATAATGTCTGTTTCTTTAAAGAAAAGAGAATTATCAGATGATATTGGATATGTATATGACATTGGGAAATAAATAGAAGAATAATTCACTATTTAAACTTATATTTATCATAGTCCCATAGAACAATAGAATTGAGTAGGTGTGTAGAAATGGGTTTGTTTTTTCCCATTTATTTCTATTTGGGAACAGCTGAGATCCACTGATTTAAAACTTTACCAAAGTCAAGACACAAACAGCCCATAGCAGAACGATGTCTCAAATCTTTTGATTTCAATTTCAGTGATGTTTAAAAAAAATTAATTTGAATTAATTAGACATTTAAAAATATTTTCCTCTTTTGTCCACTAGAGTCTGTCTTTCTGACCTTGTCCTACCTAGAGAGGAAATGTGGAAACATCTTAATAATGACGTAAACAATCGTTACCTAAAAGTTCTGCTCAGCATTGTCATTAGGATCATTTTTCACTCTATCACCCAGCAAACTTGTTTTCTAAAGTCAAGGGATGAAATAAAAAGCTAACTGTAAACACTTTAATGAAGACTTTCTGAATGATGTTTAAACAAATACATGGTGTTTGAATGTCTCAGCGCAACTGACATGTTAGAACTTGACCAATCTTAACAATAAATCTTTACTTCTCTTCTAAATTCTTAGCATGAATTGGAATGATTGCCTTTGTTTCTGCTGTTTCAGAAAAATCCTTTAGCTGTTGTTTTGGTTAAGCGCTCTAGTTCTAAAACAACAATTTACATTTCTAACTCTAAAATTTTAAAAATGATGTCTAAAATGACAGATATCAAGAAAAGAACTTTTGACAGCCTTTCTTTAATCAAAGTCTGTTAAATGAATCTATTTATAAGTGTTTAATCAACTGAACTTCTTGAGACTTAAAAAAAGCCACTTCTTTAGAAGATAGCCAGCAAGAGCAAAAGAGAAAATTCTGCCTGCCCTTTTGGTTGGATCTATATCAATACTTTAAAAGCTTTTTGCTGCTTTGAAACACAGGATTGGTTTCCTGACAGTGATTTATGTACTAATATCCCCAGCATATTGCCTCTTTTTCATAATCATAAACCTGTTCAAGTTTGGATATTAGAAGTAAACATGCCAATATAAAACATGCTGACCTTAAAAGTGGTGTTTCTCTCACATGCAAGCACCCCATAGGTAATGGCAAGTGGGGAGAAATAAAAAATGGAAAGAAAACAAAAACTTTCAGCCCATCAGGGACTCTTTTGAGGGAGACAGAAGATTTTTGATTATCCTTTTGGACTATGTGGATTAAATGCATGAGTGCTCTAGGAATATTAATAATTGGGTGCCTCACAGAGGCCAGTAATTTGGCACCCATTTAAACAAATAAAATGTCGACAGTTTTTGTCAGCGAGGCAGAGACCAAGGCTGGGAGGGATGACCCATGGAGGTAGAGTCAGCCGTTTCCTATACTGTAACTAAAAAAGTAGTTCTACCTCAGAAATTGCATGCCCTTTTCCAGAAAGGACTTGAATAGAATAAGACTCACATTTCCTGAAAGACCATGTGGGCACCATATGTTGGTATTCAAGAATAGTGAATCAGATTCTCATAAACCTCCACACTGACCCTACATGATTTATTGTCATCTTCCTCCCAACCATATCCAGTATTCTGTTCAAGATGAGTTTTGGTAAGTGCAAGGTTATTTGTCATGCTACAATCTGGGAGCTGTCAGCTTCCTGTTGGCACTACTGTGATTTGGCTGATGGTGGTGCCACTCCTATTATCACTGAATTTTCTCATTTCTACCTCTTCTGACTGGTGGAGAGCAAGGCAGCCAGCCGTGGTGGTCTACTGGTTAAGATTCAGCCCTCTCATCTGCAGGCTGGGTTTGTTTCTGGTCAGGGAACCACACCACCCATCTGTTGGTTGTCATACAGTGGCAGCTGTATGTTGCTGTGATGCTGAAAGTTATGCCACTGGTATTTCAAATACCAGCAGGGTCACCCGAGGTGAACAGGTTTCAGCAAAGCTTCCAGACTAAGATGGACTAGGAAGAAGGACCTGAACTCCCACTTCTGAAAAAATTGGCCACCAGAACCCTATGACTAGCGGAGGAGCATTGTCTGATGTAGCACCGAAGGTGAGAGGGTGGTGCGAAAAGACCAGACAGAGTTCCACTCTGCTGTACCCAGGGTTGCTAGGAGTCGGAATGAATTTGAGGGCGCTAACAACAACCTTCTCTTACTATACTGGAAAGCGTGAATTGGTACATTAGGTGAGCCATATTAAAAAACATTTGAGAGGTAAAGCTTGAGAGAATGATGCTAAAAATGACAACTTGGCATTAATAAACAGTCTCTTTCAAGGCATAGAGAACTACTACTTTATATCTTCTTTAAACCATGTTGTTTTAATATAGCTTCTGACTTAATTACTCTACTATCTACTATCAGTGATTTAAATATTATTAATATTAGATATCAATTTGTTTTGATCATTTATAGTGACTTCATGAAAACTCCATAATCAGGTAAAACAGAAGAAAAATAGATTTAAAAATATTCTTTATTCCACAATGTGAAAATATATAAAGGTTTTCACAGGAACTTCCAATTCAATGTAACTTGTAAAGAATTTTCTTTCCCGCAAACTTTTACTAAAAACAAAAATAAAGCAAACTTCTCTCTCATTTTATATCTCTTATCTTGTTGATGACATCTTCCGACTAGCCCAATCCAGAAACAGAGGGACTCCATCCTAGACTTCTCCTGTTGATTCCTCCTGGAGTCAATAATTTGCACGTTCCCGCTGTCTTAAACATCGCTCCTCTTGCTGTCCTCCTCTCAGTCCTCATTGCCTCTGCCCTAATTTTCTTCCCTTGTTCTTCTCACTTGGATAATTGTATCACTCTCCTTGGTTATCCTTCTTCCTCTATGCTCATCTTTCTCTAGTCCACCCTCAATATCCTCTCAGAATGATCTCTCCAACACAGATATCTAACTGGTCAACAACAAATGGAAATGAAATTTTAAAAAACTTAATTAGAGAATGATGTCTAGTCTTCTGCGTAATATATCAGATTCTTCCTAAGACGAACCTTATGTAAATGTTGTATCTCACCTGATCCAACATTCCATTTTCCCCTTCTGAACTTCTTAGTGTTGCCGGACCCTCTCAGACTCATGCCTTCACACCTGATATTCCTTTCATCCGTCATGCCTGCTGCTGATTTTCATCCAAGTGACTCTTCATCCTGTCAGTCTTAGTTCAAGGCTCCTCTGCCCCTTAAAAACATCTTGGATTCTCTCAGAAAACTGTCAGAAATCTGCCTTTTCTTCCTGCATCTTCCGTGTAACTTTATGATGGTAAAAATACATTGCATCATAATTTTTGGTTAGCTGCCTCTCTCCACTCTCTCTCTATTCTATCAGGTCCTGGAAGGTAGAGACCAATTCCCGCCACCAATATTTGTATCCTGAGTACTTAACATAGAGCTTGAACGGAGTAGACACACAGCACACATTTGTAGAACAAATGAATTTGTCAAACAACCTCTTCTACAAACGCAAGGATAGAAAAACACGTTATAGGTTTTCCAAAATGTGATTAAGATTAATAATTCCTCACTTAGAACCACATCATGAGCCCTAGCCTTTAAAACAATTCGGTCTTTTTAAGAGACAAACTCCATAAGACCCTGACATAGCCACACTTTTTTGCCAATGGTGATAAAAAGTAATAAGGGAATAATTTCCCACTGGTTGCCAGGCAATTATCAACTGGAAAATCGTGTTTATCAGCATGTAGAAATCCTAAATTCAGATGTTTATACTTGTTCTGTGACACCCAAGCTGTAATAGAAATGTACATTTTATTTTCCTAAGGCACGAAGTGAATGACAAGATCCTCATCTCCCTTCTCCCCTACAAGGAATAGCACAGGCTGTGTATCAATTTCAAAAACATAGATTTTGATTGCAGCAGGTGGATAGTGAACTTACGGATGAGATAACATAGTTAGGTGGTTCCAAGGGCTGCAAAAGTAAGCGTTATCTTATGCATCCCTATAATAGTTTTGTTAACAAATACAAAACTTGAATTTCCTGTATTTGAAATAGCAAATTTCACAAACGTTTTAATATAAAGTGACAATTCAACTTACTTTGACTTGAAAATTCCTCCCTTGTCAAATTCTTCTTCTAGTTGTTATTTTTGTCGTCTCTTTTTTTTTTTTTTTTTTTTTTTGAGGAAGATTAGCCGTGAGCTAACTACTGCCAATTCTCCTCTTTTTGTTGAGGAAGACTGGCCCTGAGCTAACATCCATGCCCATCTTCCTCTATTTCATACGTGGGACACCTACCACAGCATGGTTTTTGCCATGTTCGCACCCGGGATCTGAACTGACGAACTCCAGGCCACGGAGAAGCGGAACGTGTGAACTTAACAGCTGCGCCACCGGGCCAGCCCCTTTGCCATCCTGTTAATAGCCTAAATCTACACATCTATTGGAGAAATATCATTAAAATAATTTATTCTTGTGTCTTTAGTGATCCAGAAAATATTTTGAAAAATTTCTTACATACCTTTCAATGTAAAAACTAACTCTAAAGTTAGTTTTTGTAACAATGTAAAAAAAAAACCCTCTAAAGTTACATTTAAAAAGCTTAAAGATATCACATCTTTAATATATACATATGCATAAATTGTGCCTATAAGTATATACACATAAATGTACTTACAACCAAGTTTAAAATAACATGATGGGTACTTGAGAAGTAGTATGAATAAAATTAAATTGGATACAAAATTTTTATGGAAGCTTTCACAGTTCAAGCACAAAAGCTGGCTTAGATGTAGTGGTGTGTGAAAATGATTCTCCCCAACCAGTCACGTTCGGTTGATGTTTTTAGAGATCCCCTTCCTTGTCCAGGCAGTGCCACCTTCAACCACACTCACCTTCATGCTTCTCCAGCCAGTGTTTCATGTTGACAAATTAAAAAGAAATATGTACTTCCTAGCCAATAGCTGTTTGGAGTAACGTAAAGTGCGTTGGAGGGACAAGAAAGTCTAAAAGAGAGGCGTGTTTCCTGGGAAGTGGGAGGGAATCCATACACAGCTTACCACGTTCTCAGAATAGACAGAAGTAAGACTCTCCCAACTCCTTGCTTCTCCTAGCTTGGAGGAAGAGGAGGAGAATAAGGAGAGGTGCCAGGCAGCCCCCACTCCTTCCTATCTGGTGTGTTCTTGCCTTTGTTATGCCCAAGAAGAGGGAGGGGAAAGTCTTGAAGTTTGGAGTTTTGAGTATTACTTTGCCTGAACATAGTTACTGGAATGGATCTCTCGGATCCATTAGAGGGACTGGTGACTGCAGGCCTTTATAAAAACAGCCAATAACAGGAAAAGTTAAGGGCTCTGCTTGAGGTTTCATCCAGAGAAGGAGGAAATTAAGCCTCCTCAAAAGGGTCTTTGGGGACAGTGGAAGAAAAAAATAAACTGGCTTCATGATTGCATCCTTGAGTCCTACTTGTGTGGCATTCCAGTTGACAAGTATGACTTGTAGCAGCTTTAAATACTGCTGTGACAAGGAAGAAGAAAATTTTGTTTTTACCCCAGTTTATACAAATTCACTGCATGTGGTGTAAACTAGACAATTTATATATGAGAATAATTCCAAGTATTGGTTTTAAATATGGATAACAATTTGCTCTTGTACATACGACATGCTAATGTGGTACTTTTTATTCTTCTAAACCTTCAGTGAGGTTAATTTTAAGATAGAAACATTTTCAAAATCTGTGTTTCAGCTTATATTTACAATGCATTTTTAAATGCAACATTTTGTCTGCATCTAAGATGTTAATGTTTGTGGTATATGGGAATTTGGGATAACTTCCATTAAAATTGTATTATATTCATCTATAATTTACAAGGCTGTTATGAAGCTCAAATAATGCACATTAGAAGCCTTTGACAACTTTAAAAAAATGTTGGGTATTATGAATACTATTATTATTGCGTAAGTACTAACAATTACTGTTTATTTATGACACAAAATAGTTTTATCTTTAATGTTAGTGTCTTTTTGGCATGAGGAACATCAAGATATAATGTTATAAAAAAGTCAATATGTTGGATTGTATGATTTCTGTTTTGAATTTTAAAAGCCATTTGATTATGGTCTTTGTATTCGAATAAGTATAGAAATAGAAATTTGACCACATCACAAAAGACTAGTATTTTTACCATACTGCTTGGCATTTTATAGTTGAATATTTTACAGTAATTTTAAATGGTGTATTAAAAAAGTAGTAATACATACTTTAGTATGTGACAAACCAACAGCACACATGAAAAGATGCAGAAGGTACATTGTAGGAATAAAAGTTCAAAAAGTCAGGATTTCTGATCACCTCCTCCCTTTCACAGAATTAACCAATTTTGTATGATAGAACATGTACTCATAAATTTGTTTTATACAATAGAATCATTCTTAATCCATTTTTTGTGGTTTATCCTTTATTTTATATTTACTGATTATTTATTAAAGTTAGATTTTTTTGTGATTTCGTGTCAATTTACCATATTCTTTTTAGTCACTGCATCTTCATTGTACAGATTTATGGTAATTTATTAGATATCCCTTACTTCTTGATGTTAACATTGTTTCTAACTTTGAAAGGAATTTTCAGGTATTTATATCTTTGAAACTTTCAGTCTTAAGGCTGTTGAATATTTCCTAAAAGTGGGCTTGCTGGTATGTTGATTTGCAATAAGAATTTTTGTATCTACTTCCAAATTGCTTTTCAGAATAGACATATCTCATCAACAATGGATTACAACATCCATTCTGTCATAGCTTCACTAATGTAAGACTTTATGAAATATTTTCTCTTCTATCATTTTGGCAGTTTAGAAATGGGGCATTTTTGCTCTTTTATAGTATATTTCTTTTTGCAAATGACTCTGAACATTAATTTCTGGGTTTAGTTCCATTTTGTCTTCACTTTCTGTGAAATTCTTATTCATATAATTTGCCTTTTCCTTAAATAAGATATTGGTTCTTATCTTATTGATTAGTAAAAGCAGGTTAATATTTAGATAATCCTGTGAATATAACCTTCCTTTTGTATAGGCAGGAGTTCTCAACATTGTAAAGCTATAAATAATTCCTATATTAGCTTAGTTTTTCACTAAGATATGTTCATATTCAAAATGACTCTTTTTGATTACATGAAATTGTAAAAATTAATCTGGAGAAATAAACATGTGAGACTAAGAGAACAGAGAGAATCCTACTAGATAGTTAAAACAGGATGCTACAAAATAAAAATCGACAGGTCAAGAGATCAGGATGCAAAGTCTAAGAGTAGACTATATTTATATAATAATTTACGATAAATGTGGCATCTAAAATCAATAGGGATATCATGAACAATTTAATAACTGATATTAAAAGCTGCAACTAAAATGTGTCATGCTTGTATCAGAATTAATTCTGTATCAATTTACATGTATAAATAAGCAATAGACATACTAGAAGAAAACATGGATTCTTTTCTGCTTCTTGAGTGCTGAGTATCATTTTAAGGAGAATATAAGACCAAAAATTCCTAAAGGAAAAACATATGACAATAAAATAGATATACAATTAACGAAACACACCAGAACCTAAGAGACAGACAACAAACTCCAAAAACATTTGTAACACTTAAACAATATTTAAGGAACATATAGAAATTGATTTGTTAGGTAGCAAATGGAGTCATCATTTTGATAGGGTCATTCTTCTCTAGCCATTTTTAGGCTATATTTTAATGTGGTCATTTTAATGCCAAGGATGTTTTGATAGGGCCACTATAACTTTATTTTTTAAATAAATAAATAATAATTTTTTTCCCAAGATATAAATGTCATTAATGGCTTTTTTTCTCTGATGTTAAACAACACAAATTCATTGTAAGTGATTAAACAAAAGTTTACAGAAGAAAGTTATAATTTTTTATAATCCAAGAATGACCATTTTCAATATGCTTGTTGAATAGCTTTCTAGTTTCTGCTGTTCACCTCTCTCTCCCTCCCTTCCTCTTTTTCTGTTCCATCCCTTCCTTCTTTCCTTCCTCTCTACCTTTTAGAATAAAAATACCCTCGTAGAGTGCATACTTTTTAGGGCTTTCTTTTTTCACTTAGTATAATTTGGACACGTCTAAAAGCCAGCTACATAATTGTTTTTTATTTCTGCTATCTTTTTATTGCATGGATCTAGACCAAGTATACTTCAATGCCTTTCACAATCTGACTCTTTTCCTTCCTTCCAATCCACAAAAGTCTTTACCTGTTTTAAGTGCCTGGGGATATCATTTACTGATCAATTACTTATTCACTCTCTGCTTATATTAATACCAAGAACTTGGCTCTTGATATTCTAAAGACCTAGCCTGTTGCATCTCAAAAAGCTAATGACTTTGCCAAAGGGTTGTTTTCTTATTTTGTTATAAAATCTGCATGTCGATTCTTTCTTTCTATCTTCATTTCTGCAGTTACAATAGTTATCTAAGAGAGGGCAGTGTGCCCAAGCTGGATCTTTCTCTGGTTCTCCTTTTCTGTTTCCCTCTTTCCATTACTCTTTTTTTACTTTATACACACACACACACACACACACACCTATATGTTCTAAATGGGGAAAAATGAATCATATCTTCACTCAAAGATCTTTGGTTTGATCACAGGAAGAACTCGGTAACTTGAGTGTTGTGTAAAATCTTTCACTATGAAGAGATGCCAAAGAATTTAAAATCTTTAATAGGCTTTGTATTCATTTTCAAGACTGACAAATCGTAGGGAGATATTTATAGTGAATTCTTTACAGGTTTTGCCTGCTATTTCTCACATTCTTTATCTTAATTCTGTAAAACATACTGCAGGGGAGAAAGAGAATTCTTCTACCTATTCTAGGTCCTCCTGGCTGGGCTATGAATTAAATTGACATGAGATAGAATAAAAGGAGAAAATCAAACAAAGCTTTACAACATGCATACATGGGAGAAACCCAGGAAAACCGGTTAACTTGCCAAAATGGCTGAAGCTGCCAGCTTAAATACCATCTTCAGCTAAAGACAAAAGACGATGTTGAGGACAGTGGTTTGGGGCTCCAACGGGGAGGAAGGCAATTGACAGGGAAATGGAAAAGCAAATGTTTTATAGATAGAATTTTGATAAGAATGAGTTTAGCAAGGATCCTCCCAGTCTACAGATATCCAGAGTTGTCCTGGATGTCCTGTCCTGGGGACAGGCCATTTACTTAAATTTCTTTTAGGCAGTTAGAGGGAGGTAAAAGTATCTTTCAGAGTCTTGTTCTTAACACAAATCAAGACAAAGAGACATATATTGAGGTGGCCAATTCTGATCCCCACAATGCCCTGCAGATTTTGATTGCTTAGTCACTAAGTGGGAAAGAAAGGTCAACCAAAGAATGAGACACAGTGTTTCAGCCTCTACACCAGAAACTAGAGGAGACTAAAGGAGACTAGAGGAGACGAGGACTGAAGCCTTTTGAGAAAGGACATTTCCTCCATCTCCTTTTGTTTTTCCTATTCCCTTCCATCGCCCTGCTTTCAATTCTCTGGAAGTAAGCACCAGCAAGTTAAATATTTTCACCCTATTTACAGTCCTACCATCTGAAGATACTCTTAGCATTATTATTTTTTCATGTGTATGCAAGTGTACTAAAAAAGATACAGACAGAGTCTCTAAAAAAGGTAACTAATGAATTGAATCACTGCCAACTTGTCCAGGTTCTATAGAAATATATCCTTCTTTGGCTGCACTTAATGACTAATTTTCTACGTTAATTTAACTGTAAGCAGTAAACTACCAGAGAGATTAGTAGAGGATGACATTTGAATTCAAATGTTAGAATTAGATTCGCATCTGTCACCCACTATCATTGTTTTATCCCAGATCCTACTGTGCTGCTTCAACCCTCAGTTCTCCATGTAATCCAGAATCCTACAGAGTTCAAATGAAGTATTCTAAAATCAATTCTTTGTTAAATGTCTTGGACAATCAGTAAGAATCTCATTGTAGTGGAAATACACAAGGGGTTAAGCCTTTGGTTGCCCTTTCTTATAGTTTATGGCAGTCTAATGGTGATGGAGTACCATCTTACTGCAATTTGTTATTTCAAAGCTGTTAATGTTACCCACGCCTATAATGAAAAGGCCAAGATATTTTACTTATCTGAGGTTATGTTTAAGCGTCTTGGGGAGGGTAATTGATTACTGTGCTCATCAGAAACAGAATATCTACAATTTTCTTAAATATCCTCTCTTCAAATCATTGAAATGGTGCCAGAAAACATAGGAAGAGTTGTTGAATATAGCATTAAATTTAGAGCAACTTCATACAGGAGTGGTGATTTAGACATGACTTTTGGCAGAATTATCACTGAAATATTCTATAAATATAATAGTAGAGAATAACTTTAAATACGTAATTTCTCAAAATGCAATTACTCATGGAAAAAGGTGCAAAGTGGAACTTCTATATATGTTGTCATTTCTGCCGGGACATGGCAGCACTTCTGCAAACCACCAAAATGTGGCTTGTTATTTGCATACTTAGTCTTATTTTAGAAACTCTGTTTTTTCTCCTTTCACCAAAAATTCAGAGGTGAAGTCTTATAACATGTCATGTTCACAGTATTCACATGCAAAAATGCTTTTTAATAGTATAATTTTAAGGTTTCGAATGGAAAAGAAATTGCAAGTGATTTTTCTATTAATTTATTCATTAAGTAGTTCATGTTACTTATTTATTGAGCTCCCAATTTATTCCACTGATCATGGGTAAGATGATATCTATCGTGTCTTTTTGATATAGGTAGAACAATTTGGTCATGGAGTGATCAATGAAAAATTTGCAGGGAAGGTGAAAGTTATCTTTTGTTTTTTTCCCAAGTTCCTTTAACTTCCCTGCCTTTATCTGGAGATATGGAAGAGACAGAGAACATTTTAGCAGTGCTGTAGAAATCAATATTATTTTATCTTTGGAAAATAATGAACCCTGTCCTAAGGGAACCTGCCTGTTTTATCTTGAAAACTCTTATTGCCATTTCTATACATTCCAGAAAGTTGTGTAGACTGACAAATAGGAAATTCAGAAAAATTGTGAACCTATATACATCATTTTTTCCAATCAATTCTGTGAAACTTTACACTTTATATTTTGCCTATTACAGGCATATATTTTGAACTAAAAGTAAGAGGTAATAATATTTTAACCAGAAATATTTCCATAATGGGCCGTGAACTAAATAGATAAAGTGAGAAGACTTGCCAGGAGAAGCTCCCTAGAAGAGGAGAATCTCCAGTTTGTCTTAATGATGTGTAGATGTGTAGGATTTACATAGTGAGAAAAGAAAGGGGAGAGTGCGGAAGCACCTGTGAACTAGCACAACAATAGCAATTTGCAGTGCCTCCTGTGTGCTCATGTGCACTGCACACCTCTAAAAGAGCAACTGGCTTGTTTTATTCACATGTATTTTATGTGCTTGTTTTCCTCTCCTAGTCTATAGGGAAAGAAGCCTACAGGGAAGGAAGCATGCTTTAGTCATCTCCAAAAACAAGTAAATGAATGAAAAAACAAATGATTGCACGAGTGTGATTAGTTTGCTAAACAGAGAAGAAAAGCCTGCCTTGGCAAACATTTATGGTGATGAATCTTTGAAACAAAACTGGCTTGGGTGGGTGTTGCAGATTCATCTCCTGGGAAGCCAACTGTGAGATGGAGTTTGTTGAACAGGGTGATTATTCAGGACAGCCCTTGGAAGCAACACCTGTGAAAGGGAGGAGGTGAAGCAGCGATGGGCAGAAAGACAGGCAGAGAATGCAACCCCAGCATGGTCCCAGCCAACCCCGTGGAGAGCTCTGGAGTCACAGTGACGTTTCAGAAAGTTACAGGTCAAACTGGTCAGGACTTTACACGAGTGCACTGATGAGTCATTGAATGTAGGACACCCTGGGAAGGAGCACAATCTTGCAAAAGGTGGCTCTCTGCAGCTGAGGCAAACTTTGAAGGCTCTAGCCCTTGAAAACTACCATCAGCACTCCTTGCAGCTGGGACAACTAGTCATTCATCCATGGGGATTTGAGTGGTGTATTACAGTGTCCACTGCAGTGGAGTGGGACTAGCTTATAAAGACTATTGCAAGTCAGAAAGAAAGATTTAGAGGAAATCAAATTATAAATGGTGAATGTGTCCTTTTTCTAAGCACAATAATATCATGAGGTTCATTCTATTAGCAGCAAGCAGGTCGCATAGGACGGGATGGAGAGATCAAAGCCAGGGGAGCCGGTTTGAGAAGCTGTTTGAGTGATTGTATCGTGAGGCAATGAGACCCTCACCAACGAAAAACCAAGTTGTGGCAGTGGATTGAACCTGGCCCTTGAATGGATTGAGGGATTAGGGAGGTCTGCCCCAGTCTCTATGTGCCAGATACTCTGCCTATATTTTGCACTTAACATTCTCAATAAGGTGGACATTATTATAATTTTATTCTACAGTAGAATAAACAGATACTTTGAGAGTTCAGACGAATTGCCCAAGTCTTCCTTTCTGGCCAGTGAGGAAGACCAGATCTATCTGACTGTAAAGACTTTACATTTTTGCACCTTATTGCATTGTCTTCTAAGTTGATAAGTGATAGCATACGCTTCGTCTCTGAAGTGTAGGTTGATTAGAGAATGGTATGGGAACGCTATGATAAGAGAAAGTGAAAGAGGAATAGCTGATTTGCAATAGCGAGGAACAAGAATTTCCAAAAAGACACAAAAGTTTATAAGGTTATAGAATAAGAATGATAATAGCATCTAACTTATCCACCCTTACTATGCTTTAAAGAACATATACTTTAGTTTTCATGGGAACTCCATAGGGCAGATAGCATTATAATCTGCATTTTACAGAGGAGGAAATTGGGTCTTAGAGAATTCAAATAAACTGCTTGAGGTCAGATAGCTAGTTGATAGTACAGCTGGATCTTGAAGCCAAGATTGCCTGACTTCAAAGCCCCAATCAAGCCTTTAAAGCTTGGTGAGGATCTTCATCACCAAGTATCATACTGTCTTATTAAAAATTGCCACCAATCAATGGGGAGTACTTTGTTGTTAACCCATTTAAACCAATTGCTGATCTACATCCTCAACTTTTGAGTTTTCATCAATGATTTTGATAATCTCACTTTTTATTAATTTTTGTCTGGCTACTTATCCTTTAAGGTTGCCACAAATTCTTTATATAGGATGTAAATTGATGTTTAAGTTGTTTGTATTCAATCAGGTTGTGACTTACTGTATTAATTTTCTAGGGTTGTCATAACAAAGTACCACAAAGTGGGTGGCACAAAACAATAGAAATCTATATTCTCACAGTTCTGGAGGATAGAAATCTGAAATCAAAATGTCAGCAGGGCCATGCTGGCTCTGAAATGTGTTGGGGACAGCCTTCCTTGCCTCTTTCTAGCTTCTGGTGATTTGCTGGCTGTCCTAGGTATTCCTTGGCTTGTAGATGCTTCACTCCAATCCTCT